>NC_080704.1:101340870-101965453 GCF_030445035.2 Dasypus novemcinctus | reverse complement strand
TGGCTGCTGATCTCAACTACTGATTGGCAAATTGATGGGCTAAGATAAAACCCTGTGAAGAGCTGGGGTTTGAACCAGCCCAAGTCAGAGTTCGGTGACTGCCATTTTGACTCTGCCCCCATGCTGAGGGGAAGCTGGACTGACTGAAACTCAGTGTTGGCAGGAACCAGTTTCTTTCATGCAGATCAGCCTACAGCCCTAGACTATGCCTCAGCCCCACCCCTTGTGGGGAGAGAGGCTCAGGAACCCTGCACCAGCCTTCATAGGTAACTGCAGGTAAATGTGGCTGACAAAGACTGAAAACCAGAAGTCTACCAGGGCAACTGAAGTCATCTTGGACCCACATTGCATAGATTGCTGCCCACACCTTCAGCTCCATCCCCATCCCAGTAAGGGAAGAAAGGGATGTGAACTTTTATCAGTCTATCTGGGCAACTACAGTTTAAGCCTGTACTTGGATTATTCCACACAGCTGTGACTCTGTCCTGTCCCCTGACAAAGGAGAAAGTTAGAAGAAGCTTCATTGGTTCCTGGGACAATGAGGGCAGCTTTGTGCCTCCACAGATTAAAGCACCAGCTACACCCTTGGCTGCTATTGCATAACCAGCAAGGGAGAAAGGATAGGATGTCTGAAATTAAAGAGAAAAAACTGCACTCAGAAAAAATACTGTAGTAAGCCAGATGTGAATACACGAACGAAAAATTACAATCCATACCAAGAAACAGTCAGCTATGGCCCAGTTAAGGGAGCAAGATAAGCCTCCAGATGACATAAAGGAGTTGAGGCAACTAATCATAGATGTTCAAACAAATTCTTTAATAAATTCAATGAGTTGGCTAAAGAGATAAAGATGTTAAAAAGACATTGAATGAGCACAAAAAAATTTGAAAGCATACAGAGAAAAATGGCAGATCTTATGGGAATGAAATCTGCAATAAATAAGATAAAAGAAAATATTCAAATCATATAATAGCAGATTTGAGGAGGCAGAAGAAAGGATTGGTGAGCTTGAAGAATGGCTTCTGAAAGTCAACATACAACAGAACAGATGAAAAGAATGTAAACAAAATGAACAAGGTCTCACGGAACTAAATGACAGCAAAAGGCATGCAAACTTATGTGTCATGGGTGTCTCAGAAGGAGAATAGAATGGAAAAGGGGCAAAAAGAATATCTGAAGAAATAATGGTAGACAATTTCCCAAACCTATTGAAGGACATGGGTACCAGGAAGTACAATGTACACCCATCCAAAAAAAATCCAAATAGACCATCACTGAAACACATACTCATCAGAATGTCAAATGCCAAAGAAAGACAAAGAGCAGCAAGAGAAAAGAAAACCCTCACATACAAGGGAAGCTCCATAAGATTAAGTAATGATTTCTCATCTGAAACCAATGGAGGCAAGAAGGCAGTGGTATGATATAGTCAAGGTACTAAAGGAAAAAAATTTCCAACCAAGAATACTCTATCCAGCTAAACTAGCATTCAAACATGATGGAGAGTTCAAAATATTCTGAGATAAACAGAAACTGAAAGAGTATACCAACAAGAAACCTCCCCTTCAAGAAATTCTAAAGGGAGTTCTGCAGGAAGAAAGCAAAAAAACTGGACAGGCAAAGTTGGAGGAGAGTATAAGAGCAACAAAAAAAGACAAAAATAGAAGGGAAAAAAATACAAACAAAATATCACAAACACAAATCCAATCAAAATATGGCTAACACAAATAATTCCTTGAAAGTAATAACAATGAATGTCAGCAGATTAAACTCACCTATCAAAAGATTCAGATTGGGATATTGGATAAGGAAATATGACCCATCCGTATGCTGTCTACAAGAGACACATCCTAGACCCAGAGACGCATGGAGATTGAAAGTGAATGACTGGAAAACAATCATACAAGCAAGCAATAACAAAAAAAAAAAGTCAGGAGTAGCTATATTAATATCAGACAAAATAGACTTAAATGTGAAACAATTGTGAGAGACAAAGAAGGATACTACATTTTAGTGAAAGGGAAAATCTGTCAAGAAGATCAAACAATCATAAATATTTATGTTCCTAACAAGGGTGCCCCTAAATATGTGATGCAAATGCTGGAAAAACTAAGTGAAACAATAGATACATCTACAATTATAGTGGGGGGATTTTAATGCACCACTATCAACTCTGGACAGAACATCTCAAAAGAGAATCACTAAAGAAACAAAATATTTTGAACAGTATATTAGAGGAGCTGGATCTAATAGACATATACAGACCATTACACCCAAACACAGCAGGATATACATTTTTCTCAAGCGCACATGGATCATTCTCCAAGATAGACCATATGCTAGGCCACAAAGAAAGGCTGAATGAATTCAGAAAGATTGAAATCATATAAAACAATATCTCTGACCACAGTGGAGTGAAGTTGGAAATTTGCAAGGGACAGAGGCCCAGATTTCACACCACGATTTGGAAATTAAACAGCACACTCTTAGAAAAACAGTGGGTCAAAGAGGAAATCTCAAAAGAAATCAATGACTACCTTGAAACAAATGATAATGATAACACAACATACCAAAATTTATGGGATGCAGCAAAAGCAGTACTGAGACAGAAATTTATAGCCATAAATTCATATATCAAAAAAGAAGAAAGAGTAAAAATTGAAGAGCTAACTGCACATTGGAAGGAATTAGAAAAACAACAACAAAGTAACTCAACAGGAAGAAGAAGGAAGGAAATAACAAAGATAAGAGTAGAACTAAATGAAATAGAAAATAAGAAAGCACTTGAAAAGATAAACAAGACCAAGAGCTGGTTCTTAGAGAAGATCAACAAAATTGACAACCTTTAGTGAGACTAACAAAGAAAAACAGAGAGAAGATGCAAATACACAAAATAAGAAATGAGAAAGGCGATATCACCACCGACCCCACAGAAATAAAGACTATCATAAGAGGATACGTTGAAAAACTATATTCCAACAAAAATGACAATTCAGAGGAAATGGAAAAATTCCTAGAAACACATAACCAGCCCATATTGATGAAAGAAGAAATTGATGATCTTAACAAACCATCACAAGCAGAGAGATAGAATCAGTCATTAAAAATCTCCCAACTAAGAAGAGCCCAGGGCCAGATGGCTTCACAGGTGAATTCTACAAAACATTCCGGAAAGAACTAACACCAATCCTGCCAAAACTATTCCATGCCAGTTCTCCAGGCACCATTTGTTAAGATCATCAATTTCTTCTTTCATCGATATGGGCTGGTCATGACACATCCATTGCATCTGGTAAGTACATTTCTGGGCATCTCTGCACCCCATGGTCAATGGTCTACATCATGGCCCATACTCTCCCACATTCCATCCAGTGGGCCCTAGAAGGCCTAGTATCCATGTGGAATCTGAGCCTTCTCTTGACATAGAGGTGCAACGGACACAAACAATCCAAGGTCCACAGAGAAAAGGTGGCATTGGAGCGGGAAAATTGGACATGGTGGCTGATGGGTATGGGGAATGGCACGAAGAGATGAGAGGTGGAGGCGCCTTTGGGACTTAGAGTTGCCCTGGATGGTGCTTCAGGGGCAATCACCGGACATTGTAAATCCTCCCAGGGCCACTGGATGGAATGTGGGAGAGTATGGGCCATGATGTAGACCATTGACCATGGGGTGCAGAGATGCCCAGAGATGTACTTACCAGATGCAATGGATGTGTCATGATGATGGGAGTGAGTGTTGCTGTGGGGGGGGGGAGTGGTCGGTGGGGGTGGTAGGGTTGAATGGAACCTCTTTTTTTTAATGTAATAATTTTACAAAATAAATAAAATTAAATTAAAAAAAAAGAAAGACAAAGGAGAATTCTGAGAGCAGCAAGAGAAAATCAATGCATAACATACAAGGGATATCCAGTAAGATTAAGTTTTGATTTCTCTCCAGAAACCATGGAGACAAGAAGACAGTAGTCTGATATACTTAAGATACTACAAGAGGAAAACTTCCAGCCAAGAATCTTATATCTTGGCAGACTGTCTTTCAAATTGAGGGTGAAATTAGAATATTCACAGAAAAACAGAAACTGAACTGAGAGAATTTCTAAGCAAGAGACCAGATTTTCAGGAAATACTAAAGGGTGTGCTAGCACCTGAAAAGAAAAGACAAGAGAGCGGCCTGGAAGAGTGTCTAGAAATGAAGATTATATCAATAAAAGTAACTAAGTGTCAAAGAGTGGTGAAAATAAAATATGACAGATAAATCTCAAATAGTCAGGAATAAACTTAACTAGTGTTGTAGCACATTTTTATTCAGAAAACCACAACTCAATGGTAAAACAAATTTTTAAAAAACCCTAAATAACTGGAAGAACATTCCATGATCGTGGGATTGGAAGACTAAGTATCATTATGATGTCAACTTGATTCAAATTGATATACAGATAGAATGCAATCCTGATAAAAATTCCACAAGCTTTAAAGAAAAAAAATTGAAAACATGATCATTAAATTTATTTGGAAGTGTGAGGTTTCTTGAATAGCCAGAAACATCATAAAAAGGAAAAGTGAACCCTCATCTCCAGACTTTAAATCATAACACCTATCGATATTGTTAAAAACAGCATGGTACTAGCCTAAAGTCAGACACAGTAGAACAATGGCGCAAAAATGATGGTTCAGAAACAGACTCTCACAGGTATGGGTCAAGTGATTTTTGCCTAGCCTGTCAAACTCACACAGCTCAGGTAAAACAATCCATTCAACAAATGATGCTGAAATAAGTGGGACATCCAAAGCTGAAAGACGGAAAGAGGATCCCTATCTCACACCTTATCCAAAAATTAACTTAAAATGGATAAAAATTTTAAAATAAAAGCAAGAATCATAAAACTTCTAGAAGAAATTATTGGAAAATATGTTCAAGACCTGGTGGTAGGTGGTAGATTCTTAAAGGATTTAAGAGGAGAACTGAGTGGACTACTCATGTTTAATGTATGTAGAGGTTTTAATAAGCTCTACTGTTAAGGTGTGGAAATGTATGTAGTGGATGGTAACACACAGTGAGTAGCAGCTGGTTTATAAGTGTGGATGTGACTGAAAATGGTATTCAAGTTATGTAAATGTCAATTGACATAATGCTAGAGAGTAATTTTGGAACTAGATAGCAGAGTAAACCAAGAGGTGGATGAGAATTCTGGTTGATGGTACAGATGCAACAGTGACTTTTGTTAGCTAGAACAAATGTATATCACTAATGCAGGGTGTTGGGAATGTGAAGAAACATGGGAAAAATACAGCTGGTGTGACCTATGGATTGTGGTTATCAGTAATAATATAATATTCTTGCATCTATGCAAAAGGTATTACTGTGTTCGTATTGAGGTATTATGGAAAATGTGAGCCAAATATACACACAATGGACATGGTAACAATTAGATGATATTATTTTATCTGTAGCAAATGACACACCACAGTGTGGTGTGTTGATGGCGGGGTGATGTCTGTTAATTGTGCACATGTGCATGATTGTTTTATAAGTTTACAACTTTTGTCATAAAAAATATATTTAAAAAATAATAAGGTGAGTTGGGGGAAAAACACACCAAATGTAAAATAAAGGCTATGATTAGCAGTAAGATTTTGATAATATTCTTTCATAATTTGTAAAAAGCATCTCATGACAATGTAAGGTATTGGTGGAGGGTTGATGTATGGGACCCCTTTATGATGTTATTCATGTTTGTTTTGTAAGTTTCCAACTTTTACTATACACTTAATTGTTTATGTATGTTCACATATTAATGATATAAAGATAATAAAAGGATTGGTTGGGGTAAAAATGCTTTATTAAGTAGTAATATTTTGACAATGCTCTTTAATCATTAGTTAAAAATGGTTTAACAACAATTCAATTTGTTGGTGGAAAGGTTAGTTATGAGAGCCCTGTATGATATTATATATATTTGTTTTGTAAGTTTACAACTAATATTATACTCTTACTGTTTATGCATATTTATGTGTGGGTGATGTACTTCAATAAGAAAAAACAAAATAATAGGTCTACCTGCCAGAAGCAGTTGTTTGGGGAACCCCACAAAAAAAGGAGGCTTCTGGACATTGATCTAGAGAGAGCATGACAAGAAGAGTGATTAGCTCAAGGTAAAACCACAAGTTTTTGCCCCTTCCACAGGGCAAGAAGCTGCAGTTTTCTCCCAACCTCACTGGTCACACAGCCAGCAGAGAAAATCTGTGAGAGTGGGAGGATTCTAATGAACATAGAAAGGAACCCTACGAGAGTGGGTTCAATGATCTGGATCCCCCTTTTAGAGCATTGAAGAGCATACCAGCTGACCTGAGGAGAAATCAGAAAGAGGGGAAGGGTGATTCTGTTAAGGCAGCATGATTTACCCTAACCTCTGTGGGTTATGTGTGGGAGAAGGTGGAGCCAAGAAATTTAACTAATCCTATGCAACATACCTCAGAGAGAGGGGGAGTAGGAAGTTCTTTGTAGGCCTCCAAGAGCATATTTAGAGTTCTCAGCAAGGTGTGGGTCCTCTCTCTCAAAGACATTGAGAGTCATTATTTTCCATGGTAACGTGGTTCATGAGGGTACCACATGAATTTAAGGGGGAAGCCCTCACATGGGTTTCCTGCTACCCTGAGATACAGGCAAGTGAGAAGGAGAGAAAGGGGGAAAAGAAAATTTCCTAATCAGTTTATTCAATTGCAAAGAGCTGATACTGCTCCTGGAAGGGGACTTTTGTGTGGAGCAGGCAGACCCAGAAGGAGGGTTTGGCTCAGTAGAGGAGTTTCAGCCTTCAATATGCAAGGTTTCTGGTTCAGTTCCCAGTTCCTCTTAGAGTAGTGACACATTCGGATATTAGGTGATACATTTAGACAAAGAAGACATAGATATTATACTTGTATTTGCTTCCCTTGTGTCTCTTATTTTCCTTAAATAAAAGCTTAAGAGGGTGGTCTGTTTTTTTTAATTGTTGTTTTTTTTTTATTGAAGGCTTTTGTGTGTTTGTTTCCTTGTTATCTTGTCTTTCCTTCCCCTTTATTCTCCCACCATTTTTTCCTCTTTTTTTTTCAATTAGGTTCAGCCAGTTTGTTTCTTGTTGCTGTGCTGGGCCTAGTCCTCAGTTTCCTCTTTTCTGTGTGTACTGATATTGGTTATCAACAATATATCTTTTCTTTCCTACATCTTTCTACCATCCACATTCTGTTGTTGCTCTTACATTCCACCTATCTTTGTTTAGCCACCAATTTTTCTGGTTTTTTATTTCTAACACTTCTATTCTATTTTCTATCTTTTATTAACTTTTTATGTTATTGTCCTTTCTTTTCTCTTTTCCTCTCTCCTGATAATGCTAACCACTTAATTCATATTCTATTCTTCTCTATATTCAGTTTCCCATTTCACTGTAGGTACTCCACTTTCTTATTCCTATAACTCTTCCCTGCTTATGTGAGTTTAATATTTATTCTCCTAGGTCTTATAAGGCTCTTCTGCTAAAATTTACTATGAATACTACTATTATGCTTTTTCTTTTAATAGCTATTTTGCTTTCCCTGGCCCTAATATTTTCCTTTAAGGGTGCTTAGACAAAAACAAGGAAAAACAATAAGAAGAACAAAGTGTCAAAAAGGAAAATTAAACACACAGAAAAAAAAAACAACAACTAAAAATATTGAGAATAGAGGGAGAAGATAATCAACTTAACAAACCCCACCATGATAAAATGATGATCAGACAGCAAGAAAAAATTACAACCCATACCAATAATCAGGAAGACATGGCCCTGTCCAAAGTAAAAGTTAGGAAGATGAACAGAACATTGAAAAACTCAAAGTTCTCAAAACAAATATCATGGACTAATTTAATGAAGTGAAGGAAGAGATTAAGGATAATAAGAAAACGCTTAGAGAGCATACTGAAGAAATTGTAAACGTGCCCCAAAAGATAATAAATAAGATGGTGAGGAATGACACATTTCAAGACATGAAAAATACACTCAGCAAATAACAGCAGATTTGAAGAAGAGCAAAAACTAGTGATGTGGAAGACAGTACATCTGAAATCAAACAGATTGTAGAATTGATAGGTATAATGATAAGATAATTCCTGCAGGTACTTAGGGATTTGAATGACAACACAAAACACGAACACATACATATAATAGGCATCAAAGAATGAGAAAAGAAGGGAAATGGAACAGAAGGGGTGATGGAGGAAATATTGGCTGAAAACTTCCCAATCTTATTGAAGGAAATAGATATACATGTACAGGAAGTGCCGCATACCCCAAACACTTTAAATTCCATCAGGCCTACCACAAGACTTATACTTGTCCAATTATTCAATGGTCAAGACAAAGAGAAAATACTGAAGGCAGCAAAAGAAAAGTACCATCACATACAAAGGAAGTTCAAAATGATCAAATGCTGATTTTTCATCTGAAACCACGGAGGTAAGACGGCAGTGGCAGTGGTATGACATTGCCAAGGTACTAAAAGAAAAAAAAATCCAGCCAAGATTACACTATCCAGCAAAGCTGACATTAACTTATAAATGAGTTCAGTAAAGTCACAGTTTATAAAATCAATGTGCAAAAAATGAGCAGCATTTCTGTACACCAATAATGAGCAATCTGAAAAGATATCAAGAAAAATTACCATTCACAATTGTAAATTAAAAAATCAAATACATAGGAATAAATTTAACTACTGATGTAAGAGAGTTATACAAATAAACGTACACAACACTGCTCATGGAAATCAAAGAAGACTTAAATAAATGGAAGAATATTCCCTGTTCATGGATTGGAAGACTAAATATCATTAAGCTGCCTATCCTACCAAAACTGATGTACAGATTTAATGCAATCCCAATAAAAATCAATACTGCATTTTTTAGTGAACTGGAAAAACTGACTATGAAATTTATTTGGCTGAGAAAGACACCCCAAATAGGCTAAGAAATATTGTAAAAGAAAAACGAAATTAGAGGAATCACACTACCTGACTTTAAAATATTCTACAAAGTTATAGTGGTCAGAACAGCATGATATTGGTACAAGGATAGACACACTGAACAATGGAACTGAATTGAGAGTTTGTGTATAGATCCTTGCATATACACTTATCTGATATTGAAAAAGACCACAAATCCCCATCAACTGTGAGAGAATGGTCTATTCAACAAATGTTGCTTGGCAAACTGGATATCCATTTGCAAAAGAATGAGAGAGGATCAACTTCTCACACTTTATGCAAAAATGGACTCCAGATGGATGAAAGATATAAATATAAGACACAAGACCATAAAGACCTTGGAAGATAATGTAGGGAAGCATCTACTGGACCTTGTAATAGGAAATGGCTTCATGAATTTTATACCTAAAACACAAGTAGAAATAGAAAAAAACAAAAACAGATAAATGGAGCTCATCAAAATTAAAGCGTTTTGCACCTCAAATGAGTTTATCAAGAAAGTGAAAATGAGGCAGGGGAAGATGACATCTGAGTGAGTGCACCTCATAATCTCTCCTGCAAAGAGGTGGCTGAGGAAGGTCACAGTACTGAGTAGGGTCAGAGTACTGCTGGAGCAGACTGTTTCAGGCTTGCAGGACAGGAGGTGTCTGGATGTCGATATGATGAGACAGTGAGAGAAGAGTTTCTTGCAAGAGTGTACTTACACAGCAAGAAAAAAATAGCATAAGAACTAAGTGACAAAGAGAAGACATAACACTTACACAAAAACAACTAATTAAACCAAGACTAGAAAAAGAAGCTAAGGAACTGATTATACCCATCAAGATAAAATGATGACCAGACTACAACAAAAAACTACAAAGCAAACCAATAATCAGGAAAACATGGCCCAATCCAGTGAACGAACTAAAAACCAGGAAGAGGAGCAGAACATCAAACAAGTAATTAAAGCTCTCAAAACATATATTAGTGACCAATTAAATGAAGTAAAGGAAGAGAGTAACAATATAAAGAAAACACATGGAGAGAATAAAGAAGAACTTGTGATCATGCACAAAAAGAAGAACTTGTGATCATGCACAAAAAGATAATGGATATGATGTTGATGAACAGCACAATTCAAGAAATCAAAAATACACTCTCAGCAAATAACAGTAGATTAGAAGATGGAAAGGAAAGAATTAGTGATGTGGAAGATATTACATCTGAAATCAAACAGTTAGTAGAACTGAACGATAAAAAGATAGAAAAAATCCAGCTGGGAATTAGGGACCTGAATGACAATGCAAAATGCACAAACATACATATTATAGGCATCCCAGATGGAGAAGAGAAGGGAAAGGGGAAGAAAGGGTGTTGGAGGAAATAATGGCTGAAAAATTCACAAATTCCCTGAGGGAAATGGATGTACATTTCCACGAAGCACAATGCACCCCCAACAGCATAAATTCCAACAGGCATACACCAATATATATACTTGTCAAATTATCCAATGCTCAAGACAAGGAGAAAATTCTAAAAGCAGCAAGAGAAAAGAGAATCATCATATACAAAGGAGGCTCCATAAGATTAACTGCTGATTCCTTATATGAAACCATGAAGGCAAGAAGGCAGTGGTATGACATAGTCGAGTTACTAAAAGAAAAAAAAATCCAACCAAGAATACTCTATCCAGCACAATTAGCATTCAAAAATGATGGAGAGTTCAAAATATTCACAGATAAAAAGAAACTAAGAGAGTATGAAACAAGAACCCTGCCCTTCAAGAAATACTAAAGGGAGTTCTGCAGGAAGGAAGAAATAAAAAACAAGAGAGGTAGAGTTGGAGGAGAGTGTAAGAGCATCTGAAAAGGAAAAAAGAGAAGAAAAAAACAAAGAAAATATGACAAACACAAATCCAAAAAATATAGGTAACATAAATAATTCCTTGAAAGTGATAAAACTGAATATCAATGTATTAAACTCACCTGTCAAAAGATTCAAATTGGAAGATTGGATAAGGAAATATGACCAATCTATATGCTGTTTACAAGAAACATGTCTTAGACCCAGGGATTCAAGAAGGTTGAAAGTGAATGACTGGAAAACAATCGTACAAGGAAACAATAACCAAAAATGGCAGGAGTAGCCATATTACTATAAGACAAAATAGACTTTAAATGCAAAACAGTTTTGAGAGACAAAGATGGATAGAACATATTAGTGGAAATGATAATCTTTCAAGAAGAACGAACAACCATAAATATTTATGCTCCTAAAAAGGGCACCTCCAAATATGTGATGCAAACACTGCACAAACTAAGTGAAAGAATAGAGGCTGCTACAACTATAGAGGGGGATTTTAATACACCCTATCAACTTTGGACAGAACATCTCAAAAGAGAGTCAATAAGGAAACAAAAACTTTGAACAGTATATTAGAGGAGTTGGACGTAACAGAAATAAACAGAACCTTACACCTGAATACAGCAGGTTATACAATTTTCTCAACTGCACATGGATCATTCTCCAAGATAGACCATATGCTAGACCACAAAGAAAGACTCAATGATTTCAGAAAGATTGAAATAATACAAAATAATATCGTGGACCACAGAGGAGAGAAGCCAGAAATCTGCAAGGGCCGGAGGTCCAGATTTCACACCAAGATATTTAAATGAAACAGCATACTCTTAGAAAAACAGTGGGTCAAGGAGGAAATCTCAAAAGAAATTAATAACTACCTTGAAATTAATGACAATGATAACACAACATACCAAAAGTTATGGGATTAAGCAAAAGCAGTACTGAGAGGGAAATTTATAGCCATAAATTCATGCATCAAAAGAGAAGAAATAGTTGAAATTGAAGTACTAAATGCACACTTGGGGGATCAATTAAGAAAATAACAAAGGGAGTGCTGAGTTCCTAGCTGTGGGAACTCTGTCACATTCCCCAATGGAATAGTAACAATCCCCCAAATGCAAGGGTAAAGACCAGTGAAGAAGGATGGTCCAATGATGGGTCCTTGATACTGATGACTATGATTATGAACTTTTGTGACTGAAATATGAACAAGGCCTAGAGCTCCAGAGTGCCTAATAGTTACCTCCTGAGAACCTCCATATTGCTCAAATGTGATCACTCTCTAAGCCAACTCAGTACCTTCTCCTCAGCATGGGACATGGCTCCCGGTGATCAAGCTTCCTGAAGCCAAGAGATTACTACAAAACAATAGCTGGTGATTCAACTAGAAAAATACCCTGAATAAAAGGGGGAAATGTTGAAGACAAATGAGTTTTTGTGGCTAAGAGGCTTCAAAATGAGTCGGGAGGTCATCAGAGGAGCTGCACTTATGTATGTCTCAGCAGGATCCCAGAGACAGCCAAGGTAGATACCACCACAGGTACAGGTGCTCCTGAGGGCTATGGAGACACAGGTTCTATGGTTATTGCATAAGGCTCTGGAGCTCAGAGCCTTGCCAGCGGGCCCTACTTTGGAATTTGTGCTCCTGATTGTAATGAAGTTGGACTTAGAAGTGACCTCTCTACACATGCCTCTTCTGTCACTTTTACTGAACTTGTGATTCACACTGGGGTTGGTATATGCTCAGGAGACTTGAATCTCTGGATGATCCATGTGCCCCCTGGGCTCTGAGCATCAGTAGATTTGCAACACCTACTCTCCAGTTCATTGGAATTAGCCAGGTCAGCTAACAGAGTGGTGAGGATGGTCAATCAGCACACCAGGAAACCAAGAGAGTCTACAACTGAAAGCAGGAGAATTGCATCCATCAGTCATATGGGCTCCAGATCCCCTCTTGATTTATTTATTTTTTCTATTGTTTGCTTCTTTTTTATTGCAATTAAAACATTAAAACATATTACTACAGTATCTGAATACATATCTGAAAAGAAAATTGAATTACTTAATTCCCTTTCAGTTGGAATACTCAGTAGTGTTTGGATTATCCAGTCTCTGAAAAGAACAAATATACAATTCAAATTGGAGTTTATGTAGCAGCTCTATGCTATTTGATAAAACCTTTAATTGGATAGTATATGTGCTCTACCCTTCTTAGAGAAAGTGGAGCTATACATTCAAATTGCTCATTGTCCTGGACTTGACCATATAAGCTTTGTAATAATAACAAAAGTAATAACAATGACAATAGCAATTGAAATAATTATAATGACTCTATCTGTAGCCATAAAGTTGTCAATTTTGGCATAATTGTTTAAATAATTTAAGGAAATAATTAAAATTTCTTTAAAGTGTATTATTTTCATCATAATTTAAACCATCAAACAGAAATAAAACACTTAATAACTCAGTGCAATTAAAACTATGCTATTATATTTATGTGATATGATATGATTATTTTTTATTTAGGGTGAATAAAATATTTTTTAAATTGTCTTGAAAAATACAAAAGAGTACCCTAGAAAAATATAAATGACTCTTAAATAATATTCTACTTTACAGATAGGACAAATACAGCATAATGAATGTCAGTTTAAAAATATTTATAAATTAAATAGATCCACAATCTGAAATGTAGTTAAATATGTGAGGATCCAAAAAATCTAATTCTAAAACAAGCATGGTAACATAATGATTAACATATTGGATCATTCATCTTTTTTTTTTTCTGCTTGTTTTTTTTTTATTGATTTTGTGATAATATTACATTAAAAATATATATGTGAGGTCCCATTCAACCCAACCCCCCCACCCCACCTCTCCCCCACCCCCCCCGGCAACACTCGTTCCCATCATCATGACACATCCATTGGATTTGGTAAGTACATCTTTGGGCACCTCTGCACCTCATAGTCAATGATCCACATCATGGCCCATACTCTCCTCCATTCCATCCAGTGGGCCCTGTGAAGATTTACAATGTCCAGTGATTGCCTCTGAAGCACCATCCAGGGCAGCTCCATGTCCCAAAGACACCTCCACCTCTCATCTCTTCCTGCCTTTCCCCATACCCATCAGCCACCATGTCCACTTTCCCAATCCAATGCCACCTCTTCTATGTGGACATTGGATTGGTTGTGTCCATTGCACCTCTATGTCAAGAGGAGGCTCAGATTCCACATGGATGTTGGATGCAATCCTCCCACTTTCAGTTGTAATCACTCTAGGCTCCATGGTGTGGTGGTTGTCCTTCTTCAACTCCATCTTAGCTGAGTGTGATAAGTCCAATAAATCATATTGTAGGTGCCGGAGTCTGTTGAGGCTCAGGACCTGGCTATCACATTGTCAGTCCAGAGATTCAAATCCCCTAAATATATCTTAAACCCCAACATTAACTGCACCTCCATCACCTTAGCATGAAAGTCTTATGAAGGAAGATCCCATCTGAGTCCAGATTCATCACACATAAACATCAGTTCCAAAAAGGGGCCATCTGACCTGGTAGTTAACCCCATCGGCCATGACCATATCTCCCATGGGTCTCTTTAGCCCTCAAAGGAACCGATATCTGGGGGTTGTATCTGCTTTATCTGTCTTTCTGACTCTGCTCAGTTGTGCATGAGGGCAATCCTTCTGCCAGCCTCCAGACTCTTTTTTAGAAACTCGTATCCATATAAACTCACTTCTCTTTTCCATTTCCCCCTTACTTTAGGTCAAACAGCATTTTTTTTTTTTTAATTTTTTTATTTTTTATTGAATTTGTAATAATATTACATTAAAAATATATATGTGAGGTCCCATTCAACCCCACCCCCCCCGCCCCCCCCTCTCCCCCCCCCCCAACAACACTCGTTCCCATCATCATGACACATCCATTGGATTTGGTAAGTACATCTTTGGGCACCTCTGCACCTCATATACATTGGTTCACATCATGGCCCATACTCTCCTCTATTCCATCATGTAGGCCCTGTGAGGATTTACAATGTCCGGTGATTACCTCTGAAGCACCATCCAGGGCAGCTCCATGTCCCGAAGACGCCTCCACCTCTCATCTCTTCCTGCCTTTCCCCATACCCTTTGTCCATTATGTCCACTTTTCCCAATCCAATGCCACCTCTTCTATGTGGACACTGGATTGGTTGTGTCCATTGCACCTTTATGTCAAGAGGAGGCTCAGATTCCACCTGGATGCTGGATGCAATCCTCCCATTTTCAGTTGTAATCACTCTAGGCTCCATGGTGTGGTGGTTGTCCTTCTTCACCTCCATCTTAGCTGAGTGTGGTAAGTCCAATAAATCAGATTGTAGGTGCTGGAGTCTGTTGAGGCTCAGGATCTGGCTATCACATTGTCAGTCCAGAGATTCAAATCCCCTAACTATATCTTAAACCCCAACATTAACTGCACCTCCAGCACATTAGCATGAAAGTCTTATGAAGGGAGATCCCATCTGAGTCCAGATTCATCACACATAAACACCATTTCCAAAGAGGGGCCATCTGCCCTGGTAGTTAACCCCATCGGCCATGACCATAACTCCCATGGGTCTCTTTAGCCCTCAAAGGAACCAATATCTGGGGGTTGTATCTGCTTTATCTGTCTCTCTGACTCTGCTCAGTTGTGCATGAGGGCAAACCTTCTGCCAGCCTCCAGACTCTTTTTTAGAAACTCGTAGCCATATAAACTCATTTCTCCTTTCCATTTCCCCCTTACTTTAGGTCAAACAGCATTTTAAAGTCATGGTATTTTATGTAGACATGGATATTCTGCTGATCCGCATTGAACCTTCCATATAAGGTCATTTTCCAGTTGCATCATCAGTTGGTAGTTGATAGTGGTCCCTCGTTGCCAGGGAGGCTCATCCCCGGGTGTCATGTCCCACGCTGGGGGGAAGGCATTGCATTTACATGCTGAGTTTGGCTTCGAGACTGGCCACATTTGAGTAACATGAAGGCTGACAGGAGGAAATTCCCAGGCACAATGTTGCTCTAGGCCTTGTTCTTATTTTAGGCTTTTCAGCTCACAAGCATAGTCATTAGCATCAGGGGCTCACTGTTGAACCCTCACTCCCTCCCGGTCCCCGCCGCTGTACCTGCGAGACTGTCGCTGCTCCCCTAGGGACCACGACAGAGCACCATTGGCCAGGAACCCAGTACCCCCCCTGCTGTGGTTTTTAATTGTTGCCACTATGAGTATATCCAAACATTACCATGCACCCTGGACATATGTTCTGTACAGCTCCCTGTCAGCCAAATATCACCTGTCATTGGTATCCCATACCAGTATCCCTCCATTGCCATTGTTGAAACACTCTGTGATCCAGAACTCCCCGAAATTTGAAGCACAATATAATGTCATGGTCCCTTACTAGGGAATGGCATATAGCGATGGATTTAAAGGTTAGATAAAGAACTTGGATAAAGTTAGATAAAGAACTTAGATAAAGAATGTTGACTTGCAAAAATTCTACATCCTATCTTTTTTTTTTTTTCCCCCCTAATTATTCAGCTTCTCTTCACAGGAGTCCTAGACCACAGCAATGCATATATATAATATACAGCACTCCCATACATCCACCACAAAACCTTTTTCCTTCCACAGCGATACTCTTCCACCCTATTCATATCATATTTACTTAACGTGATGTACAGAGTCTGAGACATTAGCTTTCTAACAAGGTGACATCTGTGCTTACATTATGGTGCATACTTTAGGATATACAGTTCTTTACATTCTTAGTTATCCTATGTTTTACATTATGGTTTACATTATCAGTCTGTCATCTCCTATATGTTATGGTGTAATATTACATGTTTTATATCCATCCTTGTGTACTCTCAAGAAACTCCTCTCTTAACCCCCATTTACCTTGGTTCCACACATTTAACGTCCATTTTCCCTTCCAACTTGGTGCCCACAGTGACAGCCAACCTCCGTTTCCTGAGGAGCCACTTCCAGAGATAGATGGAATAGTGTTCAGGGCCTAACTTGCTCAACTGCCCCAATGCCCTGGGAGCCACCCTTTCTCTCGAGGGATACAGTTCCCTCTATTTGGTGGCATCAGTCCTCCCCAGGATGTGGGTCCACCCCCACTCTCACCTCTTGGGTTTCTACCCCATGGTGACACCCACTCTGGCAGAATGAGCATTTAGACATTCCCCAGGAGCCTGTCCTGCATCAGACCCTCCCCTCCGAGCATTCTAAACAGGTAACCCTCTTTATTATATTTTGATATGATTTTCTCGGCATTTTACTCTCCACCAACACCTGACCCTCTCCTGTGTTCGTATGCTACCCCTCCCTCCCCCCACTTTTGGGCAATGTTACCCATCCGTCCCTCCCCAGCCACCCTCAAACCCCCAAAGCCCCAACCAAAGGCAACCCCTTGCCCCCCTTTTATCTCTTCTTTGTGTTCATACTTACCACCATCTCGTCTTAAATTCCACCCCTGCAGACATCGGCTCATATCCTTCCTCCACCCTCCGATTTCCTGTAAGCCTATCGTTCAGTCTCTTTCTATCTAAGGCAGCTTGTTTATTTCATATCATTGAGGTCATGTAGTATTTGTCCTTCAATGTCTGGGTTGCTTCACTCAACATAAGGTTCTCAAGATTCATCCATGTTATCACATGTGTTTGTAGTGTGTTTGTTCTTACAGCCGAGTAGTATTCCATTGTGTGTATATACCACATTTTATTGATCCACTCATCTGTTGATGGGCATTTGGGTTGATTCCAACTTTTGGCAATAGTGAACAATGCTGCTATGAACATTGGTGTACATATATCGGTTTGTGTCCTTGTTTTCAGTTCTGCTGGGTATATACCCAGCAGTGGTATTGCTGGGTCATATGGCAAATCTGTGGCTAGTTTTTTGAGAAACTGCCATACTGTCCTCCAGAACGGTTGGATCCTTCTGCATTCCCACCAGCAGTGGATGAGTGTTCCCCTTTCTTCACATCCTCTCCAGCACTTGTATTCTTCTGTTTTTTTCATAGCTGCCAATCTTATGGGTGTAAGGTGGTATCTCATTGTAGTTTTGATTTGCATTTCCCTGATAGCTAGAGATTTGGAACATTTTTTCATGTGCTTTTTTGCCATTTGTATTTCTTCTTCAGAGAAGTGTCTGTTTAAGTCTTTTTCCCATTTTTTAAATGGGTTGTTTATCTTTTTATTTTCAAGATATAGAAGTTCTTTATATATGCACGTTATAATTTTCTTATCAGATATATGATTGCCAAATATTTTCTCCCACTGTGTGGGCTCCCTTTTTACTTTCTTGACAAAATCCTTTGAGGTGCAGAAGGCTTTTATTTTGAGGTAGTCCCATTTATCTATTAGTTCTTTTGCTGCTCGTGCTTTTGGTGAGATATTCATAAATCCATTTCCTATTACAAGGTCCTGTAGATGTTTCCCTACACTGCTTTCTAAGGTTTTTATGGTCTTGGCTCTTATATTTAGGTCTTTGATCCATCTTGAGTTGATCTTTGCATAAGGTGTGAGATGGTAATCCTCTTTCATTCTTCTACATATGGCTATCCAGTTCTCCAGACACCATTTGTTGAATAGGCCACTCTCTCCCAGTTGAGAGGGTTTGGTGGCTTTATCAAATATTATGTGGCTGTATATGTGAGGTTCTATATCAGAGCTTTCAATTCGATTCCATTGGTCTATGTGTCTCTCCTTATGCCAATACCATGCTGTTTTCACCACCGTAGCTTTGTAGTATGTTTTGAAGTCAGGTAGTGTGATTCCTCCAATTTCATTTTTCTTTTTCAGTATGTCTTTGGCTATTCGGGGTCTCTTTCCTTTCCAAATAAATTTCATAGTTAGTTTTTCTAGTTCCTTAAAGACGGCTGCATTGATTTTTATTGGGATTGCATTGAATGTGTAGATCAGTTTTGGTAGGATAGACATCTTAATAATATTCAGTCTTCCTATCCATGAACAAGGAATAGTCTTCCATTTATTTAGGTCTTCTTTGATTTCCTTGAACAATCTTTTATAGTTCTCGGTGTATAAGTTCTTTACCTCTTTAGTTAAATTTATTCCTAAGTATTTGATTTTTTTGTTTACTATTGTGAATGGTATTTGTTTCTTGATTTCCTCCTGATCTTGCTCATTATTAGTGTACAGAAATGCTACTGATTTTTGCACATTGATCTTATAACCTGCGACTTTACTAAACTCATTTATGAGTTCTAGAATCTTCGTTGTAGATCTCTCAGGGTTTTCTATGTATAGGATCATGTCATCTGCAAATAATGAAATTTTGACTTCTTCCTTTCCAATTTGAATGCCTTTTATTTCTGGTTCTTGCCTCAGTGCTCGAGCAAGTACTTCTAAGACAATGTTAAATAGGAGCGGAGACAGTGGGCATCCTTGTCTTGTTCCTGAGTTTAGAGGGAAGGAGTCTAGGATTTCTCCATTGTAAACAATATTGGCTTTAGGTTTTTCATATATACTCTTTATCATGTTCAAAAAATTTCCTTGTATTCCAATCTTTTGGAGTGTTTTTATCAAGAAAGGGTGCTGTATTTTGTCAAATGCTTTTTCTGCATCAATAGATATAATCATGTGATTTTTTTCCTTCAATCTGTTTATATGGTGTATTACATTGATTGATTTTCTTATGTTAAACCATCCTTGCATACCTGGGATGAATCCCACTTGGTCGTGGTGTATAATACGTTTAATGTGTTGTTGAATACGATTAGCAAGTATTTTGTTAAGTATTTTTGCATCTAGATTCATTAGAGAAATTGGTCTGTAATTTTCCTTTCTTGTGATGTCTTTGTTTGGCTTTGGTACTAGGGTAATGTTGGCATCATAGAAGGAGTTGGGTAATGTTCTTTCTGTTTCGATTTTTTGGAATAGTTTTAGCAGGATTGGTGTCAGTTCTTTCCGGAATGTTTTGTAGAATTCACCTGTGAAGCCATCTGGCCCTGGGCTCTTCTTAGTTGGGAGATTTTTAATAACTGATTCTATCTCTCTGCTTGTGATTGGTTTGTTAAGATCATCAATTTCTTCTTTTGTCAATATGGGCTGCTTATGTGTTTCTAGGAATTTGTCCATTTCCTCTAGATTGTCATTTTTGTTGGAATATAGTTTTTCAAAATATCCTCTTATGATAGTCTTTATTTCTGTGGGGTCAGTGGTGATATCGCCTTTCTCATTTCTTATTTTGTGTATTTGCATCTTATCTCTTTTTTTCTTTGTTAGTGTTGCTAAAGGTTTGTCAATTTTGTTAATCTTCTCAAAAAACCAGCTCTTGGTCTTGTTTATCTGTTCAAGTGCTTTCTTATTTTCTATTTCATTTAGTTCTGCTCTTATCTTTGTTATTTCCTTCCTTCTTCTTCCTGTTGGGTCACTTTGTTGTTGTTTTTCTAATTCCTTCAAATGTGCAGTTAGTTCTTCAATTTTTGCTCTTTCTTCTTTTTTGATATATGAATTTATGTCTATAAACTTCCCTCTCAGTACTGCTTTTGCTGCATCCCATAAATTTTGGTATGTTGTGTTATCATTATCATTTGTTTCAAGGTAGTCATTGATTTCTTTTGAGATTTCCTCTTTGACCCACTGTTTTTCTAAGAGTGTGCTGTTTAATTTCCAAATCGTGGTGTGAAATCTGGGCTTCTGTCCCTTGCAAATCTCCAGCTTGACTCCACTGTGGTCAGAGATAATGTTTTGTATGATTTCAATCTTTCTGAATTCGTTCAGCCTTTCTTTGTGGCCTAGCATATGATCTATCTTGGAGAATGATCCATGTGCGCTTGAGAAAAATGTATATCCTGCTGTGTTTGGGTGTAGTGATCTATATATATCTATTAGATCCAGCTCCTCTAATATACTATTCAGTTGTTTTGTTTCTTTGGTGATTCTCTTTTGAGATGTTCTGTCCAGAGTTGATAGTGGTGTATTAAAATCCCCCACTATAATTGTAGATGTATCTATTCTTTTACTTAGTTTTTCCAGCGTTTGCCTGACATATTTAGAGGCACCCTTGTTAGGGGCATAGATATTTATGATTGTTCGATCTTCTTGACATATTTTTCCTTTCACTAAAATGTAGTATCCTTCTTTGTCTCTCACAATTGTCTCACATTTAAAGTCTATTTTGTCTGATATTAATATAGCTACTCCTGCCTTTTTTTGGTTATTGTTAGCTTTTATGATTGTTTTCCAGCCATTCACTTTCAATCTCCATGCGTCTCTGGGTCTAAGATGTGTCTCTTGTAGACAGCATATGGATGGGTCATATTTCCTTATCCAATGTCCCAGTCTGAATCTTTTGATAGGTGAGTTTAATCCATTGACATTCAGTGTTATTACTGTCAAGGAATTATTTGTGCTAGCCATATTTTGATTGGATTTGTGTTTGTCATATTTTGTTTGTATATTTTTTTTTGTCTTTTTTGTTGTTGTTGTTGGTCTTATACTCTCCTCCAACTTTGCCTTTCCTGTTTTTTCCTTTCTTCCTGCAGCACTCCCTTTAGAATTTCTTGAAGGGGAGGTTTCTTGTTGGTATACTCTTTCAGTTTCTGTTTGTCTGCGAATATTTTGAACTCTCCATCATGTTTGAATGCTAATTTAGCTGGATAGAGTATTCTTGGTTGGAAATTTCTTTCCTTTAGTACTTTGACTATATCATACCACTGCCTTCTTGCCTCCATGGTTTCAGAAGAGAAATCAGCACTTAATCTAATTGTGCTTCCCTTGCATGTGATGGTTTTCTTTTCTCTTGCTGCTTTTAGGATTTTCTCTTTGTCTTGAGCATTGGATAATTTGACAGGTATATGTCTTGGGGTGGGCCTGTTGGGGTTTATGACTAGTGGAGTGCGCTGTGCTTCTTGGATATGTACATCTGTCTCTTTCAGTAGATTTGGGAAGTTTTCAGCCATTATTTCCTGTAGCATTCCTTCTGACCCCTTTCCCTTCTCTTCACCTTCTGGAATGCCTATAATACGTATGTTTGATCGTTTTGCATTGTCATTCAGGTCCCTAAATCCTAATTGGATTTTTTCTATCTTCTTATTGACCCCTTCTACTATCTGCTTGATTTCTGAAGTACTGTCTTCCACATCACTAATTCTCTGCTCTGTCTCTTCTAGTCTGCTGATATTTGCTGCAAGCGTATTTTTGATTTCTTGAACTGTGGTGTTAATTCCCATCATATCTGTTATGTTTTTGCGTATGTCTGCAATTTCCCCTCCAAGTGATGTCTTCATGTTGTTAACCTCTTTCATTACTTCGTCAAATTTGTCGGTGATAAATGTTCTGAGATCTTTCATTGCTTGTGCCAAGTTTTGCTCCCCTTCATGATTATTGGTTTGTTGATTGGATTCCGCCATGTTTTCCTGATTACTGGTTTGGTTTGTAGATTTTTGTTGCTTTCTGGTCATCTCTTTATCTTGACGGATTTAATCAGTTCCTTAGCTTCTTCGTCTGCTCTTGGAGGTTAATTAGCTGTTATTTTTGCATAGGTGTTATATCTTCTCTTTGTCACTTTTTTCTTCTTATTCTAGTTTCTTGTTGTTGGTTAAGTTCACTTTAAAGGAAAGTATTAGTGTTGGGGGAAGGCAATTGTGTAAGCAAGGGAAAAGTGTAAAGTAATATTGGTGATATATGTTAGCAAAGCAAGAATATGAGATCTGGGAGGATGGAGGTTAGATTTATGTAAATTGTGTAGAGTTATAGCAGTAGGTAGAGTACCTATTATGAGGTAGGTGATTGAATATGGGAGGATTATGGTATGAGTTAAAAAGCTATTGATTTCGTGAGAGAGGGAAAGAGAAAAAAAATGGTAATAGTTTCAAGAGTGGATAACAGACAGAAAACAAAGCATAGGTATTAGAAATTAAGACTTAGACCTTTCGTGGATCGAAGAAAGGGAGGTGGGAGGTGGAATATGGGAGAGCCAGTAGATGGTGGCGGATATCAAGATGTAGGGGAAAGAGGATAGTGCAGGTAGGCTAAATCAGTTCACACAGAAATGAGGCAGTGGAGGATGAGAAAACCCCAGCGAATGTGAGTTGTTTCCTGCCGCACCTATTTTATAATTGAGTTAAAATAAACTAAGTAGAATATGAGGGACAAGAGGGAGAGAGACAACAGAAAAAAAGAAAGAAAGAAAAAAAAAGAAAGTGGGGGGAAGGGACGAGAGGAAGAAAGTAGAAGGGGATGGGCAAGGGGTGGGGAACAGATAGGGGAAAGAAAAAAAAAAACAGATATGCACGACCCAGAATTATAACACCCACTTCACAGCACCTACCACGAAAAAAAGCCTTAAATAACTGAGTAAAAGAAAGACTTTGGGGGATACGCTGTGAGAGAAGACTAGGGGATAATGCGGTGTTAGAAATCAGGAAATTGAAAAAAGTAAAGAATAAGTCAAAATGAAAATAAAAACAAAACAAAATGAAACGATAAGGAAAGAACACCAACGTTGAAGGCTAGGGCATTTGAGGACCTCAGATGGACCTCAGTGCGTGATGGATTCAGGGATGGAAAGTCTGAGATATTGAGGTCTCAAGAGATGTGAGTCTCTGTGGTGTGGGCTACCAGATTTTAGGGAATTCAGACTTGGCACCCTCCAATCTGGTCTACAGGAAGCCTGGGAGCCCCGCAGTGTAACAGAGCCCTCAGGGATCCCCTCAGCTGGGTGCCAGCCTTAAGGGGGAAGTCAGATCCGCAAACTTTATATTATGACTGAACCCTGCAATTCATTTACTTAGCTGGGCTCATTAGTATGTTTCACTTCAGCTTTTAGCAGCTCCCGTCCTGTGATTCCAAACCTCTGCCACTAGAGGGCGCATCTACACCGCAGCCACTTTGCTAGTACAGATCTGAAGCCCGGCCTGTGACGCCAAAAATAGATACGAAAATCGGATTTCCCAAGCTTCGCAAAATATTCCCTAATCTGCTTCCAGACGTATCCCCCTCCCTTGCCGCAGCCTAATACAACTTTCCGATTACGTCTCTTTATTGCCTACAGCCTATTTGGGTCGGAGACCGGCTGCCGGGCTTTTGGGGGCGGGGCTTCAGGCGGAAGCACTATTGTTTATTTTCGCAATCACAGGTTTCTCCCGCTTCAGGACAAAGCACTGTCTATCTTCCCAAATCGCACTGCAAAGGCGACCCGTCGCATCAATCCATGCACAGCTCGTCCAGAGCTCGTGAACTCCTCGACAGCTCAGAGCCGTGTAAAAGCAGTGCCGCTGGGCTGAACCACGACTCCCCCCACCCCCAGCAGGGAGGAGCCCGTGTGCGGGTCTCACCCACAGGCAATAGAACCCAAACTATATCTACTAGACCAATCCTCTCCGTTACCTTTCCACTCAATCGATGTCCAGGCACTTCTGCCCTGCAAAAATCCCGAAAAAGCCCGACCTTGGAGATCCTGCAGCCGTGCCCAGCCGTCTCCTCCCGGGACCTACCGCAAAGGCAAGTTCACTCAGCGACCATCTTGCCTCCCCCCCTCCCCTCTTGATTTAGAGGTGAAGTGGACATTGCCATCCCAGGGTCCACAGGATGGAGGAATTAAATGTGGATTAGAGTGGACTTATTGGTGTTCTACTATCAAACTATTGTATCTTTACAATACATTGTAATTATATCATTGATGTGGAGGTAGTGAAGACAATGGGGATGAGAGTTGCTGAGGATAGGGAGAGGAAAGAAAAGGTTTGATATGGGATAATTTTTGAGACTTGAAATTGTCCTGAATGATATTGCAGGGATACATGCAGGACATTATATATCCTGCCATAACCCACTGAATGGACTGGTGGAGAAAGTAATTTGCAATGTAAACTGTAGTCCATGTGGTGTAGCAGTGCTCAAAAATGTATTCACCAAATGCAGTGAATGTGCCACACTGATGAAAGAGGTTGTTGATGTGGAAGGAGTGGGGTGGGGGGATTGGGGTATATGGGAACCTCATGTATTTTAATATAACATTTTGTGTGATCTTTATATGTTTAAAAAAGGTAATAAAATTTGCTAAAAAAAAGATTCAAGCACTCTCTTTTTCAGTGGAGAATACCTATGCATTAGACTCATTTTGAAATAGGCCCTCTTAGAATATGGCTAAGAGGTAATTTGCAGCTCCCACTTTAATTGTTTTTTAGCACTATCTTCAAAGTCTAGAGATCCATTTCTATTAAAATCCATACTAATTTCTACAAATTACTCTAGCCCATTTTGTGTCACATGTCCAACTTTGAACTATGTCCTTTGACTATGGTGTGAGGGACAGGCCTGATTCATGTGCTCTCCCCCATGGCAGGAAACAGGAAGAACTTTTGACAGTTCCCCCAAATGGAAGAATCATTCACAAAGATAATTGCGGAGATCTTTGGCAAGAAAAGAGGAAAGTGATTCTGGGCACACAAAATCGTTATCTATTTTAGGTAGATTCTGCATCTGTATGTAAGGGTCCTGGTAAGATTAACTTTAATCCTTTAAGCTCAAGTAAAATTTTTTAAAAAAATTATGTTTCTCCAATAAATAAGTAAAAGGAAAAATGTTCCTTAAACATGTGAAAAATTGCTCCCCCTCACACCTAATAAGGTACTCAAATTACAACTATCCTGAGGTAGCATTTCTCTTAATGCTGACTATGCACACTTTGCATGAAGATAAAGGCACTCTTTTACATTGCTGATGGGTGTACAAAATGTTACAACCCTCACGGAGGGGCATTTGGCAGTACCTAACAAAATTACATCTTTATACTTTTGGAGCCAGCAATTCCAATTCTAGGACTATATCCTGAAGATGCAACTTCAACAACACATTGCATGTGCACAAAATTATTAATTGAGACATTATTGGTAATAAAAAATTGGAACCTGTATGTCTATCCATAGGAAACTGGTTGAATAGACTATGATATATCCATGTGCTGAGATCATATGACCATTTAAAAAGAAGAGAAGGAAACATGTATTTGGTTATTTTTGCAAAAAGAAATACAGGAAAGACCAACCAGAGAGTTATCATGAATTAATAAAAATGAAGAGGGATGAGGTGAAGTGGATAATTATATGACCAAGTCTTCTCTGAGTATATATTTTTATAATTTTGACTTTTGAATTGTGCAAATGTTTTACATATTTTAAAATACAATTTCATCAAAATGCATAAAAGTAAGTCTTTAAGCAGATAAAGAAACAAATCAAATTGATAATGTAATTGTACAGAGAAAATTATTGATTAAATTAGTTTTTATAAGGTTTTCTGACTGCACATTTTTAATTAGATATATTAAAAAGAAAAGAAAAAAAGAATTGCAAAGAAAACTCAGTAGGTTTCTTGTTATTGGTAATATTGATTGCAATTTTATCCTTTATGTGAAAACCAACTTAATCTTTGTTTTTTTTTTACATTTTATGGTTGACAAAAGGTTTAAACTGGGAAATTACTGGACAAACTGATTCTTAATTCCCTAGCCTAGTAGATAGGTTTAATCTGCCACACCTAATCTTGCCTTTAAAGCTTTTGCAAAGAGGAGGCCTTTTCCCAATTGTTTTTATAATTAGATTTCTATATGACTTTTTTATCCTGCTTAGTTTAATTTGGGCTTTAAGAATATTTACAAATATAACTGCATATTTAATTTTTAACAATTTGAGCAAATAGGCAGACATGAATAGTTTGACACAACAACATAACTTTAGTTACTTTTAAACTTCTAATTCTTACAAAACAAATGTGACTGCAAAACATTTTAAAGACTCCTGAAACTCTTTAATTTGCACTATGACTGTGCAGTTTTATACTATGACTATGCAGTTTTACACAAGAATTTTCTTTCTTACTTAATGGATTGTAATAACCAAAATGTTCTCAATGCTTTAGCACTGTTTTGTTTTATAACTTTATATTTTACTTTGAAATTAGCAGAATTTTGGATAAACAAGATTAATCTTATGTATATTTACTGAGGCTATTTGAAGCCTCAGGGAGACAGACTGGTTTCTTTCATGAATTACCACTCTTAGGAACACTGACCATTAAGGCAGGAGACTTTTCCCCCTCCACCCCCCTTTTTGATTTTGGAGTCCAGTGGTCATTTAACCTTATTCCATCAGGCAGCAATTTATTTAGTTTACACTTGAATTCATGAGAGAAAGGGTTACTAATACCAGGACAGGAGACAGTGATGTCCTTGCTCTTGTCCGGCCTGTAGGGGCAGAAGCTATTTTTAAATAACCATAGGCAAAGGCAAGGGGTGAGGTTAGGCTTGAAGTAACCATAAACAAAGAAAAGATTAGTTTAGAATTTACACTTAAATAATAGTTTCAGGCTAAATTTACTCAGTTATAATTTCAGTTATTATCTTTCCACTCTTTCATAATATAAATGCATTTATAAATGATTTTAACTCTTAGTTACAGTTTTTATTAATTTTTAAAAACCTGTTAATTTTATAACACTTTTAAACACCTTTTATTCAACTTATAACATATTAAATGAACTTAACCATTACTTTAATTTCTCTTTTAAGGTAAAATAAATCTCTTGCAGTTAGTTTGAAATTAAAGCTACTTTTCAGGATTTGATGAGATAAGATCCTTCTTCAAACACTGAGGAAATGATGAGGTTAAAGCACAAGCTATTTTGATAAACCAGATTTTCTTTGTATACTGATTTTATTCAATTTTAATCATAAAAGTTTTTTTTCACAAACCTTCTACACTTTCAGTATTTATTCAGATTTTGTCCCACACTCTACTCTTTTCAATAATCAATTATTTTATCTTAGGACAAAATCATCTTCTGCTTCCCTAACAATAAAAACACATTCCATATATCCCACATACTAAGTTACCAGGCAAACTTCTTACAACATATAATTGCCATTAATACTAAACAAGCTTGTTAAAATAATGAACTTTTTTTCTCTTTTAATACTTAGTAACATGTAATACCAGAAACAGTTTTTTTGGAAGCAAGTTGGCAGGGGAGACTGGCTGCTGAATAAGTTTGTTATAAAATTATTTTTTATTTTATTATTATTATTATCAATTTAGTTTTTGTTTAATAAGGACTTTCTGCAATTAGCTATTTAAATACTTTAATTTAAACAATGCTTTGTAAAACCTTTATAATTATTTTTACCTTTAAGACAAATTTTACCTTCACAGAACACATTCTCTTACTTAAAGTTACTACAATACCTTCTAAGAACCTGGGCAGAATGCAAATATAGTTTGGCTTTGACACCCTAGGGAGGGAACTTTACTGCATTTATTCTGATTCTGCTTTTTACCCCCTTCACTTCCCCCCTTCCAGGCAGTCAGGTGCACAACAATTAATCAGGAATGCGGTTTATGAATAGAAGGTGTGGACTCACTGTAAAGGGGAGAGCCCTTCCCCCCTTTCCAGCTTTCAGCCAAAATGAGCAGACAAAAACTCTCTCAGGGACTCAGCCACCCTGACTGGGGCAGCCCCAACAAACTTGGGTGCATGGCGCGGACACAGATGGCCTCCAAGCCCCGGCAAAGGGCCAGACCAGAGACAAGACAGCAGAGCATGCACAAACATCTAGACTCCGCAAACATCCAGACTCCTCAGTTTTGCCCCATAATCATTCCCTCCCTTGCCAATGGCAAGGGAGGGCTCCAGCTCAGTTGTAATTCTACTTTACATAAGGACACAACTCCAGCACTAGCATTGAGCTGACACAGACAGAAGCACAAAGGTCACTAATTTGACCCACAAGTTTATATATATTTTCACCATGGCTGCCTCCACAGCCATCACAAACCTCAGAACACTTAACATTTGGTATAAAGCGAATTCATTCACAATTTAGCACCATAACAAAAGATTTCAGCTAGACTTTTTCTACTGTTTAAACTTTACACCCAGACTAAGCTCCACCAGAAAAGCTGATCCATTTTCCTGTAACCAAGTTTTTTTTTTTTAATCTTGACCAATTTCCAGGACATTAGGACTTGAACCTATAAATAGCCCTTTTTACTAAAATCAAGACTCTACTCTTTTAGTGGATATAAGACTAGTACCAGATTCTAACATGCAGTTAGACAAACCCAAAACACCAGGGCTTTTCCCCGTTTTTTTCTCTTTTTCCCAAGCCTAGAGAGAATGGCTTCCCCCCAATTTTCTGGGGCTATTAGGGTTCTCTTGGGAGGTGATCAGCCTCCCCTTCCTAGCAATTAAAGCTAGGGCTTTCCAGACTCTGCTCACCCGGGGAGTCTTACCTTCTTCCATGTTTGGAGTTCTTTTTCATTCCCAGAATCTTTCTCTTCAGACCTTCCATTGCCCTCAATTTTTGTCGGGAAGATTCTGGTGGAGCCCTCATCTTTTCTGGATTAAATTTAACCCAGGGGTGCCCAGATTTCAGGTTCACCCGAGTCCTCCTGGCTTCCTTGGGGATTTGGAAGGGGCAGCAAAATGCTACCGTCTCTGGCCTTCATTTGTTGTCCTGCTGCGGTGGCCAAAAATGTTGTAGAATTTGAGAGAAGTTCAATTACTTGAGTATAGAGAGGCCAGGACTCAGGAATGATTTTGAGAAGGAAAAATGGTTTATTGATGGCCGGCCAGACTCGGGAACTTTCTCTTTGAATCCCGATCCTGATTGCAATTTTAAAACCAATTTAGGTATATTGTAAGTTAAAGTAAATAAGTGCAATTAAATGTAAATATGCGATTAAGAACCAAAATTTTCAGAGTAAGGAAAAAAGATGCAGAATTAAAAAAAATTAAAGCCCTGAAATTTTAAAAATGAACTGAAAATAAGAGCAGGGTTAGTTCAGTGGTTGAACAAATGCTTCACAGTTACAAGGTTTCAGGTCCACACCATGGTACCTCCTAAAAAATGAACTGAAAATATCAACATAAATATGCAATTTTTAAAAACTATGTTTCCTAGCTGTCCTAGTTTGCCAAAGTTCAGTCAATGCAAATTATCAGAAATAAACACATTTCTGACTTTTATAATGGGAAATTTATTAAAGTAAAAGCTTACAGGTCTAAGGCCATGCAATGTCTAAATCAAAACACCATGAGAGATGATTTCTCACCAAAGCCAACTACTGGTAAACCTGGTGTTCTGCACCTGGTAAAGTTAAATAGCAACTGATCTCTGCTGAGCTCCCTGCCTTCCCCTTTTGGCTCACTGTCTCTTAAGCTTTGAGCTGCTCTGTAGGTCCAGCCTCCTAAGGGCTTTATACTTCAGCTTCACCCACTAGCAGTCCTCAAGACCTCTCTCTCACATGGATAAAAATGGCAGAGCTCCCTTTACTGTGTGTGTCTCTCTTTCTGTTACTCTGTTTATATAAGAACCCAGTGAAATGATGCAGACCCAACCTGTATCACATCTCACTGATGTCTTCCAAACAAAGCCACCAAGGCAATCGAATCAAATGCTCTAATAAACTTACCTTAACTAAATGTAATGTGATCAAAGGTCCTCACACCACAGGAATGGATTATTTCAAAAACATAATCTCTTTTTGGGGATTTACTTAATTCTAACTGTCACACCCCTTCAAAATACTGGTAGTCTTAGAAGCAATAAACCTCAGAAGTCTGAGCACATCTAGTGCAATTTTTAATTCAAATCCTCAGTGTATGGAATTAAGGCTCCTTTAAGAAATGGTTGATTACACATCTGGGGTAGGAAAAGTGCAAGATGAGACTGAGTATCTCCTGACAGAGAACAAAGAACTATTCAAAGAATAATAGGGGCACCTCAAGTCACAAGGGTATAGGAACCAGCTCAGCTTGAAGAAACTCCCACAGGTCACATATGGAAGAATTTGAGCATCCAAAGTACAGTATCTGTAATTAATTGTATCACACTGAGTAAATTAAATTTATTAGACCATAGTAATACTCCAAAAATGAAAAGGGGATTGGAACTGAAAATTGGACAATGTTTAGTAAATACAGCAAACAGTATACTGTTTTCATTTGAATCTATGTATTTTTATGTAGTATCTTTTTCAACTATGACAACCATTAAAACCAGGATAAAAAATATAATGACTTTAGAACTGGATTGTTAAAATAATCTAACATAATGTATCAAACAAGAATTTAAAAGTAATGAACTAGATCCACTAAAATTGTTCTCATTAAAATATAATTAATATGTACAATATTTATAATAATATATTAGTGAGAACAAAACAGTATTCCTGTACTGTTAAAAGTAAAAAAGAACTTTTTCAGGTGTTTTATTTCAACTTCATGTACTTTTTTCATTTCTATTTGGATAGTTTGTATATTCATTAAAGATTTGACTGGCTTACGTGGTGCATTTTGCATGAACAAATCTTGAAACAATAAGTTATGAGAATGAACTTAATTGATATTTTCCTCATCTTGTTCAGTAAGATAAGAAAGAAACTTTGTTGCTTCTTTCATTATTTATGCATTCACATATTTTCTAGACAGATATTGGAGAATAAAGAAATCCTGATATGTCTGAATACAGATTTTGTGTTGTGATTCATTTTACAAAATATTTGAACCAGAAATGATTAAATGATTATTTTGAGATTGCTGGACTTATCACATCTTATCATGAAATGGATATTTTTATCTTTTTCCAAATAACAAAATTGAGGACTATGAGTTCTATCCTTGTAGTTTCTTTATCTATGTTATAAAGTATGACTCTTTTATATTAAATTTCCTTTGGTCTTTGAATTTTCAGTCTCATCATTTTCCACTATTGTAATTCTTGTTCACTTCAAGTTATTGAGTCCAATATGTACAGTGTTTCTTTAAAATGAATTTTCTGTAAATATTACCTCCAAGGTCTGATTTATCTTCCTTCAAACTATGGATCCTACTTCCTGCGACATAATATGGTCTTACATTTCACTTCTAACCAATAAGTCTTAAGGATTATCAGTGTGTGACCTGTTTAATTGGATGCATTTGTAACTGCATTCCTGATAAATACATTAGGCTCAAGTTAAAAACAAAAATATTTGTTTTGTTGTTCTTGGTTTCTCTAAATATAGAAAAGTGGGCATTAATGCATACATTCCAGTCTATTTCAAGTTGTTCTCTGTTGTTTAATATGGTTTAAGGTTGATGGGCAGCAGGAAGATCCTACTTAGCACACAACTGTAAAGAAGAGAAACCTCTTCTATATGAAGCAACTATGGTGGCTACTTAATAAATTTTAAGTAATAACAGCTGTACTCATGGGAGAAATAGCACAAAATAGTTTCTTATTGTTGGACAAAAAAAAATCACACTTTTTAAATACCAAAATACTTGGAAAAGTATGCTATATTTACAAACCATTAAATAAGCATTTATCCCATTTATTGAAATTCTCCTTTTAAGTTGTATTTATAATGTCATAATTTCTATTACCAAGGTGACTACATTATGAAAATTCCACAACTACATATTGCATTTCAAAGATTGACTCACTAGGTCAGATCTTCAGAAAATTTGTAGTGTGTAACTTGTTTTATAGCTATTCTTCCTTCTATTTCTTTTTTTTAAAAGATTTATTTTTATTTATTTAATTCCCCTCCCCTCCCCCAGTTGTCTGTTTTCTGTGTCTTTTTGCTGCGTCTTGTTTCTTTGTCCACTTCTGTTGTCGTCAGCCGCACGGGAAGTGTGGGCAGCGCCATTCCTCGGCAGGCTGCTCCTTCCTTCGCGCTGGGCAGCTCTCCTTATGGGTGCACTCCTTGTGCGTGGGGCTCCCCCACGCAGGGGACACCCCTGTGTGGCACGGCACTCCTTGCGCGCATCAGCACTGCGCATGGGCCAGCTCCACACGGGTCAAGGAGGCCCAGGGCTTGAACCGCAGGCCTCCCATGTGGTAGATGGACGCCCTAACTACTGGGCCAAAGTCCGTTTCCCCCTTCCTTCTATTTCTTCCTTCCTTCTTTCATACTTTTCAGTTGTCTCTTCAACCCTCAAACTCTGCCCTCAGGAAATGATATGACAAGATCATTCACACTAAGGCAGCTTGTCATGATGTAGACTATGGGTAGGGGGCTGTTCATCTCCTTATAGATAACCAGAGCTTTATGTATCCTGAGCTGTGTGTGTGGGACAGTGCGAAATGCAGCCCTGCCCTTGGTAACCATGACAACAACTCCAGTCCTGGAAAAACATTTTAGAAATGCAAACTCTATAAACTTTAAATATTCAGGGAAAATGCAAACCAAATGTGCTAAAAGCTTACCTAAAATATATGAAGTCCATGCTAAAAGCTTGCCTAGAATATATGAAGTTCATACTAAAAGCTTACCTAGGATGTGGGAGATACGTGTTAATTAAAACTTATTGAACACTGAAACAAAAGACCATTTAATTCATCCTCTGCATAAAAGGAACTCAAAAATCCTGTTTGGGGCGGGGATATTGAATGAGAAGCTACAAACCTGGCTGGCTGTATATAAATTCCTTTTTCCTTCTCAAAATTATTACCGAGTCCTGGCCTTTCCATATGCAATTATTGAACTTCTATTGAAACTCTCTCAATGTCTACAACATCTGGGGATGGCCAGGATTTGCAAATGAAGACCAGAGAAGGTAGCATTTTGCTACCCCTTCCAGATCCCCGAGGAAGCCAGGAGGACACAGGTGAACCACAAATCTGGGCACCCCTGGACTACATTTAGTCCAGAAAAAAATGTGTTCTCCACCAGAATCTTCCTGATGAAAATCAAGGGCAATGGATGATCTGAAAGCATTCTGGGAATGAAAAAAACTTCAAACATGGATAAAGGTAAGGCTCGCCCAGGGAACATAGTGTCAGGAAAACTGTAGCTTTAATTGCTAGGAAGAGGAGCCTGATCACCTCCCAGGAGACCCCATTACCTCCAGAAATTTGGGGGGGAAGCCATCTCTTCCAGGTCTAAAAGAAAGAAAAAAAAGGGGGAAAATCTATTGTTTGGATTTGGCTAACTGTGTTGTCAGCATCTAGTTCTGGTACTGTCTTCACTGAGGTAGTGAAAGACTTTATTATAATAAGAAAGGATTTTTATAGGTTTGAGTCCTAACATCCTGGAAATTCGTCTGGATTTTGAGAAACTTGGTTACAGGAAAATGAATGAGCTTTCTAGTGAACCTTGGTCTGAGTGTAAAGCTAAACAGTGAAAATGTCTAGCCAGAATCTTTTGTCTTGGTGATGAATTGCACATGAATTCACTTTGTAAACAGCCAGGGTAAACAGAAAATTCTGTTAAATTTTAATATTGAAAGTTCTCTCTTTCTAAGGTTTGTAATGGTTGCAAGGGCAACTGTGGAAAATATAGAAATTGTGAGTCAGATTAATAAGTTTAGTGCTTCTGTCTGTATCTGTTCAAATGCTGGTGTTAAATAGTGTAATTATGTAAAGTGGTGAATTTGGTTAAGTTGGAACCCTCCCTTTTCATTGGCAAAGGAGTGAGATGATTATAGTTTATAAAGCAAAACTGCAGAATCTGAATGTGTGCAAATGCTATGCTGTCTTGCTTCTCTGGATCCGCCCACTTTACCAGGACTTGGGGGCCATTCATGTCCATGTTGAACACCCATGTTTATTGAAATTGGCACCAGTCAGGGTGGCTGGTGAAATTGGTAACTTAAATCACAGCCCTGCCAGGGTGGGGGATCCCCGGGAAAGTTGCAAAATTTGAAAAGTTTTTCAAGCCATTTTAGCAGCCTGGAAATTGTTATCATCACCTTCTCTCCCCTCCTCCCTTTAGGAAGATGCATAACAAAAGCAGAAAGCCTGGGAAAGGGGGAGGTGAAGGGGATGCAGAACAGGATCAAAATAAATGCAATAAAATTCTCTCCCTAAAGCATCAAAGTACAAAACAAATTTTCATATTTGACTTCTGCCCAGGTTCTCCTTCTCTGAATCTCTCTCTTTGTAAGTCTATGTGGAAATGCTTTGAAATGTTTTAAAGGTGTAAACCCATAGAATACTTTTGTCTAAAGAAAGGAGGCTACTGCTTGAAAACAAGAAACCTCTAATTACTTGATAGCCATTTTAATGGTCTGGCTGGGAACATGAGAAACTGCAGAAGGAAAAACAACAACAGATAAATCTGAAAACCCAGAGACCTCATGTCATGTGTCTTTAAAAATTGGAAAAAAAGAAAGAAAAAACCTCAAACTTCTCCATTTAAACTCAATTGTTCCTATAAAAGGTGTAAATAGTAATGGAAATAAAACCTCATTTGCCATCAATTAAGATCAGGGAGTTCCTTAAAATGCTAATATATGGAATCTTCTGTTTCAATCAGTGCTTAACTTTGTGTTCAACTTTAAAATCTGTGTTTGGATTTTGTCAGTTTGCTTGCAACTAAGAAATCATGGTGAAAGGTAACGTAAAAATGAATCTTTAAAGGTGAATACTGTCTTGTTGATAAATTAAATGCATAACCCACAGATGAAATTTGTTCAGTTACTAGAAAAAACAGGAAAGCTTCACAGGGTTGTTCCTAATAAGATTCTTGTAACTTAATTAGCAAAGGTATCCAATTCATCTTAAAGTAAAACATACTGATAACTGTGACTAAGAATTAAAATCTTTGTATAAGTACCTTTATATATATATTTATAACTAAATCTATTACAATGGAGTGAATGTGGCCTGGATTTTGGCTATTGTAATAGTGATATTGAATCAATTTGCCCCTATTTATGGCTACTTTGTGTTTATCTAGTGCTTACTGTGATAGTGGTGGTTATTACTCAAATTTATTCTATAGTTATTTTATAACTTATTTCACCCCTGGTCTTCTACTATTGTGATAGTAATTATAAACTGCATTTGCATTTGTCTTTACTTACAGTTCCCACAGGTCTGGCCTACCCCTGAACAAACCAACATAATAATTAATCTTTAAAACTTATAGTTAAATTTTAAAAGGCGGGTTATGCATATCACTTTTTTGCCATTCTAAATATCTTTAGTCTTCTCATTTCCTCTTTACCTTTTTAAATGAGAAACTGTCTTTTTCCTTGGTCTTTAAAATAATATAAATTAATTCTGATAGGTCATTTCCACCAGAAATCAGAAATAACTGTTTCCAGGTTTTCCAAGAGTAGGCAATACTTTTCTCAGTATATCAGACCTTACTAAGCAATCCCCATTGTTCAGGCTTTCTCAGAAAAAAAAAATGAGTAAAAGCTACCTGGTTTCTTTCCAGTCTAAACAGAAGCCCCAATGCTTGCCAGGTTCCCTCCAAACAGCAGTGTAACTAGGAAAGTCAGTGAGGGGACTATATTTTGAATTAACCAGCAAATAAAAAGGTTTTAAATAACTAAATGGTGTTTCTGTATCAAACTATTCATGCCTGCTTATTTGCTAAAGTTAAATATGTAGTTATATAAGTAATACATATTTTTAAAAACTAAATTAAATAAAATGGTATAAAAGGTCATGTAAAAAAAACTAAATACAGAACTGTTGAAAAAGCTATGAAATCCTTGTTAAATTATAATTCAAACAGGTTAAATAATTGCTTTATATTCCAGAGCCTAAATGTTAGTATGCTTTTGAAATTTTTCACAGTATGAAAATTATCAAAAACAAAAGTTTTAGGCCCCTGTAAAAAAGGAAAACAGCTTGCTTTGTTTAATCAATAACAATTTCAACTTGTTTAGCTTCAATATTATCTCTTGTGTTTATAAATATCAGGTTAATAAGTTAACATTGTATGTGTTGAACCTTTAAAATAATGGGAAATGTAAACTCACGTTTAATGAAATTAAATTAAGGGTAAAACTGCTCTCTCTTAAATGCATGGAATAGATTCCATTAGTTGCTAATTGTAATCTGGAGTAAATTTGCCAGTCTATAATTGTGGTCAATTGTAAAAATTTTGTAAAACACATTTTTCAAACTGAAGCATTTAAAGTTTCTAGTTCTACAAGCCATTGTTAACTAAAACCTGGATTGTATTGATGGCAAAGAATAACTTCTTGATAATGAAACCTGTCTGAAGGTCATCTTAAGGTGCATATTTAGGTAAATGGTAATGGAAAGTTGCCTTGATTCCATTGGGAATCGTCCATTTTCATTTTAACAATGAAAAATATTTCCCCTCTATTACTAAAATAAAATGCCTGCTAGTATCTTCACAGTAAAAGTGTAAAAAATAAAGTCATTTGATATGTGATGTGTTGCATTAAAAATGTTTAAAAATATATAAAAACAAGAGATAAACTTTAACATTGTCAAATTCTCCTCTATATTCAAACTAGACCTTTAATTCATTACAGGTTGCCTCTCCATATGAGTTATTGACTAGGCTAGCCACTGACCCCTCAAATAAAAATATCTACTACATCATGCCTCTGGTTGTGCTCTTGAATTTGACAGAAACTATGTTGCAGTTTCAAACTCCTGCAGCAGCCATTGATGGCTCAGTACAGCCAAACGTACAATGGATATCACCTCCCGTTTGCACTGTTCCATAGTGCCAAAGAGCACTATACACCAGGCCAGTCTAATACTGTAAACTACCTTCTTATCTTCTCTCTAGGATCAATGATGCTGTGACTTGCTATCAGTGTGAAGAACATACCAAGTAGAGCCATAATCACCAGAGTATCATAAGTAAAACTGAAATACAAATTGGCATTATGGCCTGCTACCATGGAGAGAAAACATGTAAAGTATTACAAACCTGAAACTTAAAATTATTAATTGCAACTCAAAATCCATATGCATTAAGTAATACATTAATTAATATTAACTGCTGCACTTTTATCATGTTCTAAATATATACCTAATAATTATAATGTTATCTTTTCTATTCTAAATCAGGTACAAAAGTATAATAGATGTGTTAAATTCCTGGTAAATTTCATTTTCTAAATAGTTAATGAACATGTCTATAAAATAAAATAGGCATCTTAGCTAAAAACAATGGGGCCACCAGTGGTTTACAGGTAACCAGTTAATTAATATCAGGCTCAGCCACCCTACTACTTTACTATACTCTACTGTGTAACAAAATGGGGCTTGCTTACTAGCAATGGGTCACTTATTAAACAGTCAAATTTACCAGAAGTTATTCAATTAAAACCAAAATGTTAAAAAATTTTTTCTGTAGTTCTAATCACTCACACAGCTAAAAATATTTCCAACTTAATGCACTAATCCTGAATGAAGTCAACTGCCCAAAGAGGTGTCAGTTCAGCAGGAACATGTGACAAAGCACGTAAGTGCCAATCATTAAACAGCCTGAAATGCATCTTTGAAAAAAAGCTAAGTACCTAATACTGTTGTCTATTACAATTTTGATCTGAAAATAAATAACTTAAATATATATATAAAATATGTGTGTGTGTGTGTGTATATATATATGCTGTTCCCCACCAAATCTTAAAAAGATACCATCTTTACAGTCATCTAAACTTGCCTCCCTCTATAACCCAATGTTCTCTTTTAAAAATATAGGTATTCCAAAATTGTAATTAAGTTTGTTTCTTTCAGAATGAACATCTTATTAAATATATGAAAATTGCATCCAACTTCATACAGAATGCCAGATCCATCTTCCTCCAGTCAAAATAAATTAACAAAGTTTTTACACCTTGTTAGCTAAGGACTATAACCCATGGCCAGAAGAAGGTAGTTACAGAAAAGAGATCAATCTCCCTTCAGTATCACTTTAAGATTAAAGGTGTAAACTCTCTAAGGGTAAAATAAAATTAATAGATGGATCTGGAGCCTGGTAAGAAATCCATGTAAGCACCAATAACCCCCAGGATGACTGCAGGGGGGCCCCACCCCCAGGATTCTACTGTCCAGGATGAGAACTTCTTCTGAAAACAGGATAACCATGGATGTTACCTAGGAACTTTGTCTTTGGGCTCTCATTGGGAAATTGATAAGTGGGATAATCAATCAAAACAACAAACAGCCACCCACCTCACAACTCCAATAATAATTATGCCAAAGCTTAGCAAGTTAAGCTGGCATGAAGTGGGGAAATTATGTAGGCTATGGGTGGGGGGCTTTTCTTCTCTTCATAGATAACCTGACCTGTATGTATCCTGAGCTGTGTGTGTGGGACAGTGCAAACTGCAGCTCTGCCCTTGGTAACCATGGCAACTCCAGTCCTGAAAAAACAGTTTAGCAATGCGAACTCTATAAACTTTAAATATTCAGGGAAAATGCAAACCAAATGTGCTAAAAGCTTACCTAAAATGTATGAAGTCCATGCTAAATGTTTATCTAGATTGTGGGAGGTAAGTGTTAATTCAAACTTATTGAGCACTGAAACAAAAGGCGATTTTACTCTTCTTCTGTATGAAAGGAACTCAAATCTTGTTCGGGACTTGGATATTGAATGAGAGCTCTAAGCACAGGCAGCCATTAAATAAATTCCTTTTTCCTTCCTAAAATTATTACTGAGACCTGGCCTTTCCATATGCAATTACTGAACCGCTCTCAATGTCTATAACAGTCAAAGTGTGCACCAGTAGCAAATACATCTTGTGGGAACTTCATAGAAATTAAAATTTTCAGACCCCAACCCAGACCCACTGAATCAGAAACTCTGGGGATGTTAGACCCAGAAAAATCTGTTTTAACATTCCCTCCAGATGATTCTGATGCAAGTTTAAGATTTAGAATAATTGCATTTATGCATAAGAGACTGAGAGTGCTTTATAAGTTGTCTACAAAGAGAATATTTGCATGTTTTTGGAAATGGGAAGAACTGATTTTCTAATTAAATAATTTTGTGGAAAAGTAGTTAAATAATGGGCTTTTCCTGATTTCCCAACACTGCCTCTATTCCTAAAGCCACTCCACTGTTAAATATAAATAATGTATTCACTTCAGGCAACAAGTTAACAAATATTTATTTAAGGGCTCATCCAAACAACTACATTAGTTACTGGATATGTGAACACTCAGTCCTTGTCCTCAAGGCAATGCTCAGTTTAATGAGAAAGATCAGCAATCTGATAATTAGAAAACAATATTGTAGGTAGACTTACAGAGGTATACACAGGTAATATGCATACAAAGAGGAGGGATGGGAGATTTTCAAGGAAGGCCCTTTAGAGGAGGTAATGCTTATCTGAATCTTAAAGGATTAGTAGGAGTTGGTCAGTTGAAGAGGGTAGGAGGCATTGAAGGTTAATGACCATAACACTTTGGTGGCATGGGAGGTGATTATTGCTAGTATTCTTCACTGGACTTGAAAGAGTCTCTGGTCTAAGAAGATGACATGTCTAGTGATTCTGAAATTAGCAAACTGCACATGAGATTTTACTTTTTGTGGTTAATTTTGATGAAGTGGTGGAGTCTATCCCCGGGATCCTAGAGAAGAAATTCTCAAAATGATCAGGATTGTTTAGGTTTGAAGACAAGAATTATTCTAAAAATAATATTTAGTTGGCTGCCTATATGTTGTTATTGTTTTAACAATTTGATATACATTAGACTAGAGCTCCACTTCTTTCTTCTAGAGAACTAGATTTGTTTTTTGTGTGTGCCATTAGAATTAGTGTATTAATGGCAAGAGTAAGCTCCTGGGCCCATAGACCATTGCATGGTAATAGCAAAATTAATTGTGAACATTTTCTATGCTTAAAATAGCTGATTTAACCTTAAGACCCTGATTCTATAGCATATAAATTCTGGAGAAACAACTTGTCCAGAATTCATAAATGTTCCCCCATTTATGGATTTTTTAATTAAAAGTTTAATGAATAAAATATCCTTTAAAATATTTTACATGAGTCTATTATTGTCAATTTTCATCCAATTTATGGCATCTTAAACTTCTTTATGGATTACAAATAATAAATGAACAGTATAGACTTTTCACACACCTTGAGATATTTAAATATAAACACAATATGTTTTCTTAAGGGGCTACTCATATGACTAGAGATAAAGAAAAACATTAATGATGATTAAAATTGATTCAACAAATATTTGAAATCTTACTATGTAGACTTACCCCACTTCATACTAGCTTAGTGAACTCAAGCACCTTCTCTTTTGTATGTTGTCAGTAAATAAATGAATGACTGGATGAAAGAACAAATACTAGAAACTTTGGGGATATGAAAATAAATGCCTAGTGGTCCCTGCCCTCAAGAAGTATATGGACTTAAGGAGAAGAGAAAATATATCACGTTACCTGTAAAGTAGTAATTTATATGTTACAGAAAGGAAAACAGATATTTTCTATTGGGTTTTTGAAGTGAGAGATTACATTAGGCTAAAGTAAAGAAAAGTTTTGCTAATAAAGATGAGTTCGCATTTGGACTTGGAAAAGTTGACTATATGGAAGTGGAAAAGAGAGGATATTCCAGGTAGATGAAAAGATTTGGACAAAGATGCAAATCAGAAAATGCAGAATATCAGAGAAATGTAGGGTGTTTAAAAGGAAAAAGTGATAAAATGGGAAGGAGTTTTGGAGTAGGAAAAATAGTTTAGTATGGTTACAATCATCAATAGGAAACAGGTGAAGTTATCTGACCAGAAAATGGGAACTATTACAATAACATGATGAGAGATAATGGCCAAGATTAGAATGAGAAAGAAAAAAGAAAGATTGGACTGTATCAATCTTTCTCTGACGGAGACTGGAGATTCTGCAGGCTCTTTAATCCTCTAAATCCTCAACTAGTCATGTATTTCTGTCAGTTTCCTCAGGGAAAATTTTACAGAGAACAGTTAAGCCAAATGTATGCATTTCTTCTACTTGAGCTTTTCACTCCTTTCTTGGTGTCAGGAATGGTCTACATGTCAACCTTGACAGGTTTGTTTCTGCCCCCAAGGGAGTATTTCTTGCCCCTAGCCCTCTAGCTCTTACCACCCCACCTGTGAGAAGTACAAAATGACATTACCAAAGAAAATGTACAATGCATCTTTCTACAGTCTGGGGTAGAATGACCTATTCCTTTCTTCCTTGTCTCTGGGTATCATTCAAACATGAATCAACCTATTTAACCTTGAAAGGTTGATGGGCCTATTTGAGGAGGAAAGAGTTGTCAAGGATCAAGAGAGACCAGACACCAAGGAAGATAGAATTTTTGACTCATCCAGTCCTTCTAGGAAGAGCACAATCCTGTACTATTCCTACCAAAGGAAGTTTATAATAATAGTTAAAAGCATGAGACAGTGATGTCAGGTTGACCAGGCTCAAATCCTGTCTCTTGTTATCAGAGTCAGTGTCTAGGTTCTTGACTTTGTCTTGAGAAAGAATTCAAGGACAAGCCATATATAAATTAAGCAGAGAATTTATTGGGGCATGAAGAAAGAAAACAAAATTTTGCCCTCACAAATGAGGGAGGCATTCTCAAGGGAGAGAAATGTAAAGTTCTGTCCTGGGGTCCCATGGTTTATGGGGTATAAGATTACATGGTCTGCACTGATTAGCATATTTGAGACTAAGCAAGGGAAATCTATTTGGTTGTTTGCTTTGCTTCGGGGAGTGGAGGTTGCTGTCCAGGGGTGATAGGCTTCTGGCTGCGATCCACAAGCTCTACAGTGCATGGGGGCTGGTGGTGATTGGCCTCTTATCACTGTACACTAGATATGAGGTAACCTGAAAGTGTGTGGGTAGTGATGGTGGAGTCCCTCCACTCCTTCCCCCTTTCCTGTCATGTAATGATGTTGCTGGCTGCCTTTTGATAATGCAGCCATTGGGTATTAGTGCTGTGAGTTACAGGGTGTATGCTTGTAAACTTCCCTTCCCTAACTTGCTTGTTTGAGTCAGCAGGTTGAAGTAGGTTAGCAGGCCATTTCCTCAGCCTGTGTAAGTTTGCAGGCTATTGCCTCAGTTTATGTTGTGTGGTTTATTAGGTTTTCTGACCCCTTCCTCCTTAGATCCCTATTTTATCTTGCCTCACTCTGATCACAATTGGATAACACTAGACAAGATACTTAGACTCTCAGCATTAGTTTCTTCATCTTTAAAAAGGGGTTTTAAAGAGTGCACCAAACAGGGTCATTGTAACCATTAAACAAAACAATATCTATAGAGTGACCCTTTCCATGCTTGTATCATGTTAGCTGCTGTTTTTCTAATTATGAGTCATTACCTCTCTCTGGAGTTAACTACTTCTTGGAAAGGAGTAGAGACAAGAGAATAGATGATGATCTGAAATGAGAAAATATACCTTTTAAAAGTGTACTGTAATCAGGGTTATAATTAATAAGAAAATGGCAACTGGACACAGGAGAAAAGAAAAAACCTGCCCCAAGATTTCATACCTGAATGACTAAAAAGACAGAAAGTTGGACATCAGGAGAAAGAACAGGTGCATAGATGCTATTCTCTTTTAAGGTCAAGATGCCATACTAACTACAACTAGCAAATTACAGACAAAAACACTGCTACCAGATACATCAGTCAGTTTAGATTAAGTTATGCTAATTTAGCAAACAACCACACAATCTCATTGGCTTAAAATAACAAAGATTTGTGTTTGGCTCAAATTACAGGTCCATTTGATGGTCATGTGCAGTTCTACTGTATGATATTTTTATTCTAGAACCCAGATTAATAAAGCAGCCCTTTTTTGGGACTTTTCTGAGCTAATGGTAGAGTAATAAGAAGAGCACTGAATAGCACACGCTGACCTATAATGTGGCTACTTGGAAGAGATACATATTTCATTGGCCAAATTAAGGAATTTCCTCATGGAGGCATCACACAATTTGGGGTCAAAGCATTTTCAATAATACAATTTACCACACCAAGGACTTATTGTCTATGATCAAAGAAAGAATAGAGATATATAGTCTACTCTGATACATAAATTATGACCTATATTATGAGACAGGAGTTAGCAATAAAATTTACTACTTTGTTTAAAACTTGGGAAATAAACTTATGTACACCAAAGGAATGACATAAGCAAACCATTGGTGAGTATGAGTTTACACAGGCAGGACTGGAGGTGAGATGCAATGTGTTGATGAAAATCTCACAGGTCATATTATGTGTCCAGGTTTTATTGGGAATGAGAAGTTGAGGTCCTTGTTAATATAATTTGGATAAAGTACAAAGAATACTCTAATGACTGAGAAGAATTTATGATAGTCAAATGAGTATTACAAAATAAATTGCTCTGCTGGGGAAGAGATGAAAACATAGGATGTGTGCATGTGTGCATACATACGTGTGCACACATGAGAGAAACATAGATATAGAAAGAGAGGATGAAATAGCAGTATTCAGTAGTTCAATTAGTAAGGGAAGCAAAATCAGTTAAAAAAAAACACAGGGGATTTCCAGGATTGTAGCTAAAATAATTTATTATTAATATTGCAACAGATACATTTGAAAATGAAAATATTGGTTACCATTGTAATATAGGTGAGATAAATCCTCCTAACAGGTCTGTGGAAATTCGGTCGAGGTGAGAGAAAGCTCTTAAAGACTGAATTCTTCTGTGTTTAATGCCAATATCTCTCATTGGCGTTTACCACCTTCTACATAAAATTTTAATATATTATTATTTATAAATGTAGTTAAGCCAAATTCCCTCTACACTTCTAGAAACAGTCATTTTACACTAGTTTGAAGGAACATATCTACTTCTGACCATCTAAGAAACATTGAAATAATCATTATCAAGAAAAAATTTAGGAAATAAGATTGTCTTCTGCATCCTTGTGTCATTCCGAATTATGGTAGTGTTTTGCCCAAAGAAAGCTGTCAATTTGTAACTGTTGAGTGACTGAATGAACTATAGTTCTTGTCCTTTCTTTTACTGTGGAATAGCAATTAGAATGAGCTGTAAATCCAGCAATTGTATCTCTTTGAGCATTATCATCCTCATCTCTTAAAAGTAAGGTCGATTATCCAGGATTGTTTTTGCAAGGCCATTGAGAAATAACAAACACAAAGGTCAAATAGTTTTTAATCATAGCATTCAAATGACATGTTTTTAAAAAATTGATCATTTAAGCGCCTATGTTTTTCAAATCTTAGTGGTTACAACTTAACCATACAAAATAGCCTTCGTAGAACCATACTAGATCTAAGTGATATTAAAAACCTCAGTGAAAACTCAAAACACTGGGAAACTATCCAGAAATTTTCATGTAGTCAGATAACTACCAACATTTATTCAAAATAATTGGATGTTCTAACAATAGAAAATCTACCTTCTAATTATGTATCCTCAAAATGACCCGCAGAATATAAAAGAAGTCTTGGAACTTGGCATAATTTTTTTACAGTTTTCATTTAGAACCTTGGCATAATATAAGTTTAATTATAGAAAACAATGATATCTACTATAGATTCTTTAGAAGTTTATTTTTCCACGACTTTGCAAATATCATTTCCTGCATTTGAATAATGTATTTATTTATTCATACACAGGGTAAAATAAAAAGAACCAAAGCCATTTCATATTTTAAACTGATATTTCACACATGTAGAGTATAGAATAACTATTTCTTGCAGATTAAGAAGTTAATTTTGAATTTACCTTTGCCAAACAGTTTTAAGATTTTTGTTTTAAGATTTTTTTTGACTTTAGTCTTTAGTTTCTGTATTTGTTGTTATTTATCCAAATTGTAGCCATTAACTGAGACCAACATTCAGTAAACGTCCTAACCCAATAAAATATGCTTTTGAAACATCAAACTACTTATATGTGTTCACATCAAGTAACAATCAGTGATTAAAGGGGGGTGGGGTGATACAGATAAAATTAGAATCTCCACTTACTTTAAAAACTCTAATTTCTCCACATTATAATTTCCTGGCTATCAAAATATTGACTTTTTTTTAACACTATTCTTTAAATTATGTACACATCCCCTAAAAATAGTAGTGATGGTTCAATATATTTGGGAAATTACGATCTAACACTAATAAATCTAAGACTTTTAGTGGATATAAAACAGCCATCACTTATTGAATTATCAAATCAGGGAAAACCAAATGGGATTCTTTCTTAGAACCTTTAAGTGATTTAAAGTTAAGATTTTTGGTCATTTTCTTTCTATAAATAGACTTTAATACTCACAGCTTACGGTATGTATTAATGTATTTTAAATGTTTCAGGCATTGGTTATACTGTATCACAAAGCCATTTTCTTCAAATTAATAATACAAAGCTTTCAACATTGTTTAATTTGGCATGTAGACAGAAATACTGAAGAATGGCATAAGGTGCTCTAACGATAATACTATTTCCACCCTTCAGGCCAGGCAAACTAGCAAACCATCTTGAAGCTCTTAGAACTTTATGCTAAGGAGCACTGAAGCGTCTTAATTGGAGAAAAGTAGGTGGAAGCAGTAACCTAGAAGCCACAATTTGATTGGAAGTAATAATGCCATTAATGGACACATTCCCTTATTGCACATTATTAAGTCATGGTAAAGAAAAGGGAGAGGAAATGCTTCTGAAACAGTAATCTCTTTGATTTCATTGAGAAAGAAAGACAATACAGCATGAGTTTTATTAAGTTCAGCAGCATTTTACTCCCCGCTGTCTTAAGCAGTATGTTAGTTGCAGAATCATGATTTCTCTTAGCTGTCCTTTATGTTGTATATGATGAGGTCTCTTGTGTGTCCAGTCTGGCTACTTTTTAGTGTGTTCTTAACGAAATATTGTTCAGCGGTAAAGAACAAACATTTTTTTTTTTGCCTAGAGGTTTGATTTTTACAACATATAAGTCCTGGCTCTTCAATTTTTCCCTGATATAGTTCCTGATAATACACCTGAAAGAAACCCCCAAATACCCTTGTCACCAGATTACCTATCTAGTCTGGCCAAAGGTATGAGGTTTTCCAAGATAAACTATAATATACTAGCATTGTCACATTTAAATCTCAGATTGTAGGGTGTGGGGGTATAAGTATATAAAATCTGGACATCATAAAATATGCTGTCAATACATAATATATCTCATGTATATCAGGGAATCAGTGCATAGGCTAGTGGGACTTGTTTTAATTGAGATTAAAAATAAAATGATGGTTAAGTATGGAGGGTGAATGAATGTGCAGAATCTGCCCAATATGTTAACAGAGATTTGCTCTCATAATATGATATTTATAACAGTGATTCAATGAACATTGGTCAAAAATACTGAAAAGACTGATACTCTAAGGACACATCTTTTCAAATTGGCATTTGTCAGTAAGTTCATAGCTAAGTTCTACAATTTGTTATGGGTTTTGATAGCACAAAAATGTTAACAGATATAAAATTCTTGGTAGAGTTCACACACACAGGTGAAGCAAATGCCTTTACTGTTGTTGATGTCTTATCTGATTATGAGTACACTTTGGGAAAAAGAGTAGAGCTCATTTCCTCACATTCAAAATGGCACTCACTTATAAAGCAATCATATTAAAAATTAGACAGCAGGACAGTAATGGTGACATAAGCTGAAGATGAAGGAAATAATTGATACCAGCATAAAAGGAAGGGAGTAGAAATAGAAGAAAAAAAGGTTAAATAAAATGTTGTTATTGTTCAACTTCAAAAAGTATGTAAGAATGCAATGAGGAGATGACTGAGTTTAAAGGCACGTGGCTAGAACACACTGGCAAGGAGGTCTGGTAGTAATAGAATGGCAAGCTAAGAATTGCCATCATTGTTCAGATTTTCCATTGGATAATCCCAAACCCAACCAAGTGAATCTCAGAGGGATCCACACCACGGCTATCTCAACTAGCTAAGAGCTGGAAACCTACAGTGGTTTCCTTAATCATTGTTTTCGAAAATAGGGGAAAAGGGGTATAGCTGGTGGCAAATTTAACCTGCTTCCCCAGTTTGGGTAACTGTAATAGAGGTGAGTTTGAGTTTCACTGGTAGGTAGTAATTTCAGACTCTTGCTACTGAATATTGTCTAGGTTCTTGATTATACTGCAGAAATGAATTTCAAGAGCATGTTGGGTGAGTTAGGCCAGTAATTTAGTCAGGCAGGGAGGGGTGAGAAATGGAAGAAAATAACACATCAGGGGTCCCTGGTATAGAGGAAAAGGCTGAAAAGTGAAAAAGTGGGCTGATTAACAGGTTACAATTCCCCATTGCAGGTTATAAATGCCCAAGTTTTACTTGTGCAGCTTGTGAGAGTGGTGCCCAGAGGACAGAACAGGGAACTACAGGTGAAAGAGCACATGATTGAGAGAGCTCAGGTCTTGTGCCTCCCCTTTTTTTTTCTTCTTTATTTTTTTAATGGTCCCCATACACCTCCCACCCCATCACCCCACTCCTCCCACACCAACAACCTCTTTCATCATCATGACACACTCATTGCATTTGGTGAATACATTTTAGAGCACTGCTGCACCACATGGATAGTGGTTTACATTGTAGTTTACACTCTCCCCAAGTCCACCCAGTGGGCCATGGCAGTACATACAATGTCCAGCATCAGTTTCTGTAGTACCATCCAGGACAATTCCAAGTCCTAAAAATGTCCCCACATCTTAACTCTTCTTCCCTCTCCCTACCCTGAGCAGCTACCCTGGCCATTTTCTCCACATCAATGCTACAATTTCTTCCGTTACTAATCACAATAGTTCCATAGTAGAATATCAGTAAGCCCACTCTAATCCATACTCTATTCCTCCATTGTGTGGACCCTGGGATGCTTATGTCCACTCCACCACTATGTCAAGAGGGTGTTTAGATTCCACATGGATGATGGATGCAATTCTCCTGCTTGCAGTTGTAGGCACTCTTGGTTCCCTGGTATGGTGGTTGGCCTTCTTCACCTCCCTGTTAGCTGGCCAGGGTAAGTCCAATAAACCAGATTGTAGGAATTGTAAGTCTGCTGAGGCTCAGTTTCTGGCTGTCACATGGACAGTCCAGAGATTGAGGTCTCCTGAGTATACACCAACCCCAGCGCCAACCACAGGCCCATAAATGTAACAGATGAAGCTTGCGTAGAAAGGTCTTATCTGAGTCCAACTCCATCACACTCAGGAACACAAACTCTAAAGTAAGGCCAAATGACATGGCACTAAACTCCAGAGCCATCTGCCATGACTGTAGAACCTGTGGGTCTCTGTACCCCTCAGGAGAACCAGTGCCAGGGCTCCTATCTACTTTGGCTGTCTCTGGGACCCTGGTGAGGCATGTATAAGCATTACCCCTTCAAGGACCTCCCAACTCTATTTTGGAGACTCACAGCCATATAAACTCATTTGTCCATTCCATTTCCCCCTTTTATCCAAAGTCATAAAGCAGTTTTTAATACCTGGTAATACGTGTAGGCTGAGATACTCTGGTGGTCTGAGTTGACCCTTTAATTCGAGGTCTTTTTCTAGTTATATCATCAGCTGATGCTTGGTAGTAATCCCTTGGTACCAGGGAGGCTCATCCCCAGGATTCATGTCCCACACTGGGGGGGGGGGGGGAAGGTAATGCATTTACATACTGAGTTTGGCTTAGAGGGTGGCCACATTTGAACAGCATGGAGGCTCTCAGGAGGTAATTCTTATGCACCCTGCAGCTCCCGAGTTAGTTCATATTTCAGGCACACAGGCTCATAATTGTAGACATCAGTCTCAAGGGCTCATTATTGGACCATATGTCTTTATTGGTCTTTGCCATTCCACTTGGTAGGTTGTTGCTGTTCCATTGGGGAATGTGATAGAGCTCCCTTGGCTAGGAACTCAGCACTCCCTCTGTTGTCATTTTTAACTGAAACCACTATGAAAATATCCAAACCTTTCTGTGTACCCTGTATACATGCCCTGGAGAACTCCCTTCAATCATGTGCCCACTGTCAAAAACATCCCACACCAGTATTCCTCCCCTGCCATAGTTACACCTCTCTGTGATCCAAAACGTCTTTGAAAATGAAGCCTAATATATTGACAGTTTCCATTAACTGTAAAATGGAATATAATGATGGGTTTAAAGTATAAATATAGAATACATACTAATTTAGAAAAATTAAATAAAGTAAAAATAAATTGGGGTAGCAAAAATAAAAATATGAATAAGCTTTCTTTTTGATGTTTTGCCTTTCATCACTGCTATAGGTCTTGCCATGTATGTGCTTGCTTTTTGAACTGTTAATTATCCCACCCCTTTGCTAATGGCAAGGGAGGATTTCCAGCTGTTTACCATTTTGATTATCTCTCCCATTAATCTTCCATGAAGGCCCAATGATAAATTCCTTGGGGAATATCCGGTGCTTCTCCTGGCTTTTGAAGGAAGTCTTTTGATGAGTGTTAGAATCTTGAGGAGGGTCTTCCAGCAGCATCTTGGAGTTATTGATGTCCATGTGGGCTTTCTGCCAGGTTCCAGATCCATCCATTGATTTCCTATCTTACTAGCTGCCTTCATTCCCCCTTCAGAAAGTTTACACTTTTATTCTTAAAGGGGTGCTGAAGGGAGATGATCATTCTTCTGTAGCTACTTTCTGCTATTTAGGGGCAGACACCTGACAAGGTGTAAAACCCATTTGCTATTCTATCTAGGTTGGAGGAAGATCGATCTAGCATCCTGGGCAAAACTGAATGAAGCCCCTTATGGCTAACAAGATGTTGATTCTGGAAGAAATAGACTTTATTAGAATTTTGAAAATACATGGTTCCACTAAGAGTACACTGGAACACAGACATAGAAAAGGCCAGGTGCCTGCAAAGGCTGAATTTTCCCAAAGTTGGTGGGAAAAACTATTTTTCCTTCAGTTATTTTATGCTGTTGGTTAACTCTAGAGAGAATTTGAAATAGATAATGAGGTTAGGTATAAATTGCCAATCCCAGTTCCTATGGTAGGAGAGAGGAATGGGAAGAGGTATTGTCTTTTCAGTTAAGTTAAATGCAATGAACACAGACAAGATTTATTTCTTGCCTGTTCTTAATATGTGACCTACTGTTAGTAAGTAAGCCTTGTTCTTACCATAAAGCAGAGTATGCCTGAAGGACACAAGGAAAGCATACTTAGAGTCTATATTAATATTAGCCCAATTTCCAACTGCTGGCTTTAAACATTGGGTAAAGACAATCACCTCTAACTTCTGGGCTGAAGTTCCAGGGGGATGAGCATTGGCCTCAATGGTTTTAAAATGAGAAACCACTGCATAGCCTGGCCTTTTTACCTTAATAAAACTTCTTCCCCCTATGAACTCTTCAATGTTTTGGTTCACAAGAGGCTCATCTCTTAAATCTGGACTGTTTGAGTAGTTTTGTTTAAGTATTAAGGCAGGAGTGGAGAAGGGGCCCCTCAGGATCTAATGTTGAGCCCTCTACCAGTAGTAGAGTGGCTGGGTTAAGAGTCTGACACACACTTACTTGCACCTCGGGAGTCTCTAGTAATTGAAGCTGGTATTTCATTAACCAGCCACCTGTAAGCACTGGTAGCCCCTGGCCTCAAGCACACCCTTCACCAATTTATTGGCTTTTCAGATTAAAAGGGCTATTGGCCCCACTGTTCCCAGGCAATGTGGCCATTCCTTTATTTTATAGACCTCTTCATTAACTACTTAGAAAATAAAGTTTACCAGGATTTTTAACATGTTAAATGTCCTTCTGAATATGATCTAGAATAGAAAAGGTATCAACATAATCATCAGTCATATAACTAGAATAGGGTATAGGTACAGTAGTTAATGTAATTAATATACTACTCAATGCATAGGTTTTTCTTTGAGCTGCAATTAATAGATTTACGCTCCAGGTTTGCAATACCATATATGTATCTTTCTATGGAAGCAGGTCATAATGCCAATTGTTTTTAAGTTCTACTCACAGTACTCTGGTGAGTATTTGGTATGAACTTCACACAGCCAGAAAGCTGCAGCACTTTTGACCCTAGAGAGAAGCTAGGAAAGTAGGTTCCAGTATTCCACTGGCCTGGTGCATAGCATCCTTCAGCACTATGAAACAATGCCAGTCTGGAGGCAATATCCATTGTACATCTGGCTATATTGAGCCATCATTGGCTGCTGCAGGAGTTTGAAATCACAATGTAATCTCTATTGACTTCAAGAACACAATCAGAGATGTTGTAGATACCATTTTTGTTTTAGGGATCAGTGACCAACCTAGACAATAATTCAAATGGAGAGGCAACCTGCAGTGTATTGAAGGCCTGGTTTGAATGTGCAAGAGAGTTTGACAATGCTGAAGTTTATCTCTTAATTTTATACACTTTTCAAACATTTCCAATGTAATGTGTTACATATAAAATGAACCTTTTAGTGCTTTGATTTTATGTTTGCACTCTTACCATGAAGACATGAATTAGCAGGCACTTTACTTTAGGGAAAACTATTTTTTCCATTTTTAAAACAAAACTGAAGCTTACCAATGGAGTTCAAGGTAACTTTTCATTACAACCACTTGATTATGCACAATTGATGTGGCTTCCAGACAGGTTTCACTGCTATGAAGTTACTTTTAGCCATTTATATCAATTTAGGTTTCTAGTTAATAATGGCCTCTTAGAACTAGCCATTTACATGCTTCAGTTTAGAACATGCTTTTATAAACTCTTTATAATTGACCTTAAATGCATAGACTGGTTAATTTACCTTAGATTACAATTAACAACCAATGGAATTTACTTTATGCATTTAAAAGAAGGCAGATCTACATTTCTTTAACTTAATTTCATAAGATATGAATTTAGATTGTCCATTTGTTAATTTTATATCATCTTGATGTATGACATTATATCTTGAGCAAATAGGCCCACACAAATAGAGTTTGACACAGAAACATAGGACTCACTCTTATAATTTTCATTCTCTTAAAAATAAGTTTAACTGTAAGATAACATTTAAAAGATTTCTTTGTAGGCTCTTTTTAATTACTTTAATTTTCACTGTGACCTTGCAGTTCGGTACAAGAATTTAATTCTTTAATTATTCAGTTATAACCAGAATGTTCCCAATACCTTAATACACTTTTCCTTTACTTCAGAAATTTATTTCTCACTTTGAGTTTAGCAGACCTTGGATGAACAAGATTAATTCTATGAATATCCACTGAGGCTATCGAAGCCTCAAGGAAATTGTTTTTCTCATGAATTGCCACTTTTAGGAACCATGGCAGTCAAGGCAGGAGACCTCCTTCACTTCCCAGTCCTTGGAGATAAAAGGACTCAGTAGCCCCTGGAGTGGAAGAGAGGATGTTCAACCCTGAGTGTCAAGAATTCCACCAGGAAGCAATTTAGCCCACAGTTTGAGCCATGAGAGAAAACAGGGTCACTAACACCAGTAGGACAGGAGACAGGCATGTTCCAAGTTTGCTTTCCCTCTAGCCATAGGGGCAGAACCTGTTATGAAATAATGATAAGCAAAGGCAAGGGATGAGGCTAGGTTTGAAGTGATCATAAGGAAGGTAATGTCAGTTTAGAATTTATACTTACAATACTAGGTTTAGTTTAAATCTACCTAATCATAATTTCAGTTATTATCCTTCTGCTGTTTTATAATATAAAGGCATTAATAAATGGGCTTAACTCTTAGTTACAGTTTCTAGTAAGTTTTTACTTTAAGGTGAATTTGGTACCTTTTTAAAATAAGCTACAAGAATTTTATTAGTAACAACTTTACAAAGTTTTTTTTTTTTCCAGCAGTTGAATCAGTTCTACTTGGGGCTTATACTTTAATTCACTTGCAAGACAGTGCTGACATTTAAAGACTCATTTTTAGGTCACCTTTCACCATGATCCATTTGTAATAGGTGAACCCCAAATCTGATTTCCTATGCACAAGCCAACTGACAAAGTTAAACATAGAATAAAACAGGAGAGAATTTTACTTTATCATGTCTAGGAACTCTCTGATTTAATTGATGGACCAGCAGGCTCCAGTCCCAGGAAATGTTTAACAAAGCAAGAGCTATAAACTTTAAGTATTTAGGGGAAATGCAAAAACCAAGGCTTATCTAAAATGTCTAGAGTCCTTGCTAAAAGCTTACCTAAGATGTGAAAGAGATATATGCTAATTGAAGCCTATTGAGAACTGAAACAAAGGGACCATTTGGCCTTTCCTCTCTGTATAAAAGACGTTTAAAAATCTTGTTCCGGGCTCGGGATTCAAACAGAAAGCTCCCGAGTCCAGCCGGCCATCAATAAACCATTTTTCCTTCTCAAAATCATTCCTGAGTCCTGGCCTCTCTATACTAAAATAATTGAACTTCTCTTAAATTCCACAACAATGGCACATGAGGTTTCTTATTTTCCAGGAGAGGTTTGGTAACCAGTGTGGAACTTGTTCTCTATTCATACATTTATAGGCACAACTGAGTTTAAACTAATGAAAGTTTGAGATTTATTTCCTAATTTTTGAAGGAGACACAACATGAGGTTTCTGTGCCTCAGATGGATCTGTTCTCTTTTCTTACACTTGTTTAACTGGAGTTCAGGGTCCTAAAAAGAGACTGTTCTTGGAAATACTGTGGCCCCATGGACCAGCATTAGGCAGAATTTCCTGATTCTTGAGAAGGGACTCCTATGGGGAGTTTGCTGGTATGATAGAGGCTGCGCCCATTATTCTAGAAGAATGAAGAAGCATCTCTTAGTTGACCAATCTGGCATCCCAGAGTCATAGGCTGACAAAAACATTCAGGATTCCACATAATTTTGAGTTGATGCTCTGGTTTCAGTGTCCTGAGAATTTTAATTTTCAGAACCTGCCTGGATCACAGGCATCCCTGTGCATGATCTAGGTCTTGGGGAATATATGATTCCGATATCAGATCAAAGCACCCAAGTCAAATTTGTGGGAGACTGAGCAGTTGCCCCAAATCTAAGTCCCTGAGATGTCTGTCTCAGGCAATATTAGGCTGTTCTCTGAATGGATGGGCCCAAGGAATGAGGGCCATTCAGTTTACAGCTCTGGTTCTTGGCACCCCTACATTCCAGAGTCTGAGACTGGAGGCACTTTTACCTAAACAGAAGTTCCTGAGTTAAATCTCAGGAAACATTTGTCTGCTCTCAGAATCGAAGTGTCCAAGCCTTCAAAAGTCTTAGGAGACATTCAGAGTTACTTCTCTGTTTCCTGCCACCAGGGAAATCAGAGACCCTGTTCCTGGACATTTCTGGGGCTGTCCTGGACTTGGAAGACAGAACATATAGTTTAGATGTCCTCCAAGACAAATAGTGCGCCATTCTCAGATAAGGGGCAGAAAGCTTCTTCTTCCTATCCTTCCAGAAGTCTTACATGCAGTCCTAGTTTATGACTTTATTGTCTGATAGCTGTCCAGTTAGACCTGTCATCAGAAAACCATTAAATGATTAGAGATTAATTGTTCTAGCTGACAGGCCTTGGATCCCTGAGGCAATAGCTTCCTTGCTAATAAAAGTATTCTCCCAGTTTCAGTTTTTAAGACATACCAAAGCATTATAACACATTCCTGTAAACAGAGATTCAATAGCCAGAAGTAGGAAGGTAAAATATGGGTAAAGATTAGATCAGTGGTATGCTGGCCTGTGACCCACTGGGGAAGGGAACTGCCACAGCATTCATCTTGGCTCTGCCCACTGCCTTCCCACTTCATCCCCCAGGTAGCTGGGTGTGGTTGATAGGAAGGCAAGTGCAAAGGCATGGGCACCCTGGGATGGACAAGCCCAGTGGCTTTCTGCCACTGCCATGCTGCTGCTGCAGGGAGAGGAGGGAAGGCTATGGCAGGCAAGCCCAAGGACAAGGCCTCTGGCTGCTAAAAGGGCTTGAAAAAGAATCTTTGCCATGCCAAATGCTCTGCTGTGGAACCTCTGCCTTGGCAAGGCCATGATTTGAGCTCCTGTCCTGTGCCTCAGCCCTCCCTGCTGGGGACAGATCTCACAAGCCTAGGCATGAAATGCAGATGCAGAGAATTCCTGTGCCCTAGCCCCCTCCTTCCCAGAATTAAGTGTGGGAGCTTATAGTTGAATGTGTTTAAAATCAGAACCAAAAGAAGGCATTAAGCAGGCTGAAGGTCATAGCTTCCCTTACCAATAAGCTCCTGAACTGGCTCAAGAAATATGTTACTAAATTTTGTCTAAGTTCTTGACTATGCTGCAGAAATGAATTTCAAGAGCATGTCAGATGAGTTAGGCCAGTAATTTATTCAGGTAGGGAGGGAGAAGAAATGGGAGAAAATAACAGATCAGGGTTCCCAGGTAAAGAGAAAGGGGCTGAAAAGTGATTAACCAGGCTAAATTATGGACTACAATTCCCCGTTATAGTTTATAAATGCCCATGTTTTCTTTCATGGCCACATGGCAGGAGAAAAATGGGGAGAATGGTGCACAGAGGGCAGGACAGAGGTCCACAGGCAAGACAGAATATGAGAAAGAGCTCGGGCCTTGTGCCTGCTTGTGCCTGTTAATTATCCCACTCCTTTGCTAATGGCAGGAGAAGAGTTCCAGCTGTCTACCATTTTGATTGATTATCTCTCCCATCAATATTCAATGAGGGCCCAATGATAAAGTCCTTGGAAAATATCTAGGGCTTCTCCTGGCTTGCAGAGGAAGTTTACTTCTGAGTGGCAGAATCTTGCGGAGGGTCTTCCAGCAGCCATCTTGGGTGTCATTGATGTCCACGTGGACTCTGCCAGGTTCTGATCCACCTATTGATTCCCTCTCTTACTAGCTGGCATTACTCTGAGATTGAGCAAAATCATAACACCATCCCCTCAAATTCTTCCCTTACTATCCTAGCAAGGTTCCTTGGTGTCTTATGCTTTCTCCACTATTGACACTATAGTATAGTTATTCTGAACAGCTGGTAGCACTCATTTATCTGTTCCATCTTTAAAGTAGCCCCTACTCCAGTGACCTCAACTGACCTTGGTTTAATCTGGTTGTCTTTCCCTCCTTATCATGACTGTTCTCTTTATCATATGCCCTTGTTACTATTAATTGGCCTCATCTTACTTCCTTGATAACCAAAAACAATCTAAGAATACTTTTTTCCATCCAGCTATAGTTATTATAATTCCCCCTTTCTCTTTCAAAAATGATATATTTCCATTGTCTTATAATTCTTATTTAAGAGGTTCCCAAATAAACAGTATAACTTAGTTTCTTAGTCTTTATTATTTTGGAACTCTTTGTTTTTCCTGCTCTTTCAATCTCTTGCCCTCCATTCTATATCAGAAAGAACATAGACCTTGGAACAGATTAATTTTTGTTCAAACCATAGTTCTGGTATTTACTAGCTGACTACTCCAGGGCAAAACCTCACTTTTCTCATTTTACAAGTGGGCATATTAATATGACCTTGCTCCCATGATTGTTTAGAGGATGAATCAATCATCAGATGAGATTAAACCCTAGTACAGTTTTTAACATATTGTAGGTGATGAACAAATATTAGTTCCTCCTTTTATCTCCCCACTTCTATAGTTGTTAATAAAAAATCTGGTTCTCTAGGGCATAGGTCAGAAATCATTTCACCTGTATGCATTTAACAACATACTGAAAATTGTCTCTTCTTACTGAAAATTTCTCCTGTCTGTGAGTGAATAAATTCCTTCCCCACTGAGTTACTCCCTGAGTGTAAAAGTGACCCCTACATATTATTCCCTGTACACCTGTATTTAAAATACTTAGTCTTGAATACAACCACAGATATCAACAAACACCATTACCATTTCTCTAGGAGGCCCATAGGAAGCACAATTCAAAAGAACTTTTGGGAGCCAGCCCTTTCAGTTAGACCAGAGGCCCAAACATTTTTAATGTAAAAAGTAAAATTGTAAATATTTCAGGTTTGTGGTCTACTAAACTGTGCAATTATAGTGGGAAAGCAGACATAGATGATACATAAATGAATGATCCTATCTGTATTCCAAAAAAATTTATAACAGTTACCTTAAAAATTCACATAATTTTCATGTCTCATGAAATAATCTACCTTTGAATTTTTTCAATCATTTTAAAATGGGAAAAAAATCTTAATTCATGGGTCTTACAAAAAAGGTTGTGGGCCTATTTTGCCAACTTCTGCATTCTATTATTTTGGTTGTAACTGCCAAGAAATGTAGCTCAAAGCAAGTTATTCAAAAAAGAATTTATTGATTCCCAAAATCAAAGTCCCAAGAATACATGCTTCAGGTTCAGCTTGACACAGAGTTTACAAAAAATATCACCAGACTTTAACTTAATCTTTCAAATCTTGTCTCCTTCATTTTGAGTTCATTATCATGTCTTTATTGTATAAAGATGGTGATCTTTATTTCCAGGACTCTTGCTTCTGTGTTCAAAGCCAGCAGGAAAGAGAAAGAGTGTTTCTATTTCTAAAAGTACTAAGAGATAATGTCCTGGGCTGATATTAAGGTGTTGAAATGCACCATGTACCTATCCTTTATCTAAACACTGTGACCAGAGGCATAGGTTGTTCTGTTTGACTTATGCTGGAAAACATATATCTTCCCATTCACCCTGGGCCTTAGGTGAGGTCAGGTCCAACTAAACCTGGTGGAGTGAAAGCAGAAGATCAATGATTTTGCAAGTGAATTTCAAGACCCTGCTATCAATGAATGGAGAAAGATGGGTGAGAGAGGTTGAAAAAAATGTAACAAACAGGTACCACATACACTGGAACATATCTTAGTTTCAGAGGTATGCAAATTAGGTCCTCCCTGGTTCTATCAATACATGAACTTAAACATTTTGAGAAAAAAAATTATAGTTTTATTGCTTTTGTAAAGCATAAGGGGTTCTTATTTCTCTATCTCTTTTTTCTTTCTTTTCCTCTCTTCTCAGGGTTCTGGCTTTTTAACTCATTCTGTTTTTTCTCTGTTCTGTTTCTTATTTCATATTTTTCTATTCTGTACTTTTCTTCTTTTTCCTTTGTATTTTTTATCTCTTTCATTTTCATTGGTCCTAATTTTTTTTCAAGGTAACAGAGACAACTGCAAAGATATAAAATAAGAGGAACAAAGTGTCAAAAAGGCGATGGGTATGGGGAAAGGCAGGAAGAGATGAGAGGTGGAGGCGTCTTTGGGACATGGAGCTGCCCTGGATGGTGCTTCAGAGGTAATCACCGGACATTGTAAATCCTCACAGGGCCCACTGGATGGAATGGAGGAGAGTATGGGCCATGATGTGAACCATTGTCTATGAGGTGCAGAGGTGCCCAAAGATGTACTTACCAAATCCAATGGATGTGTCATGATGATGGGAACGAGTGTTGTTGGGGGGGGGGAGAGGGGGGGTGGGGGGGGGGGTTGAATGGGACGTCACATATATATTTTTAATGTAATATTATTACAAAGTCAATAAAAAAATAAAAAAAAACAGAAAAACAAAGTGTCAAAAAGGGAACTCACCACACACACACAAAAAGCCCAAGAAAATAAAACTCTGGAGTACAAAGAGAAGCTAATCAAACTAATAAGCCCATCAAGATACACAGATGCTTAGATACCCAAACAATTGTAATCCATAATAAGAAACAGGAAGACATTACCCAGTATAATGAACAAACTAAAAAACAGAAGAAGATGCAAAAGGTGGAAAAACTAACCTGGGATATCCAAACAAACAGCATGAATAAACTTAATGAAGTGAAGGAAGAGATTAAGGATGTTAAGAAGACACCAGGAAAACATACTTAAGAAATTGTAAACATACATAAAAAATAATGGTGATGAATGTTATAAAAAATCTGATGGTGAGGCAACCAGTAAGATGGCAGCAAACTAAGGAGTTCCTGGAATCAGCTCCTGCCACAGGTTAATTAGTAATCAGCCAGAGCTATTTGGAGTTAGCTGAAGTACCTGTTGGGAGCTCCAAGAGACCAAAAGGACATCCTGTAACATCCTTGAAGAAATGGAAGGAGGAGACTGCCCATTTGCAGAAAAGAATCATAAGTAGAGTGCACCATGCCACAGAGTCCATCTTACACTGGAGGTACAAGCCACCTTGCGAGCTTTCTGTGTCAGTAATTGAAAGGTCCACTTCCCAAAAATAGGGGCAGAAGAGAGGTTGGGCAACAACTTCAAATACTGATGAGTAAATTCAGCAGGCTAAAGTGTAATCCTAAGAACACTAAAATCTGAACATGTCCAAGTCAGAAAGTGGGCAGTAGCTGCCATCTTCACTCCACGCCTGGCATGAGGGGAAGTAGGGAAGATTGAAAATCACAGTGTTGGTAGGGAATGGATTCTTTCCATCCAGGTCAGATTGTAGCTTTGGAATAAGCCCCAGCCCCACCTCCAGGAGGGAGGAAGCTGGGGGACCAGTGACAGCTTCTCTGGGAAATTACCAGGCAAGCTGTGGAGGCCAGTGATTATCCTACTTTGACAGCACAAGATGCCCAAGGAGCTCTTCTATGGCTGGAATTTGCAGCTCCATTTCCCAAAAACAGAGGAGGAAGAAACAGTTGGCCACTGATTTCAGCTACTGATTAGTAAATTTGGCTGGATATACTATAACCCTCAGAACAACTACGGGCCTCTCCAAATTAGAATGAGGCCTGTAACCACAATTTTTGCTCTGTCCCCAGCATGAGGGGAAGCCCTGCTGACCAAAAATCACAGCAAAGGTAGGAATCAATTTCTTTTTTTTTTTTTTAATTTTTTTATTTTTTATTGACTTTGTAATAATATTACATTAAAAATATATATGTGAGGTCCCATTCAACCCCACCCCACCACCCCCCCTCTCCCCCCCCCCCAACAACACTCGTTCCCATCATCATGACACATCCATTGGATTTGGTAAGTACATCTTTGGGCACCTCTGCACCTCATATACATTGGTTCACATCATGGCCCATACTCTCCTCTATTCCATCAAGTGGGCCCTGTGAGGATTTACAATGTCTGGTGATTACCTCTGAAGCACCATCCAGGGCAGCTCCATGTCCCGAAGACGCCTCCACCTCTCATCTCTTCCTGCCTTTCCCCATACCCTTTGTCCATTATGTCCACTTTTCCCAATCCAATGCCACCTCTTCTATGTGGACATTGAATTGGTTGTGTCCATTGCACCTCTATGTCAAGAGGAGGGTCAGGGAATCAATTTCTTTCACCCAGATCAACCTGCAGCCCTAGCCTAGGCTTCAGCCTGAACTCTGGCAGGGCAAAAATTGGCAGGCAGCCTAACCAGGAAATTGCAGGTACATTTGGCTGGCACAGACTGAATAATCAGAAGTCTACCAGGACAACTGCAGTCATCTTGGACCCACACTGTAGAGATTGCTGCCCAGTGCCCCAGGCAAGGGAGAAAGGGGCATGAAGCTTCATCAGTCCCTCTTGGCAACTACAGTCAAGGCATGCATGACTTGGACTATCCCACACTGCTGTGATTCTGTCCCTAGTACTGGCAATGGAGAAAGCTGGGAGAAACTTCATAGGTCCCTGTGCAATGAGGGCATCTTGAGCCTCCACAGCTTATATAGTACCAACTACATCCTTGGCTCCTACTGCACAACCAGCAAGGGAGAAAGGGCAGGAAATCCAAAACTATAGAGGAAAACTGCACCCAGAATAAATACACTAGTAAGCCAGATGCAAAGACACCAACAAAAAATTACAATCTACACGAAGGAAGAGGAAGATACAGCCCAGAGAAAGGAACAAGATAAGCCTCCAGAAGACATAAAGAAGTTAAGATCACTCATCGTAGATGTTCAAAAAAATCTACTTAATAAATTCAATGATATGGCTAAGGAGATTAAGGATATTAAGTAGACACTGGATGAGAAAGCATACATAGAAAAATAGCAGATCTTATGGGAATGAAAGTTACAATAAATGAAATTAAAAAAAAACATTGAAATCATATAATAGCAGATTTGAGGAAGCAGAAGAAAAGATTGATGAGGTTAAAAAAATGGCCTCTGAAAGTAAACATACAAAAGAACAGATGAAGAAAAAAAATGGAAAATATTGAACAAGGTCCCAGGGAAATAAATGACAGCAAAGGCATGCAAACATACATGTTATGGGTGTACCAGAAGGAGAAGAGAAGGGAAAAGGGGCAGAAGGAGTATTTGAAGAGATAACGGTAAAAAAATTACCAACTCTATTGAGGGACACAGTTATCCATGACCAAGGAGCACAATGTACTCCCATCTGAAAAAATCCAAATAGATAAACTCCAAGACACTTTCTAATCAGAATGTCAAGTGCCAAAGACAAAGAGAATTCTGAGAACAACAAGATTAAAGCAATGTATAATATATAAGCATACCCAATAAGATTAAGTGCTGATTTTTCATCAGAAACCATGGAGGCAAGAATAACATGGTATGATATATTTAAGATACTACAAGAGGAAAACGTCTAGCCAAAAGTTCTATATCTTGTAAGAATGTCTTTCAAAAATGAGAGTGAGTTTAAAATATTCACAGATACACAGAAAGTGAGAGAATTTCCAAGCAAGAGATGATATTTTCAGGAAAGGGTGTGCTAGTGCCTGAAAAGAAAAGACAGGAGAGAGTGGCCTGGAAGAGAGTCTAGAAATGAAGATGTTATCAATAAAAATAAGAAAGTGTCAAAAGTTTGGTGAAAATAAAATGTGACAGATAAAACTCAAATAGTCAGGAATAAACTTAATAAAAAATGTAAAGCACTTGTATTCAGAAATTTGCAACTCAATGTTAAAATAAATTGAAAAAGCCCTAAATAACTGTAAAAACATTCCTTGCCCACATATTGGAAGACTAAATATCATTAAGATGTCATTTCTACTGAAATTGGTATACAGATTCAATGCAATCCTGAGAAAATTTCAAACAACATTTTTTAAAAGTTGAAAACAGGATTATCAAATTTATTTGGATGGGCAAGGGGTTCTGAATAGTCAGAAACATTTAAAAAGGAAAAAGCAAACTCTCCTCTCCAAATTTTAAATCATATTACCTACCAATACTGGTAAATACAGCATGATACTGGCATAAAGACAGGCACATAGACCAAAATTGATGATTCAGAAACAGACCCTCACATGTATGGTCAAGTGATTTTTTACTAACATTTTAAACCCACACAACTCAGGCAGAACAGTACATTCAACAAATGGCACTGAAATACTTGGATATGCATATCCAAGAGAAGGAAAGAGGACCCCTACTTCATACCTTATTCAAAAAATTAACTCAGAATGGATCAAAAACCTAAAAATAAAAGCAAGAACCATAAAGCTCCTAGAAGAAATTGTAGGAAAATATCTTTATGATCTGGAGGTAGGTGATGGATTCTTAAAGGAGCTAACAAGAGGATTGAGATGGACTACTGGTGTTTAATATATGTAGTAGATTTAATAAGCTTTACTGTAAAAGTATGTAAATGTATAGAGAGGATGGTAACACATACTGAGTAACAGCTAGTTGATAAATGGGTGTATGGCTGAAAATGGTAGTCTAGGAATGCAAATATCAATTGAAAGACTGCTAGAGAAAAATCTAGGAACAAAATAGCATGGTAAACCAAAAGGTGGGTGAGAATTATGGTTGAGGTTATAGAAGCAAGAGTGTCCTTTGTGATCTTTGGATGTGGTAACAATCAGATAATATTATATCTTTAACAAATGTTACACCACTGTGTGGTGTGTTGATAGAGGGGTGGTTTTTTTTGGGGGGGAATTTTGCACATATGCATGATTGTTTTATAAGTTTAAAAATTATGTCATAGATTCAGGAAGTCATCATTGGGGTCATGCTTACACAAATATCAGTAGGATCTGAGAGACAGTCAAAGTAGACACAAACTCAGGAAGGGGTTCTCCTGAAGGCTACAGAAACACCCAGGTACTGCGGTCATGACAGGTGGCTCTGGAGTTCAGTGCCTTGTCAGTGTGCCCTATTTTGGAATTTGTACTTTTGAGTTTGATAGAGTTGGACTCAGATGTGACCTCTATGCATGCTTCTTCTGTCACTTTTACTGAACCTGTGGTTGACACTGGGATTGGTGTATGCTCAGGAGACTTGAATTTCTGGACCGTACTTGCAGCTGGGCCCCGAGCCTCAGCAGAGTTGCATACCTACTCTCTGGTTTGTTGGACTTACCCAGGTCAAATAAAAGGGAGGTGAGGATGGTCAACCACCACAGTAGGGAACTGAGAGAGTCTACAGCTGTAAGCAGGGTTGCAAGCAATCAGTTTGCATGTGCTGAAAGTGCCTGCAGTTGCCAAGAGAGGCTGAAGAAACACAGCTCCTCTCCTATTCTATTGGGGTGCAGGGATGTAGCCCCAGGTATTTAACTATTCAGTCTTTGCCAGCCAAATGCACCTGTAGTTACCCAGAGAGGCAGGTGCAGGTACACCCAGCTCCCACCCTGCCAGAGGTGGGGCTGGAGCCTAGGCTAAGACTGCAGTCTGCTTGGGGTTGAAAGAAACCAGTCCCTACCATCACTGTGATTTTCAATCAGCCCACTTCCCTTCATGCTGTGGATGGAATGTCCTCCTTCTGACTTGGATATGTTCCAACTTTAATTGTTCTTAGGATTGTACTTTAGCCAGCTGAATTTTCTAATCAGGAGCTGAAGTTGATGCTCAACTCTCTTCCTTCTCCACTTTTTTGGAAAGGTACTTTCAACTCCAGCCATGGAATATCTCCCAAAGTGACTTGTGCCCCCTGTTGAGTAATGGGCACCAGCTTCTGTGAAGTGGAATGCTCTACTCATGAATTTTCTCGCAGATGGGCAGTCTTCTCATTCCATTCTTTCAAGGATGTTTCAGGATGCTTTTCTGGTCCTTGGGATCCTCAACCCGGTGCCTTAGATAGCTCTGGGTTATTACTAACTGTCCTATAGGATGAGCTGACATTTGGAACTCTTTACTCTGCCACAGTATTGCGCCTTTTCTGGGTCCTACCATTTTTAACTGCCATTTTCTTGATTTGGTACTCACCTTATTGGTCCAATTCTTTAACTGTTTCATGGAGCCAGTTCTTCCCAACTTTTCAACTTTTCTGTGGGGGAAAGAACACTCAAGGTGGGGCCTGAAATTTTCTTCATTAGGTTTTCCTCCATATTTATAATGTTAGATGCCATATTTATAATGTTAGATGATATTACTAACAACACAGAAATATTTTAATTTTTTTAATTAAAGCACTCAAAGCCCAGCACAGAGACAAAAATAATTTATATCTATTATTTATGCCTATTTTAGTTTTCTAAAAGCTGATGAAAACAGCTTTTTTGGGGGTTCTTCTCTGTTCTCCTGTGTCTTTTCTCTCTCTCTCCAAATTAATCCTGTTTATAAAGGACTCTACTAAAAGGATCAAGCCCCACCCTTATTCTCACAATACCAAAGTAATCTAATCAAACACCCTTAACTGAAATGCTCTCATTCAACTGTCTCACCTACAATAGGTTCACTCTCATAGAACATTTTCTGGGATCACAAAAGCCTCAAACTACCACAACTCCTAAGATTGTCCCAGACTTATTGTTATTGATATTTTTGAAGATGTTAAAAAATTACCTTGATCCAAATGTTGCTTCTTTTGGCAGAGTCTGTAGTGTTCCTTAAGCCCTGTGATAAACTCATATCAAATCAGATATATTCAAAGATGATAAATAATTCATTCCAAATCTCTTGTCTTTTCTACATAATGTAAGCATTTCCAAAGTTTACTAATTTTTTTGCCCCCAAATCATGGTCCTTTCATATTTCTTTTTACTTACCTACCAGGAAATCAGAGACTGAGAGAGAAGCAATCATTTAGGATCTCAAATACAGAGTGCTTTCTGGAGTATGACATGAATTTAAACCGATTTGGGTATCTGTTTATCCCAGTCTAAAATTTTGTCTCCACAGAAAGGAGTTCATTAGACCTGGGATGACCAACCCTCACACATTACGCAATGCTGTCTCAATTTTAGAACTGAACATCCTGTGACCAGAGAGACCCTTCAATCCTAGGCAAACCAAGGCAGTCAATCACACTAAACTTCAATAAGTCATCTCTTGCCAGAACTTTTGTCAGGATATATGTCTTTATTTGTCAGGACTGCTATGACAAATAGCACAGAATGGGTTGACTTAAAAGATAAGAATATATTGTCTCTCAGTCATGGAATCTAGAAGTCCAGCATCATGGTATTTTGAGGCCTTGATTTCTCTAAAATTCACCTGTTTCTGTCTCTTACTCTGGTTTTCTTCTTCCTGCTCAGTCATCTCCTTATAAGGACTCTAGTTATAATGGATTAAGGCCTGCTCTAATTTAGTTTAGCTTCATCTTAACTCATAACATCATCAAAGATCCTGTACACAAATATGGCTCAACAACAACAGAACTGTGTGTTAGAACTTGAACATATCTTTTGTGGGGAACATGATTCAATTCCCAATAGTATGAGATAGTGTTCCACAGGTCAGGACCAATTTTGTCCTGCAACTTTGTTAGTAGGATACACTGGGATAGCAGGTTAGAAGTAGTTAATCTGAAAATTTATTTTCATAAGAGCTCTGATCATCTTTATTTCTTTGTTTGAATGTCTTCTAGTGTACAAATACCAAAATCATAGTTATTTTGAAATCTTTATTTCAATTCTTTTAGTAGGTCATTTCACAACAAATTTACAGTTGAAATGTTTAATGACAAATTCTGTTTTATCACCAAGAAAGTGATTTCCATAAGTTGGGTTTTTAAAAAAAATCTTCACAAATCCATAGTATGACTACAAAATAGTGTGTGTATGTATATAATTCTTGTTTATATCAGTCAACTTTCTCCTTTAATGAAGAAATAGAAAATGCAGGTAGCTCTCTGTTACACCAAGTGGAAGACCTAACAAAATTAGAAGTTGCTATATACCTGATCATTTATAGTAAGATATTTCCAGATCAAATGTGCATGCTTCTAAGTGAACAAAACCCTAGGTTTTGTCTAAGCATTGATTAACAGGGTTAGATACAGAATGGATTTTTGTCTATAGTTTAATTGTAACAGCAAAAATTTTTTGAGTGTTTTTGTGGCAGAAAGTCAAGCTTGAAAATTAGGGTGTCCTAAAGGACCTATTAACTGATAATGGATTTTTTTAAAGTTATAAACCACTTTGAGAGGTCTTCAATCCACCATTTCCCAGAAACTGGTAGGTTGGATATCGACTAGGCACAGAAACTTCCTGTGTTGAATATTACAGCAAAGTTGCAGATTCAGATCAACTCTGCTGGTATATGAAGTTTTGGTCTTCATGGTGATAATAAAGAATAAAGGAAACAAGGCTTTAATTTAGAAAAATATATTAATACTTATCATGTTCTGAGTTTGCTGTTATTCTCAGAGTTCAGAAAAGAAAAATAACCAATAATCAATAGTCAATACCCTAAAATAAGTTTACTTATGTTCAAGAAAAAGTTTTTATAGAAAAATAAGGTAAGAGGAGAGGATATAGTTAGTGACTAATCACCTGCTTCCTATTTAGAAGTTTCCAAGTTCATTCCCCAGTACCTCCTAAAAAGAAACCAAGCAAACAAAAATAAATAAATAAAACAAACCCTCATTGGGGAGCAAATGTAGCTCAGTGGTTGAGCACTTGAGTTCCATGCCATATGTGAGGTGTTAGGTTCGATCTCTGGTACTTCTCACAAATGTATGTATATTTATGGCAAGGAATAACTAAATAGAATATTTGCTCCTATTGTAATTATTTCTATTTATTTTAGAGTATACTAATCCTAGGATTAAAATCACCATCAGTGTGAAAGTAATTTTGAGTAAAGGGTTGAAATAGTTTGGGAGCAAACTGAACCAAAATCAAATCTATTTCGGGAGAGGGGGCAAGATGGCGGCTGAGTGAACATCCCTGTTAGGGTCCTCTGCAGGGAATCGGCTGGGTGGCATTGGAGACTCTTTGGGACCGGATTGTTTCGGGATTTTTGCTGGTCCGGAGGTGTCTGGACATTGATTTGGAGGGAAGGTAACAGAGAGGATCCGTCTGTGAAATATACACGGAGATCCCAGCTACCTGTAGAGGATTCCCAACTTGGGTAGGCGGAGACGAGGCTTCTAGCCCCGCTCGGTGGGGCTGAGCCAGGCCGGGCAACAGCGGCGGACGCCGGAGCCGGGCTGGGCTGCGCCGGCAGCGAGCGGGGCCGGGCGGGGCCGAGCCGGGCCGAGCCGGGCCGCGGCGGCGTGCAGAGCCGGGCAGGGCCGGTTCAGGCCGTGGCGGCGACGCCAGAGCCGGGCTTGGGCCGCTGTAGTGAGCGGAGCTGGGCGTAGCCGGGCCGGGCCGCGGCGGCGTACGGAGCGGAGCCAGGTGTAGCCGGGCCGGGCCGCAGCAGCGTACGGAGCCGGGCGGGGCGGGTCCAGGATGCGGCGGTGACAGGCGGACGCGGAGCCGGGCCGGGCCGCTGTAGCGAGCGGAGCCGGGCGTAGCCGGGCCGGGTCGGGCTGCGGCGGCGTACGGAGCCGGACGGGGCCGGTGCAGGCCGCGGCGGCGAGAGGCGGACGCCCGAGCCGGGCCGGGCCGCTTTAGCGAGCGGAGCCGGGCGTAGCCGGGCCGGGTCAGGCCGCGGCGGCGTACGGAGCCGGGCGGGGCCTGTCCAGGCCGCGGCGGCGGGAGGTGGACGCGGGAGCTGGCTGGGCCGCTGTAGCGAGTGGAGCTGGGCGGAGCCAGACCAGGCCGCAGCGGCATAAGGAACCGGGCAGAGCCAGTCCAGGACTCCGCGGCGGGCAGCGGCGGGCGGAGCCGGGGCTGGGGAGGGGTTTCTGTTCTTTGTTGTTTTTTTTTTTGTTTGTTTGTTTTTTTAATTTATTTTACTTAATTTTTTTTTTTTTGGAGCATCTGCAGTACTGGGGAGTTCGTGGGCCCTGGGTGGCCTATTGGGGGTTTGTGGGAAGGGAGGTGCTTGCAGACCCATTTGGGCAGACAGACAGGGGGTTTTAGGGCAAAGCGGGGGGAAGTTGTTGTTTTAGATAGTGTTGCAATTGTGACACGTGTATACCTGTATCTCTCTTCCCCCTATCCATTCCCCACTGTTTGCTCATCCGCTTTTTCTTTCTTCCTTTCTTCTTGTCTTTCTTTTTCTCTTTATTATAATTAGTTTTTTTTTGGTTTTCTCTTTCCCTCTTGTCCCTCATCTTCCACTTATTTTATTTTAATTCAAGTGTACAATAGGTGATACAGGGAACACCTCACATTTGCTGGGTTTTCCCATCCTCCACTGCCTCATTTCTGTGTGAACTGATTTAGGCTACCTACACTATCCCCCTTCCCCTGCATCTTGATATCCACTATCATCTACAGTCTCTCCTATATTCCACCCCCCACCTCCCATTCTTTGATCCACAAAGTGTCTAACTCTTAATTTCTAATACCTTTGTTCTGTTTTCTGTCTGTTATCCACTCTTGAAATTATTACCTTTCTTTTCTTTTTCCCTCTTTCATGAAAACAATAGCTTTGTAGTTCATACCATATTCCTGCCATATTCAGTTCATCTACTTCATAAAAGGTACTCTACCTACAGCTATAACTCTATACAATCTACATAAATCTAACCTCCATCCTCCCAGATCTCATATTCTTGCTTTGTTAACATACATCACCAATACTACTTTACACTTTTCCCTTGCTTACACAATTGCCTTTCCCCAACACTAATACTTTCCTCTAAAGTGAACTTAACCAACAACAAGTAACTAGAATAAGAAGAAAAAAGTGACAAAGAGAAGATATAACACCTATGCAAAAATAACAACTAATTAACCTCCAAGAGCAGACAAAGAAGCTAAGGAACTGATTAAATTAGTCAAAATAAAGAGATGACCAGAAAGCCACAAAAATCTACAAAACAAACCAATAATCAGGAAAACATGGCTGAATCCAATCAACAAACCAATAATCACGAAGGGGAGCAAAACTTGGCACAAGCAATGAAAGATCTCAGAACATTTATCACCGACAAATTTGATGCAGTAATGAAAGAGGTTAAGAACATGAAGACATCACTTGGAGGGGAAATTGCAGACATACGCAAAAACATAACAGATATGATGGGAATGAACACCACAGTTCAAGAAATCAAAAATACACTTGCAGCAAATATCAGCAGACTAGAAGAGACAGAGCAGAGAATTAGTGATGTGGAAGACAGTACATCAGAATTCAAACAGATAGTAGAAGGGGTCAATAAGAAGATAGAAAAAATCCAATTAGGATTTAGGGAACTGAATGACAATGCAAAACGCTCAAACATACGTATTATAGGCATTCCAGAAGGTGAAGAGAAGGGAAAGGGGTCAGAAGGAGTGTTGCAGGAAATAATGTCTGAAAACTTCCCAAATCTACTGAAAGAGACAGATGTATATATCCAAGAAGCACAGCGAACTCCACAAGTCATAAACCCCAACAGGCCCACCCCAAGACATATACTTGTCAAATTATCCAATGCTCAAGATAAAGAGAAAAGCCTAAAAGCAGCAAGAGAAAAGAAATCCATCACATACAAGGGAAGCTCAATTAGATTAAGTGCTGATTTCTCTTCTGAAACCATGGAGGCAAGAAGACAGTGGTATGATATAGTCAAGGTACTAAAAGAAAAAAATTTCCAACCAAGAATACTCTATCCAGCTAAACTAGCATTCAAACATGATGGAGAGTTCAAAATATTCGCAGATAAACAGAAACTGAAAGAGTATACCAACAAGAAACCTCCCCTTCAAGAAATTCTAAAGGGAGTTCTGCAGGAAGAAAGGAAAAAACAGGAACGGCAGAGTTGGAGGAGAGTATAAGACCAACAACAACAAAAAAAAAGCCAAAAAAATATATACAAACAAAATATGACAAACACAAATCCAATCAAAATATGGCTAACACAAATAATTCCTTGATAGTAATAACACTGAATGTCAACGGATTAAACTCACCTATCAAAAGATTCAGACTGGGACATTGGATAAGGAAATATGACCCATCCATATGCTGTCTACAAGAGACACATCTTAGACCCAGAGACGCATGGAGATTGAAAGTGAATGGCTGGAAAACAATCATACAAGCTAACAATAACCAAAAAAAGGCAGGAGTAGCTATATTAATATCAGACAAAATAGACTTTAAATGTGAAACAATTGTGAGAGACAAAGAAGGATACTACATTTTAGTGAAAGGGAAAATCTGTCAAGAAGATTGAACAATCATAAATATCTATGCCCCTAACAAGGGTGCCTCTAAATACGTCAGGCAAACGCTGGAAAAACTAAGTGAAAGAATAGATACATCTACAATTATAGTGGGGGATTTTAATACACCACTATCAACTCTGGACAGAACATCTCAAAAGAAAATCACCAAAGAAACAAAACATCTGAATAGTATATTAGAGGAGCTGGATCTAATAGACATATATAGATCGCTACACCCAAACACAGTAGGATATACATTTTTCTCAAGCGCACATGGATCATTCTCCAAGATAGATTATATGCTAGGCCACAAAGAAAGGCTGAACGAATTCAGAAAGATTGAAATCATACAAAACATTATCTCTGACCACAGTGGAGTCAAGCTGGAGATTTGCAAGGGACAGAAGCCCAGATTTCACACCATGATTTGGAAATTAAACAGCACACTCTTAGAAAAACAGTGGGTCAAAGAGGAAATCTCAAAAGAAATCAATGACTACCTTGAAACAAATGATAATGATAACACAACATACCAAAATTTATGGGATGCAGCAAAAGCAGTACTGAGAGGGAAGTTTATAGCCATAAATTCATATATCAAAAAAGAAGAAAGAGCAAAAATTGAAGAACTAACTGCACATTTGAAGGAATTAGAAAAACAACAACAAAGTAACCCAACAGGAAGAAGAAGGAAGGAAATAACAAAGATAAGAGCAGAACTAAATGAAATAGAAAATAAGAAAGCACTTGAACAGATAAACAAGACCAAGAGCTGGTTTTTTGAGAAGATTAACAAAATTGACAAACCTTTAGCAACACTAACAAAGAAAAAAAGAGAGAAGATGCAAATAAACAAAATAAGAAATGAGAAAGGCAATATCACTACTGACCCCACAGAAATAAAGACTATCATAAGAGGATATTTTGAAAAACTATATTCCAACAAAAATGACAATCTAGAGGAAATGGACAAATTCCTAGAAACACATAAGCAGCCCATATTGACAAAAGAAGAAATTGATGATCTTAACAAACCAATCACAAGCAGAGAGATAGAATCAGTTATTAAAATCTCCCAACTAAGAAGAGCCCAGGGCCAGATGGCTTCACAGGTGAATTCTACAAAACATTCCGGAAAGAACTGACACCAATCCTGCTGAAATTATTCCAAAACATCGAAACAGAAAGAACATTACCCAACTCCTTCTATGATGCCAACATTACCCTAGTACCAAAGCCAAACAAAGACATCACAAGAAAGGAAAATTACAGACCAATTTCTCTAATGAACCTAGACGCAAAAATACTTAACAAAATACTTGCTAATTGTATTCAACAACACATTAAACATATTATACACCACGACCAAGTGGGATTCATCCCAGGTATGCAAGGATGGTTCAACATAAGAAAATCAATCAACGTAAGACACCATATAAACAGATTGAAGGAAAAAAATCACATGATTATATCTATTGATGCAGAAACAGCATTTGACAAAATACACCACCCTTTCTTGATAAAAACACTCCAAAAGATTGGAATACAAGGAAATTTTTTGAACATGATAAAGAGTATATATGAAAAACCTAAAGCCAATATTGTTTACAATGGAGAAATCCTAGACTCCTTCCCACTAAACTCAGGAACAAGACAAGGATGCCCACTGTCTCCGATCCTATTTAACATTGTCTTAGAAGTACTTGCTCGAGCACTGAGGCAAGAACCAGAAATAAAAGGCATTCAAATTGGAAAGGAAGAAGTCAAAATTTCATTATTTGCAGATGACATGATCCTATACATAGAAAACCCTGAGAGATCTACAACGAAGATTCTAGAACTCATAAATGAGTTTAGTAAAGTCGCAGGTTTTAAGATCAATGCGCAAAAATCAGTAGCATTTCTGTACACCAATAATGAGCAAGATCAGGAGGAAATCAAGAAACAAATACCATTCACAATAGTAAATAAAAAAATCAAATACTTAGGAATAAATTTAACTAAAGAGGTAAAGAACTTATACACCGAGAACTATACAAGATTGTTCAAGGAAATCAAAGAAGACCTAAATAAATGGAAGACTATTCCTTGTTCATGGATAGGAAGACTGAACATTATTAAGATGTCTATCCTACCAAAACTGATTTACACATTCAATGCAATCCCAATAAAAATCAATGCAGCCTTCTTTAAGGAAGTAGAAAAACTAACTATGAAATTTATTTGGAAAGGAAAGAGACCCCGAATAGCCAAAGACATACTGAAAAAGAAAAACGAAATTGGAGGAATCACACTACCTGACTTCAAAACATACTATAAAGCTACGGTGGTGAAAACAGCATGGTATTGGCATAAGGAGAGACACATAGACCAATGGAATCGAATTGAAAGCTCTGATATAGAACCTCACATATACAACCACATAATATTCGATAAAGCCACCAAACCCTCTCAACTGGGAGAGAGTGGCCTATTCAACAAATGGTGTCTGGAGAACTGGATAGCCATATGTAGAAGAATGAAAGAGGATTACCATCTCACACCTTATACAAAGATCAACTCAAGATGGATCAAAGACCTAAATATAAGAGCCAAGACCATAAAAACCTTAGAAAGCAGTGTAGGGAAACATCTACAGGACCTTGTAATAGGAAATGGATTTATGAATATCTCACCAAAAGCACGAGCAGCAAAAGAACTAATAGATAAATGGGACTTCCTCAAAATTAAAGCCTTCTGCACCTCAAAGGAGTTTGTCAAGAAAGTAAAAAGGGAGCCCACACAGTGGGAGAAAATATTTGGCAATCATATATCTGATAAGAAACTTATAACTTGCATATATAAAGAACTACTATATCTTGAAAATAAAAAGATAAACAACCCATTTAAAAAATGGGAAAAAGACTTAAACAGACACTTCTCCAAAGAAGAAATACAAATGGCAAGAAAGCACATGAAAAAATGTTCCAAATCTCTAGCTATCAGGGAAATGCAAATCAAAACTATAATGAGATACCATCTTACACCCATAAGATTGGCAGCTATGAAAAAAACAGAAGAATACAAGTGCTGGAGAGGATGTGAAGGAAGGGGAACACTCATCCACTGCTGGTGGGAATGCAGAAGGATCCAACCATTCTGGAGAACAGTATGGCGGTTTCTCAAAAAACTAGCCATAGATTTGCCATATGACCCAGCAATACCACTGCTGGGTATATACCCAGGAGAACTGAAAACAAGGACACAAACCGATATATGTACACCAATGTTCATAGCAGCATTGTTCACTATTGCCAAAAGTTGGAATCAACCCAAATGCCCATCAACAGACGAGTGGATCAATAAAATGTGGTATATACACACAGTAGAATACTACTCGGCTGTAAGAACAAACACACCACAAACACATGTGATAACATGGATGAATCTTGAGAAACTTATGTTGAGTGAAGTAACCCAGACATTGAAGGACAAATACTACATGACCTCAATGATATGAAATAAGCAAGCTGCCCTAGATAGCAAGAGACTGAACGATAGGTTTACAGGAAATCGGAGGGTGGAGGAACGATATGAGCCGATGTCTGCAGGGGTGGAATTTAAGACGAGATGGTGGTAAGTATGAACACAAAGAAGAGATAAAAGGGGGGCAAGGGGTTGCCTTTGGTTGGGGCTTTGCGGGTTTGAGGGTGGCTGGGGAGGGACGGATGGGTAACGTTGCCCAAAAGTGGGGAGAGGGAGGGGTAGCATATGAACACAGGAGAGGGTCAGGTGTTGGTGGAGAGTAAAATGCCGAGAAAATCATATCAAAATATAATAAAGAGGGTTACCTGTTTAGAATGCTCGGAGGGGAGGGTCTGATGCAGGACAGGCTTCTGGGGAATGTCTAAATGCTCATTCTGCCAGAGTGGGTGACACCATGGGGTAGAAACCCAAGTAGTGAGAGTGGGGGTGGACCCACATCCTGGGGAGGACTAATGCCACCAAATAGAGGGAACTGTATCCCTCGAGAGAAAGGGTGGCTCCCAGGGCATTGGGGCAGTTGAGCAAGTTAGGCCCTGAACACTATTCCATCTATCTCTGGAAGTGGCTCCTCAGGAAACGGAGGTTGGCTGTCACTGTGGGCACCAAGGTGGAAGGGTAAATGGACGTTAAATGAGTGGAACCAAAGTAAATAGGGGGTAAGAGAGGAGTTTCTTGAGAGTACACAAGGATGGATATAAAACATGTAATATTACACCATAACATATAGGAGATGACAGACTGATAATGTAAACCATAATGTAAAACATAGGATAACTAAAAATGTAAAGAACTGTGTATCCTAAAGTATGCACCACAATGTAAGCACAGATGTCACCTTGTTAGAAAGCTAATGTCTCAGACTCTGTACATCACTTTAAGTAAATATGATATGAATAGGGCGTAAGAGTATCACTGTGGAAGGGAAAAGGTTTTCTGGTGGATGTCTGGGAGTGCTGTATATTATATATATACATTGCTGTGTTCTAGGACTCCTGTGAAGAAAAGCTGAATAATTAGGGAGGGGGGGGAAAAAAAGAAAAAGATAGGATGTGGAATTTTTTCAAGTCAACATTCTTTATCTAAGTTCTTTATCTAACTTTATCCAAGTTCTTTATCTATCCTTTAATCCCATCGCTATATGCCATTCCCTAGTAAAGGACCATGACATTATATTGGACTTCAAATTTCAGGGAGTTCTGGATCACAGAGTGTTTCAACAGTGGCAATGGAGGGATACTGGTATGGGATACCAATGACAGGTGATATATGGCTGACAGGGAGCTGTACAGAACATATGTCCAGGGTGCATGGTAATGTATGGATATACTCATAGTGGCAACAATTAAAAACCACAGTAGGGGGGGTACTGGGTTCCTGGCCAGTGGTGCTCTGTCGTGGTCCCTAGGGGAGCAGCGACAGTCTCCCAGGTACAGTGGCGGGGACTGGGAGGGAGTGAGGGTTCAACAGTGAGCCCCTGATGCTAATGACTATGCTTGTGAGCTGATAAACCTAAAATAAGAACAAGGCCTAGAGCAACATTGTGCCTGGGAATTCCCTCCTGTCAGCCTTCATGTTACTCAAATGTGGCCAGTCTCGAAGCCAAACTCAGCATGTAAATGCAATGCCTTCCCCCCAGCGTGGGACATGACACCCGGGGATGAACCTCCCTGGCAACGAGGGACCACTATCAACTACCAACTGATGATACAACTGGAAAATATCCTTATACGGAAGGTTCAATGCGGATCAGCAGAATATCCATGTCTACATAAAATTCCATGACTTTAAAATGCTGTTTGACCTAAAGTAAGGGGGAAATGGAAAGGAGAAATGAGTTTATATGGCTACGAGTTTCTAAAAAAGAGTCTGGCGGCTGGCAGAAGGATTGCCCTCGTGCACAACTGAGCAGAGTCAGAGAGACAGATAAAGCAGATACAACCCCCAGATATTGGTTCCTCTGAGGGCTAAAGAGACCCATGGGAGTTATGGTCATGGCCGATGGGGTTAACTACCAGGGCAGATGGCCCCTCTTTGGAAATGGTGTTTATGTGTGATGAATCTGGACTCAGATGGGATCTCCCTTCATAAGACTTTCATGCTAATGTGCTGGAGGTGCAGTTAATGTTGGGGTTTAAGATATATTTAGGGGATTTGAATCTCTGGACTGACAATGTGATAGCCAGGTCCTGAGCCTCAACAGACTCCAGCACCTACAATCTGATCTATTGGACTTACCACACTCAGCTAAGATGGAGTTGAAGAAGGACAACCACCACACCATGGAGCCTAGAGTGATTACAACTGAAAATGGGAGGATTGCATCCAGCATCCATGTGGAATCTGAGCCTCCTCTTGACATAGAGGTGCAATGGACACAACCAATCCAATGTCCACATAGAAGAGGTGGCATTGGATTGGGAAAAGTGGACATGGTGGACGATGGGTATGGGGAAAGGCAGGAAGAGATGAGAGGTGGAGGCGTCTTTGGGACATGGAGCTGCCCTGGATGGTGCTTCAGAGGTAATCACCGGACATTGTAAATCCTCACAGGGCCCACTAGATGGAATGGAGGAGAGTATGGGCCATGATGTGAACCATTGTCTATGAGGTGCAGAGGTGCCCAAAGATGTACTTACCAAATCCAATGGATGTGTCATGATGATGGGAACGAGTGTTGTAGGGGGGGGGGAGAGGGGGGATGGGGGTGGGGTTGAATGGGACCTCACATATATATTTTTAATGTAATATTATTACAAAGTCAATAAAAAAATCAAATCTATTTCATGCTAGGAACTTTAGAGATAAAATGTGACTTTTTAATTTATTTATGATTCATTCAAACAATTACATTTTCCCTTGAACTTATAAGTGCAGAGAAACAATGAGGAGGCTAGGGATATTTTGCAAAAATAATGCCATGGATTGAATATATGATTACAGTATGGTTTACTGAATTCCTTGTAAATCAGCAAAAATTTTTCTAATTTTTGTCCAAAATTTAAATGTTAACCTGACTCACTACTTAAGTGTCTATTGGAATCTGCTAATATAAATAAGATCTATCTCCAACTCTTATGCAGCTGACCTAAATGCACTTCTTTAGTTTGCTGTCTAATCACCATAAATTAAGGACTATACCAGGACAAATTAAAAATGACAACTTTTATGACATAGTGATTCATTCATATGTCTAATGTTGATGGCATCATTTTGCAAGAAGTAATAATGAAATGCTTCTCTTCAGATTGCATTTGTACTTCTGAAGTTTTTAAGCATTACTTTGTTTCTATACTGAAATCATTAAAGCATTTCTAAAAATCAAGACTAGTAGATTTTTATATCAACCTACTCTGTAGTGGGAGAAAAATAATAATGTGCAGTATTCTCGAAATTCTTTAAATCTATCGATTTAACAGCAGTCCTTTGTCGACAGGAAGCACACATGCGGGTGGCCCATCAAGAATTTTTCTCAGACTGAAGAACTCACATTTATACTTCCATTGTTCCCAATTTTTGCTTTAATATGTGCCATCTTAAAGGTTTCTTATCTTCCATAACAATCTATTATGGACTTATCCGTCACACTTTTTTTAAAACCTTTTTTGAAGCTAGTTATGTTTTGGGATTGTTCCTTTATCATTCAAATTGTTTTCATAGACTTGCTATCTGCTTCATGATAAGAGCTTTATTTGCTTTTAATTTAGTCCTGTTCAATTATAGCATTGCCCCCTTTTCTGTATAAACTACCTGAATGTAGTGTAGCTTATAGACTCTGCCTAGTGCTCCCTAGGCCAAGAGCAATATGATGCTTATTTGTATTTAGTAATCTCTCTTCACATCTGAGATAGGAAAACTGGGTACATACATAATATTAGGTATGTAAACTAGTATTACAAGCATTAAGACTAAATGAGTTTTGCAGCGAGGAATAAAAACTGAGGTTAGATACTCAATCCAGTGTAGAGAGGATCCCAAACTTTGCTTTTACTCTGTATCAGAATAATCGGGGATTGTGGATGCTGGATAAAATTCAGATTCCATGCACACACCACCAAAGGTTCTGATTCAATGGAGTCTGTGTGAAGCACAGAAGTCTTTATTTTTAATGAGTTCCCATAGTATTTCTGATGAGGAAACAATTGCTATAGTATAATATTGGTATCAATTAATATAAAGCAAGGAGAGAGGGTGCTAACTTCCAGGACTCAGCCCTCAGTGGATTTTCTCCCTTATATTAGCCTGTAGAATCATTCTCTGAAAGATTCAAAAGAATTGAATAGCAATATTATCCTTTTACTGGTCTTTCACATACTGCTTTAAGATATGTATTGTACAATGTGAGTTCTTTGTAGGTTCTTGAAGAGTGGTTCCCAATTTTTTATAGAAGATTAATCATTTTTATTGCAAAGAACAGTGCATGGAATGCCTGTTTTTTCATGGAATGCCTGTGCTGACTGCATACGTGTAAATCAACTCATACTGTTTTCCATTTAGAGCTGAAATTGTTGAAATGATTACCGCATTTTCAGTACAGCTCCATCAATCTATACTTCCAGCAGTTCTATATCCAAACTATGACAGGAATATTTTAAGTAGGAGATTGGAGAAACTTCATGAAGCTTAAGGAAGCTTTGGCCTAAATAATTTAATTTGGTTTTAACTAATTGCATAAGCTATGTGTTTGTCTGTGCTGGGACACAAGTGGAGAAAAAGAGAGGAAAAAAACTGAGAATGGAATACTGTAAAATTTTCTTGAAACCAACATCTTTAATAACTCTAAATGTAGAAGAGCATACTTCATTTGTGAAATCAATTTTTATTTAATTTGGTTAGTAACACATAACTCATGACTTTGGAATTTGTTTTTAAAAAGTCATGATTCTCAAAACATTGATATTTAATTTATAATGTGAGAAGAAATGAGTTGTGTTATATAACTGAAGATCTTTTTGAAGAAAACATTCTTTAACAACCAAGCTAAGAAAGTGTGATGCTGGGGCAGTGGTTTTGTTGTTGTTCCTTAAGGGAAAATTGTTCCTCAGGCTATAGCAACAGGGTCTAAAAACAACTGCTGCCTGTGAAATTGTTTCAAGCACATTTCCATAAAGTAGGGTTCTACTGTCATTGTACACTGCTTATAGTCCAACTCCATCTACATTGTACACCAGGTTTTGTTTTGTTTCTCCCCCCAACAATATGGCTATTTAATACTTGTACAGGCCAATAATTGTGCTGATGTTATCTAGCCAATGAACTATAGAACTATTCATTAGGATATCTGCAATCAAGGCAGTGTTAAAGTGAAATACATTCATTTTACTACTAAATATCAAATGATGTCAAATTAAAATCTTATTGCAATCATGGCATTAAAGTAAATGATGTGTAATTATATTTTTGTGCAGTTATGCTATTTTTTAAAGATTTATTTTATTTATTTCTCTCCCCTTCCCTCCAGTTGTCTGCTCTCTGTGTCCATTTACTGCGTGTTCTTCTGCATCTGCTTGCATTATCCAGTGGCAATGGGAAACTGTGAATCTTTTTTGTTGTGTCGTCTTGCTGCATCAGCTCTCCATGTGTGGTGCCACTCCTGGGTGGGCTGCACTTTTTTCACAAGGGTGGCTCTCCTTATGGGGTGCACTCCTAGTGTGTGGGGTGCCCATGAGTAGACACTCCTTTTGCATGGCAGCACTCAATATGGGCCATCTTACCACATGGGTCAGGAGGCCCTGGGGATCAAACCCTGGACCTTCCATATAGTAGACAGATGTTGTATCAGTTGAGCCACATCTGCTTCCTAGTTATGCTATTTTTAATACAGAAGATAGTAAACATGGGTTTTACTGAAATTAAATAGAATGTGTAGCTAAAAGAAAGGCAATGAATTTGTATTTCCATGTACAAAGTCCCTTATATTAATTTTATGGAAAACCAGTCACTAAACACTATATTTTAGTAAAATAAGAATGCTTAAAAGAGTCATTTCCCTATATAGGGAAATCTGTGACCATGTGTTAGCACTAAAATTAAATGAATTGGGAAACACAAATGCCAAAGAAACAAATAGCTGGTTGTAACCAAAGAAAAATATTTCATATGCTTACAAATTTTACTACTGCAAATATTTTTTTTCAAAATTTAGATTAATATAACATTGTACAATTGCAACAATACACCTTAAACTTTTACAAAGTTACCTTATGTAAAATCGTAATCAGCAGGAAAAATTGGTAAGAATAATTATTCAGTATTTCTCCCATGTTTATTGTGTTGTTAGAGCATAACATGTAAAAGATATGTTAATTAAAATAATTAAACAAATGAAAGGGAAAATTTTAAGTAAGATAAATTTGTCCTTTGCTGCTCTCCTTGCTTTGAATTGCTTCAAAGTATATTAAGAGCTCTCACATTAGAATCATTAACGACATTTTAAAAGAGATTTTCACAGCAAGCAGTATTAGCAATTTAGTAAAATTTTAATGGAGGCTGGGAAGCAGATGTTGCTCAAGTGATCAAGCTTCTGCCGACCATATGGGAGGACATGGGTTTGATTCCTGGGGCCTCCTAGTGAAAAAGAAGAAGAGAAAATGTGCCCATGTGGTGAGCCAGTGCCCACACAAGTACCTGCTTGAGTGTCCCCACGGTAAGCCAGTGCCCCACACAAGTGAGTCATGCAGCAAGATGATGATGCATCAAAAGAGAGACAAGGGGAGAGTAAAGGTGAAGCATAGCAGAAACAAGGAGCTGAGGAGTGCAATTGACAGGGATCCTCTCTCCCCGTCAGAGGTCTCTAGGATTGAATTCTGGTGAATCCTAAAGGAGAGAAAATGAGAAGAGAAGACAAGACAGACACTAAAAACAGCAGAGCAGGAGGAGGGAAAGGAGGAAAATAAATAAATAAATTAATTAATTAATTAATTAATTAAATAAACATATAAATCTTTTTAAAAAATTTAATGGAGGAGTTTCGCATGAGGCAAAACTGAAGAGAAAGAATGTTTAAAGATAAAACGATAATTAACCAACAATTTTCTGCTGTTTTTATGGTCCAGTCTTAGTAACTCTCTTCTAGACTGCAATGAGGTCAAAAGAAGCCTCCACTTGCCCCATTACATTTTCTTTCTTACAATATCTCAGTTTCTGGACAAGATTTCACTACAGAATGGAATGAAAAAAGATCAGCTAGGCCATGGAGACTATTGTATTTATCAAAATATTTTGGGACAAGATCCAAATTCACAAGCATCACTATGAAAACCTTAGCATTAAAAAAAGACATTTCTCTTATTACATTCTGAAACATCTTCTAATTCTTCACACTATGGCAATGTTTCTTCAGTTTTGAAAATAATTTTATAAAATGAATACATTTTAAAAATGCAGGACATCATATATTCATATATTAGACACATATTTAGATGATGAATTAAATCCAAATTTTCTCAAATGTGGAAAATAAAACAAGTAATTCAATAAAAGTAGAATTTCTTTTCTTTTTGAACAATTTGATTTTTCTGATCACTTTTTCTCATAATTTGAATTCATTATTAATTCTTAAACATCATTCGCTAAGTCACATGGCTAAAATATATTGCAAGCCACCTTAATTGTGAGCAACAAAAAATCATTTTGTCTAAATAAAGTTATTTATTAAAATATAATATATTTAATATTGTCTCTCAAAGAGACTAAGAACTAGACATGTATACTGTGCAATTAACAAGATTTGCTTAATAATACTGCAGAGTTGATTGAACTCTGCTGGTACAAAATGTGACAGTCAGCACCACATGTAATCACTGACCAATTCTACGCACTGGCTATTGCTTTAGAATATCCCATTTTCTCTAAGCCTCTAAAGACTGAATTTAATTGCCATCACTGCTCCAACTAATTCTGAAATGATTTCTTTGCATTCCCTTCTTCTTCACATCATTGCTCCTATTCAAAGGCTAGGAGAGTGTCATATGTTTAGCAAAGTCTGTTAGAAGTTATGTGACTATATTTAGCTAAAATGAAGTTGTGAAAGCAAGTACTTGAGAATTTCAAATTATGTAAGTAGGAAGTTTGCATTGCCTTCTGTGATGGAGGCATTCCCAGTTTTTGGAAGAGAAGTTCAGATCACCTGTGACAACAACAACAAAAAAGACAATTAACCACTACAGTTTACACCATCAGCTACTAAGCATCAACACGTAATGTTCTTCCCATATGTATAGTCAGCCAAAGGAGTGCTGATGCAAAATACTAGAAACAGAATGGTTTTTATAAAGGTTATTTATTTGCAGTAGGAGCTTACACATCCCAGGCCATAAAGCATAAGTTACTTCCCTCACCAAAGTCTATTCTCAAATGATGGAGCAAGATGGCTGCCAATGTCTGCAAGGGTATGGGCTTCCTGGGTTCTTCCCTTCCAGGGTCTTGCTTCTTTCTCGGTTCAGGCTTCCACTCTTCCCAGGGATTGCTTCTTCCTGGCCTCAGGGATCTGCTGTGCCTGGGGCTTGCTTCGCTTTCTTCTTTGAGCATAACTCCCTGGGCTCTAGCTTAAGGCTTCAGCATCAAACTCCAACATCAAAACTCCACCATCAAAACCCCACAAACCTATCCTTTGCCATGCCTTTTATATGTGATTCCACTTCCACCAAGGTGTGGGGACTCAACACCCTAATAATATGGCCCAATTAAAGCCCTAATCATAACTTAATCACACCCAGGTACAAACTACTTTACAAATATAATCCAATATCTATTTTTTAAATTCATAACCATGTCAAACTGCTATACTCCTCCCTTTGAATTTCAAAAAGACATTACAATATTCAAAAAACCTTAAGTCAATAACAAGGCAAGTACTGAATCATATCACAATTTAAAGAAATACAGTTTGTCTTGGGGCAAATTCCTGTATGCTAGAAACCTCTGAAACATACAAAACAATTTATCTGTTTCCAATACAGAGATGGACAGACAAAGGATAAACATTTTAATTACAAAAGGGAGAAATTGGGAGGTAAACATGAGTCACCAGGTCCTCTACAGGTCAGTAAACCTGCAGGGCATCCTGCATTTGAATTCAGTCTGAGAGTCATTCTTAAGATGATGGTTTCTTCTCCTTGGGGACTTATGTGAACCCACCCTTTCCACAGCCTTTCCCAACATATATTTCCTTGGTTTTACCATCATCAAGCATCTGGGTGTCAACCAAACTCCAGACCTCTCCCTCCCTCCAAGAGTGTTGGGGTGATTGCCACACCTTACTCAATCTTTGGCTTACAGTCTTAACCCCTTAGTACAGTTATGTGAAGACAACATTCTCCCTAATCTTTGGCATACAGGCTGAACCCTCTCAGAGCAATGAGTTGACCATCTAGCCTCCCTAAACTTTGGTGAATAAGTCCAGACTTGTCAGAACTGTGGGGTTCTGACCTTAACTGCCCTAATCCTTGGAGAATGTGCTCCACCCTCTCTGTACCCTGGGGAACCAAAACTCTCCCAGAACATCTGAAAGGAACATCCACCCTCTTCAACTGCTGGGGCAAACTCACCCTCTCTGTACACTTGGGTGGGGTTCCTCTCTTTGTCCAAGGTGTTGTCCTAATTCCAGATCTCAGCTTCCATGGTTTTCCTATTGAAGTCATTTCCCCTTCATTCTCTCCTTTCCATGTCCATTTTATTCCAGACTGACACTGGTTTTGTTCAAACAGCTCTCGCAAAAAGTGTGTTGGTTTAGAATGCAAGAATCAGGGACCAATGCCTTTAGATAATAAGACTATCCACAATTCTTTCTGAGATAACTGGATCTTTAATCCTGATTTACAGATTCCAAGTGTAATTAGGTCCTCCAATGGGGCACTTTCTTCTGGGAGCTTGATTTCTAGGGGGTTGAAATTTCCAGAATTAGTTTCTGTTTTCTTTGTGCCTGATGGTTCAGTTTTCAGTATATCTCTCTCATCTAGCATTTTGCTATAGGCTGCAAGCAGAAGCCAAGCTTCATTCTTTGGGTTTACTTTGGAAATTTCTTCAGCTAAATGTGTAGGCTTGCCATTTTGTAATCCTGCCTTCCATGAAACACCTGGAGTTCATCTTGAAAAGTTCTCTGCAACTTTAAAACATGGATCACCTTTCCTCCAGTTTTCAATAATAGTTTCATCATAAAAAGACATCATAAAAGGCATCATAAAAAGACTTTTTGGCATCCATATTGGTATCAACAGTCTCTTCAAAGCACTTTAGATCTTTTCTTCAAAGCATCTCACAATTTCTCAAAAAAATAACCCTTACCATTTTATAAAATCATTTTAGCATTTTGGTAGTTGCAAAAGCATGACCCCACTCCTTGTACCAAAATCTGTTAGCCAGCTAAAGGCGTGCTGATGCAAAATATTAGATATCAGTTTGTTTTTATAAAGGTATTTATTTGGGGTAGGAGTTTACAGATACCAGGCCATAAAGCATAAGTTACTTTCTTCACCAAGTCTATTTTTACGTGTTGGAGCAAGAAGACTGCTGACATCTGCAAGGGTTCAGGCTTCCTTGGTTCCTCCCTTCCAGGGTCTTGCTTCTCTCTGGGTTCAAGGTTCCTCTCTTCCCAGGGATTGCTTCTTACTGGGCTCCAGGTTCCTCTTTTCCTGGGGTTTGCTTCTCTTTCCTCTGTAATCTTTCTTCCCAGAGCTCCAGTTTAAGGCTTCAGCATCAAACTCTAACATCAAAACTCCAACATCAAAAACCCTCAACTCTGTCTTTTGCAATGCCTTTTGTCTGTGAGTCCCCACACCTTGGTGGGTGTGGATTCAATTCCCTAATGTCATTGCACAATCAAAGCCCTAATCATAACTTAATCACACCCAGATACAGACCAGATTACAATTATAATCCAATATCTATTTCTGGATTTCATAACCATATCAAGCTGCTACAAAATACTTTTAAAATTTAAGTTGCATAGCTTTTACATTTGTTCTAACACTTTCACATATTTTTACACATTTAATCTTCACCACAGTTCTATCAGGTAAGTCATAGAAGATTCCCATTTTACCACAGAGAAAACTGAGGCAGAGATATATGAGCCAACTTCTTCAAAATCTCAAACCCTTGAATGATATCATATTCTTTTTAAAATATGTGGCAACTTTATTGAAATATAATTAATATAACATGTAATTCACTCATTTTAAATGAACAATTCAAAAATATTTAATATTTCACAAAGTTATGAAATTTTGTAAAATACACAGTACGGTTTCATCACCTCCCAAAGAAACATTTTATCCATTAGCAATCATTCCCAATTTCCCACAATTTCCCAGCCCCAGGAAACCATGAATCTACTTCCTACAACTCTAGATTTTCCATTCTAGCAATTTGGAATCATATAATATATAGTCTTCTGTAACTAGATTCTTTCACTTAGCTTAATGGCTTTAAGGTCCACACATGGTTTAGCATGCATCAAAACTTCATAACTCTTTTTATTTTATTTTATTTTTAAAGACGCTTTGGATTACATAAATGATACCTCAAAAATATAGGGAAATTCCCATATACCTCAAGCCCTTCCCCTCCCATAATTTTCTCCATTAACCTCTCTCATTACTGTGGTACATTTGTGTCCATTGATGAACACATATTAAAGTACTGCTATTGACAATGGTCAGCAGTTTACATTACAGTTTACACTTGGCACCACACATTTCCATCAGTTTTGACAAAAAGTATAATGCCCCGTATCTGTTATTTCAATGTCATTCAGAACAATTCAAATGTCCTCAAAATGCCCCATGTTATACTTATTTTTTCCTCTCCCTACCCTCAGAAACTCTGGCTACCACTGCCTTTATATTAATGTTATGAGTCCTCCAATGTTAGAATAATAATGTCTACTTTATTCCCTAGTTAATTCCCCCCTTATGCATGATTATTCCTCAATTTTCAATTTTCAGGATTTTAGGATGGTGATGCCCATTATCTTTCAGATTGAGAGAGGGCTTAGAACTCATGAGACAGATGGATGTAACTGCCCTAATTGCAGTTATAGATACTCTTTGATTTATGGGATAGGCTTTATCCATTATCATCCTTTTGTCCTGGATGAATCCAGTGAAATGGAGAGTAGGTATTACAACTATGCTGAGATTCAAGACACAAAAGACATATGAACAAAGAAAAGATTTAAGTCTCTGGGACATATATTTAATGAGCATAGTGCTAATTATAGGTTCAAATAAAAGGGGTAGAAGAGTCATGAGTAAGGAAATTATAAATGAATCTAACTCTGCTACATTGGGGAATATATATGCCAAGGTAAGGCCCACTGACAGAGTGCTGAATTCCTGAGATTGCTTGTCCTGCCTGTAGTGTCTAATTGTCTCTAGAGCCATCAGGAACACCCCTGCTTGAGGCACTGTTTACTGTGGCAGTAAATGAGACCCTCCTGAGACGTGCATAAGTGTTACTTGGGGAATGACTTCCTGACTCACTTTTTTTGGTCTTTATTCATTTTTTTAATATTATATTAAAAAAATATGAGGTCCCCATATACCGCCCACCCCGTCACCTCACCACTCCCCCTATAGCAACATTCTCCTCCATCATCATGAGACATTCATTGCATTTGGTGAATACATGTCTAAGCATCGCTGCACCTCATGGCCAATGGTCCACATCATAGCCCACACTTTCCCACGTTCCATCCAGTGGGCCATGGGAGGACCCACAATGTCCAGTAATTGTCCCTGCAGCACCACCCAGGACAATTCCAAGTCCCCAAAACACCTCTACATCTCATCTCTTCCTCCCATTTCCCCACCCAGCAGCCACCATGGCCACTTTCTCCACACCAATGCCACATTTTCTTCGATTACTAATCACAATAGTTCATGAATAGAATGTCAGTAAGTCCACTCTAATCCATATTCTATTCTTCCATCCTATGGACCTTGGATTGATTGTGTCCACTCCGCATCTATGTCAAGAGGGGGCTTAGATTCCACATGGATGCTGGATGCAATCCTCCTACTTTCAGTTGTAGGCAATCTTGGCTCCATGGTGTGGTAGTTGACATTCTTCAACCCTATGTTAGCTGAGTGGGGTAAGTCCAAAAAACCAGAGTGTAGGAGCTGAAGTTGAAATCTTTTATTCTTAAATACTCATTTGTATTTACCATTTCCCCCTTTTGTCAAAGTCTTTTTCCAAATGCATCACTAGTTGGCATTTAGTAATACTCTCTCAGTTCCAGGAATTCTTACCCATGGGAGTCGTGTCCCACACCAGGGAAAAGGTACGGAATTTATAAGGTGAGTTTGTTTTAAAGAAAATCCACATTTAAGCAACAAGGAGGGTTTCAGGAGGTAACTCTAAGGCAATCTACAATACTAGGATAAGTTTCAATTTCACAGAATAAAGTTTCAAAAGTACAAACATCAATGTCAAGGACCTGACATATTGGTCTGTCCTTCTTCACTAGGTAGTGCTCATGTACTCTAGGAATTCTTGCCTCTCTAGTAGAGAATGTAGCAAGATGTCCAAGAATGATAATTCATTATTTTTTGGGGGTAAATTTTGGGTCTCCATTCACCAAGGCCACACCCCATGATGTACATATTCATATTCCTTAAAGGCATGCCCCAGGTATACTCCTCCCCACACATCCCCTCACAACTCACACCCCACAGCAGTGATCCTCCCCTGCTTCAGTTATGACTCTTCTGAAATCCAAAACCTCCCCAAAAGCAAAAGCTGAAAATAATAAAAATTAAATATTAATTAAAATCACAAAAAAATAAAAAATAAAAATATTTTTCAGTGTCTTTCATCGTTGTAAGATAGGTTATCTTTTATGTACAGTGATTAGTTCTTCTGTAAAGTTCCCTCAGTGTCTTATTTTTTCACTGAACTTTCTAAGAAGGTTTAGGCTACAGAAAAGTCACATAGAAAATACAGGGGATTCCCCTTTATCTTACCCCTATCTCACATTTTCCTTTATTAATAACATCATACATGAGTAGAGTACCTTTGTTAAAAAGCAATGAGTATTGTAACAAATGTACAGTACTCATTTGAATATAATATCCAAAGTATATTCAACTGTGTATGTGTGTGTGTGTGTCTACACACAAAATATATTTATTTATTCATTATTTGGACATTTGTGATTTTTTCCCACTTTTAGGCTATTGTGAATAATGTTGCTATCAACATTCAAGAAAAATTTTTGCATGAATGTATGTTTTCAATCACTTAGGTAAATATCTAGGAGTGGAATTATTAGGTCATAAAATTCCATATCTAACTTTGTGAGGAACTTCTATTTTCTGAAGGGTGCATCATTTTCATTCTGTATACTTATATAGAACAATGCCATGCCCAATATAAAAGCAAAAACACACCTACTATCTCTATCTCCATACAACCATCAACCAAAAGTGTGCCTTTTATCATTTAAAAATGTTATTCATGGCGGCAGACTTGGCCCAGTGGTTAGGGCATCCGTCTACCACATGGGAGGTCTGCAGTTCAAACCCCAGGCCTCCTTGACCAGTGTGGAGCTGGTCCATGCACAGTGCTGATGCGAACAAGGAGTGCTCTGCCACGCAAGGCTGTCCTCCGCGTGGGGGAGCCCCACGCGCAAGGAGTGCGCCCCGTAAGGAGAGCCACCCAGCAAGAATGAAAGTGCAGCCTGCCCAGGAATGGTGCCGCAAACACGGAGAGCTGACACAACAAGATGATGCAACAAAAAGAAACACAGATTCCGGTGCTGCTGACAACAACAGAAGTGGACAAAGAAGACAACAGCAAATAGACACAGAGAACAGAAAACCGGGGGGGGGGGGGGGAGAGGAGAAAAATAAATAAATCTTTAAAATATTTTATTCAGGTATATCATTCATACAAGAACATACATAAATAATAATTTTATAACAAAAGCTGTGAACTTACAAAGCAAACATGCATAACTTCATACATGGCTCCCATACATCACTCCACCCAAAACACCTTTCATTGTTGTGAAATATTTCTTCTAAACCACCCAAAACACCTTTCATTGTTGTGAAATATTTCTTCTAAACTATGAAAAAGCATTGTCAAAATATTACTATGAACTCTAGCCCATGTTTTATACTTGGTATATTTTTCCCCAACCCACACAATTATTTACACCTTATATCAGTATTATATATTTGTTTAAGTTCTTGAGAAAATATTCTTTTATCTCTTTTGTTAACCAAAGTACATATTCTGGCACAGGATACCCTGTGTTAAACAGTTCCATGCATTATATAATCCATTCAATGTGTACACTTAGTGATAGTCATTTTCCTCAATGAGTTTTGATGTCATAACCTCAGTAAAATTTTTGAATATTTTCATTAGTCCAAAAGAAAAAATCCCATAAACTCCTGTTGTGACTTAGAACTAATATATCTTCTTTGCCATCATTGAAAAAATATTATAATATTACTGATTACTATCATCCTTAAATTGAATGGGCTGTAATATTCTCATTTATCACAATATTCTTAACATTTTGTAAAATAAGATCATTCTTATATTTATAATATTAACCAAAATCTTCACCCACCACTGAAATCACTATATTATACACCCCCTAGATTATTCTCTAGCTTCCTTTCAAATGACATTTGCATCCAATGAGTAACCCTTTCAACCATAATCACATTTTAAAATCAGCACTGTTACACTGACTATAATATGTTACTATCAACTCTATTCATTTCCTCACTTTTGCAATAAACCTTATTAAAAATTCTACATACATTTAGCATCAGGCCCCATTCTCAACCCAAATTCTATCTCCTAATAAACTATCCTCTGCAGGTTTACTCCATGTATTTACTCATGTATTTAGTTCATATTATAGAGAAAATATACTTTTCATCTTTTTGTGTCTGTCTGAATTCACTCAACAAAATTTCCTCAAGTTTCTTCCATGTTAACATATACATTCTGGTTTCATTTATTCTTACAACTGAATAGCATTCCATTGTATGTATGTACTATGTTTTATTTATCCATTCATTGGTAGATGGACATGGGCTATTTCCATATTATAGCAATTATGAGAAATGTAGGTATAAACATTGGTGTACAATTGTCAATTTCCATCCTTGCATTCAGTTCTTCTGAATATATTCTTAGAAAGTGGATTTCTGGATCAAATAGCAGCTCTATATTCAGCTTTTGGAGGTACCATGAAATTGTCCTCCACAAAGGTTGTGCTACTCTAACTTCTTTGGAATTTATGCTCCCCAGTGTGACAGAGTTGGACTCAGTTGTGTTTTCCCTACACACTGTTCTTCTGTCCTTCTATCTGAAACCATAACTATACTAAAAAGGAGGAGTTAATGGACAACTCCCATACAATGGAACCAAGAGAGTCTACAACTGCAAGCAAGTCCCATGCATTGGCCATATGGGGTTAGAGCATCCTCTCAATTAGAAGTAGAATGGACATCACTATCCAAGAATCCTCAGGATTGGGGAATGAACTATGGACTAAAGTAGGCTTGTTGGTATTTTACTAAAGTCTTATTGTGATTCTAGCAATGGAAGAAATTATATCATTGATGTGGAGGCAGTGGTCAATGGAACTTCTGAGGAAGAGAGAAGGGAAAAGAGGAGTAATACAGAGGCATTTTAGTGAATTGGGAACTGTCCTGAATGACATTGCAACAAGAGATGCAAGCCATTGTATATTCTGTCATAACTTACAGAATTGGGTGGAAAAGAGTGTAAACATAATGTAAACTTTATTCCATGATTAGTGGCAATGATCCAAAATGCACTCAGCAATAATTGCTCTGACTGTACCTCACTAATGGAAAATGTTGTTAATGTGGGATAATGTGGGAGGTTTGGGGAGTGGGGCATATGAGAATCCCCCATATTTTTTGTATGACATTTGTATAATCTAAAACAAGAAAAGAAAAAAAGACAATTATCTAAATTTAATTGAAATAATTAAAGGAAAATATGACTAAAGAGGTAAAGGAGAAGAACAAACTGGGTGAGCATAAAGAACACTTTGAAAACCTGCAAAGAAAAGTAACAGAGCTTACGGGAATGAAAGACACAATAGATGAGATTAAAAATACAGTAGGGGTACATAACAGCAGATTTAAATTGATGGAAAGCAGAACAGTGATTTTGAAGTCAGAACATTTGGATGTGAAAAGACAGGAGAAAAGAAAAAGAAGGAATATAAAAAATTGAATAGGGTTTCAGGGAATTGGATGACAATGCAAAACACACAAATATACACATTCCCCAGAATGGGAAGAGAATGGAAAAGGGGCAGAAAAAATATTTGAGGAAATAATGACCAAAAACTTCCAAACCAGTATGAAATATATAAATATCACTATACAAGAAGAACAACACAGACAGAATACGTTTGAATAGACTTACTCTGAGACAGCTAGTGTTCAGAATGGCCAATACCAGATATAAAGAGAGGATTCTGAAAGCAACAAGAGAAAATTAAATCATCACATACATGGCAATTTCAATAAGATTAAGACTGAACTTCTCATCAGAAACCATAGAGGAAAGAAGAAAGTGGTATGATGTATTTCATATACTAAAAGGAAAAAACTGTCAGCAAAAAATTCTGTATCCAAAAAACTGTTCTTAAATAATGAGGGTGAGTTTAAAATCTTCACACACAAACACACACACACAAAACCTGAGAGTGTATGTTATCAAAATATCAGAATTAAAAGAAATATTAAAATGAGCATTGTAGCCTGAAAGAAAACAAAAACAAACAAACAGAAAAACTAGAGTGAGAGGCTTGGAGAAGAGTGTAGAAATGAGCATTATTAGAAAGGTAAATGAAAGGGTAAAAACACAGACAGTTGTAAGATATCATAATTGAAAGCCAAGGATAAAATGGTGAAGTAAATAATGTCTTCACAGTAATAACATTGAATGTTAATTGTTTGAACTGTCCAATCAAAAGACAGTGATAGAATGGATAAAAAAATATAAGCTATCTAAATGATGTCTACAAGAGTGTCAAATCAGATATAAGGACACAATCAGGTTGAAAGTGAAAGGTTGGAAAAAAGTATTCCTCCCAAATACTAACTGAAAAAGGGATGGCATAGTGAAATTAATATTGGAAAAAGTAGATTTTAAATACAAAACTGCCATAAGGAATGAAGAAGGTCATTATATATTTATAAAAGGGAAAATTCACCATGAAGAAATAACGATAATAAACATTTGTGCACCTAACCTGAAGCCCCAAGATACATGAGTCACAAACTGGCAAAACTGAAGTAGAAAGAGACAGTTCTAAAATAAAAGCGATTTCAACACACCACTCTCATTGCTGATAGAACATCTGAACAAATGATAAATAAACAGAGAGCTTGAATAAAATGATAAATGAACTAGACCTAATAGACATTTATAAAGCATTATACCCCAAACCAGCAGTATAAACATTCTTTTCAAGTGCTCATGCATCCTTCTCAAAGTATATTATGTGGTGGGTCACAAGACAGGTCTCAATAAATATTAAAAGATTGAAATTATACAAACAATTACTCTGATCATAATGGAATGAAACTGGAAATCAATAATGGATGGAAAGATGGAAAATTCATAAACATATAAAGATTAAACAACACATTCTTAAATAATCAGTGGTTTAAAAAAGATATTGCAAGAAAATGCAGCAAATATCCTGAGATGAATTAAAATGAGAAAACACATATCAAAACCTATGAGACACCACAAAAGCAATGGTGAAATGGAAATTTATGGCTGTCAATGCTTACATTATAAATGAAGAAAGAGCTAAAATCAAATACCTAACTGCACAAATGGGAGGAACAACTAAAAGAACAACAAACTTATCCCCAACTTAACCAGAAGAAGGAATTAACAAAGGTCAAAGCAGAAATAAATGAAATTGAGAATAAAATACAAGACAGACAATCAATAAACCCAAAAGTTGGTGCTCTCTGAATGTCAACAAATTAACAAACCTTTAACTAGATTGACAAAGAAAAAAAGAGAGAAGATGCAAATTTTAAAAATCAGAAATGAGATGGAGATATTACCATGATCCCACAGAAATAAGAGAGATCATAGGAGGATACTGTAAAAAACCCTACACCAAAAATTAGACAATGTAGATGAACAGGATACATTCCTTGAAACACGTGAACCACCTTCACTGACTTCAGAAGAAAGAGACCTCAACAAACCAATCACAAGTGAAGAGACTGAAACTGTCATCAAAACCCTCACAAAGATGAAAGCCATGACCATATGGCTTCACAGGTGAATTCTACCAATCATTCAAAGATGAATTATTACCAATCTTGCTCAAGCTTTTCCAAAATATTGAATAGGAAAAAATGCTACCAAACTCATGCTATGAAACTCATATCACACTAACACTAAAAACAGGTAACGATATTAGGAAAAAAGAAAATTACAGATCAATATCTCTAACAAATATAGAGGTAAATATCCTCAAAAAAAACCAAAAACCCTTGTAAATGGAATCCCAAAACACATTAAAAGAATTATACACCATGAGCAAGAGGGTTTTTTCCCAGTATGCAAGAGTGGTTCAACACAAGGAAAACAATTAATGTAATAAATTTCATTAATAAATTGAAAAAAAAAATAACTGATGTGATTCTCTCCATTGATACAGAAAAGGCATTTCAGAAAATACAGCTTGATAAAAAATACTCCCTTGCTAAAAACACTATGAAAGACAGGACCAGAAGGAAGCTTTCTCAATAGGGTAAAGTGTATGTATGAAAACCCTACAGGTATCATTGTACTCAATGGTGGAAGTTTGACAATTTTGTACTGAGATCATGAACAAGACAAGGATGCCCACTGTCATCTCTGTTATTCAATACTGGGCTAGAATTCCTAGCTAGAGTAATTAACTTAGATAAAGAAATAAAAGTCATCCAAGTAGGAAAAGAAGTAGCAAACATTACCTATTTGCTGATGATATGATCCTATATCTGGAAAATCCTGAAAAGTCCCCAACAAAAGTACTTGAAAAACAGATAACACACAAATTGACCGAATAAAAGATTAATTCACAAAAATCAGTAGTGTTTCTTTACACTACTGATGAGCAATCTAAGGAGAAAATTTTAAAAATCCATTTTATAATAGTGAATAAAATATCAAATATTTAGTAATAAGCACAATCAAGGATATAAAGGACCTGAATTCAGAAAACTAAAAAACGATTGCTAAAAGAAACTGAAGAAGACTTCATCCAATGACATTCTAAACAAATGCCTAGAAACCAGAAAATATTTACAGGAAATACTAAGAAACAGGAGGATATGGTCAGGTCTAATGAACACAATAAAAACAGGAAGAGGTGCAGACCATGAAACAGGTAATCAATTATGTCCAAATAAATATCATTAACTTAATGAAGTGAAGGAAAAAATAAACATCATTAAGAAGACACTGGGAGAACAGTTAGAAGACATTGTAACCACACATTAAAAAAGATCTGATGGTGATGAAAGGTACAGTGCAAGAAATTAAAACTATGCTGGTTGCACAGAAGAGCAGATTTGATCAAGCAGTGGAAAGAAATAGTGACATAAAAGATAGAATATTTGAAACCACACAGCGAGTAGGAAAGATAGATTAAAAAATAGGAAAATTTCAGCAGGTACTTAGAATCGAATGACAACATGAAACACTGAAATATATTGGCATCCCAGAGTGAAAAGAGTAGAGAAAGGGGGCAGAACAGGTGTGGAAGGAAATAATGGATGGAAAATTACCAACTCTTGAGGTATAGATGCACATGTCAAAGAAGCCTACAAGCCTACCAAGACACATACTTATAAAATTGACAAATGCCAGACAGAGAATTCTGAAAGCTGCAAGAGAAAACAGATCCATTACATATAACTGAAGCTTGATAAGATTAAGTGCTGATTTCTCATCTGAAGCAATGGAGGCAAAAAGGCTGTGGTGGGGAGGAGCAAGATGGCGATGGATTAAGAGCTGCCACATCATCTCTCCTACATAAAATGGATGAGTGGGCGCAAAATCCCGCCCGAGTGAGCTGTTTCAGGAACCCACAACGCAGGAGGACTGTGGGCATCAATCTGGAGAGAGTGGAACAAAAAATGTGATTGCTCAAGGTAAAATCATCAGTTTCTGGTGCTTGAGGCTGGAGCTGTGGGATGGCTAAACCCCACCCTCAGGGCAGGAAGCTGTGGAGATTCCAGACACTTGCCGATCACCCAGCCAGAGGAGACAATCCCTGAGAGTGGGAGGGTTCTGGTGAAGGGTGAAGATGGGTCCCCTGAATGTGGGTAAAATTGTCTGGACCTCATTTTTTATCTTTGAGGAGCATTCCAGCTGGCTTGAAGAGAAACCAGTAAGAGGGGAGAGGAAAATCTTCTGAGGCAGCCTGATTTCCCTAAATGACCTGGGATAGGGAATACTTGTCTGCGCAAAGGTGGGGACTGGCAATTAACTAGTCTTGTGCAACAAACCTAAGGGAAGGGGACAGTAATGATACCAGATTTTGTCTAGGTTCTTGACTATGCTGTAGAAATAAATTACAAGAGTAAATCAGGTGAGGTATGCCTGTAATTTATTAAGGTGGGGGGAGAGAAATGGGAGAAAAGAACAGATCATGAGTCACAAGTAGAGAGGAAGGTTCTGGTTTTACTTGTGTAGTGACCATGGCAGGGGAAAAATGGTGAAAGCATAATGCAGTAGTCAGGAACAGGGGTCCAAAGGCTAGAGAGTTCAGGCCTTTGAAATTTCATTATTCCACCCCCTTGCTAATGGCATAGGAATCTCATCTGTTTACCGATTTGATTGATGAACCCACTCCACAATCCCCTGGGAGGGTCCAAAGATAAAGTCATTGATTGAATATCAGGGGCTTCTCCTGACTTCTGGGGAATTGCAGAAACTTGTGGGTGGGTCTTCCAGCTGCCATCTTTGGTTTGTGGATGTCCATGTGGATTTCTTGCCATGTTCCAGATTCATCCATTGATTCCCTGTCTTAGTAGCCAGCTTCATTCCCTCCCTTCAGAGATTTTACACACTTATTCTTAAAGGAGCACTGAAGGATGATGATCTTTTTTCTATACCTACTTTCTGTTGGTTAAGGGAAGGAGGACCTACCTGACAAGGTGTAAAACCCTCTGGCTGTTCTATCTCTGTTGGAGAAGGTGGATCTGACATCCTGGGTGAAGCTTGATGAAGTTCACGAATGGCCAACAAGATGTTGATTCTGGAACAAATAAACTTAATTAGAATTTTGAGAATAAATGTCCCCACTAAGAAGATAATGGACACAAAAGTAAACAAGGTCAAGTACCTGCAAAGGTTGTATTTTTCCAAAGTTGGTGGGAAACAGTATTTTTTCTTTGAGTTGCTTTATGCTGTTGATTAACTCTAGATTGCATTAGGCAATGAGGTTAGGTATAAATTGCCACTCCCATTTCCTATGATAGGGGAAAGGAATGGGAAGAGGCATTGCCTTTTTTAGGTAAGCTACAGGAGATGAAAACAGACAAGCTTTTTAAAGGGGTGCCTGGTTTGCCCTCCTCCTAGCAATAGGCATTTGTGCTAGTGTTAGAGGGAACAGCTGACTTTGATACAGACACTAACTAGCTTTTTCTTGAAGAGGTATTGCAGGCCATCCATTGACTGGCATTTGTACATTCTATTAAATACCTCTGGTGAGCTGGTTCTTCCTGGTCAGGTGGCTTCACTCAGGATTAGTGTACCAAGTTAGAAATTTCTTTAAATTTAATAGCTGTGTGAGTGATCAGAACTACAGAATAAAGTTCTTTACTTTTTGGCTCTAATTGACAATGAGGCTTGTTTTCTTGCCAAGTTTTGATCAGAACCTAGTTTCCAGGTCCTGAGTGAGGAGAGATTGCTTATGGACCATTTCAAGGGAGTTAAGCTGAAGTGGGTTCTAGTAGCCATCTCACTTCCTGTTTTCCTTCTGATAGGAAAAGACTTAGTCCTGGTAGATGGCATGTGGATTTTCCAGTCCTCCCTAGGAATTGAGTGGGACAGGTCTTGGAATAAGGACTAGGAGAGAGACTTGGCTTAAGCATATCTTCCACCTGGTGTGGGTGAAGACTGAGAGGTCACCCCCAAGTTAATTTGGTGTTTTTTTTTAAATAAAAGGGTTATTGACCCCATTACTCTTAGGCAAGGTGGCTATTCCTTTATCTTGTAAGCACATTCTTTAACTAATTAGAAAATGAATTTTACCAGGAATTTTTAACATGTTCAATATCCTTCTTCATGTGATTTAGAATAAAAAAGATATCACCATAATCATCAGGCATATATGTAGAATAGGATATGGGTACAGTACTTAATATGAACTAATATACTACTCAAGCATAAGTTTCTCTTTGAGTTACAATTAATAGATTTAAGTTCCACATCTGCCTACTTTCCTAGCTTCTCTCTAGGGTCAATGGTGTTACAGCTTGCTGGCTGTGTGAAGGACATACGAAGTGGAGGAAAGGTCACCAGAGTATGTAAGTATAACTTAAACACAATTGGCTTTATGGCCTGTTCCAATGGAGGAATAACAAGAAACTTACTGCAGACCTGGAACTTAAATCTATTAATTGCAACTCAAAGAGAAACTTATGCACTAGGTGATGGAAACTACAGTTTCAATCTCCATTGGCAGCAGCCAATGATGGCCCAATATAACCAGATGTACAATGGATATCACCTCCAAACCAGCACTGTTTCATAGTGCCAAAGGGTGCTATGCACCAGGCCAGTGGAATACTTACTAAGTGCCTGTAGTCTCCATCGACTTCACAAGCACAACCAGAGATGTAATAGATTCATTTGTTTAGGGGTCAGTGACCAACCTAGCCAATAACTCAAATGGAGAGGCAACCTGCAGGGTATTGAAATCCTGGAATGTAGAAGAGAGTTTGACAATGTTGAAATTTATCTCTTGATTTTTATATAATTTTTAAACACTTCCCAATGTGTAGCATATCATGTGAACCTATTAGCACTTTTCTTCTTAATTCTACACTTTTACCATGAAGATGTTAATTAGCAGGTATTGTAGTTTAGCAGTAGAGGAAAAACTATTTCTTCCATTTTTAAAATGAAAACTGAATATTCCCAATGGAATCAAAGTAACTTCATTACCACCACTTGAATATGCACATTGAGGTGATTTACAGACAGGTTTCACTGCTAAGAAATTAGTTTTTGCCATTAATATCAATTAAAGTTTCTAATTAGTATTGGTTTCCTGTAATTACACATTGACCTTGCAGTTTTGCATAAGCACTAATACAAGTAGGATAGGAGACAGAGATGTCTCAAGTTTGCTTTCCCCTGAGCCATAAGGAAGGAAGCTATTTTGAAATAAACATAAGCAAAAGCAAGGGATGAGGCTAGGCTTGAAATGACCATAAACAAAGGTAAGGTGAGTTTAGAATTTAGACTTATGATAGTAGGTTTAGACTAAATTTACCAAGTTATATTTTCAGTTATTGTCATTCCATTGTTTTATAATACAAAGGCATTTATAAATGATGTTAACTCTTAGTTACAGTTTCTAATATGTTTTCACTTTAATGTCAATTGGGTACCTTTATTAACTGAGCCACAGGAATTTTATTACAAAAATCTTTGTGAAATTTTTCTGCTTTTCCAACAGTTGAATCAATTCCACTTGTGATTTGTATATCAAATCCACTCACAAGACAGTATTAACATTTAAATATTCATTTTTATGTTCCTTTTACTGTTATCCAACTTGTAACAGGTGAAAACCAAATCTGATTTCTGAGGTGCAAGCAAACTGAAAAAGTTAAACATGGATCTTAAAGTTGAAGACAACATTAAGCATAGATTAAAAGAGAAGAAAAAATTTTATACTCAGTACTTCTAGGAACTTTTTTATTTTAATTGATGGCAAATAAGGTCCTTAATTTCCAGGAGAGGTTTAGTAATGGGTCTGGATCTTGATCACTATTCACACCTTTTATAGGTACAACTGGCTTTAAACTAATGGAAGTTTGAAGTATATTTCCTCATTTCTTTAAGGAGACATGACATAATGATTCTGGGCTTCAGATCTATCTGTACTCTTTTCTTAGACTGGTTTAACTAGAATTCAGGGTTTCTTAAAGAGGCTGCTCTTGGCTATACTGTGGCCATGTTGACCAACAGTAGGCAGAATTTCCTGATTCTTGAGAAGACACTCCTATGAGGAGTTTACGGGTGGTTAGAGAACATGCCCATTATTCTAGGAAGTGTGAAGAAAAAGAACTTTTTAGTTGACTGATCTGGCATCCCAGAGTACAAGTCTGACTAAAACGTTCACCACTCCACACAATTTGGGGCTGATGCTCTGTTCTCAGTGACCTCAGAATTTTAAACTTCAGAGCCTACCCTACATGTGTCCCTGTGGGTGACTTAGCTCCTGGGGGATGACTGCAAATTCTGGAAATCAGACCAATGCACACAAGCTGAGTTGGTGGGAGATGTTCTGAGCAATTACCCCAAATCAAAGTTCCTGAGATAAGTCTCAGGGGATATTTGGCTGCATTCTTAATGGAAGGACCCAAGGAATTGGGACCATTCAGAGATTACTGCCCTGGTTCTGGTTCTCAGCACTTCTGACATTCCAAGGTCTGAGAATTACTGCACAGTTACCCAAGCAGAAGTGCCTGAAACCTCAGGGGACATTTGGCTGATCTTGTATTGAAGCACCCAAGCTTTCAAGTCTTGTGTGACATTCAGAGTCACTTCTCTGGTTCATGCCATGCCCAGAATTGCAGAGACTCTGCTGCCAGGCATTTCCAGGGTTGTCCTGGACCTGGAAGACAGACAGAATAGATTGGGTGCCTTTCAAGTCAAATATTGCTCTTTCCTCCTATTCTTCCAGAGGTGTTAGACACAGTCCTAGTTTTATGACTTTACTGTCTAGGAGATTTCCAGTTTGACCAGCCATCAAAAGGCCATTAAATGATTAGAGATCAATTTTTCTAGCTAGCAAGCCTTGGGGCCCTGAGACAACCATGTCCTTGCTAGCAAAGTCATTTTCAGTTTTACAGTTTTTAAGACAATCAAAAGCATTTTAACACAAATCTGTAATGAGAGATTCAGTAACAAGAAGGAGGAAGGAAAAAACATGTGTAAAAGTTAATTCTGCAAAGGTGTTCTGGCCTGACACACCTGGGAAAGGGAACTCCCACAGGATCTATTTTTTGGCCCTGCCAATCACCTTCATACTACCTGTGTAGTGGATAGAAAGGTAGGCCTGCAAAGGCATGGACCTGTGCAGCTCCCAGCTCTCTGGCTCTCCATCATTGCTGTGCATGCCCTAGGGGAGAAGGCAGGAAAATGCATTGACTGCTGGCCCCAAGGATAGAACCAACAGTTGCTAAAAGCACTTGAAATAGTGCTGCAGTGAGCTCCTGACCTGTGGCCCAGCCCTCCTGACTAGGGTCAGATCTAACAAGCCTGAGGGTACAGCATGGATGAGGATAATTCCCATGCCCCAGCCTCTTCCCTCCCAGGATTACATTCTGGGAGGTCTTATAGGCAAACCTGTTTAAAATCAAGAACCAAAGGAAGGCATTAAACAGGATGTAGGTCATTGTTTCACTCAACAATATGCTCCCAGCCTGGCTCAACAAATATGATACAAGATTTTGTCTAGGTTCTTTACTATGCTGCATAAATGAATTTTAAGAGTATATCAGGTGAGTTATGACAGTAATTTATTAAGGTGGGGGGAGAGAAATGGAAGAAAAGAACAGATCATGAGTCATGGGTAGAGAGGAAGGGACTGAAAAGTGATGAAGTGGGCTGATTTACAGATTATTATTCCCCATTATAGATTATAAATGCCCTGGCTTTAATTGCATGGCAACCATGGCAGGGGAAAATGGTGAGAGCAGGGTGCAGAAGGCAGGAACAGGGTTCAAAGGCAAGAGAGTTCATGACTTAAACCTACTTTTTGAACTGTTAATTATTCCACCTCTTTGATAATGGCATAGGAGGGCTCCCAGGTGTTTACTGTTTTGATTGATTACTCCACACATCAATCCCCTGGAAGGGTCAAATGATAAGGTCCTTGGATGGATATCCACTGCTTCTCTGGCTTCCAGAGGAAATCTTGTTCTGAATGGCAGAATCTTGTGAGTGTGTCTTCCAGAAGCCATCTAGGGGCTATTGATGTCCAAAAGGACTTCTTGCCAGGTTCTCAGTTTATCCATTGATTCCCTATCTTACAACCCAGCTTCAGTAGGAAGTACTTAAAAGACTTCCAAGAGCATATTTAGGGTTACTTGCAAGGAATGGGTGCTCTCTCTCAAAAAGACTGAGAGTCATTTTTTTTTTCCTGTGGTGAATTAACTCACCAGGATCCTATTTGAATTTCAAAAGGGAACTCTCACACAAGCTATTGATTTCAGCTGCCCTGGGAGAGAAAGCATTTAGAATAAAAAGGCGGAAGGACAGATTCCTACTCAGCAGTATGTCCAATTGCCAAGAGTTACTCCTGCCCTAGGGAAAAGGACTCTTTCTGAAGAGTTAATCAACCCAAGAAGAAAGTTTAGGTCAGTGGAGGAGTTTCCACTTTGAATATACAAGGTCTCTAGTTCGATTATCAACTCCTCTTAGAGTAGTGACCAACTAGGATATTAAACATCTGGCTGATAATTTAGGACAGGGAAAACATAGACATTATCCTTGTATTAGCTTCACTTGTGTTTCTTATTTTCCATTAAAAAAGGTTACTTTTGTTATATGATTTAGCTTAGTTCACATACTAATACACACTTCAAAATCCGTGGAGCGAGATAAAAATGCCCTCGGCCTTCTACTAGCCTCAGTGAAAGTGAACACCTACTTGATATACATGAGTGTGGATAAGTATGTATATGCATATACATATGTTATGTGTAAGTATATATATACATATTCATAAGTCTTGATGTATAGTGTCAAACATTTGCAATTTGGCTATTAAATTTGTAGTAATAAAAATGTACTTACAGTTAAAAAAAAAAAAATCTGTAGCAAAAAGCAGCGTGGTAATTGATTGATAAACCCTGGCATCCTGAAAAGACCCACAGCAGATTAAGAGAGAAGGCTGTTTTTCCTTAGTGCTTGGTTGATTCTTTGCTTGTGTATTTGTCTGCTTTGTGCTTTCTTGTCTTTCTTTCCTTTTTATCTCTCCTTTTCCTTTTTTTAAAAAATTAGGTTCTCCTTACTTGTTTTTTGTTTACTGTGTTTACTCTTCCTTGATTTCCTCTTTTCTTTCACACATCTTTAATTTTCTACTTTCTCTTGTTTATCTTACATTCCACCTCCCTTTGTTAGCCCCCAAATTTTCTGGCTTATTAATTCTAACTATTCTATTCAATTTTCTATCTTTTATTAACTCTTTCTGTTTCTGTCCTTTCTATTTTCCTTCCCTCACTCCTCATCACACTGGCCTTTCAATTCACACTATATTCTTCTCCATATTCAATTTCCTATTTCATTGATTACTTCAGTTTGTATTTCTAAAATTCTACACTGCTTAGATGAGTTAAATATTCATTTTCCTAGCTCTAATATGGTTAGTCTGCTAAACTTTACTATTAGTATTAGTTTTACTTTTTCTTTTCTTACCAATTTTGATTTCCCTGGTCCTAATCTTTTTCCTTCAAGGGAAATTTGAAAACAAGGAAATAAAATAAGAAGAAAGTATCAAAGAAAAGTCTTAACACACACACAAAAAGAACAAGTATAAAAAACCATAGAGTAGAGGGAGAAGCTAACCAACTGAACAAACCCAACAAGATAAAAAAAATGACCAAACAGCAACAACAAATTACAAACCTTCCAAGAAACAGGAAGGCATGGCCCATTGCAATGAAAAACCTATAAACCAGGAAGAGGTGCAGAACATCAAACAACTAATCAAAGATGCCCAAACAAACCCCATGGGCCAACCTAATAAGGTGAAGGAAGGGATTAAGGATATTAAGAAAACACTGGGAGAGCATAATGAAGAAATTGTAAACACACATAAAAAGATAATGGATATGATGGTGATAAATGGCAAAGTTCAAGAAATCAAAAATATACTTTTGGCAAATAACAGCAGATATGAACAGGCAGAGGAAAGAATTAACAATGTGGAAGATTGTATTTATGAAATAAAACAGATTGTGGGGAGCCCTACAAAGCAAGACTTAGAGTAATTTCATTAATTGAGACTTACAAGTTTTTATAGTAGAGATCTCATTAACATTTTAATTTATGTATTAATAAAAGTGCTTATTTAAATTTTTAGCCATTTGAATAAAGCTCTTTTAGAAATTTTTATTTATCAGTTTATATTACCATCTCGTGGTATTAAAATATACACTTACATTGAAAAAACAAACACAAAACACATACAGCACACAAATAGAAACATAAAGTTTATAATTTTTCCTCATAATTCTTACTTCTTTGGTTCAGTTGTTTTTAAGCTCTCCATCATTTTACCTCTTAGATTTTACTGCTTTTAAAATTTCTTTTGGAATCCATGTTGCCTGTAACATGCAAGCTTATTCTTGGAAACACTTTTATTAGTTATCAGCAACCAGTTAAGTTAACTTGAGCAGCATAAATGCAGTTAAGCTCTTATTTAACAGTTTAGACAGACAGTTAATGTACATTTTTTGGAATACTACTCTTAAAGACTACACTGAGACTGAAGTGCGGAGTAAACTATTGATTTAAAACCAAAAATTCCTTTTAATACGTTGATAAAAGTTTTGTACTAATTTTATTATTTTGGCTAAATAGGCCCAATCAGATTCAGCATGAAAACAAAACAGAACACCAATGTTGTCATGTTTTCCTCCTCTTCCAGTGGTTTAATTCTATTAACCCCCACTAGTCCACATCTTCATTATCATGTAGGTAGCAAGGGGGTTGCAGAGTTGGCACCAGAATAGTTTCCTCATCTTAGTTAATACTTTAAAAGAGAGTTTTCTTACAAGACTAATTTCACTAACAAGGCTTTATTTAGCACTTTTGCCTGTGCGGGATGTTGTACTTGTTGCAAAGGTTCATAGGCTCCATTGCCCATCAGCACATCCAAGGTAATAGAGATATTTTGAACCTAATTACGTTCAGCCTGAGCACTGCATTCTTTAAACCAATTAGTTTTCCATAACAAATAGTGGCCTCCCATCAAGCAAGCTTTAGTTAAAACCATCCAATCTTTGGGACAAAAAGGATTTTGATTTACCAGTCCTATTAAGGAGAAAATGAATGGAGCAGTGGACCCATAAGTACTACAAGCAGATTTCAATTCTTTTAACAACTTAAAAGGAATGGGATCAAGCAGACCTACATAATGGCAAGGATTATTGGGATCAGGGCATTCTATGAAAGGAAAAAGAGTAAATTCAGAAACATCATGGCCCTGCATCCAGGTAGACCAGTAACCCTCCTGTAAAGGAGATAGAAGGGAGGGGGCAACAGCTACAGGAGACACTGGGGAAGGAGTACCCATATAAGGGAGAAGGCATTCTTGACCAACAGGGGCAGCTTTTTGCAGCACTTGTTGATCCTTAAAGACAACTGTGACAGCTTCTCTTAAACAACGGCATGAGAAGAGTCAGTGGCATTATCTTTCTCACCTTTCTTATTAATATCTGGGTCTATTGGAGGAGCAGAAGTTGTTTTAACAAAGTTTCATTACCATGCACCTTGGTAGCTAAAGGAGCCAAAAGGGGAGCGGCAACGCCTCTTTCATTTTCATGAACTGGATTTAGTGAACCATGAATTAAAGCCCACAAAGTGAAAGTAGTTACTGAAATATTGCTCAGACCCTCCGTAGTATAACGGCTTCTTAATTTATGTCCCACCTTTTGCCAGGTTTCCTCATTAACAGCTCCTTCCTCCAGAAATCAAGAACAAATCTGTTGAAAAAATCTTATAAAAACTGTTCAAGCTATTGGGTAGTTACCTTAAAACCTCTGTCTGACAACAGTGCCTTCAACATTTGGACATACAAATTGCACTGAGATGAGTTGCAATTCCCCATGCTTAACACCTGATGGATGGTCCTGAACTTACCTCTAGACTATGGACTGTGGCCGATGCATCTATCCCTTTAACCAGTTTCACTGCAGCCAACAACTTCAGGATAGCATCCCATCACCTGGTGTATTTGTACTCCTTACAATTTCCCTTGCCTTAGGTGCCTGTTTGGGCACCACTTACTGAGACCCATGCAGTGTAGTCACAGTTGAACAGAGTCTGCACAGTCCCGAGGAAGGAGAGGTGAGGGGATGGAGAAATGAAAGACGAAAATAGCAGGAATAATGTGGACTGTGAGTAGCTTCAGGAGTGCAAGAGCTACAACTTGTGCCCAGCCTAATTAGGCAGTTTATTTTATACCTTTAGTACAAACAGTGCATAAAGCTGTTCTCACAGGAAACTCTTGTTACTAGGGCATTATGACCACACAAGTTATTCTTTGATCTTACTAGCTCTCTGATAAGACAGGTTTCTTAGACTTCATTATTCATAATAAACATAATTTTGATCAACACATAACCTTGCCCTGGGGCACCTCCTTCTTTATCTCCATTCTCTCCAGGTGCACATTCTTCTTTATCAACATTCTTTCCATGAAATTTGGAGCCTGCTTTTCAGGTCTCAGGGAGTCTTGCTTTGTAGTGCTCCCCACAAAATATAGTAGAACTGATACACAAAAAGATAGAAAAGTTCCAGCAAGGAATTAGGGATTTAAATGATAACACAAAATGAACAAATATATGTGCGACAGGCATCCAAGAACAAGAAGAAAAGGAAAAAGGAACAGAAGGGGTGTTGGAGAAAATAATGGCTGAAAACTTCTCACTGCTACTGAGGGAGATGGTTGTACATGTCCAGAAAGCACAGTGTCCCCCAAACTGTATAAATCCCAACAGGCCAACTCCAAGACATGTACTTTTCAAATTATCCAATGCTCAAGAGAAAGGGAAAATACTGAAGGCAGAAAGAGAAAAGAGAACCATCACAGACAAGGGAATCTCAATAAGATTTAAGTACTTATTTCTCATCTGAAACCATCGAGGCAAGAAGGCAGTGGTATGACATAGTCAAGGTACTGAAAAGAAAAGAAAATTCCCCTGCCAAGAACACTCTATCCAGAAAAGCCAAAAAGAAAACTGTCCTTCAAGAAATGCTAAAGGGAGTTGTGCATTGAAAAGATAAAACAGGAGAGACAGAGTTGGAGGAGCATTTAAGAAGAACTAAAAAGATAAAATGAAAAATAAAGAGAACATATCTTAGACACAGAGGTTCAAGGAGGTTGAAAGTGAATGGCTGGAGAAAATCTTACAAGCAAACAACAACCCCCAAAAATGCAGGTGTAGCTATACTAATAACAGAGAAATTAAACTTTAAATCAAAATTACTGTGAGACACAATGAAGGACACTATATATAAAAAAGGGATACTCTTTCAAAAAGAAAGAACAATCATAAACATTTATGCACCTAACCAGGGTGCCTCAAAATACATGAGGCAAACACTGGAAAAACTAAGTGGAGATATAGATATCTCTACAATTATAGTGAGGATATTTAATACACCATTACCACCATTAGACAGAAGATCTTGACAGGAAATCAATAAAGAAGCAAAAACTTTGAATAATATATTAGAGGATTTGGACCTAGCAGATATACAGAACATTACATCCAAATATAAAAGGATATAAATTCTTCTCAGGTGCACATGGATCATTCTCCAAGATAGACCACATGCTAGACCACAGAGAATGTTTCAATGAACTCATAAAGATTGAAATCATGCAGTACACTTTCTCTGATTACAGTGGAATAAAGCTGGAAATCTGTAAGGTCCAGAGAACCAGAATAGGAACACAGATACAGAAATTAAAGAACATAATCTTAGACAAACTGTGAGACAAGTAGTAAATCTCAAAAGAAATACTTAACTACCATGAATATAATAAAAATGACAACAAAACATATCAAAACATATGGGATGCATCAAAAGATGAATTGAGAGAGAAACTGAGGGGCATAAATTTATTTATCAAAAAAGAAAAAAAGAAATAAAATTGAAGACCTGACTGCACAGTTGGAAGAACTTGCAATAAAATAACAAACTAACCCAAAGGAAGAAGAAAAAGGAAATAACAAAGATAAGAGCAGAATTAAATGAAGTAGAAAATCAGAAAGCACTAGAAAAAATAAACAAACCAAGAGCTCATTCTTTGAGATCAATAAAATTGACAAACTTTTACCAAGGTTAAAAAAGAAAAAAGAGAGAAGATGCAAGTACATAAAATAAGAAATGAGAAAGGGGATGTCACGACTGACCCCACTGAAATAAAGACTATCATAAGAGGATACTTTGAAAAACTATGCCAACAAGTAGGACAATTTAGAGGAAATGGACAAATTCCTAGAAATACATAAGCATTGTACATTGCTGAAAGAAGAAATTGATGATCTCAAGTAAAGAGATAGATAGTTGCTGTTCCATTGGGGAATGTGATAGAACCCCCCTCCCGCCGCTAGGAACTCAGCACTCCCTCAGTTGTTGTTTCTAACTGTAACCACTATGAAAATGTCCAAACATTTTTATGTACCCTGTATACATGCCCTGGAGAACTCCCTTCAATCATGTTTCTACTATCAAAAACATGCCTCACCAGTATTCCTCCCCTGCCATAGTTGCACCTCTCTGTGACTCAAAACTTCTTCAAAAATGAAACCTAATATATTGCTAGGTTCCATTGATAGTAAAATGGAATATAGTGATGGGTTTAAAGGTTAGATATAGAATACATACTAATTTAGAAAAATTAAAATAAAATTAAATTGTGGTATTAAAAATTAAAAAAATAAAAAGCTTTGTTTTTGATGTTTTGCCTGGTGCACTGGGTGAGAGTGTAAATTACAATGTAAACCACTATCCATGTGAGGCAGTAGTGCTCCAAAATGTATTCACCGAATGCAGTGAATGTGCCACATTGATGAAAGAGGTTGTTGATGTGGGAGGATTGGGTTGAGGGGGTTGGGGACTATATGGGGACCTCATATTTTTTTAGTGTAACATTAAAATAATTAAACAAATAATTTTTAAAAAGTAAGAGATAGAATCTGTCATTAAAACGCCCCAACAAAGAAGAACCCATTGCTATTTGGCTTCACAAGTGAATTCTAAAAAATGTTCTGGAATAAACTAACAGCAATCTTACTTAACCTCTTCCAAAATTTAAAATAGAAGGAAGTTTGCCTTACTCATTCTATGATGCCAACATGACCCTAATACCAAAGCCAAAGATGCCACTTAAAGGAAAATTACAGACCAAACTCTCTAGTGAACTTAGATACTAAAATCTTCAACCAAGTACATGTTAATCATATTCAAGAACACATCAAATGAATAATACACCATTACCAAGTGAGTTTTAGCCCCGGTATGCAAGGGTCGTTCAACAAAGAAAAACCAATCAATGTAATAAACTACATAAACAGATGAAAAAAATAACATGATCATATCTGTAGACACAGAAAAAGCACTCAACAAAATTCAGCACCCTTCCTGATAATAACACTGCAAAAGATAGGAAAAGAAGGAAACTTTCTGAACATGATAAAGGATATATATGAAAAACCCACAGCTAAGAATAGGGTGTAAGAGTATCGCTGTGGAAGGGAAAAGGTTTTGTGATGGATGTGTGGGAGTGCTGTATATTATATATATGAATTGCTGTGGTCTAGGGCTCTTGTTAAGAGAAGTTCAATAATTAGGGGGAAAAAAAAAAGAAAAAGATAGGAGGTAGAATTTTTTCCAAGTCAACACGTAGTCTATATCTAACCTTTAAATCCATCGCTATATGCCATTTAGCTAGAAAGGGATCCTGACACTATATTGGGGTTCAATTTTCAGGAAGTTCTGGATCACAGAGTGGTTCAAAAATGGCAATGGAGGAATACTGGTATAGGATACTATTGACAGGTGATTATATGGCTGACAGGGAGCTATACAGGACATATGTCCAGGGTGCATGGTAATGTTTGAATATACTCATAGTGGCAACAATTAAAAACTACAGCTGGGGGGGTACTGGGTTCCTGGCTGGTGGTGCTCTGTCGTGGTCCCTAGGGGAGCAGCGACAGTCTCTCAGATGCAGCAGCAAGGACTGGGAAGGAATGAGGGACCAACAGTGAGCCCCTGATGCTAATGACTGTGCTTGTGAGCTGATAAGCCTGAAATAAGAACAAGGCCTAGAGCAGCATTGTGCCTAAGAATTTCCTCCTGACAGCCTTCATGTTACTCAAATGTGGCCAGTCTCGAAGCCAAACTCAGCATGTAAATGCAATGCCTTCCCCCCAGTGTGGGACATGACACCCAGGGATGAGCCTCCCTGGCACTGAGGGATCACTATCAACTACCAAGTGATGATGCAACTTGAAAATGACCTGGAAAGGAAGGTTCAATGCGGATCAGCACAATATCCCTGTCTACATAAAACAACATGACTTTAAAATGCTGTTTGACCTAATGTAAGGGGGAAATGGAAAGGAGAAATGAGTTTACATGGCTACAAGTCTCTAAAAAAAAAGAGTCTGGAGGCTGTCAGAAGGATTGACCTTATGCACAACTGAGCAGAGTCTAAGAGACAGATAAAGTAGATACAACCCCCAGGTATTGGTTCCTTTGAGGGCTAAAGAGATCCATGGGTACTATGGTCATGGCAGATGGGGTTAACTGCCATGTCAGATGGCCCTTCTTTGGAGCTGGTGTTTATGCATGATGAATCTGGACTCAGATGGGATCTCTCCTCATAAGACTTTCATGCTACTGTGCTGGAGTTGTAGTTGGTGTTGGGGTTTAAGATATATTTAGGGGATCTGAATCTCTGGACTGACAATGTGATAGCCAGGCCCTGAGCCTCAACAGACTCCAGCACCTACAGTCTGATTTATTGGACTCATCTCACTCAGCTAAGATGGAATTGAAGAAGGACAACCACCACACCATGGAGCCTAGAGTGCCTACAACTGAAAGCGGGAGGATTGCATCCAGTATCCATGTGGAATCTGAGCCTCCTCTTGACATAGATGTGCAATGGACACAATCAATCCAATGTCCAGAGAGAAAAGGTGGCATTGGAGTGGGAAAAGTGGACATGGTGGCTAATGGGTATGGGGAATGGCAGGAAGAGACGAGATGTGGAGGCGTCTTTGGGACTTGGAGCTGCCCTGGATGGTGCTTCAGGGGCAATCACCGGACATTGTAAATCCTCCCAGGGCCCACTGGATGGAATGGGGGAGAGTATGGGCCATGATGTGGACCATTGACCATGAGGTGCAGAGGTGCCCAGAGATGTACTTACCAAATGCAATGGATGTGTCATGATGATGGGAATGAGTGTTGCTGGGAGGGGAGTGGTGGGGTGGGGGTGGTGGGGTTGAATGTGTGCTCATATATTTTTTTTAATGTAATATTTTTACAGAATCAATAAAAAATAAATAAATAAATAAATAAACGATGGTGACACCCTAAAATCATCCTTCTAATATCAGTAGCAAGACAAGGGTGTCCCCAATCACCCCTCCTATTTAACATTGTATTAGAAGTACTTGCAGTAACACCGAGGCAGAAAAAGTTATAAAAGACATCCAAATTGGAAAGGAAGAAGGCAAAATTTCACTATTTGCAGATCACATTTCTTTATACAGAAAGCCATGAAAAATCTACAACAAAGCTTCTAGAACTTTATAAAGTCGCAGGTTATAAGATCATTGTACAAAAATCAGTAGCAGTTTTGAACAAAATAAAATTAGCAATCTGAGGAGGAAATTTAAAAAATTTCTATATACAAGAGTAAATTAAAAAATCAAATGCCTCGGAACAAATTTACTAAAGAAGTAAAAGAATTATACACAAAAAATCTACACAACACTGTTAAAGGAAATCAAAGAAGACTTAAATAAATGGAATAACATTTCCTATTCATGGATAGGAAGATTAAATATCATTAAGATGTCTATCCTACGCAAACTATTCTACAGATTTAAAGCAATACCAATATAAGTCAGCACCGTATTTTTAATGAACTGGAGAAACTAACTATGAAACTTATTTGGAAAAGAAAGAGGTCCTGAATAGCCAAAAACATACTGAAAAAGAAAATTGAAATTGGAGGACTCACAGTCCCTGACTTACAATATACTACAAAGCTATATTGGTCAAACAGCATGATATTGGCACAAGGATAGACATACTGACCAAGAGATCCAATATAGATCTTCTCATGTTGAGTCACCTGATATTCAACAACTCCATTAAACTCACTCAAGTGGGATAGAATGACCTCTTCAACCAGTGGTGCTTGGAGAACTGGATAAAAATATTCAAAGAATGCGAGAGGAAAACCATCTCACACCTTAAACCAAAATAAACTCAAGATGGCTCAAAGACCTAAATGTAAGAGACAAAACCATAAAGAACTTGGAAAACAATGAAGGAAAGCATCTATAGGACTTTATAATAATAAATGGCTTCATGAACATCACACTCAAAGCACAAGCAGTGAAAGAAAAAAAAAGATAAATGGGAAATCCTCAAAATTAAAAACTTTTGCACCTCAAAAGAGTTTGTGAAGAAAGTTAGAAGACAGTCAAGCCAATGATTGAAAATATTTGGTAACCAAATATCTGATAGGAGACTAATTTTCAGCATATATAAAGAAATCTTATATCTTGAAAATAAAAATGCAAACAACCCATTTAAAAAATGGGGAAGTGATTTTAACAGTCTTCTCCAAAGAAGAAAGACAAATGACTATAAAACACATGAAAAAATGCTCAACATCACTAGCTAATAGGGAAATGCAAATCAAAACTACAATGAGATAATATCTTACACCCATAAGACTGACAGCTATTAAAAAACACAGAGGGATACAAGAGTTTGAGAGGATGTGGAGGAATCAAACCATCACCAATGCTGGTGGGAATGTAGAAGGATCCAACCATTGTGGAGGACAATTTGGCAGTTCTTCAAAAAACTAACTATAGATTTGCCATAGACCCAGAAATTCCAAAGTTGGGTATATACCCAGAAGAACTGAAAATAAGGATATGAAATGATATATGCACACTGATGTTCATAGCAGCATTATTCACTATTGCCAAATGTTGGAATCATCCCAAATGCTCATCAACAGATGAACGGTTAATCAGAATGTGGTATATACATACTATGGAATACTACTCAGTTGTAAGAAAGAATACAGTCCTAACACATGGGATAACATGGATGAATATTCAGGACCTTTTGTTGAGTAATGGAAGCATTGAAGGTCAAATACTAAATGACCACTTTGATACAAATTAAGCAAATCAAGCTAGCTCACATCGCTAGAGTCTGGAAGACAGGCTTAAAGGAAATAGCAGTTTGAATAGTTGTGAGCCTGTACACACATGAGCGAAATCTATGATAAAGTGGAGGGAAGTAGTTGTGAAGTGAAGGAATATGACAGGTGTATAAGGATTCTAATGGGTTTGGCTTTGCAGGCTTGATGGGAACTACGGTTGGGAAGATGGGTCAGATGGTCCCTGGAATTGGGGGAAGGGTTGTGAAGATCAGGTGAACATGGGAGATTGACAGGTACATGGTTGAAACTATAAAGTAAAAAAAAAACTCTTTATAAGGTATAATAATTTAGAGTTACTGGTTTAGGGTGTTGGAGGGGGGGATCTGATGCATGGTGCACCTGGGGCAGGCTTCTAGTCAGTGAGTCAGTGCTCATCTCATCATAGTGTGTTATATCAGCAGGTGGAGACATATAAAATGAGTGGGAAGGTTTTGTACCCCTTCCTGCAGAAGCCTGATATTCACTAACAAGGGAGTGTGTCTCTTGAGAGCAAGGGTGGCATCCAACAGGGGAGGAATGACTAATATGTCAAGCCCCCTGCTGTGTTGTAAGTATCTATGAATATTGTGCTTCAAGCAGTGAAGGTTGCTTGTCACTGTAAGTCCCTATGGGAAGGGGAAAGAAGAATAGAACAGATGGAAAAGGGGGTATTTGGGAGGCAATGAAATTGTTCTGAATGATCGTGCAAAGGTGGATACAGACCATATTAAATTTCACCAAAAATTTATAAAAGTGTGTCATTTAAAATGTAAACAATAATATAAACAATAATGTAACAACTGATAGTAGCTATGTTTCAATATTTATATATAAGTTATACCATATGTAATGTCCACATGTAAAAAGAACACTGTTGGGGAAGGGGGAAAAGGAAGAGGATATTGGCTAAGTGGGATTCCATATATTCTATTTGATTTTTATGTGATCTAAAACTTTTTTGAATACATAAGAAAAGATGTAAACACTGAGGAAGCCGGCGACGAAGGGGTCGCCCGGAGAAGCAGGTGACGAACTGGGGACAAGGGAGGCCAGGCCCTTGTCGGGGGCTCTCAGGACTAGAGGGCGCACGGCAGAAGAACTACCGCGGAGACAAGGTAAACACGCAAGTCCAACTTTATTGAGGGAGAGGCAACAGTTTTATAGGGGCAGCGGAAGGCTGATTGGTCGAAGCCACGCCCTGTTCTGATTGGTTGCCGGAGAAAGGTCAGTGGGAGGTACTGGACGGGGGAGGGGTGGTGATTAGGGATTGGCTGTTGCTGTTGCTGGGGGAAGTGGCAGGGTTTAGTGATTGGTGGCTGCTGTTGCTGGGGTAGAGGGCAGACTTGAGTTTCCCGCCCACGCCTGGCTGTTGCTGCTGTCGGGGGGAGGGAAAAGGGCAGACTGGATTTTTCCGCCCACGCCTGGCTGTTGCTGCTGTCATGGGGAGGGAAAAGGGCAGACTGGATTTTTCCGCCCTGCATCGTGTGGCGCTATCTGGGAGGAGGGGCGGCCGCGGAAGCATGGCTGCCAAGAAGGGGAGACCCGAGGGCACTCTGCGCCCATGCCGAGCTCCCTTCAGGGGTGGCGGTGAGTCCGACCAGCCACCCTATTATGGGGGCAGCGGAATTAGGCCTACCACGGCCGCTCCTCTGCCAGGCCAGCAAACCACACTTCAGCCCGAGGGGTGGCCGCATTTCCCCCTTCTTTTCAAATAAGGGCCAGGATGGCAGCAGCAACAAGTAGCCGAGGCCCAAGAGGCAGTAAGCAATGAGGGAAGGGGGCTGAAGAGGGAGGTGATTATGATGGGGATATAAATGTACAATTTGGGGGGCGGTATCTTGCCGTTGCAAGCAAGGGTGGCCAATGTCCAATTGTCGTTGATCTCGGTGGCTATAAGGTCCATCTGCTTTTAAAAGTCCAGAATGATAGTGTGTTACAGGTAGCTGATCTCTTCTTGGCAGCGAAGAGTGGCAGAGGCAGACTGTGTGATGGTCTGGAGGATCGCAGCTGTGAGGACAAGTCGCGTCAGGGCACCAGCGGCGGTGGTGGCGGCCGCGTCGGGAGTGGTGGAGACGTAGGCAAGGACAACAAGAAGGCCAAAGTCTCCACGGGCACTAGAGAGGCCGATGTTAACAGGGCGGGCCGACATGGGGCGGCCCAATCTGCAACGTAATGGGGGTTCAAGCAAAAAAAGGGGAGGGGGCGGGGGACTAGAAAGGCTGAGAAGAGGAGTGAGGTCGAGACAGGAGGAAGCTCCGCAGAAGTATGGGGAGGCAAAAGCAGAAACGTTATTAGATGCTAGAAAGCAGGCCGCGGGCTGGGGAAAGCGGGTTGCAGGCCGTTTAGCGGGGCTGGAGCTGCTTGAGAGCGATGGCAGTATGGGGGGCCACGGTTACAGAAGACTTGGGGCACCTGCGGGAAGAGTGAGCAGGAAGAGGTCGGGTAGGAGGAGGTCGAGAAGATGAAGTGGGGGGGGTGTCCTGAGCAGTGGTGAGTCACTGATAGCTGACCTGTACGTATGTGCTAAAAATTGGGGTACCAAGGAAAGGGGTGCACAGGGGTGGGAGTTACATTAAGGGGAAAGCAGGTGGTAGGAGGCGGCAGGGAGGTAGGCGGAGGTGCCCTGGCAGGGAAGGAATACGGGTCCAAAAATAGGCTAGAGGGGGCCGCGCGTGCGGCAGCTTGCCACGGATTGGATGGAGGAGGCTGCCCGGGGGAGGCGGAGCCGGGGGGGGCCGCTGATGCGGAGGGCGCGAGAGGATCTATTACCCATGCGGTGTTACAAAATGGCTGCGGGCCGCCCTGCACGGAGGGGTAAAATGACGGGGAGGGAGCTTCCGGCCCACTCAGGCAGGAAGTCGCCGGAGGGAGGGAGGGGTAAAGGGACCTCCCCTTTTTGACCGAGGAAGAAGGCGGAAGTCCGCCATCTTGAGAGTGCCTCCCCTTTTTGGATGGTGAAGAAGGCGGAAGCCGCCATCTTGGGAATGCTTCCCCTTTTCGAGCGAGGAAGAAAGCGGAAGTTCGCCATCTTCACCGGCACTCGGCACTGCTAGATTACACTGTTTAGGGGGACAATTTTCGAGCGCATTATTAAGGCGCTCAACAAGCGACTCAGAGTCGGAATCTGAGTCGGTATCAGGATTCTGATCAGGGTCCCTGTTAAAGTCGCCGTCCTGACAATCACGGCGGCGGCGGTGGTGCGGCCGGGGGGGAGTCGATGGTAGGGGCGCCTTGAAGGCAGGAGCAGATGGTAAAAAGCACCGGTAATAAGCCAGGAGGGAATCTTTTACCTTCCTGCTCCACGGCAGAAGTGACCCTATCTATAAGGCGAGTATAGGTATCCGGGTCCCAGAGCTGACACGTGGTAAGCCACAGATTAAAGGGGAGAAGAAGGTCCCAGTATACTTGAAGCTGTTTCAAAGAGATCTTACACTGGTGAGTGTCTAGGAGACCGGCGAGAGCCCGAACTTGCGGGGCTTGCTTAGCAGAAAGGATGTTACCCATTGCTAATGGCCTTTTGGAGCCGATAAGAAAAGGGTCCCTTACCTTGAGAGCATGGCGATTGGAGCCGAGGTGCACGGTGAGACGAGGGGTCGGAGCCGGTGGGGCTCCGACGGTGGTCGCGGGCCAAGAGAAGGCCCTGATGAGGGGAAGGCGGAACGATGAGCAGTGGAGCAAGGCAAAGGGGAGCAAGCGCAGAGGGGAGGAGGCAGAGGTGAAGGCAGGGGTAGAGGTGCTCAGACACGCGCTCCTGAGAGTTTTATTGGCGCCTCTTAATCATAGCAGGTCGGTATAAGCCCCCGACATGGAAGGAGAAAGCCATTCAGCGATTCTCCCAGACTGCTGTGGATCGTATGAGGTCACCAAGGTTCAGGAGCAGCAATGCAGAGCGAAAAGATAGGGGTGAGAAGAGAGGAGGGTGTAGGGCTGTGGTAGGGTTACTTCAGACGTGCAAGCGCGCACTCCCAAGAAATCCAAGGCTCCTCTTAATCAAAGCAGGTCAGTATAAGCCCCTGACATGGAAGGAGAAAGCCATCCAGCGATTCTCCCAGACCGCCATGGATCATATGAGGTAGCCAAGGCTCAGGTAGCAGCAATGTTGCACGAGAGAAGCCCCACAGTGAGAAGGGAGGAGGGGGGGGCGCCAGGTTATGGAGTGAGGCTGTGGTGGGGTTGCTTTGCCCCACGTTGGGCACCAGCTGTGGCGGCTTGCTCGGTCGGTAGAGGTGGGGTCTGGCTGCGAACGAGGGGTCGGTCCAGCTTAGGACGAGGGGTCAGTCCCACTTGGGACGAGGGGTCAGTCCCACTTGGGACGAGCGGTCAGTCCGCAGCAGACGAGGGGTTGGTCTCACAGGGGTTGCGCGGTTCGGCTGACGGGATCGCCCGGCGAAGCCGGCAATGAAGGGCTCTCCCGGAGAAGCAGCCGACGAACTGGGGACAAGGGAGGCCAGGCCCTTGTCGGGGGCTCTCAGGACTGGAGGGCGCATGGCAGAAGAACTACCGCGGAGACAAGGTAAACATGCAAGTCCAACTTTATTGAGAGAGAGGCAACAGTTTTATAGGGGCTGGGGAAGGGTGATTGGTCAAAGCCATGCCCTGTTCTGATTGGTTGCCGGAGAAAGGTCAGTGGGAGGTACTGGATGGGGGAGGGGTGGTGATTAGGGATTGGCTGTTGCTTTTGCTGGGGGAAGTGGCAGGGTTTAGTGATTGGTGGCTGCAGTTGCTGGGGTAGAGGGCAGACTTGAGTTTCCCACCCACGCCTGGCTGTTGCTGCTGTCGGGGGGAGGGAAAAGGGCAGACTGGATTTTTCTGCCCACGCCTGGCTGTTGCTGCTGTCGGGGGGAGGGAAAAGGGCAGACTGGATTTTTCCGCCCTGTGCCTGCGCAGGGAGAAAAAAGGCATCATGTGCACTATCTGGGAGGAGGGGTGGCCGCGGAAGCATGGCTGCCGAGAAGGGGAGACCCGAGGGCACTCTGCGCCCATGCCGAGCTCCCTTCAGGGGTGGTGGTGAGTCCGACCAGCCACCCTATTATGGGGGCAGCGGAATTAGGCCTACCGCAGCTGCTCCCCTGCCAGGCCAGCAAACCACACTTCAGCCCGAGGGGTGGCCGCACAAGGGCAATGACCAGTAGAGAAGGATGGCCCAATGATGGACCCTTTATACTGATGACTATGCTTATGAGTCTGCATGCTTGAAATTTCAACTAGGCCTGGAGCTGCAGGGTTCCTAAGAATTACATCTTGAGGGCCTCCATATTGCTCAAATGTGGCCACTCTCTAAGCCAAACTCATCATATAAATGCATTATCTTCACCAAGCATGGGAAATGACTCCTAGGTATGAGCCTCCCTGGCACTGAGGGATTACTACCAAGCACCAGTTGGTGATGTAACTTGAAAAAGACCCTAAATAAAAGAGGGAAATGGTAATGACAACTGAGTTTATATGGCTAAGACACTTCAAAATGAGTGAGAAGTCTTCAAAATGGCCACACTTATGCACATCTGAACAGGATCTCATAGACAGCCAATGCAGATACAATGCCAGGTAGTGGTGGCTCCTGAGGTTATGGAGACACCCAGGTCCTATGGTCATTGCAGGTGGCTCTGGAGTTCATTGCCTTACCAGGAGGCCCTACTTTGGAATTTGTGCTTCTTAGTGTGATGGTGTTGGACTCAGATGTAACTTCCCTATATATGCTTTCTCTATCCCTTTAACTGAACCTGTGGTAGGCACTGGGGTAGGTGTATGTGTTAGTTGGGCACTGAGCATCAGTAGGGTTGCAACACCTACTCTCCAGTTCACTGGGCTTACCCAGGTCAGCTAATGAGAAGGTAAGGACAGTCAATTACCGCACCAAGGAACCAAGAATGTCTACAACTCAAGCAGAATAATCCTTTCCATCAGACATTTGAGATCTAAGACCGTTCTCAATTTAGAGTTGGAGTGGGCATTGCCCTCCCAGGGTCCTCTGGATGGAGGAATAAAATATGGATAGACTGGACTTACTGGTATTCTACTATAGAATTATTGTGACTCTAGCAATAAAAATATATGTCATTGATATGGGGACAGTGGCCATTGTAGTTCCTGTAGGCAGGGAGAGGAAATAAGAGGTGACATATTGGGACATTTTGGGGACTTGGTGTTGTCATGAATGATATTGCAGGGACAAATGCAGGACATTATATATACTGCTATAAACCACTGAATGGACTGGGAGAGAGAGTGTTAACTACAATGTAAACTATAATCCATGCTTTGTAGCAGGATTCCAAAATATGTTAAGCAAATGCAATGAATGTACTGCATTAATGAAAGCTGTTGATATGGGAGGAGTTGGGGACATGGGAAGTGTGGTATATGGGAACCTCTCATGTTTTTTAATCTAACATTTTGTATGATCTATGTATTTTTAAAAGTTAAATACAAATATATTTTAAAAAAGGCAGTGGTATGGCATAGTTAAGGTGCTAAAAGAAAAACTGCCAGTCAAGAAATCTGTATCGAGCAAAGCTGGCTTTCAAAAATGAGGGAGAATTCAAAATATTCACAGTAAAACAGAAATTGAGAGTTTGTCAAGAAAGCTGCCCTTCAAGGAAAGCTAAATGTAGTATTGCAAGTTGAAAGGAAGAAGACAGAAAGAGAGGGTTGGAGGGTAGTGTAGAAAAGAAAATTATTAGTAAAAATAGATAAATGATAAAAAGAGGAAAAAAAAACATGACAGGCATAAATATAAAAAATGACTACTGTAAGTACTGTCTTGACAGTTATATCATCAAATGCTAATGGATTAAAATCTCCAATGAAAAGACACAAATGGGCAGAATTGTTAAGGATGTATGGCCCACCTGTATGCTGACTACAAGAAACTCACCTTGGGAAGCAGTTGTGACTCAACTGATAGATCATCCACCTACCATATGGAGGGTCCAGGTTTCGATACCCAGGGCCTCCTGACCCATGTGATAAGCTAGCCCACGTGCAGTCCTGCCACATACAAGGAGTGCCATGCCATGCAGGGTGTCCCTTGCATAGGGGTGCCCCACACACAAGGAGTGTGCCCCACTAGTAGAAACACACCCTATGAAAGAAGAACAGCCTCGCCCAGGAGTGGCGCCACACACACAGAGAGCTGATGCAGCAAGATGACACACACACAAAAAAATGAAACTCACCTAGACACAGGGGTGTGATAATGTTGCAAGTGAAAGGTTGGAAAATGATTTTAAAAGCAAACAGCAACCAAAACATAGTGGGTGTAGTAATATTAATAGCAGACAAATAGACTTTAAATGCAAAAATATTATGAGTAAAAAGAACAGTATATATTAATAAAAATGGTAATCTATGAAGAAGAAAGATCATAACCAATTATGCACATAAACATGTTGCTTCAAAATACATGAGGAAAAACTAAAGGAAGTAATAGGTGCCTTCACAAATTATAGTGGGGGAATTTAATACACCATTATCAATATTACACAGAACACCTCAAAAGAGACTTAATAAAGAAAGAGACCTTTAATAGTATGTTAGAATAAATTAACCTAATAGACATGTATAGAAAAATACACCCAAATACAGCAGGATATACATTTGTTCTTGAGTGCACATGGATCATTCTCCAAGATAGACAAGGTACTAGGTCACAAATCAAGTCACAACCAAATTAGAAAGAATGAAATTCTATAAAACAATTTTCTGACCACAATGGAAGGGAAATGGAAATTAATAAGGGGAAGAGAACCAGAGTAGGCCCAAAAGTATGGCAGTTAAAGGACACACTCTTAGGCTATCATTGGGTTAAGGAGGAAATTGTAAAAGAAATCATTAACTACTTGAAATGAATGAAAATAAGAACACACTGTATCAAATACAACAGGGTGCAGGTAAAGAGATGCTGAGAAGGAAGTTTATAGTTATAAATCCTTACATTGTAAAAGAGGAAAGAGTTAAAATCAAACACCTAACCGCACACATGGAGAAACAAGAAATTTAAAAAATCCCCAAAGCAAGCAGAAAGATACAAACAACAAAATTAAGCAAAGCTAAATGGAAAACAAAACAAGACACCAGAAGAAATTATAAAATGGAATGCTGGTTATTTTAAAGATTAAAAAGATTGACAAACCGTGAGGTAGACTAACAATGACAAAAGAGAGAAGACACAAAGAAATAAAATAAAAAATGAGAGAGGGGATATCACGTCTGATCCCACAGAAATAAAACTTATCATACGAGGATACTTTGAAAACTTGAATGTTAACAAAATGGATAATTAGATGAAATGTACACATTTGTAGAAATACACAAGCAACCTCATTGATAAAAGAAGAAATTGATGAACTCAGCAGAACAATCACAAATAATGAGATAAAATTAATCATCAAAAAACTCCTAATGAAGAAAAGCCCAGTAACAGATGACTTCAAGGCTGAATGCTACCAATTATTGCAGAAGGAATTAACTACAATCCTGCTTAAACTCTTCCAAAAATAAAAGTGGAGGGAGCATTCCTAAACTGATTCTATGATGTCAAAATCATCCTAATACCAAAGCCACATAAAAATGCCACAAGAAAAGAAATCTACAGAACAATCCTAATGAACTTAGATGTTTAAATTCTTAACAAAATACTTGCTAATCCTATTCAAAACACATTAAATGAATTATATGCCATGATTATTTTGGTTTTAACCCTGGTATGCAAGGATGGTTCAAGATAAGAAAATTAAGTAATGTAATACATCATATTAACAGATCAAAGAAAAAATAATATCAATCGTCTTTACTGATGCAGAAAAAGCATTTGGCAATATGTAGAGGTATTTCATGATAAAAACACTTCAAAAGATATTAATAGAAGGAAACTTCCTCAATAATAAAGCCTATATGTGAAAAACCCATAGCTAGTGGGAAAAGTGGACATGGTGGCTGATGGGTATGGGGAATGGCAGGAAGAGATGAGATGTGGAGGTGCCTTTGGGACTTAGAGTTGCCCTGGATGGTGCTGCAGGGGCAATCACCAGACATTGTAAATCCTCCCAGGGCCCACTGGATGGAATGTGGGAGAGTATGGGCCATGATGTGGACCATTGACGATGAGATGCAGAGATGCCCAGAGATGTACTTACCAAATGCAATGGATGTATCATGATGATGGGAGTGAGTGTTGCTGGGGGGGAGTGGTGGGGTGGGGGTGGTGGGGTTGAATGGAACCTCATATTTTTTTTAATGTAATATTTTTACAAAATCAATAAAAAAAACACCCATAGCTAACCTCACATTCAGTGATATGCTAAACTTGTTCCCTCTAAGATTTGGAACAAGACAATGATGTCCACTGTCACTACTCTTATTTAACACTGTGTTAGAACTATTTGCATGAGTACTCAGGCAAGCAAAATAAATAAAATATCCAAATTGTTAAGGAGGAAATAAAAATTTCACTATTTACAGGTGATGACATGTTCCTATGCATGAAAAGCCCTGGAAAATCTACAACACAGCTTTCAGAGCTGATAAAAGAATCAGTTAAGTGGCAGATAATAAGACCAATGTGTAAAAATCAGTAGCATTTCTGTGCACTAATAATGAGAAATTGGAGGAGGAAATAAAGAAAAAATCCATTTAAAATAGCAACTGAATTAATCAAATACCTAACCTCAACTGCAGATGTAAATGTCTTATACATACAAAACTATACAACATTATCAAAGTAAATCAAAGACCTAAATAAATGGAAGAATTTCTCATTTTCATGGACTGGTAGACTAAAATTCTGTAAGAGGTTTGTCATACCAAAATCAATTTACAGATTTGTCACAATTCCAAAAAAAATTACAGAACCTTTTTTTTACAAAACTAAAAAAAAAACAATTATGAAATTTTTTTGGTACAGTATACTTACTTGTTTATGGTATTGAATGTGTAGGTCACATGCAGCAGGTCATACCTGATGCAGTCTTCTAGGGAGTGTATAGTGTTGGTCTTGTCAATAGTGTGTTGTATCAGGAGGTGGAGACTCAGATAATGAACAGGAATTTGTTGGACTCCCCACCTTGGGATTTCATCTATGATCTCTAATACAGTGGTGGGAGTCTCTTGAGAGCATAGACAGGGTCTAAGAGTGGGGGACAGGCCAGTATGTCAAATCCTAAAGGTTGTTGCAAGTAACTATGAATCTGTTCCTTCAATGAATTAATCTTGGTGTTTACCATGGGTGCTGAGAGAAAAGGGAGGGAAGAATAGAATAGATGGAACACAGAACATTTTTGGGAGTGATGGAATTGTTCTCCATGGTCTTGCAAGGATGTATAGAGACCACATTAAACTTCATCAAAATCTATAAAAGTGTATGGTACAAAATGTAAACCACAATGTAAAGCATTGACCATACTTAGTAGCAATGTTTCAAAATATGTACATAAATTCTAACAAATGAGCCATCCACATGCAAAATGTTATTAATAGAGGAAAGGGGAAAGGGCAGAAGACATCGGGTATATTGGAATCATCTACATTCTGTATGTAACTTCTCTGTAACCTAATTTGAACAAAATGAAAAAAATTAGGCTCTGGGTGAATAAATGGAAACAAATTTCAGTGTACATATGAGACAACAGATCTTACAGTGATGAAAGACGTGTAAAAATTTTTTAATTTTATATTTTATTTTATGTTTTTATTTTTTCATTAATTCAAACTCTTTAAAAATTTTGGATTTTATTCATTATTTTTAAAACCAACATTATTATATACTTTTCCACTTAATTGCATTTTGTTATTTTGTTGGCTTCAGTTTTTAAGAAATTTTGGATCACAGAAGGGTTACAACTCTGGCAGGGGAGGATAATTGGTGTGGGATGTCAGAGAGGGTGAGTTCATCAGAGAAGGTTTATCCTGAGGCATACATCTAAGGCATATGAATGTGCTCTAGTGTTCATAGGGCATTGTCACAGTGGGTGGGGATCCATGCAATAGCTAAAGAAATATTGAATTCCCATCCTGGGGATCTCGCCATTTTTGCTAATCAGACTGCAAGAATCCACTGAGTACAGGGGCAGAAACTAGTGAGGGAGGATGGACCACTGATGGTCACTTGATTGTGATGACTCTACTTATGACCCTTTATTTCTGAAATTGAAATGGCATAGTATTATAGGTTGCCTAAGCATACCTCCTGAGAGCCTCCTTGTGGCTGAAAGGTGGACTCTTTCTAAGTCAAAACACAGCATATAAATGCATTACCTTTCCCCAGCATGGGACATGACTTCCAGGAATGAGCCTCCCTGGCACTGAGAGATTACTTCTAAGCACCAACTGGCAATGCAACTGAAGCAATTCCTCCTTGACCAAAATAGGAAAAGAGTAAAAACAAATGATTGTATATGGCTAAGAGATTTCAAGGTGAGTCAGGAGGTCATTTCACAGGTTATGCTTATTCACATCTTGGCAGGAACTCATAGACTGCCAAAGTAAATATTACCTCAAATAGTGGAGATCCTGAGGCCCTTGAAGATATCCAGACTCTATAGGAAGGGTAGACAGCTCAGAATTTTGACACTGTTCCAGTTAGCCCTCCTTTGGAATTTACACTCCCCAGTGTGATAGCGTTGGACTCTGTTGTGTTTTTCCTACACATGACTCTGCTGCTCCTCTATTTGAACCTGTTGTTAGTACTGATGTTGATAGTTGTATGTCCAAGAGACTTAAATCTTTGGGCTGTCCATTTGCCAGTTGGACCCTGAATCTGAACAGACTTGCAACACCTACTGTACTCTTCACTTCATCAGACTCACCCAGGACAACTTACAAGGAGAAGATAACTGACATTGACCAACTCAAGGAGCAGAGAGAGTCTGCAAATGCCAGAAACAGAGTCTCATCCATCTGCCCCATGGGGCCTAAGACCCCTCTCAATTAGAGGTGGAGTGGACATAGCCATCAACTAATCCTCAGAATTGGGGAATGGATGATTGGCTAAAGTAGACTTACAATTATTCTACTGTAGACTTGTGATCCTAGCAATGGAAAACTTTTATCATGAATATGGAGGCAGTGGTCATGGGAGGACCTGAGGGGAGAGAGAGGGAAAAATAGGTGTATTTTGGGGTCATTTTTGGGACTTGGCAATTATCCTGAGTGACATTTCAATGACAGATATAGGCCTTTGTATATTATGTAATAATTTGCAAAAATGTGCAGGAAAGAGTGTAAAATACAATGTAAAGTACAATCATCACTTAGAGGCAATGCCCCAAGATATGTTTATCAATTGTGATAAATATACCAGACTAATGAGGATTCTTGTTAATGTGGGAAAATATGGGAGAGCTAGGGATCAGGGCACATGCAAATCCCCTATATTTTTATGTACCATTTATGTAATCTAAGTTTCATTTAAAAATTAAAATGTATAATTTTTTTAATGGAGGAATATTTCTTCCATGAAACACAATGATGGTGCCCATATCTCAAAATTATCTAGAGTTTCACGGCATTTCATTGTAACCAAACTAGAAAACCAATTCCATGTTTCCCACATTTCCTTGGGGTTATGTTGCCTCAAGGAATTCTGACACTAATTTCCATATCTGTTACTGTGCCTAAAATGAACAACAGAGACCATCTTTGGCTAGTTAAGCATAAAAGAAGTTTACTAAATGATCTTGAGTAGCTCACAGAATCCCCAAACAGATCAAAGCATCTGGCATGAAAAATACATGGACATAAAAATAACCCAATATTGTGCCACAGAACTGGCCCAGTAATGAACAATTTACCACTTCCATAGCCACTGTCACTACTTCTACTGAGCAATCAGTGTTTACAACTTGGGCACTGGAGTATGCCACTAGATGCACTGACATTTCTGCCTCTAGATATTGCATTTCTTCATGCCATAAATATATAGTAAGTGCCTATAATATGCCAGGCACTGTTCTAGGTAATAAGGTCATAGAAGTAAAAAAAGAGAGTGGAAAAGCTATCTACTCTTGCGGTCACCCCTCGGGCTGAAGTGTGGTTTGCTGGCCTGGCGGGGGAGCGGCCACGGCAGGCCAAGCCGCTGCCCCCATAATAGGGTGGCTGGTCGGACTCACCACCACCCCTGAAGGGAGCTCGGCATGGGCGCAGAGTGCCCTCGGGTCTCCCCTTCTCGGCAGCCATGCTTCCGCGGCTGCCCCTCCTCCCGGATGGCACCACACGATGCCTGTGGGGCAGCACCCTTCTTCTTCTTTCTCCCTGCGCAGGCGCAGGGCGGAAAATTACAGTCTGCCCTTTTCCCCTCCCCTGACAGCAGCAACAGCCAGGCGTGGGTGGGAAACTCAAGTCTGCCCTCCACCCCAGCAACAGCAGCCACCAATCCCTAAACCCTGCCCCTTCCCCCAGCAACAGCAACAGCCAATCCCTAATCACCACCCCTCCCCCGTCCAGTACCTCCCACTGTCCTTTCGCCGGCAACCAATCAGAACAGGGCATGGCTTCGACCAATCAGCCTTCCCAGCCCCTATAAAACTGTTGCCTCTCCCTCAATAAAGTGGACTTGCGTGTTTACCTTGTCTCCGCGGTAGTTCTTCTGCTGTGCGCCCTCCAGTCCTGAGAGCCCCCGACAAGGGCCTGGCCTCCCTTGTCCCCAGTTCATCGCCTGCTTCTCCGGGCGGCCCCTTCGTCGCCTGCTTCTCTGGGTGACCCCTTCGTCGCCTGCTTCTCCAGGTGACCCCTTCGTCGCCAGCTTCGCCGGGCGACCCCGTCAGCCGAACCGCGCAACCCCTTGTGAGACCGATCCCTTGTCTGCTGCCCGACCGACCCCTCGTCCCAAGTGGGACCAACCCCTCGTCCCAAGCGGGACCGACCCCTCGTCCAGAGCTGGACCGACCCCTCATCCACAGCCAGACCCCACCTCTACCGACCGAGCAAGCCGCCACATACCCTTTAGGAAATTACAGTCCAATGAAGGCAGAGAGGCAACAAACAGATTAGCAAACTATATGGTATAGCAGGTCCTGACAATTGCAAGGGAGGAAAATAAAGTAGAGTAAAAAGGTTAGACAAATTTAAGGAGTATAGACAATTGAGTTATATATCCAGCAACAATATTTTCTTAATCTTAATTTGTATTCTTGTGAGTGTGAACCCATTTGTAAAAAGGACCTTCTAAAGATGTAAATTTCAATTAAATTTTGGACAACACAATCAGAGTGAACCTTAATCCATATTACCAAGTATCCTACAGAAGTCACAGAAGCCAGAAAGGAGAAAATATCACTATGTGACAAAAGGCAGAGACACAAGGATTCCTGGCAGCCTGAAATAGAACACAATAGACTCAGAGGGAATGGAAACCTTGTTGATATCTTGATTTTGGAGTTCTTTTATCAATAAAATCTGAGCCAGGCAATTCCTCATGTTAAGTCAAAACCAGTTTGTGGTATTTCTTATAGCAGATATGGCAAACTAAGACAGGGAGGAATTATAATTTTAAATAAGGTGACCCAGAGAAAGTTAAAAGACTCTAAGGATGGAACATACCTGAGATGTCCAAGGAACAGTAAGAAGGACAGTGTGACTAAAAGAGAGTAAGTAAGGAGAATGAGAACAGATCATGTAAGGCTCTTAGACCAAAGTAAAGGCTAGATTTTACTCTGAGTAGGATGGAAAATTACTGGAGAATTTTCAGCAGAGGAATGACCTGCTCTAACACATTTTAAGATAATAATTCTGGCAGCTATGTAGGCAGTCTAAAACAATGGGAAATGCATTCATTCATTCAAGAAATATATATTGAACACCTAATATTCCAAACATATTTGTTTAGGTGTTATAATACAATAGTAATAAAGAAAACAAAACTTCCTGACCTCCTGGAGCATTTAATGTAGTAGATTGAAAAAGAATATAAACAAAGGAATAAATATGTAATACGTAAGATAGTGCTAAAATATAAGAATACATATAAGGCACCAGAAGGAAGTATAGCATAATGGGGATGGGGATGTTAAGGTGACCAAACAATTCCTCTCTTGTAAGGATACATTTGACCAGGGATCTGAATGAAGCAAAGTAGTAAGTCAAGCAGGTGCCTGGGGGAAGAATGTTCTAGGCAAGTTGTATAATAAGGAAAAAGACTCTGTGATGGCAGTACAATTAATGTATTCAGAGAATATCAAGGAGATCTGTGTAAATAGAATATATAGAGAGAAGTATCAAAGCAGGACAGAGACCTATGTAAGTACCAGATCATATGAAGCCATGTAAGCCAATGTAATAACTTTGGGTTTTATTTTGAGTAACATGGGAAGTCCTTGAAAGGCTAGGATCAGAGAAGTGACATAACATGACACTTGTTAATATGACACATGTTAAAGAACTCCTATAACAGCTATGTGGAGAATATAATAATTGAGACTTTGTGAAGAATATACTAATTGAGTCATTGGTCAGGTGCTGCTTCTCTATCTCATCCCAATACTTCATTTGAAGATATGTTTTGGAAGGTGTATATGCATCCATAACTGCCCATTTTGACATGGTTTCTCTCAGATCAATCAAGTCTTAAGATCAGGCAGGAAAACAAGGAGTGAATCACTAGTTGAAGGTTTTACATCAAAGATCAAGCATTATCATTGACACAAGATGCCATTTATGCTGAATGAGCATGGGTTCATACCAACAGGGAACCTACCACTCTTATCATTCCCTTTTCCTCAATTCACACATATGGTGATGTGGGAATGGTACATTATAAGTAGTTGACAGGAAAGGAAAACAAGCTGCAATTAGTTCATGGTTGGATCACCTTAGCATATACTTGGAAGGTGAAAATGGACACTGGCTACATTATAGCCCTACCCACAGATGCTTTCAAAGAAGTTATGCAAATAAATACTCCAAAAGGATAGAGTTTCATGTGGTGCACCAGATTATCTGCTTTGGGAGAAAAGAAAAGTGTCCCATTGTTAGAATATATGTGGACTCATAGACAGTGGCAAAGGGCTTGACTAATTGGTCAGGTAAGGGCTCTTGTGATAAGATTGGGTCTGGATAATCCAGGATAATCTCATTATGTTAAGATCAGCTGATTAGTAGATGAATTACATATGCAAAGTCCTATTTGCCAGCTTAATGTAATATATTCATAGATTCTATGGATTAAGGCAGGGAAAGTAATAAGAATTGTGATAGTTAGGATAGCATATCTACTCAGCCAGGTACTTGTGCCCAGTTGTTTGGTCAAGCAAGCACTGGGCTAATTGTAATACAAGGACAATTATGAAATTTAGTCACCGGTGAGTTTACTGCATAGATAGCTGATTACATCTACATCACTCAGGGAGATTGCTGTCAGCAATGAGTGATGGTTTATCCAGTCAGTTGAATGCCTTAAAAGAGGAAGCCATTTCAGCATTTAGAGAAAATTTCCCGCTCATCTTTGGACAGCCAACATCTCCAGGAAACTCATAAAGGATCTTCATCTGACATTCATCAGAGCCCTGGTTTGCAGCCTGCTTGCGGAAATTGAACTTGTGCATCCCGATGGTCATGTGAGAGATTCTTATAAAATTCCATATTATGGACAGAGGTCTTCTGCTGATTCTGTTTCCTAGAGAACCCGGACTTATACAGTGGTCTAGAAATCCTAGTTCCCAAGGATAGTATGCTTAAATCAGGGACACATTAAAAATCCCATTGAACTTTAAGCTGCAGTTACTTTCCAATTACTTTGGGTTCTTTGTTGCAATAGACCACCTGGAATGGAAATGAGTTTCCATATTGGCAGGAATAGTCAGCTGTGATCATCTGGAGGAGGTAGTCTAAAACCTTTGAAGAGCATCCTAGTTACATACCCCTCCATAAGATAAGATGGTGCCTGTTGTATCTACCTGGCAGCTGAACTTCTCCCTCTTCCCAGTATTGCTTCCCTCACACAATTACATTTGTTTCTTAGAGCACTCCCTAATTGCCTTCTTGCATGTACTTCTCTATCTTAGAGACCATTTACTACAGAGTCCATCCTAAAACAGTATGTGATACCAGTAAGCACCAGTTGAGATGTGAAGAAGTGAAACAGAGAAGGGAAGGAAGACAGTACAGGTTATGTTAACAGGGTACTTCTAAGTTCAATTCAGTCTCAATTCATCTGAAGGAGAAACTATAGTACATGCTCTAATATCATCTCACCCAAAAAGTGAGGAAGCTGGAGATATTTATCCACTAATTCCTAACAAATATTGATTAAGAGCCTCTCCCAAGGTTACTCAAATCCATGACAGCTGCTGTGTGTGTACTCCTGTGGTCAGATGAAGTCCACAAGCAAAAAATCACCTGCCTTACTGTAAGAAGACACAGCAAAGAAAGTCTAGAACTGAGCCATGGGGCACTCTAGTACTTAAGATATATCAAAAATAAGGATGATCCAGCATAGTATACCAAGAAATAACAGCCAATGAAGTAAGTAGAAAACAAAGAAAGGACATTTCCCCAGAAGCCATAAAGGAAGTACACAAACTATGTTATTGCAGCTCATAGGTGGAGTAATAAGAGAACTGAGGATTTAGTAGAATTAGGAACATGAAGCTCTTTGGCAAATTTGTCTTAAGCTTTTTTATAGAGCAAAGGAGAATTGTGTTAATATGGGAAATATTGCTGCATGTAAGTATACTAATGAAAATGGTCCAATAGTGATGAAAAAAACATATGAAACAAGGGAGAAAAGGAACACCTACATAATGCTTTAGCTAGTAAGAGGGGGTGAAATTGAACTGTCCTTCATTTATGTTCACCATATCCATAACTTTTTCATGAAATCTCTGATAATAAAATCCAATATTGTAAAGTCAGCCTGTTTGACTTTATTCTGAATGTTTGATGAGTGCTTGTTTCCTGGTCCTGAATATCAGACTTGACCTCCTCTGAATGTTTATGGCCCTAATGTCTACACAACAGCTCCAATTAACTCACACAGCTTTTAGTGGAGAAACAGTTCTGCCCTTAATCAGGTGGTAACGAAGGTTCTCTAATGAATCACCTAGCAGTGAGTGACTTGAATGCTATTCCAGACTAATCCTATTGTCTCCATTCTGAAAACAGGCTTCTGCTGTTTCCAATTCCTGCCTCGTTAATGTTCCTAATACCCTATATGATTGGGTCCCTCTTTTCCTTACCAGTGTTGGAAACTGAGGAATGGTGGTCTTGCAAAGGGAGATGTGCTGTTTCCATGGCTATGCTTTTAACATAGGAATGCAGCAATTAAGCCTTTAGAGTCAACAGGATAGAGCTGTCTAGGGCAGGGACAAATACGAGCAAACACACTTTGTAGTTTGAAAGGAATACTGAATCTTTGTACTTTGAGATAAGTTATTTAATTTATGAGTCTTGTTAATGTGTAGTTACACTGCTTGTTACCTCGATAGTTTGAGTATATATAATGCCACATGTAGAAAATAAAGTTGTCTGAGGAGTCATTACTCACAGGCCCCCTGATCCCAGCTCTCTTTCTTTCTCTTTTTGTTTCACTCTCTCTTTCTCTCTTTCTTTCATTCTCGATACCCTTCAGGTCCAAATCTCCAATATACCAGTACTGCCCATCTCTGGGATTTGCTTGCTACATTGTGTCAGTCTTCCTGGAATGCTGCTTACCTCTTAGTTTTTATCTACTAATGTTTTTTGCTCCTATGTTCTCTGAAAATCTGTTGGGCTATTCCATTATTTCATGTTGGAGCACCACATATTCCCTCCCTCTATTACTATTTCCTTCTCTGGATATATTTACTGTTGAAATCTGTAGCCACAGCTCTTCCAGGTGGTCTGGCAGATCTTAAAGGTGATTCACTCACCCTAGGGTCTAGGTACCCCCATTTCTATTCTAAGCCACTATAGTTACCTGAGCCATTCTTGCCTATGTCTTGAAAATGACACTGAATTTATTGATACATTAATTGATACATTTGAGTAGGAAAACTGTGTCTGAAACTACCACCAAATCTGACATCATTTTCAATTGTTTTATGCTAAAGCAGTTGATCCTACCCCAAACTGTTGCATTCCCTTTAACTCAGTGTCTTTGCTTTATGCATAAAGAATACATCAATTAATTGTCATCATATTGCTCACATGGAACTAAACAGTGACTGAGTAACTATATTAGAAGTTAGGTAGCTATTTTACTTGTGTTTGTACACACAATAGAAGATTTCCTGTGACTCATCCTGCCCTTTTTTTTTTTACTGTATTTAATTTTGCCATGTTAACTAGGAATCTATTTTAAAAAGTGAACTCTATGTTTCTTGAGCTTGACAATCATATTGCATAAGTATAGTTCCTGTCCTTTGTATTCTTTAAATCACAAAATAACTTCAATCCTTTTGCTTGTAAATCATTTACATGATTTCTTTTTATGACTTTCAAAATAGGAAATTGTTTCTTTTTATTCAAATTGTGATGTTCATTGCCTGCTTTCATTTAACAATTAAAAGTGTGAATGAACTGAGATTGTGAACAATTAATCAAACTTGCTGCCATGCTGTAAGAGATGGAGATCAGTTTAGTTTTCATATAAAGGAAGAAAATAACAATTAATGTAAGCTGGCAGCCTACTGCACCAGTCTCCCACACCTGGGTTAAACAAGAAAAAAGGAAACCAGATCAAGCCAGTCCTATAACTGGTGAAAAGGATGCACAAGAAAGAGCTAAGTCTATACAAATTCAACACTGGATTCCAAAAGACCTGGCAAAAGACCAGGTAAAGTGAAAATGGTTGGAATGTGGTAGGGGAAGCTATTAATCAAAAACTGGGAAACTTGGGTGGGAAAGTTAGACTTCTCAGATAGGCTGTAACCTCTGAAGTATTCAATCTATGGAGAAACAGAGGAAGGGCTTGTGTGCTAGGCTTAGGTGTATAAGTTGTGTCATTTTTCCTTGTTCAGGGCACAAGCTAGGTTTTCTGGTTGTGTGCCCTTCTTGCAAGATTGAGAATAAATTCTTTTCTTCTCCACAATAAGGTAAACCTTATTTTCTTCCAGAAGATTTCTTTCTTAAAACTTTGGGGCCTTGTCTGGAATTCTGAAGCTTTAGAGAGCAGACACCCAGGATGGAAAGGAAGGTGTGCTCCACTGTTTAAGCAGTCTTGGACTCCACTGGTGTGGGCCTTGCCTCTGACAACCAAGAGACCTAAGAACAGATGCTTTGATCTGCTGATTGTGAGTGAGAAAAAGGGAAGGGAAAATCTGCATCTCATTGACCAGGAAACTCCATGCATGATTAGAACAAGGGTTATTAAGTATCACCTTGGTGGTCAGAAATTCTGATGAGTCTGAAATTGACTGTGTATGCCTGAGACATATGACATACTGTGTGAAGTGAGTGCAGAGCCCCAATTTGTGTTTCCCTTCTCTCTTGAGGGAAAGGGCTGGAGATGGATAAAGTGAAAGATTCAAGAGAAAGAGACCCAGAAAAGATTCAGAGTGGGAAATAGAGTTAGTCAGTCAACTGGGAAAAAGGGAAAGTGCATTTCCTCCTGGAGGTATTCCTCCAGATAGTCCATTAGGGAGGAGGTTATGGCTTTGGACAGATGGTGATCATACCAGGGGAAAAGAAAATGATTAAATACTGCTATTGTATCTGGACCAAGGAAAGTATATTACTACCTGATATATTCTAGCCAAAATACAGAGTAAATGAGGATTGACTTTGTGCTGATATTGTGCTGTTAATGGGAAAACAACTTCTCCAAAGAAGAGTCTGACTATGCCATGTGCTGGTTGAAGGGAAAGGGAGTCACTCTTTATCTTATGAAAGCTGTAAATCTAGATTCTGAGATTAAGCTTGCAGAAACTAAAGCCTGGAAAACCCTATTCCCCCTCCTTATGTTCCTTCTCCCCTCCTGGGAGAAGGGCTATTAGACTTGGAGGGCCCAATAGAACCCATTCTAAGCCCTGGGGAACCAGAGAATCAAGTGGGGCCAACAACCACACTGGTTACAACCCACCAACAGCTGAGGAAAGAGTTGGAACAGTGTAAGAAAGATATACAAAAGTTTCCATTCCCCAGAGCACCTGAGGAGAAGAGGTTAAACAAGTAAAATTCCTTTGAGTATTAGTATCCACTGAGTGAAGTACCAATGGGGCCAGGGGAGACTGGCTATGTGAGATTCCCACTGATGAGTATTGAAGTAAGGAACTTCATAAAGAAGATGGAATCACTAACAGAAGATCCAGCAGGACTGGCTGAACAAATAGATCAATTCCTAGATCCTAGTTTATACACCTGACCTGAACTTATTCCCATACTGAATATTATCTTTACAGGAGAAGAGAAATGGTGAAGAGGGAAGCTATGAAAGAGTGGGAAAGGCAGCATCCACCCGGACAGGGGGTAATGGCAGCAGAACAGAAGTTCCCAAATACAGACCTTGATTGGGAGAGCAACTACCTTGATAACAGAGCACAGATGAAAGATCTAAGAGACATCATTAGACAGGGGATCAAATTAGCCAAGACCAAATCTCAAAACCTGAATAAAGTCTTTAAAGTAGCCCAAGAGAAGGATGAGAATCCTTCTGCTTATGTGCAATAATTGAGAGAAAAGTGAGGAAATATTCAGGGATGTACCCTGAAGATCCTGTGGCTCAGGGAATGTTAAAAGTCAGCTATGTGAAAGGATCTTGGCCTGATATTCAGAAGAAGATTCATAAAATAGAGGGATGGATGGATGGATAAGCCATTGGAAGAGTTATTGAGAGTCCTAGAAAGTGTTTGTAAGGAAAGAGGAGGAAAATCAGAAACAGAAAGCAAGGGTTATTATAAGTACAGTTGACCAAATGGATAAGAAAAGATTGGAGATGAGTCTGGGAGGGGACAGGCAGAGGCAAGATAAAGATGGGAAATGGGCTTATTTAGATAAGGGGGCAAGGAGAATGCAAGGCTCTGCAGGGTGATCTCACTGTGGGAGGCCTGGTCTTTTCAAAAGGCAGTGCCCAAGTTTAAAGAAAGAGAGTAGGGTAATCCCCCTCATGAATTTTGTGGATTAGGGGTGTCTGAGGTGCCTCACTTCAAAAGCCCACTGGGTCCTTTAGTAAATCTAAAGGTAGACCCATATCAAGAAGAAATTACATTTTTAGTGAACACTGGGGCAGCCTGATCCTCTGTGGCTCATCTCCCCAAAGGGACCAAACTTTCTGGTAGTTCCCCTACAGTCTCAGTGGTAAAAGGAGAAAGATTTCAGGTTCCCTTTCTTTCTCGGACTAATATTTGTTGGGAGGACAATCAAATTTTAGACCCTTTGTTGTACATCCCAAAAGCCAGGAGTAATTTGTTGGGAAGGGACTTAATAGTATTCATGGGTCTGGATTTGAAAGTAAGGGATGGGCAGATAGAAGTAGTCTTAGCCATGCTCACTGAAGAAGATGAAAAAGATATCAGAGAATAAGTGTGGGTGAGAGAAGGAAATAGAGTGGGGTTGCAGGTACCCCCTTTTAAAATCAAATCAAAAAAGAAGGGGGAAGTTATTTGTCAAAGACAATATCTCATTCTCTTTAAGGGGAGACATGGACTTCAACCATCATTGAAGGCCTCCTTTGGGATAGGCTCTTGGAACACTGTATATACCCTTCAGTTCTACTTTCTTGCCCATTCAGAAATCAGATGGTAGATGGAGGATGGTAAAATATCTAAGGGCCCTTAATCAAATTGTTCAGGTTCAACACCCAGTAAACCCAAACACATACACTCTCCTTAGTAAAATCCCTTACCATCATAAATGTTTTAGTGTAATAGATTTAAATTATGCCTTTTGGGTCTGTCCCCTTGATCCAAAGAATAGGGACTTGTTTGCCTTTAAGTGGGAGGTTCCCTCTACTGGAAGAAAACAACAATATGGGTAGACAGATTTACCCCAAGGCTTCACAGAATCCCCCAAACTCTTTAGGCAGAAATAGGAAAAAGTATTGGAGAAATGTGCAATCTCATTTGAAATTTCCTCTTTATAATATGTAGATGATCTGCTAATATCAGGTGAATAATTGCAGATGGTGGCCTGAACTACAAAGAGCTTATTGAATTTCCTGAGAGATCAAGGGCTAAGTGTGTCAAAAAGTAAGACAGAAGTTGTATAAAAAGAAATCAAATACCTGGATCATCTCATTAGTGAGGGAAGGAGTAATATAAATCCAGAAAGAATTCAGGCCATTGCTGAACTAAGATTTTTGTGATTGGTGGGATATTGTATATTGTGGATAGATTCTTATGCATCCCAAATCAAGGTTATACTAAAAACTGTTGGAGGAGTAGCCTGGCAAGTTAAAGTGTAAGGAGGAGGAAGTAAAGGCCTTGGAGGGGGCTCAAACAGGCATTGGTGCAAGCCCCTGTTCTAGCCCTATCCTCTCTCAAAAACATCTCCATCTATTTGTTATGGTAGATAAGGGAACAGCCTTGGGTGACCCAAGATATGTGGAGGCCAAAAAAGTCCATGGTCTTCCTTTCCAGAATCCTAGACCTGTCTCCAGGGGATGGCAAGGGCATGTTCAGGCCATGGCAGCAACTGCTCTCTTAGTAAAAGAAAGCAGGGAACTGACCTTTAGAGGGGCCTTAGTTGCTAGCACCCCTCATCAGGTCAGGACTATTTTGTCTCAAAAAGCAGGAAGGTGGTTAACAGATCCCCAAATTTTGAAATATGAGGTGATTATAAAGGAAGCAAGATGATTTAATACTGACAATTGATCATAGTCTGAACCCACCCACTTTCCTTTGGAAAGGGGCCAACCAGGTAGAAACTCCTGAACATGATTGTTTAGGCTTATTTGAATACCATACCTGAGTCTGGCACAACCTAGGGGATCTTCCCTTACATTTGGGGGAAAAGTTGTTCATTGATGGGTCTTCAAGGGTCCTGGAAGGAAAAAGGCACAGTGGCTCTGCTGTTGTTGATGGGCTAACTTGTGTGGTGAAAGAAGTTGGATGACTGCCCAATGATTGGTCACCTCAGACTTGTAAGCAGTAGATGTTAAATCAAGCCCTTAAATTGTTAGAAGAAAAAGATGGTACAGTCTACACAGATTCTAAACATGCCTTTGGCATGGTCTGCATCTTTGGGAAAATTTGGGAAGAAAGAGGATGGATCAATAGCAGAAGGAAGGAATTAGTCCATGTGGAACTGGTAAAACAAGTGTTAGCCAGTCTGCTCTTACTAAGAGAAATATCCATGGAACATATAAAAGGGCATCAGAAATGTCACACTTTAGAAGCAAAAGGCAACAGATAGGCTAATGAATAGGCCAAAGATGCTTCCCTCTGTTCGTCTTTGGAACTGATAGTCCTGATATCTTCCATCCCCAAAGAAATTGGATTCCCTGTATTCTCTGTAAAGGAAGTAAAAGATCTAGGACAATTGGGGGCTTCTTTAGATAGCCAAAGGAAGTGGCTCCTCCCAGACAGCTGGCAGATGCTGAACAAATTATGAGGGAAGTACTAGCGGTTTTGCAACAAGGGAGTCATTGGGGAGTACAGGCCATGTGTGACCTGCTCCTCAAGCATTTTACATGTGTGGGCCTTTATACTTTAGCCAAATGAATAAGTGAAAGATGTATAATCTTTCAGAGGTTTAATAAGAAGGTTGTAAGAAAGCAAGTGCCAGGGGAAGGGAGACTGGCCTCCAACTATTCCAGAGCATTCAATTTGATTATACTGAAATGCCCCCTGTAGGTCTACGAAAGTATGTCCTGGTTATTGTGGATCACCTGAAAGGATGGGTAGAAGCACACCCTGTAGCTTCAGCTACAGCATCAGGGACTTCAAAAATTATTCTTGAACAAATCATTCCCTGATATGGCTTAATAGAAAATATAGTTTCAAACAATGGTACTCACTTTACATCAAGAGTGTTGCAAAATATTATTCAGGGTCTAAATGTCACATACAACTTTTATACACCCTGGCAGCCACCATCCTCAGGGAAAGTGGAAAGAATGAACCAAACGTTAAAAAAACAAAATCTCTCTAAGTTGGTCTTAGAAACTAAATTACTGTGGGTTAAATATGTTCCTATAGCTCTTTTAAGAATGTGGACTGACCTTTGAAAGAACTGGGAATTTCTCCTTACAAAATGTTTTTTAGTCCTCCCTTCTCTGGGAAGCCCAGAGAACTTCAATCCTACAAGTCAAAGGATAACTTTCTTCAGAGGTATATACTAGCCTTGTCTTCTACTTTGTCATCCCTCACATATTGGTGTTTGCTGGCTCAGACTCCACCTTTTGGATTTGCAGTCCACCAACACCGACCTGGCAGCTGAGTCCTAATCAAGTCATGGAAAGAGTCCAAACTCCAAATGACCTAGGAAGGACCTTATCAAGTCTTGCTGACAACTAAAACAGCAGTCTGAATGGCAAAAAAGGCTGAACTTACTACACTCAAGCAAAGGGTGCCAGACATGTTTTCTGGTTGTGCGTCCCTTCTTGCAAGATTGAGAATAAATTATTTTCTTCTCCACAATCGGGTGAATCTTATTTTCTTCCAGAAGTAGATTTCTTTCTTACAATGTTCAAGATATTTTTAAAGTTTTTAGACTGCAATAAAGGTCTACATAATGAAAAAAATTTGCAAATGTGATTAGCTCTTTATAAAGAGCTGAGTACCAGCATATCCATCCAAAAAGATCTTGCCTGTATCAACTCATTTACATTATTAATTACAAAGCTTACTCTGAAAACTGAACCATGATATCAATGAGATCAATGATTTTAGCAGGGTGTTAAATATTCTGCAAAAAGTTCTTTACCATAATATAATCTTTTTTATTTTTATTTTTTTATTAAATTGTCTTACATAGATGACAAAAACTATAAGAGATTCCCACATACCACCCACCCACTCCTCCCAAATCACTAACATCTTTAATCATTTTGGCACATTCATTGCATTTGGTGAATACATTTTCTAGCACTGCTGCACCACATGGATTATAGTTTACATTGTAGTTTACACTCTCCCCCAATACTTTCAGTGGGTTATGGCAGGATATATAATGTGCATAATCTGTCCCTGCAATATAATTTAGGACAACTCCAAGTCCTGGAAATGCCCCCAGATCTCTTCTTTTCTTCCCTCTCCCTATCCTCAGCAACTACTAGTTGCTAGTGGAGAAAGTGGCCATTTTCTCCAGATCATTGCTACAGTTTCTTCCATTACTAGCCACAATATTTCTATAGTAGTATACCAGTAAGTTCACTCTAATCCATGTTGTATTCCTCCATCCTGTGGGCTCTGGGTTGGTGATGTGCACTTCACCTCTATATCTAGAGGGGGCTTAGATCCCATATGATTGATGGATGCAATTCTCCTGCTTCGAGTTGCAGGCACTCTCAGTTCTCAAGTGTGGTGGTTGACCATCTTCACCACCCTATTAGCTGGCCTGTGATAGTCCAACAAACTGGAGAGTAACAGCTGCAACTCTGCTGAGGTTCAGGACCCAGGTGGCACATGGACAGTCCAGAGATTGAAGTCTCCTTGGTATACACCAACCCCCGCACCAGCCACAATTTCAGTAAAAATGACAGAAGTGGCATATGTAGAAAGGTCACATCTGAGTCCAAATCCATCACACTCAGGAACACAAATTCCAAAGTTGGGCCCAGTTACAAGGCACTGAACTCCAGAACCAACTGCCATGATCATAGAACTGTGTGTCTCTGTAGCCCTCAGAATCACCAGTATCTGGGTTTGTATCTACTTTGGCTGTCTCTGGGATCCAGCTGAGGCATGGGTAAGTGCAACCCCTCTGATGATCCCATGACACTTTTTGAAGACCCTTAGCCATATATACTCATTTGCCTTTACAATTTCCCCCTTTTATTCAAGGTCTTTTTCTATTTGCATCACCAGTTAGTGATTGGTAGTAATCCCTCAGTACCAAGGAGGTTCATCCTGGGGGAGTCATGCCCCATGCTGGGGGGAATGTAATGTGCTTACATGCTGAGGTTTGCTTAGAGAGTGGCCTCATCTGAGCAATGTAGAGGCTCTCAGGGATTATCTGTTAGGCACTCTGAAGCTCTAGGCCTAGTTCATATTTCAGGCACAGAGACTCATAAGTATAGTCATCAGTATCAAGGGCTCATCATTGAAGCATCCTTCTTCCCTCATCTTTGCCCTTGCACTTGGGGGATTGTTGCTGTTCCATTGAGGAATGTGACAGAGCTCCCATGTCTTGGAACTCAGCATTCAGTCAGTTGTCTTTTGTAACTGTAACTATTATCAAAATACCCAACATATATCCAAAAAATTTTTATGTACCTAATATATGTGCCCTGGAGAACACCCTCCCAACCATGTGGCCACCATCAATAACACCCCACACCAACATTACTGCCCTGTCATAGCTGAAACCCTCTGTAGTTCAAAAATTCTTCGAAATGAAGTCAAATAATATGTTGCCAAATTCAATTAATAGGAAAATGAAATAGTAGTGTAGGTTTAAAGATTAGACATAGAATACATAGTAATTCAGAAAAACTAAAATAAAGTAAAAATAAATTGGAGTATTAAAATTGAAATGAAAAATATCATAAACTTTGTTTTTGATATCCTTCCTTTCAACGCTGTAATAGTTGTTGCTCTGTATGTACAGTGACAAGGTAATCTCATTTCTTCCTCAGTGTCTACATCCTTTCTATTTTTTAATAATTTTTAATTTTGCATTCAATAAAGTTTTAGATCACAGGAAAGTAACATATACATTATAGAGGACCCCCATATATCCAACATAAAACACTTTTACCCCTTCCCCAGCAACAATCGTTTTACATGTTCATGTTATATTTCCTGCAGCTGATGTACAGATATTGAAACATAGGTATCAAACATGGTTTATATTTTAGACTGTACAATTTCATAAGTTTTTAGTGATGCTATGTTTTACATTATGGTTAATATTTTAGCCTGTAGACTTTTATACAATTTTGCTGTAATTTAACATGTCCTATATCCATCATTGCATGATCTTGTGGAACACTTCCATTGTTCCCCATTTACCCTGCTTCCATCTGTTCTATTCCTCTCTCCCCCTCTCCTCAGGGCACACAGTGGCAATGAACCTTCCCTGCTTGAAGAACCAGACTCACAGATACTTGCAACAGTGCTGAGGGCCTGAAAAAATAGGCTGTCCTCCCCCATTGGGAGCCACCAACTCTATTGAGAGACACAATTCCCTCTATATCAGAGCATTAGGCCTCCCTACGATGTGGGTACAGCTTCCTATTCATTGTATGGGTCTCCACCCAGTGATATAACACACTATGACAAGAAGAGCACTCACACATTCCTTAGAAGGATGCCCCTGTTCCAGATGCTCCACTTAACCACCTGCAACAGGTAGTCCCTCCTTATAATATTTTCTAAAGACTTTTCTCAACATTATAGTTTCAATCACATACCCAAAAATTTCTCATGTTCAACTGTTACCCCCAGTCCTCCTCCCAATTCCTTGAGCCATATGACTTGTCCTCCCAGTCCTACCCCACTCAAGCCTGAAAATCCCCATGCATAGATATCCCAATGACCCCATTTTATCCTTTCCCTGTATAAATACTTACCTCAATTTAATCATAGATTTCACCAATCTAGGCGTCAGCTCACAATCTTCTCCCCCCCACACAATTTCCTGTAGGCCTATCATCCAGTCTCTAGCTAGCTGAGACAGCTTGGTTTGCTTATTTCATATCAGAGAGGTCATGTAGTATTTGTCCTTCAGTGCCTGGATTGCTTCACTCTGCATAAGGTGCTCAAGACTCATCCATGTTATCCCATGTGTTTGTACTATATTCCTTCTTATATATGAGTAGCATTCCACTGTATGTGTATACCACATTTTGCTTATCCATTCATCTGTTGATGGGCATTTGGGCTGATTCCAACTTTTGACAATAGTGAATAATGCCACTGTTAACATCGGTGCACATATTTCAGTTTGTTTCCTTGTTTTCAGTTCTGGGTGTATACCCAGCAGTGAAATTGCTGGGTCATATGGCATATCTATAGCTAGCTTTTTAAGAAACCATCAGACTGTCCTCCAGAATGGCTGGATCCTTCTGCATTCCCTCCAGTAGTGCATGAGTATTCCCATTCCTCCACATCCTCTCCAATACTTGTAGTCTTCTGTTTTTTGATAGCCACCAGTAAGATGGTATCTCATTGTAGTTTTGATTTGCATTTCCCTAATAGCTAGTGATTTTGAGCATCTGTTCATGTGTTTTTTAGCCATTTGTATTTCTTCTTTGGAGAAGCATGTGTTCATATCTCTTGCCAATTTATTAAATGGGTTGCTTGTCTTTTTATTTTCAAAATATAGTAGTTCTTCATATATGAAGGATATTAGTCTCCTATCATATATATGGTTCCCAAATACTTTCTCCCATTGGGTAGACTCTCTTTTCACTTTCTTGAGAAACTTCTTTGAGGTGCAAAAGGCTTTAATTTTGATGAGGTCCCATTTATCTATTTGCCCTTTTGCTGCTCGTGCTTTGGGTGTGAAGTTCATGAAGCCATTTCCTATTTCAAGGTGCTGCAGATGCATCCCTACATTGTTTTCCAAGGTCTTTATGGTCTTGGCTCTTATATTTAGGTCTTTGATCCATCTTGAGTTGATTTCTGTATAAGGTGTGAGATGGTAATCCTCTTTTCTTCTTTTACCTATGATATCCAATTCTCCAGGCACCATCTATTGAAGAGGCTGCTCTCTCCCAGTTGAGTGGGGTTGATGGCCTTGTTGAATATCTGATGACTATATACATGAGGATCTATGTCAGAATTCTTAATTTGGTTCCATTGGTCAGTGTTTCTGTCCTTGTGCAAACTTTGGAATTAATTGGAACAGTTTACCAAAGTGTACAGATAAATGTATAATATATTCCAATGAGGTGATAGAAAATAAACATAAGTTTAATCTTCTTGTCCTACTTTTGTGCCCTTAACTATTTACTTTGAAATAATTCCAAACATATTGGATAGTTGCAAAAATAATAAAAGTTATACACTGAGAATGCCAACATACTCTATCCCCTAGAGTCTAGCACACCAATTTTAACATTGTATCACATTTGCCTTGTTATTCTATCTCTCTGGTTTTCTCTCTCTTTCTTTATCTATCTATCTATCTATCTATCTATCTATCATCTATCTATCTATCTTTCTGTCTATCATCTGGCTGTGTATCTACCTATTTATCAATCGATATTCAGAACATTTGAGAGTAGGTTGTATATATCATACTCCTTGAATACATAATTCTTTCAGATATGTTTCCAAAAACAAGTATATTCACTTATGCTACTATCTTAAGTGCAGTTACCAAGTTCAAGTTATTTAACATTGATATAAAGTTCACAATTTCAAATTCAATTTTCCACATATCTAAATAATGTCCTGTTGAGCCTTTTCTCCTTCATTATTGGATTTTGTCCAGGATCATTTACTATATTTCATTTTCATTTTCTTTTAATTTGTTCCCTTTCATTGTGGGAATAGGTGCACAACATAAAGTTTTGCAGCTCAACTACTCCCAAGCATATCATCCAGTGAGATTAATCACATTCATGATATTGTGGAACTCTCACTATAATCCATTACTAGAACTTTCCCATCACCAGAAACAGGAACATTTTACCCTTTATACATTAACCCTATATTGTCTCTACTTCTCCCCTCTTTTAAATAGTACTCTAGGTTCTGCTTCTATATTCCCTTGTATGTTCTTTATTACAATTGGGCTTAAAATTAAAATCCCAATTCTAAAACAATCTAATTTGGTTTGGCATCTACTTAACTTCACAGTATATACAAATTATGTTCTTTTGCCTCTCTGTCCAACTACATTTTATGTACTTCTTGTCGCAAATTACATACTTGTACATTAGTGTAAAAAACTGTTGATATGTTATCATATTTTATTAATTTGCCTTTCAAATCCTATAGGAAGTAAAAAGTGGAGTTACAAACTAAAAATATAATAATACCACCTTTTATATTTACCCATGTCATTACCTTTATCAGAGACCATTATTTCATAATCATATTGAGACTCCCTTGTATGTGACACATTACTTCTCTGTAGTGGCTTTCAGAATTCTCTCCTTATCTTTGGCCTTGGGATGTTTGGTTATAATATTTTGTCATGTGGGTTTTATTTGCATTAAATTGAGGGAGTTTTCAGCCTTTTAAACTATTTCCTTTACTCCTTTATGCCTTTCCTCTCCTTATTAGCCTCACAAATCTTGTGTAATGGTATGTTTGATGGTGTCCCACAAGTTACTCAGGCTCTGTTCATATTTCTTCATTCTCTTTAAATTTTGTTCCTCAGAATGAATGATTTTAGTTGTCTTATATTAAAATTGACTCATTCTTTTTCTGACAGCTCCAATTTGCTATTGAACCTGTGTAGGGGATTTTTTATTTCTGTTACTGTGGGTTTCCACCCTGCTTTTTCCCTTTTCATAATTTTCAAATCTCTGTTGATACTCTTATTGTGTTCCTCTATCATTTTCCGGATTTTCTTTAGCTCTTTGTGCATATTTAGGATGATTATTAAAAAATAATCCACTATGTATGCTTCATTATGGAATATATTAACACACATATCCAAACAATATATAACATATGAAACAAAGATACAAACCTCTTAACATATGCTAGAAAAACCACATTTATTCCCCATTAGCTCTTTAAAAATCAGGATTACAATCCAACTTAATACAAATATATTTCCACTTCCTTTGACATTGTAATTTCAATTCTAAGAATTAATCCTGCTATATCAAAATTAAGGAATATTTAAATAAATGTTAGGTAGCTAGAAAATCATGTGACATTTAAATGTGTCCATACTCTCATTTACTTAAAAAGGAAAATATGAAATTATGTTTTTTTTTTAAAAGCAGGATATAAAATTATAACTTGTGTGATCTCAATTATGTAAGAAAGGCTAGTAAAAACCAAAATATTTCTTAAGGCTGAATTGTCAATGGAAGATTGAATCACCATGGTGTTCACAATCTTCATGTATATTCTGTATGTTCCAAAAGTTCTATTAATTTTACTATAATTCAAAAATAAAATAAAATTATTTTTAAAAACCTAAATAGCAAAAACTATCTCCAGTAGCCTGGGCTCAGTTGTCCCTACACTTATTTTCACCTTAGTAGTAATTCCTTTACCTTACTAAGAACATTAAATATAAAATTAGAGGAAAACCTTTTCCAACATTTCTTATTATTTTATTTGACTCTTTCTTGGTCTTTCCTTCTTTCCATACATGCAATACTTTTTTTTAAAAAATTAAGAAGATATATCTTTGGAACATGAGCACAGGCATGATTTTTTCACTATTAAAATATCTGCTTTCCCGAACATCTTTCACTATTTACACACCCCGACTCACTCTACAAGCTGAAGTGTCACTGAGAACAGCTGGATACAGATGACTTTTGCATATGCCTCTGAAAAGGTAATTTAGGACCTTTTTAAATAGTCTTTGGTATATGCTAGGTCTATTCCTTCTTGTCGGTGGTTCCTAATACTATCATCTCCTTTTTCTGGGACATCAATTTCTATTTCTTGGTATGTGTTGTAATTTTTTTATTGAACCTGGGCATTTAAATATTTAAATATGTTATCATTGGATTTTAGATTCTGAGGCATCTGTCATTAAGAGAGTATTCAGCTAGAGTTACGACAGAGATTTCTTTGAATGCCAAGAGTTAGAAAATGTAAAGAATTAAAAATAGAAAACAGAGTCTGAAGATAGTCCTTCTTCACAGTTTGCCTATAAAGTGAGTTTAGAAAGTAGCTTGAGGAAAAAGAATCATGGTATCCTTCTTGGCCCATCTGCACATGTGTCTGGTCCTAGGCATTCATTTGTGGCCCTATGAATTACAACATGGATCCAAATGTTCCTTTGTGTTTATGAAACAGTGTTACCTCACAGACTTTTGCACTGCATCATATATCCCAGACTACAAAACTTTGACCCAGACAAGTGCATTAATTTTTATTAGAGAAGTTGTAAGTTTGCAGGAAAAAAATAAGAAAGTACAGAGTTTTCATAAAACCCTTTTACAAAAGCAAAATATCCCCCTTTATTAGCATTTTGCATTAGTGCATTACCTTTGTTACAATTGCTGAAACACTATTATTATAATGATACCATTAACTCTGGCCCATAGTTTATATTAGGATTCATTATTGTACTGTACATTTATATGTTGTTGCTTTTTTCTGTTCTTTTATATGTATCTAAAATTTCCTATTTTACCCATTTTCACATATGAAATTTAGGGATTTTATATTTACAATATTTTGTGACATTCATCACCTTTCATTATTAAAACTTTTTCATAACCATGAACAGAAACTGCACAAATTAAGCATCAATTACCATTCCCTACCCTTACCCAGCCCCTGATAGCCTGTATTCTATTTTCTGAATGTGAATTTTTTTATCCTAATTATTTAATATCAGTGTGATCATAAAGTGTGTCCATTTGTGTCTGACTTATTTTGCCCAACATGTTTTCAAGATTCCTCCAGGTTTTAGCAGACATAAGAACTTCACTGCTCTTTAACGCTGAATAACATTCCATAGTATGTATATACTAAATTTTGTTTTTACATTCATCAGTAGACACACACTTGGGTTGCTTCAATCTTTTGGCAATTATTAATAGTACTGCTATACGCATCAGTATGCAAATATCTGTTATGTTCCCTGCTTTCATTCTTTTTGGTATATATCTAGAAGTGGAATTGCTGGGTCATATGATAATTTAACTTTATGAGGAACTGCCAAAATGTTTCCCCAGTGGTTGCACCAATTTACATTCCCACCAACAATAAAGGTTTTTCTTATCTCTCCACATTCTATCCAACACTTCTCAGATATCTTTACATGATTTACACCACAGGACACCTAGAAATGTCATTGAAGTTGAAGATCCTGGTATGTTTGTTGGATTTATATCTCATCATTTGACACACAAAACCTCACTAATAAGTATAGAGTAGTTGTTTATTCTTGACCACTGTGTTCATTCAACATATTGTAATCAATATAATGGACCAGTGTGATGTCTTGTGGGATGAAGAGATTCTCAAGTTCCTTGTGGTCAGTATTATGATACAGGGCTGGAGAGTTGATATAATCTCCAAGTAGGAGAGTGAAGGTATATTTCTGGCCTTGCCAGCTGAAACCGAAGTGTTTCTGGTGGTCATTACTAAGAGCAATTCATAAAAAAAGCATTTGCCAGATCAATAGCTGCATCCGGGCTACCAGGGGATGTGTTGATTTGCTTAAACTATGATACCACATCTAGAACAGCACGTGTGATTGTAGTCACCTCCTGCTTAAGTTTAGGATAATCCTTTAAGATCAACCTGTTTTATGCACAGGTCAAATAGAATTGAATGAAGATGTGTTGGCAAACAACCCTCCCCTCCCACCCCCAGATCCTTCAAATCCATGATGGTGGCAGTGACCTCTGAAATCCTTCCTGGAATTTGGTATTACATTTGATTTACAATTTTAATTGGTTAGGGCAGTTCTATTTTCTTCCACTTGGCCTTTCCTTCCATAATAGCCCTGATTTCATGAATTAGGAAACCAATGTGAGGATTCTGCCAGTTGCTGAATATGTCTACACCAATTATTTATCCCAGACTTGGAGAAATAACCATAGTATGGGTCTGGGGACCCACTAGAGTCATTGTGAGATGAACCTGAGCTAAAATTCCATTGATCACATGACATCCATAAGCCACTGCTCTGACTGGTGGACCACAATGACAGTTTGGGACTCCAGGAATTAATGTCACTTCAGGACCAGTGTCTAATAATATCTGAAATGTCTGGGAATTTCCTTTTTTACAATGCACTTTTACGCGGGTAAAAGGCAATAGGTTTTTAGGGAAGGTTGGGAGGTAGATTAATAGCACACATTTTGGCACTGTAAGTGGATCCCTCTGCAAGGAGGCACCGTCTTCTCCTCATTCAAGGACCTCTGGGTCTGTAAACTGTTTCAAGTCTGGGAATTGATTAACGAGCCATGACAGTTTCTCTAATTCAGGTTAGAATTCTGTTTACTTGAACTAGAGCTCTTCTGATTATTCAGATCAAGTAGGAATTTGACTGCCCATCTGTATTATTTCTAGGCACCCCATAATCCATTAGTCAACTCAATAGCTCTCTTCTACTCAGTTGATTTTTTAGGTGAAAATGCTCTAAAAATGATTGAAGTGATGAATACAAAATTATGTGATTGTACTGAATAAAACTGATTGAATATCTTAGATGGATTTATGCTTTATTAAGATGTATCAACGAAATGGATTTGTTAAAAATATATATATGGGATTCCCACATACCCCACCACTTCCCTCTCCCCTATTTCTCCCATTAAGCTCTTTCTTTAGTGTGGAGCATTTGTTAAAATTGACAAGGACATACTGAAACATTCCTACTAGCCATGGTCTATAATTTACATTATACTTTAGTCTTTGCACCACAAAATTTTATAGGTTTTGGCAAAATGTATCCATTATTGAAATATGCAGAACAATTCCAATGTCCCAAAAATTCTCCATATTACACCTATTCTTCACTCTCCCTTCCCTCATAATCTCTGGTGGCCACTGCTTTTATATCAGTGATACAAGTTATTCCCTTGTTAGAATAAAAATAAGTTTACTTTGTCCATAGGTGCATTCCCCTGTTATGTTTGTTCACGTCTAAATATTGAGGATTTTAGAATTGTGATATCCACTCAGTTTCCGATTGAGAGAGTGCTTAGATACAATGGGGTAGATAGATTGTACTCTTTGTTTTTTGGGTTGGTCATTGTTCATCATCATCCTTTGGTAGTTTTCCTGGGTGAGTTCAATGAACTGAAGAGTAGGTGTCACAACTCTGATGAGATTCAGGGCTCAACTGGCATATGAACAAACTAAAGATTTAAGTCTCTGGGACAAATATTTAATGAGTGTAGTGCTAATTATAGGCTCATATAAACGGGACAGAGGAACCATGTGTAGGGAAAATATAAATAAGTCTAATTCATTTATAGTCTAACTCTGTTACATTGGGAGCATATATTCCAAAGTAAGAGCCACTGACAAGGTACAAAATTCCTGGCATTGTCTCCCTTGCATATAGTGTCTAGATATCTCTACAGCCCTCAGGAACCCTGTTTTTGAGGCACTGTTTACTGTGGCAGTCAATGAGATCCTTTTGAGATGATTCACTTTGATATCTCCTGGCCACAAAAACTCATCTGTATTCAATATTTCTTCTTTTTGGTCAAGGTCTTTTTCCAAGTGCATATCTACTTGGTACTTGGCAAGAATTTCTCAGTGCCAGGGACACTTACCCCCAATTACTGCTTTGAGTCTGCTGTTCTTTGTGGTAACCACACCCACTTTTTCTTTGGAGAGTAAATGCTGCCAATTCCCTTTTTCCTACATGGAATCTGATCATCCCCGTAGTGTTAAGCATCCCATTTCAGTGACAGCAGTTCCTAGTGTAATATCTGTCCTGTGGAGAACAACCATTGTCCTCTTCAGGGAAGATGGAGTTAATCTCTTAAATTCATTTCTCACAGTCCTGTTTATAACTGTGTCCTCTGTACATTCCTTGGGTGGGTGTTAGATTTTACATGATAATCCCATTCTAACATGCCAATAAGTTGTAAGGTTTTTGATCCCCTCATCTTGAGTATACCTAGGTAATTCCTACTGCCTGGTCAACCATTTGATGTTGTCAACATTTACAAACTTAGTAATGTCAACCATCTTTTTTAGTGTCTTTTCTTGTATTACAATAAAATATAAAGGATTATCAAAACTAATTCAAAAAGTAAGAACTATATAAAGTAAATATTAAATGCCTTATTGCCTCCCTCCACTTTCTCCCCATGGAAAGTTTTCCTTCCACAGAATAGGACCTCACTATACATACAATGCTCTGCAACATGCTTCTTTCATTCAACAGGGAGTATTAGAGATGTCTTCATGATTGTATGTACACATGAATTCTTTCTACCACTGCAGATATTCCATCTTAAAGATGTACCATAAATTTCTGATGCATTTCTCTATAAATGGACATTAGATTTACCATTTTCTTTTCTTTTCATTTTTTACACTGTTTTTTTATTTATTTATTATTTCTCTCCCCTTATCCCCCCACACTGGTTGTCTGTTCTCTGTGTCTATTTGCTGCGTCTTCTTTGTCTGCTTCTGTTGTTGTCAGCAGCACGGGAATCTGTTTCTTTTTTTGTTGTTATTGTGTCATCTTGCTGTGTCAGCTCTCCATATGTTTGGCACCATTCCTGGGCAGGCTGCACTTTCTTTTGAGCTGGGCAGCTCTTCTTACAGGGCGCACTCCTTGCGTGTGGGGCTTCCGTATGCGGGGGACACCCCTGCGTGGCACGGCACTCCTTGCGTGCATCAGCACTGCACATGGGCCAGCTCCACACGGGTCAAGGAGGTCCGGGCTTTGAACTGCAGACCTCCCATGTAGTAGACGGATGCCCTAACCACGGGGCCAATTCTGCCGCCCCCTTTTTCATCATTATAAAAATGCTATGATAACTAAGTTTTTAGTTATTTTTTTAACAAATTGATTTTTGACAGATATTAATAATGAATATAATTTATTCAAAGTGTACTCAATGGTATTTGGTATAATCACATGGTTGTGCATCATCACTTAACTCATTAATAAAACATTATCATTATTTCAATAATATTAATTAAAAAATTGAGAAACTAACAAGAAAATTCGACACCACTCAGTTTATCTGTTCCCCTACTGTTAATAGCTGCTATTTCTGGCAATTCTTGCACAATTATTTATTTGTTTATTTAGCAGTTTTATTGAGATATAGTCACATACCATAAGATCTATCAAAGTGTATTACCAGTGGTATTTTTAGCTGTAAAAGAGTCCTTTATTGTAAAATTATAAAATAAATATTAAATTTATTGAAAGAAATTACAATTTTTAAATGAGAGTGCAAGGCCAGGCTAGATTTAATATAATCAATTATAAAAAATAGCATAGCAAGAAACATTTATAAATACAAATAATAGCTCAAATATAATGGAAATTAATTATTACAATTCTATTTTTATATTATAGTTCTAACTATTGGGCATAATAATCTTCAAGAATGAAATTAATGATTGATTTATTATTTAATTTATATTTATGCCACAATTCTTTGTACACAATCGAATTCCCATTTGGGAATTATTCACATCTTATTGTAATGAATTACAGTAGATAACCATTCACCAACTCAACATTTTATGAGGCAGAAAAATATTGTTCAACTGTAGTCATGCTAAATCATTATTGATCTAAATATATTATTTTAATTAAAGAGTATGAATAAGAAAGGTTAAAGAAAAATGAAGTATCCAAAAAATCTCTTTTTCAACCCTCCTCAATTAAAATCAAGTGTTTATTTTGTGTGAAAAAATTACAGAATACTGATCACAGGAACAATTTGCCAGTTGCAGTGAGTAATGTTTATTCATATACTATAGCATTATTCTTTTATATTTATTTGGACTACTTCAGCACTGTTGTGGTTACAATCTTCATGGAATGCTTTTTTTCAACCTTTCCCTTTTAACATGGTTGTGCCTTTACATCTGAGTTGGGTCTCTTATAGGCAACATATAGATGGCTCATATTTTTTAGCCTTTCTATCATTCTATCTTCTGACCCATGTTTCAGCCAGTCACTTGAACAAACTGTCAGAGCCCTTTCTAAACGCTAAGCTACATAATTATATCTATAATCACAGCTTTCCAGGACCATATCAATAAATTCAACCTAATCCAACATTTTTCTTTCCACCATTGCCTCACACTTTTATGTCCATAACTACATATATTCCCCTGATTTCTGTCTATATAAATTGGACATTTCGTGCAGTTCTTTTGATATATAGTGTACAACCTCATGGGCCTCACTTTGTACCTTAACTTTGGTGGATTGTTGTGATTTTACTGTAGTTATAGATCTGGAAGGGAAAGGGGTGGTGTGCTGAGGTAATGAGAAACATTAGAAGAGTCTTGCAATTCATTTCCCTCAGTATATTCTGTTTTAGTTTCATCTGGTGAGAAGTGATTAATCTCTTCTAGTGGAGGTTGAGTGGCAGACTCTTTGGCAGGCTGGAGGTGGGTAAGGTGTTTCCTCAGAGCAGAATAAAGGTTGGGAAGTTGATTCCTCAGGGCAGAGTGTTATAGTTTTATCTGGTAAGGATTCAGCTGAATTTAGGGCTTAAATACCCCCACTACCATCATTATCCAACAGTATGACTCCATCCCAATTTTCAGGATGCCATTTCTTTCCAATCAATGTCCTCACTTTAACAGCAGATGCCTTGTAAGATTGAGATTTTAGCTTCCTTTGTAACTCTGCCACTTGCACCATGAGACTCAGGGTTTGGTTTTCAGAGATCTCAAATATGTGGCTGCAAGAAACTAGATGTTATCTCAGGGCACACATAGAAAACTTTACAGCATTTCTGCAGCACTTAAATTGCCATTTTAAAGTTTTCAGTTCATTCCCTCCTTTTATAACCATGCCTAGCATATATAGGAACAACCAGCCAATAGCGTTGTACCTTTTATCTCCTCAAAATTCTGTTAAGATGTCAAAAGCACTCTTACCTAGAGCCTTATCTCTTATAAGCATGGAAATAGCCCTATCCATTGGTGAGATTGTGCATGCCTCTATTGTCAACTCATGCCATGGACTATCAGCGTCCTCTGATTTTTGGAAACAGAATCTTTGGTGCCTTTAATCTAACCAGAGTAGACAGCCCATTGATAAAAACCCAGAATCATTTCAGAAATTCCATTTTTGAGGTTCTGTTACTCTAGAACCACTCACAGTATTATTCAGGGTCCTCTGGTGAAACAGAACTTACAGTAGATATCTATAAATATTATGCGATTTTATAAAACTGTCTCGCATCATTGTGGGGATGCACAAGTCCAAATTCCATAGGGTAGGCTGCAAGTCAAGGACTCTGATGAAGGACTTTGGTAAGTTCCTCAGGAGAAGCTGAGTGTCTGAAGTAGAGATGGGAATTTTCTCTCTGACTGAAATCTCTTCTCCTTAAAAGGCCTTCAACTGATTGGATGAGACATCTCTCACTGCTGAAGGCAATCTCAACAGATTGTAGTTGTAATCAGCCATAGAGTCAATCAACTCACTGATTGTTTATGTCTAGGAAAAGTCCTCACAGTACAATTAAACTAGTGCTCACTTCATCAAACAATTACTTGGCTGATTTGACAAATGAACATGTACATAACTGTACTATATCCATACTTTCCTTTATGTTATTGAACATAGTTGATTTTACTGAATGTTTATGATAGTTGTTGTAATGTCTGTATTTCCTCCATTCTCATTTCTACTATTTGTTCCCTTGAGTGGGTCTTATCTCCCTATTTCCATGTATGAGTTATGTTTTCTATATCTGGGCATTTTATTATTTTTATATGCTGACTCTTGAAGTCAATGCCTCTCTCTTTCTTAAGGTTTAAGTGTAGATTAGTTGTATAGTAAGATTTTTTATCAATATGTGGTACAGCACTAATTGAATTTTTAGAGCATCCAGTGGATAATAGTTTGGTTTTTGTCTGATTTTTCTTAACATGATGTTCTTTTAAAAGAACTTATTGGAGAATTTGTGGGTTTACTGACCAATCATGCATAAAATACAGGATTCCCATACACCACCTCACCACCAACACCTTGCACTAGTGTAGAACATTTGTTACAATTGATGATAGCACATTTTTTAAATTGTATTAATTTTTTTAGGAGTAGTTAACTTTGATGAAAATGTATTGAAATAGTACTTTTCACTTTCATCCATAGTTTATATTATGTGTATTTTCCCATATAACACCCTATTATTAATATCTTGTATTAATGTTGCATGTTATATTTCATGAAAGAATATTCTTTTACTTGTACCATTAACTATAGTCCATCTAAAATAGATCTCACTGTGTTATATAGTCCCATGATATATCTGTTGATTTTTTTTAAATTTTTTTTTATTGACTTTGTAATAATATTACATTAAAAATATATATGTGAGGTCCCATTCAACCCCATCCCCCCACCCCTCCTTTCCCCCCCCCAACAACACTCGTTCCCATCATCATGACACATCCATTGGATTTTGTAAGTACATCTTTGGGCACCTTTGCACCTCATATACATTGGTTCACATCATAGCCCATACTCTCCTCCATTCCATCCAGTGGGCCCTGTGAGGATTTACAATGTCCGGTGATTGCCTCTGAAGTACCATCCAGGGCCGCTCCATGTCCCAAAGACGCCTCCACCTCTCATCTCTTCCTGCCTTTCCCCATACCCTTCGTCCACTATGTCCACTTTTCCCATTCCAATGCCACCTCTTCTATGTGGACATTGGATTGGTTGTGTCCATTGCACCTCTATGTCAAGAGGAGGGTCAGATTCCACCTGGATGCTGGATGCAATCCTCCCATTTTCAGTTGTAATCACCCTAGGCTCCATGGTGTGGTGGTTGTCCTTCTTCAACTCCATTTTAGCTGAGTGTGGTAAGTCCAATAAATCAGATTGTAGGTGCTGGAGTCTGTTGAGGCTCAGGATCTGGCTATCACATTGTCAGTCCAGAGATTCAAATCCCCTAAATATATCTTAAACCCCAACATTAACTGCACCTCCAGCACATTGGCATGAAAGTCTTATGAAGGGAGATCCCATCTGAGTCCAGATTCATCACACATAAACACCATTTCCAAAGAGGGGCCATCTGCCCTGGTAGTTAACCCCATCGGCCATGACCATAACTCCCGTGGGTCTCTTTAGCCCTCAAAGGAACCAATATCTGGGGGTTGTATCTGCTTTATCTGTCTCTCTGACTCTGCTCAGTTGTGCATGAGGGCAATCCTTCTGCCAGCCTCCAGACTCCTTTTTGGAAACTCGTAGCCATATAAACTCATTTCTCCTTTCCATTTCCCCCTTACTTTAGGTCAAACAGCATTTTAAAGTCATGGTATTTTATGTAGACATGGATATTCTGCTGATCCGCATTGAACCTTCCGTATAAGGTCATTTTCCAGTTGCATCATCAGTTGGTAGTTGATAGTGGTCCCTCGTTGCCAGGGAGGCTCATCCCCGGGTGTCATGTCCCACGCTGGGGGGAAGGCATTGCATTTACATGCTGAGTTTGGCTTCGAGACTGGCCACATTTGAGTAACATGAAGGCTGACAGGAGGAAATTCCCAGGCACAAAGTTGTTCTAGGCCTTGTTCTTATTTTGGGTTTATCAGCTCACAAGCATAGTCATTAGCATCAGGGGCTCACTGTTGAACCCTCACTCCCTCCCGGTCCCCGCCACTGTACCTGGGAGACTGTCGCTGCTCCCCTAGGGACCACGACAGAGCACCACTGGCCAGGAACCCAGTACCCCCCCTACTGTGGTTTTTAATTGTTGTCACTATGAGTATATCCAAACATTACCATGCATCCTGGACATATGTTCTGTACAGCTCCCTGTCAGCCATATATCACCTGTCATTGGTACCCCATACCAGTATCCCTCCATTGCCATTGTTGAAACACTCTGTGATCCAGAACTCCCCGAAATTTGAAGCCCAATATAATTTCATGGTCCCTTACTAGGGAATGGCATATAGCGATGAGCTTAAAGGATAGATAAAGAACTTGGATAAAGTTAGATAAAGAACTTAGATAAAGAATGTTGACTTGAAAAAATTCCACATCCTATCTTTTTTTCCCCCCCCCCCCTAATTATTCAGCTTTTCTTCACAGGAGTCCTAGACCACAGCAATGTATATATATAATATACAGCACTCCCACACATCCACCAGAAAACCTTTTCCCTTCCACAGTGATACTCTTATGCCCTATTCATATCATATTTACTTAAAGTGATGTACAGAGTCTGAGACATTAGCTTTCTAACAAGGTGACATCTGTGCTTACATTGTGGTGCATACTTTAGGATACACAGTTCTTTACATTTTTAGTTATCCTATGTTTTACATTATGTTTTACATTATCAGTCTGTCATCTCCTATATGTTATAGTGTAATATTACATGTTTTATATCCATCCTTGTGTACTCTCAAGAAACTCCTCTCTTACCCCCCATTTACTTTGGTTCCACACATTTAACGTCCATTTTCCCTTCCACCTTGGTGTCCTCAGTGATAGCCAACCTCCGTTTCCTGAGGAGCCACTTCCAGAGATAGATGGAATAGTGTTCAGGTCCTAACTTACTCAACTGCCCCAATGCCCTGGGAGCCACCCTTTCTCTCGAGGGATACAGTTCCCTCTATTTGATGGCATTAGTCCTCCCCAGGATGTGGGTCCACCCCCACTCTCACTACTTGGGTTTCTACCCCATGGTGTCACCCACTCTGGCAGAATGAGCATTTAGACATTCCCCAGGAGTCCGTCCTGCATCAGACCCTCCCCTCCGAGCATTCTAAACAGGTAACCCTCTTTATTATATTTTGATATGATTTTCTCGGCATTTTACTCTCCACCAACACCTGACCCTCTCCTGGTTCGTATGCTACCCCTCCCTCCCCCCACTTTTGGGCAACGTTACCCATCCGTCCCTCCCCAGCCACCCTCAAACCCGCAAAGCCCCAAGCAAAGGCAACCCCTTGCCCCCCTTTTATCTCTTCTTTGTGTTCATACTTACCACCATCTCGTCTTAAATTCGACCCCTGCAGACATCGGCTCATATCCTTCCTCCACCCTCCGATTTCCTGTAAGCCTATCGTTCAGTCTCTTGCTATCTAGGGCAGCTTGTTTATTTCATATCATTGAGGTCATGTAGTATTTGTCCTTCAATGTCTGGGTGGCTTCACTCAACATAAGGTTCTCAAGATTCATCCATGTTATCACATGTGTTTGTACTGTGTTTGTTCTTACAGCCGAGTAGTATTCCATTGTGTGTATATACCACATTTTATTGATCCACTCATCTGTTGATGGACATTTGGGTTGATTCCAACTTTTGGCAATAGTGAACAATGCTGCTATGAACATTGGTGTACATATATCGGTTTGTGTTCTTGTTTTCAGTTCTGCTGGGTATATACCCAGCAGTGGTATTGCTGGGTCATATGGCAAATCTATGGCTAGTTTTTTGAGAAACCGCCATACTGTCCTCCAGAATGGTTGGATCCTTCTGCATTCCCACCAGCAGTGGATGAGTGTTCCCCTTCCTTCACATCCTCTCCAGCACTTGTATTCTTCTGTTTTTTTCATAGCTGCCAATCTTATGGGTGTAAGATGGTATCTCATTGTAGTTTTGATTTGCATTTCCCTGATAGCTAGAGATTTGGAACATTTTTTCATGTGCTTTTTTGCCATTTGTATTTCTTCTTCGGAGAAGTGTCTGTTTAAGTCTTTTTCCCATTTTTTAAATGGGTTGTTTATCTTTTTATTTTCAAGATATAGGAGTTCTTTATATATGCAAGTTATAAGTTTCTTATCAGATATATGGTTGCCAAATATTTTCTCCCACTGTGTGGGCTCCCTTTTTACTTTCTTGACAAACTCCTTTGTGGTGCAGAAGGCTTTAATTTTGAGGAAGTCCCATTTATCTATTAGTTCTTTTGCTGCTCGTGCTTTTGGTGAGATATTCATAAATCCATTTCCTATTACAAGGTCCTGTAGATGTTTCCCTACACTGCTTTCTAAGGTTTTTATGGTCTTGGCTCTTATATTTAGGTCTTTGATCCATCTTGAGTTGATCTTTGTATAAGGTGTGAGATGGTAATCCTCTTTCATTCTTCTACATATGGCTATCCAGTTCTCCAGACACCATTTGTTGAATAGGCCACTCTCTCCCAGTTGAGAGGGTTTGGTGGCTTTATCGAATATTATGTGGTTGTATATGTGAGGTTCTATATCAGAGCTTTCAATTCGATTCCATTGGTCTATGTGTCTCTCCTTATGCCAATACCATGCTGTTTTCACCACCGTGGCTTTAGAGTATGTTTTGAAGTCAGGTAGTGTGATTCCTCCAATTTCGTTTTTCTTTTTCAGTATGTCTTTGGCTATTCGGGGTCTCTTTCCTTTCCAAATAAATTTCATAGTTAGTTTTTCTAGTTCCTTAAAGAAGGCTGCATTGATTTTTATTGGGATTGCATTGAATGTGTAGATCAGTTTTGGTAGGATAGACATCTTAATAATGTTCAGTCTTCCTATCCATGAACAAGGAATAGTCTTCCATTTATTTAGGTCTTCTTTGATTTCCTTGAACAATCTTGTATAGTTCTCGGTGTATAAGTTCTTTACCTCTTTAGTTAAATTTATTCCTAAGTATTTGATTTTTTTATTTACTATTGTGAATGGTATTTGTTTCTTGATTTCCTCCTGATCTTGCTCATTATTGGTGTACAGAAATGCTACTGATTTTTGCGCATTGATCTTATAACCTGCGACTTTACTAAACTCATTTATGAGTTCTAGAATCTTCGTTGTAGATCTCTCAGGGTTTTCTATGTATAGGATCATGTCATCTGCAAATAATGAAATTTTGACTTCTTCCTTTCCAATTTGAATGCCTTTTATTTCTGGTTCTTGCCTCAGTGCTCGAGCAAGTACTTCTAAGACAATGTTAAATAGGAGCGGAGACAGTGGGCATCCTTGTCTTGTTCCTGAGTTTAGAGGGAAGGAGTCTAGGATTTCTCCATTGTAAACAATATTGGCTTTAGGTTTTTCATATATACTCTTTATCATGTTCAAAAAATTTCCTTGTATTCCAATCATTTGGAGTGTTTTTATCAAGAAAGGGTGCTGTATTTTGTCAAATGCTTTTTCTGCATCAATAGATATAATCATGTGATTTTTTTCCTTCAATCTGTTTATATGGTGTATTACGTTGATTGATTTTCTTATGTTGAACCATCCTTGCATACCTGGGATGAATCCCACTTGGTCGTGGTGTATAATACGTTTAATGTGTTGTTGAATACGATTAGCAAGTATTTTGTTAAGTATTTTTGCGTCTAGGTTCATTAGAGAAATTGGTCTGTAATTTTCCTTTCTTGTGATGTCTTTGTTTGGCTTTGGTACTAGGGTAATGTTGGCATCATAGAAGGAGTTGGGTAACGTTCTTTCTGTTTCGATGTTTTGGAATAGTTTCAGCAGGATTGGTGTCAGTTCTTTCCGGAATGTTTTGTAGAATTCACCTGTGAAGCCATCTGGCCCTGGGCTCTTCTTAGTTGGGAGATTTTTAATAACTGATTCTATCTCTCTGCTTGTGATTGGTTTGTTAAGATCATCAATTTCTTCTTTTGTCAATATGGGCTGTTTATGTGTTTCTAGGAATTTGTCCATTTCCTCTAGATTGTCATTTTTGTTGGAATATAGTTTTTCAAAATATCCTCTTATGATAGTCTTTATTTCTGTCGGGTCAGTGGTGATATCACCTTTCTCATTTCTTATTTTGTGTATTTGCATCTTCTCTCTTTTTTTCTTTGTTAGTGTTGCTAAAGGTTTGTCAATTTTGTTAATCTTCTCAAAAAACCAGCTCTTGGTCTTGTTTATCTGTTCAAGTACTTTCTTATTTTCTATTTCATTTAGTTCTGCTCTTATCTTTGTTATTTCCTTCCTTCTTCTTCCTGTTGGGTTGCTTTGTTGTTGTTTTTCTAATTCCTTCAAATGTGCAGTTAGTTCTTCAATTTTTGCTCTTTCTTCTTTTTTGATATATGAATTTATGGCTATAAACTTCCCTCTCAGTACTGCTTTTGCTGCATCCCATAAATTTTGGTATGTTGTGTTATCATTATCATTTGTTTCAAGGTAGTCATTGATTTCTTTTGAGATTTCCTCTTTGACCCACTGTTTTTCTAAGAGTGTGCTGTTTAATTTCCAAATCGTGGTGTGAAATCTGGGCTTCTGTCCCTTGCAAATCTCCAGCTTGACTCCACTGTGGTCAGAGATAATGTTTTGTATGATTTCAATCTTTCTGAATTCGTTCAGCCTTTCTTTGTGGCCTAGCATATGATCTATCTTGGAGAATGATCCATGTGCACTTGAGAAAAATGTATATCCTGCTGTGTTTGGGTGTAGCGATCTATATATGTCTATTAGATCGAGCTCCTCTAATATACTATTCAGATGTTTTGTTTCTTTGGTGATTCTCTTTTGAGATGTTCTGTCCAGAGTTGATAGTGGTGTATTAAAATCCCCCACTATAATTGTAGATGTATCTATTCTTTCACTTAGTTTTTCCAGCATTTGCCTGACGTATTTAGAGGCACCCTTGTTAGGGGCATAGATATTTATGATTGTTCGATCTTCTTGACAGATTTTCCCTTGGACTAAAATGTAGTATCCTTCTTTGTCTCTCACAATTGTTTCACATTTAAAGTCTATTTTGTCTGATATCAATATAGCTACTCCTGCCTTTTTTTGGTTATTGTTAGCTTGTATGATTGTTTTCCAGCCTTTCACTTTCAATCTCCATGCGTCTCTGGGTCTAAGATGTGTCTCTTGTAGACAGCATATGGATGGGTCATATTTCCTTATCCAATGTCCCAGTCTGAATCTTTTGATAGGTGAGTTTAATCCATTGACATTCAGTGTTATTACTATCAAGGAATTATTTGTGTTAGCCATACTTTGATTGGATTTGTGTTTCTCATATTTTGTTTGTATATTTTTTTTTGTCTTTTTTGTTGTTGTTGTTGGTCTTATACTCTCCTCCAACTTTGCCTTTCCTGTTTTTTCCTTTCTTCCTGCAGCACTCCCTTTAGAATTTCTTGAAGGGGAGGTTTCTTGTTGGTATACTCTTTCAGTTTCTGTTTGTCTGCGAATATTTTGAACTCTCCATCATATCTGAATGCTAGTTTAGCTGGATAAAGTATTCTTGGTTGGAAATTTCTTTCCTTTAGTACCTTGACTATATCATACCACTGTCTTCTTGCCTCCATGGTTTCAGAAGAGAAATCAGCACTTAATCTAATTGAGCTTCCCTTGTATGTGATGGTTTTCTTTTCTCTTGCTGCTTTTAGGATTTTCTCTTTGTCTTGAGCATTGGATAATTTGACAAGTATATGTCTTGGGGTGGGCCTGTTGGGGTTTATGACTTGTGGAGTGCGCTGTGCTTCTTGGATATGTACATCTGTCTCTTTCAGTATATTTGGGAAGTTTTCAGCCATTATTTCCTGCAACACTCTTTCTGACCCCTTTCCCTTCTCTTCACCTTCTGGAATGCCTATAATATGTATGTTTGAGCGTTTTGCATTGTCATTTAGGTCCCTAAATCCTAATTGGATTTTTTCTATCTTCTTATTGACCCCTTCTACTATCTGTTTGATTTCTGATGTACTGTCTTCCACATCACTAATTCTCTGCTCTGTCTCTTCTAGTCTGCTGATATTTGCTGCAAGTGTATTTTTGATTTCTTGAACTGTGGTGTTCATTCCCATCATATCTGTTATGTTTTTGCGTATGTCTGCAATTTCCCCTCCAAGTGATATCTTCATGTTGTTAACCTCTTTCATTACTGCACCAAATTTGTCGGTGATAAATGTTCTAAGATCTTTCATTGCTTGTGCCAAGTTTTGCTCCCCTTCGTGATTATTGGTTTGTTGATTGGATTCAGCCATGTTTTCCTGATTATTGGTTTGGTTTGTAGATTTTTGTTGCTTTCTGGTCATCTCTTTATTTTGACGAATTTAATCAGTTCCTTAGCTTCTTTGTCTGCTCTTGGAGGTTAATTAGTTGTTATTTTTGCATAGGTGTTATATCTTCTCTTTGTCAGATTTTTCTTCTTATTCTAGTTATTTTTGTAGTAAATGCCATTAAAATGCCTCCAGCGGGGTAGTGGATGTAGCTCAGTTGCTTGAGCACCTGCTTCCCAAGTACAAGGTTCTGGGTGCAATCTCTGTACCTCCTTCCCAGGACTTGTCCCTCAGGCAAAAGCAGCTTGCAGACAGTCTCTGTTGATTTTTATTCTAGTAACATATATGAACAAAATTTCTTCTTTTAACCACATTTGCCCATATAATACAGTGTCGTTAATTACACTCAAAATAATATGCCACCATCACCACCATCCAATCAACCTAAGTAGTAATTCAGTACAAATTATGCATCAACTCCCCATTTTTTAACCCTAATCTATCCCTGAGTAACCTATATTTTTAATTCTAAGATTTTTGTGTTTTTTAATTATTTCATACCACTGAGATAATGTAATGTTTGCCCTTTCATATCTGGCTTATTTCACTCAGCAAAATGTCTTCAAGGTTCTATTTTGTCACATGTAGGACTTCATTCTTTTTTATGGCTGAGTAATATTCCAATGTATTTATATACCACTTTTTGTTTATTCATTCATTGCTGTTGGGCACTTGAATTGCTTCCATCTTTTGACAATTGTGAATAATGCTGCTATGAACATGAGTGTGCAAATACATGTTTAAGACTGCTTTTAATTCTTCTGGGTATACACCTAGTAGTGGGATTGCCAGGTAATATGTGAATTATATATTTAGCTCCCTGAGGAACTGATAAACTATCTTCCACAGTGGCTATACCATTTTCCATTGCCACCAGCAATGAATGAGTGTAACTACTTCTCTCAGTCTTCTCCAACACTTGTTATTTTCTTTTTTAAAAAACAACAGCCATTTTAATGGGTGTGAAATACTATAACATTGTGGTTTTGATATGCATTTCTTTAATAGCTAATGACGTTGAGGATATTTTCATATATTTTTAAATCATTTGTATATACTCTTGTACAAACATCTGTTCAACTGTTATACTCATTTTTAAATTGTTTGTCATTTTATTGTTGATTTGCAGCATTTCTTAATATATTCTGGATATTAAATCTTTACCAGATATGTGGTTTCCAAATATTTTCTTCGATTACATAAGTTGTTGGTTTTACTTTCATGATGAAGTTTTTGGATGGATGAATATTTTTAAATTTAAGGGGGTCCCATTTATCTAATTTTTTGCTTTATTTTTTGTGTTCTGAGTTTAAAGTCCAAGAATTCATTAACCAACAAAAGGTCCTGAAGATGCTTCATTACATTTTATTCTAGGAGTTTTATAGTCTTGTTCATATATTTACATGATTGATCCATTTTCAGTTAACTATTTTATGGTGTGAGATAAGAGCCACTTTCATTCTTTTGCATATAGATATCCAAATATCCCAGCATCATTTGTTGAAGGGACTTATTTCCCAATTGTGTGGACTTGGAATCCTTGTAAAAAATCAATCGAACATAGATTTGTGGGTTTAATTTCAAACTCTCAATTTGATTCCATTGATCAATATGTCTATCCTGTGCCAATACCATACTATTTTAACCACTGTAACTTTGTATTATGTTTTAAAATCAGGAGGTGTGAATACTCCAACTTTGTTCTACATTTTCATGATGTTTTTGGCTATTTGAGGTCCCTTGTCATTCCAAATAAATTTATGAATTGACTTTTCCATTTCTGCAACTAAGGTTGTAGGAGGTTTTACTGGGATTGCCTTGAATCTGTAAATCATTTTGGGTATAATTAACATCTAACAATATTCAGTCTTCCAGTACATGAAAATGGAATGTCTTTTCATTTGTTTAGGTCAACTTTGATTTTATTTTAACAACCAAAACTTTGCTGTGTACAAGTCCATTACATTCTTTGTTAAATTTATTCCAAGAGACTTGGTTATTGTAGTTGGTATTATGGATTGATTTTTTTCTTGATTTCCTCCTCAGATTGTTCATTATTAGTATGTAAAAGCAATGCTGATTTTTCTGTGTTGATCTTTTACCCTACCACTTTGAATTCATTAACTCTAGTAGGTTTGTTGTACTAGTTTTGGGGGACTTACTATACATAGGATTATGCCTTCTGAAAATAGTGAAAATTTTACTTCTTTCCAATTTGGATATTTTTAGTTGTTTTTCTTGTCTAAATGCTCTTGTTGGAACTTCTAGTTCAATGTTAAATAGCAGTGGTAACAGTGCATATCCTTGTCTTGTTCCAGATCTTAGAGGGAAAACTTTTAGTCTTCCACCATTGAAAATCATGTTAGCTGTTTGTTTTTCATATGTGTCCTGTATATTATTGAAGAAGTTTCCTTATGTTCTTATTTTTCTAAATTTTTTATTTTAAAAATGCAGTTTTGTCAATTTCCTTTTTTGAGTCAATGGAGATGACGATGTTCACCTTCTTCTTATCCTAGTTATGTGCAATAACTTTCAATATCATCTTACAATGATGGTTTCTCTTCAATAAATTTATTTCCCTTCCTCTGTTTTTCCTATATGAGCTCTTGTGTGATGGTTAAGTTCATGTCACAAATTAGCCAGGTTTTGGTGCCCCATTGTTTGGTCAGACAATCACTGGCCTAAATGTTATTGTTAGGACATTTCATGAATTTAAATCATCAGTAATTTGATTGCACCCATGACTGATTACATGTACTGTATACTAAGGAGATGACCTTCAACAAGTGTTTAAATATCATCTGAGCATTTGAAAGCATTATAAGGAAAAGCAATGATTTCAGCAGTCAGGAGGGAGAATTTCCATCTCTACTTCAGCTAGCAAGCTTCTCCTGGAGAACTAATTGAGGTCTTTCATTGCAGTGCTTAGCTTGCAGCCTCCCTTACAGAATTTAGACTTATGCATCCCCAGAGTCATGTGAGACAATTCTTATAAAAATATCATAATACTTGCTGGTATCTCTTCTCAGTTCTGTTTCTATAGAGAAGCATAACCATTACAGCTTTGGTCCCAGGAGTCGTTCTTTTTGTTTGTTTGTTTTTGTTTTTGTTTTTAATTTTTTTATTCATTTTTAAAAAATATTACATTCAAAAAATATGAGGTCCCATTCAACCCCACTGCCCCCACCCCACCAGTCCCCCCACAGCAACACTCTCTCCCATCATCATGACATATCCATTGCATTTGGTAAGTATATCTCTGGGCATCACTGCACCTCATGGTCAATGGTCCACATCATAGCCCATACTCTCCCACGTTCCATCCAGTGGGCCCTGGGAGGATCTACAATGTCCGGTAATTGTCCCTGAAGCACCACCCAGGACAACTCCATGTCCTGAAAACGCCTCCACATCTCATGGAAACAGAATCTTAAGGAGGATATTTCTGTATTGGTTTTGGGGTTTGGGGAATTGGTTCTCTAATCTTATTACATTCAAAGTCCCTAAAGACTCTATTCCCAGTTTCAGGATGGCACCAATAATCCAAGACATGAATTGGCAGTAGAGATATGCAAAATACGCCAACTGGATATGGTTACTCAAACGTTAATAAGAGACAAGATTTTGGGAGAGAGAGTATTTTGACACCTTAATAGAATTTTATGGAATTAAAAGGTATAATGATATTGGCCAGATAGAGTTTTGTAAAAAGGGATAAAATGAAGTCTTCCCATTTGCAACTTAAGCACCACATAAAATATATCAAAGCTTTGGTGTGGACTGAAAGAAAATGTTACTTTGTGTAGCCACAAATGTGAGATTTCTGAAAAGCAGTTCCAGAGTCTCATTATGTGAGTGGCTGAATTACAACATAAACTGAATTCAAAACCTTAAAGGAAGTCAACTGTTAAAGTGAGGGCATTGGGAAGGAAGGAGATGCCGAAAATTGAAAGGAGAACATATGGATTGAAAGCAAACAATCATCACTCCTCTGTCTGAAGAGGTTAATCCTAGTTCAGCAAAAGAAACCGCAATGTAATGTCCTTAGGTAACTGGCTTGTAAGACACTTCAAATTCTTTTTATGACTCATTCCCAACATCCCTCTTTCCTTCCTGACCTATAACTAGACTGAAGTGCCAAAAGGCCACAAAAGTTGAGGTGCAAAGTTTGACCCATGAGGAGGTGCTATAGACTTCCAAAGAAATGCATAGATTTTTGTGGGGAGCCCTGCAAAACAGGGTCCCCAGAAGCCTGCAAAGCAGGCTCCAAGGTTCACAGTGAGAATGTAGACAAAGTGCACCTGGAGAATCTGGAGATAAAATAGGAGGTGCCCATTGGGCAACGTCATGTGCTGAACTAAATATGCTGATTATGGATAAGAAACTGTGTCATCTGTAGGCTTATGAATAGAATAATAACTTTTATGTTTGTAGTGACCTAGAAATACAAACCTTCTGAACGTGCTGTTTCCCCTTATGATATAAAATAAAGTGTGTGTTCAAGCCAAGTACCTAAGGTACTTGCAAGCTCCTCATGGCCCACCTGGCCCCGGCTATTTTGTGTCTTTCATTTGTTCAGCTTCACACTCCTCCCACCTCAGGAACCTGTTCAGCTGTGCAGGTGGCAGCAGATTTTCCAATTAATATAGACAGAAATCAGGGCTATATATATAACAATGGATATTAAAATTGTGGGATAATGGTGAAAAGTATATAAAGATGGATTAGACTGAAACTATTGTTTTGAACCCACTAAACTGAGATTCTAGATTCAATGCTGTAGTTCAAGGGATTAGAAAAGGCTCTAACAGTTTGTTCAAGTGGTTGGCTGAGACATGGACCAAACAGTGACCCACAGTACCTGAGGTCAAAATGCCAAAATTTCCCTGGTATAATGCAGATGAAGGGATCCTAAGGGTCAGAGAGATTGGAATGTTAGAGTGGATTTATCATGTGAAACTTGCTCACCCACCCAAGGAATGTCCATAGAATACAAATTTTAGTGGGACTATGAGGAATACATTTATAAGAATAAATCCATAACACATGGTTAAGAACACCTATTATAATAGGAGGTGAAGGGACTTTAGCAAAAGGGAGCGGTAGACTATTACAATAGGGTGCACACTCCCATTACATATGCACGTTTCAAAGATCAGGCAGAAAAGGAAATTCCTTTATAGGATGGAATCAACAAGTTTAGAAAAAACTATGTACAAGGGAATGGGGTGAGTGGATGGAGTTGGCCTGAAGCAACAGTAGATCAAGAACTATTCTACACTGAAGATAGACTATTCTCCACAGGGACCATTAAGGAGGGATTGTGTACTGTTTCAGGCTGTGGGTAGGGCAAAGTTCAGTGGTCTGAGGGAAGGAGAGAAGTTTAACAAATGTTTGATGGTCTGATTAATGGGTACCTTGTTCCAATTAATGAATAGGGTTAAATAGTACACCTACTTTTTCAAGAAAAAAAAGAATGGGTATTTGGAGGTTCTATGTCTCATCACATAAAAACAAGAGTGTCACCTGTGCACCTTATCTAAGTCATATATGAAGTGTGGTTCTTTGCAATAGGCTGTTTTCCCAAACATATGAGTGGGTTCCTGGCTTCCAGGAGCACAGGGCTCAGATAAAATTCAACAATATCAGTGGGAATACATTGTGCAGTACCTATTTTGTTCAGAGTTTAGGAAAAACTACAAAGTCCCATTATATTTAAATTGCTTTTTAAATGATTTGTTGGAATAAGCCAGATAAAGGGTACTTGACCAGAAAACATTAGCTTGTGATGATATAGATCAATACTTTTGTGAAGAACTTCAAGTATAGTCTTGTAGCAAAAGAATATAAGTGAGAGAATCAAGAAATATGGTATGACAGGGGTGCAGTGATGATATTGGGTTAAGTGATGCTGGTCTGTAGGGGTAGGTTGGGGAGTGGATTGCACTGTCCATGGAACTGGGGGAAGTGTCAGGGGAGGGAGAGGTTAACTCTGAGGATTTTTAGGTAGGTGGTTGAAAATACAATGTTGGGAATGTTCTTTTATAAAATATGGCAAGGGAGGGTGACTGGTTTAGGGTGTTGGGTGTGGTTCATGCAGGACAGGGCACAACTGGGGAAGACTTTGAAGGAGTCTGTGAATGTTCATCCTGTCGTAGTGCATTGTATCAGTGGGTGGAGACACACAAAATGAACAGAAATGTGTTGGACTCCCATTCAGGGGAATCTTGCTATGTTTGTAAACAGAGGGACAGGAGTCTCACAAGAACATAGGCAGCACATAATAGGGGAGGACAGGTCAGTATGTCAAGCCTTGAAGGTTGCTGCAAGTTACTATGAATCTTACACTTCAAGCACTTAGGCTTGGTTGTTGCCATGGGTCCTGAGTGGAAGGGGAGGGACATAAAGATTAGATGGAACATGAGGCATTTTGGGGATGTTGGAATTGCTCTACATGATCTTGCATGATTAAATTTCATCAGTGTTAAATTTAATCAAATTTTAACATTTAAAATTTAACAGGCCATGTTAAATTTAATCAAAATTTATAAAAGTGTGTGGTCCAAAATGTAAACCATAATGTAAATCATTTAACATGTTTAGTATCAATGTTTCAATATTTGTTCATCAATTTTTACAAATGTACCATCCACATTTAAAATGTTATTGATAGGGGAATGGGGAAAAGTTGGAGGATGTTAGATATATAAGAAATCCCCTAAATTCTTATATTATTTTACTGTATCCTAAATCTTTGAAGATAAAATGAAAATGGCACTGGGGGAATAAATGGAAGAAAATATCACTCTACATATAAGACAAGATGTCTTAGTGATGAAAGACATAATGCCAATTTTTTTATTATTCTTTTGTGTTTATTATTTCAACTGTAATTGTTTTTTCTGTTATTTTTAAAACTAGCATTATTATATCATTTCTCATTAATTTTTATTGGTTATTTTGTTGGGTTAATTTTTTTTTACCAATGTAAAAACGATTTATTGAAAGGGTGTTATATGGGAATTTTACACATGTGCATGATTGTTTCATAATATCCCAATTTCAGTAATAAAAACATATATTTAAAATAATAATAGGATGGGTTGGTGGAAATACACCAAATGTAGGATATGGGCTATGAAAAATAGAAGGCTTCACAACCACAGGAATGGATTAAGTTTATGAACATGTTTTCTGTGTTACATACTACTACAAATCATGTTATCATTAGCACCACTTATGAACAAACTTTTTAATAACACAGACTCTGTACAAATTAAACAATAGTTCCCCATTGCATCTTCCAATTGGCTCCTGGGAAATTTTTTAAAATTATTTTTTATTTTTAAAAATTACATTAAAAAAATATGAGGTCCCATTCAACCCCACCGCCCCCACCCCCCACTCCCCCCACAGCAACACTCTCTCCCATCATCGTGACACATCCATTGCACCTGGTAAGTACATCTCTGAGCATCACTGCACCCCATAGTCAATGGTCCACATCATAGCCCACACTGTCCCACGTTCCATCCAGTGGGCCCTGGGAGGATCTACAATGTCCCATAATTGTCCGTGAAGCACCACCCAGGACAACTCCACATCCCGAAAACGCCTCCACGTCTCATCTCTTCCTCCCATTCCCCAAACCCAGCAGCCACCATGGCTACCCTTCCCACACCTGTTCCACATTTTCTCTGTGGACATTGGATTGGTTGTGTCCATTGCACAACTATGTCAAGTGGAGGCTTAGATTCCACATGGATACTGGATGCACTCCTCCTGCTTTCAGTTGTAGACACTCTAGGCTCCATGGTGTGGTGGTTGACCTTCTTCAACTTCATGTTAGCTGAGTGGGGCAAGTCCAATAAATCAAAGTGTAGGAGTGTGGGCAGCTGCGGGCCTCCGGGAGGGTCAATGCGGATGGCCGGGTGAGCTCTCCGGACGGGGGCTGCCCCACGGTTAAAGGAGAGGAGGGGAGTCGGCACGAAGCTGTTGGGCCCTCGCTCTCTTCGCTTAGGCACGGGGGACGCGCTGTGCAAGCAAAAACACCACGGAGACGAGCTCTAGGCACAAGTCTGATTTATTGTAGAAGGGGACATGGTTTTATAGGGTCTAGGGATACGTAAAGGGACTTGATTGGTGCCGGCGGGTGCTGTTGCTTGCGTAGACGGTTACTGGACAGTAGGCGGTTACTGGACAGTAGGCGACTAAGGGGTTAGGAGCAAGGGAGGGGAAGGGGAGAGTGTGGGCTGTCTAGATAACGGCTAGGCGGAAGAAGGAGAAGGAGAGAAGGAGGGGCAGCGCAGGCTGCCAATACTGGGCGGGAAGGAGACAGGGACAATTGCTCCCTTTTGTTTAAAAGTATGTGCTTCGGGGGAGGTGAACTGGTGGCAGCAGGGGCAGTATGGGACGGGGTACTGGGGTAAGACGAGGGGAGGAGGGAGACCATGAGGACCGGCTCGCGGTGAGAAGCAGAGGGCCCTCCCAGCTGCTCTCAGCTGCAGAGGACACAGCGTCTGGCCAGGATGCATGTGCCTGCTGCTGGGGTCGGCGCACGCCGGCGCCTGGCGCGCGCCGAGCTCTGCCAGCAAAACGGGGTCGTGATGTTCCTGAACCCCTCGCCCGATTGGGGGAGAAGGAGGGAGATGAGTGAGGAAAGGGAGACAGGAGGTTACAGGCATGTGGTTCGGTGTTTGCGGCAGGGGTGGGAGGAGCGCGGCGGGTGGCTTGGTGGTGGCTCTTTAATGGCGAGGCGTTGATAATGAACCTGCACAAAGGAGCTGAATACTGCGTTGGCTTGGTCTTTGGCGAGGTGGACTATTTTTTTGATGGCCCAGGGTCCTACAGTGAGGGCTAAGATGATGATGATGAGTGGGCCTAAAAATGGAAGGAGGTATGGGAGGAGGGTATGGAGAACACTGGAAAAATAGTTCGTATTTTCTCGCTCTTTGCGGCGCTTATCCAATCCCTCCTGGACCTTTCTCAGGTTGTCCTCGACTAAGCCGGTGGAGTTGGCATATACGCAGCACTCCTCTCCAAGGGCGGCACAGAGACCCCCTTCCTTAAGGAGGAGGAGGTTGAGGCCACGGCGGTTCTGGAGGACTACCTCAGAGAGAGAATTGAGAGAATTTTTTAGATGTTTTACAGCATTTTGAAGGTAGGTGATATCTTCGTCGACGGCCTGTCTGAGAGAGGAGAGGGCAGAGGACTGTGTGGCGAGGGCGGCGATACCTGTGCCTGCCCCTGCAAGACCTAGGAGGGTAGCGACTGTCAGGACTGCGGTGACAGGCTCTCTCCTTTGTAAGTGGAGGGAGGTTTGTCTGCTCAGCACGCGGCGGAAAAATTCGTGGTCAGAATGGTAAACGACTCGAGGAGCGAGAAGGATGAGCAGGCAAGTCTCATGGGTAGCGTTGAGGGTGGCAACATTGAGGCAGGGGGTTAGCCCGGTGGAGGTGCAAAGCCATTGGGAGGTGTTAAGGGGGATTAAGAACTTGGCGGAAGCGCTGGGAGAGGAGTAGCTAGAGCAAGCACTAAGGGAGGGGTGGAAACCTTGACGAGAATGAACACAGCGTCCTGTGGAGGAAACAGATTGAAAGGTTAGGGGGACGGAGGAAGTGTTCCAGTTGCACTCGGCTGGGTATACTGAAGTGGATTCGTCGAACGTGAAGTTAACGGCGACAGGCTCATAGATAGGAAGGGAGGGGGAGAGGCAGAGCCAACAGTTCTTGGTGAGGTTGGGTTGAGAAGTATTTAGAGATAAGTAGGATGCATAGATTAACGTGAGAAGGGGACTGGAATACTTGGTAGGGGGGGCCATAGCTGGGGAGTGATGGACGAGGGGGGGGTGCCGCTGAAAGGGGGGGGAGGCGGGGTGATTGAGGACTTTATTGGGGCCAACGGCGAGGTGTGGGGATTCAGGCGTGGGCAGTAGTTTTCTGATGATGAGGAAGGCTTCCTCTTGCCAGCGCTGGAGGGTCCAATTGGAGCGTTGATGGGGCGAGTTGACAACGGCCGGGGAAATGAAGGGAAGCATGACGATGAGAGCAATGGGAAGAACGGAACTACCCGTGTTGCGGCAAATCATCTGTGGAGACAAAAGAGAGAGAAGACTACAAAGGAAACAGCGATGGGAAGGAGGCAAGTTAGGTAGGCAACTCGTTAGGAGGATCATTGGTGTTAGCGTTAGCGGAAGCCTCGGCGGTGTGGGGCTTGATGAAACGTCCTGGGACCCAGATGGGCTGCGGCTCTGATTCAGGGAAAACGCAGGCAAATCCCCATCCTTGGGCTAAGAGAGGGGCAGGTCCATGCCATTGGGTGGTCTGCGGGTCACGCCAGAGGACAAGCGGTGCAGGGGTGGGCCGGAAGGTAGGCCCCCAGTGCATGTGGACTGGTGAAAAGCCTTGGGCATTGAAGGTCATCAGGTTGTGTCGGATTAGGGCCTCTGTGACGACGTCACGAGGGGTGGGACGCGGCTGGTCGGCAGATGTCTTGAGAATGAGGGTTTTGAGAGACTGGTGAGCACGCTCTACTAGGCCTTGTCCCTGCGGATTGTAGGGAATGCCGAAGTGATGGGTGATGTCATAGAGTTTGAGGAATTCGGCAAAGGAGGCGCTCCGGTAGGCAGGTCCATTGTCTGTCTTGATGTCCCATGGAACGCCCATGAAAAGAATAGATTCTCTGAGCACTTGGATGGCATGCTTGGCCGTTTCTCCGGTGAGCGCGGTTGCGTAGCAGAGATGAGAGAAGGTGTCGATGGCCACGTGGAGGTATTTCCATCGGCCAAACTGGGGGACGTGAGTGACGTCCAGTTGCCATCTGGAATTGGGGTGGAGCCCACGAGGGTTAACTCCCTGCGGTTGGAGCGGCCCCAAGGGCAGCAATGGAGCGCACGTTCGGCATGACCGCACAAGGTGTTTGCAGGTATGGATTGGGAGATCTGGAAAGAGTTTGTGGAGGCCAGCTGCTGAGAAGTGAAATCTGGCATGCAGCAGCTTGGCCTGATTGATGAGGTCTCCGACCGCGACGGTGGTCTCGGCTGGAAGCAGGTGAACGGCCTGATCAGCAAGGTGGTTGCCGTGGGCTAGGGGCCCGGGTAGGCCGGAATGGCTACGGATGTGAGCGATGAACCAAGGCTGTTGGCGGTTCTCTATGAGCTCTTGAAGGTCCAGGAGAGCGACGTTAATGCTTTCACTCGCTGAGTTGTCGGGCGGAAAAAACGCAGAAAAGGCGATGACTTGGCAGACTTGTAGGCAGTAGAGGCTGTCTGTAAAGATGTTCAGTGGACAGTGGGGATGGGTTTGGAGTGCTAAGATGACAGCACGCAGTTCGGCCACTTGCACAGAGGATTGATGGAGGCGCACGTGTGAACGTGGCTGGTGCTCGCCGGGTGCGAAGACAACGGCAGCAAACTTAGTCTTGGAGGCGTCTGTGAAGATGATGGTGGTGTCTGGAAGAGGCTTGCTGGACGGAAAAGGGAAATGGCCAGGGGCGGCGATTTCTAGCAGGGGAAGGCCCTGCAGTAACCGATGCTGTGGAAAGTGGTTATCGAAGTTGCCATGATAAAGCTCCATAAGAGTTTGCATATCAACGGAGCTGCGTAGCAGGGTGGTGACTTGCCCGGTAGTGAAGGGCCACACAATGGTGTCAGGTGGGCACCCATAATGATGGGTGGCTTGTGTGACTAGGGCGGTGGCGAGCTGAACGAGTAGGGTGGTTTGAGGTCCAATCTTTCGGAGCTTGCTCTTTGCCATATGGACCCAGAGGAGCGGTCCGTCTTGCCAAAGAAGGCCAGTAGGTGTTCCCCGAGTGGGTAAGACTGGCCTAACAACGGTTTCCCAGGCTCATGTCGCTGGAGTTGGCACTGTTCGATGGCTTTATTTACCCGGGCCAGGGCATTTTTGGCCTTGTTGGTGAGGTGAATCCTCTTTCCGGGTGTGGATGATGGCAGAGCGTTGGAGCAGAGTGGCCGGTACAGGGGCTGGAGTTGCTCTGTGGTAAGCGGCAGCACTGGGCACAACCAATTGATCTGTCCGCAGAGTTGTTGTAATTCGAGGAGCATAAGCAGGTCAGGAATTCTGATGTGTGGCGTTTGGGGCGCAACGGTGGAAGTGATGGAGAACCCTAGGAACTGGTAGGGTGGATGAACCGTTAGCTTCTGTGTATTGACTTTGAGATCTAGGTCTCTAAGGTGGCGCAGCAGTTGCTCCAGGACTGCGTGCAGGCCTGACTCTGAGGGATGGGCCACGAGCAAGTCGTCCATATAGTGGATGATGTTAGCGTACTTCATGAGTGGCTGGATGGATTCGCGTACATACATCTGGCAAATGGCAGGGCTGTTTCGCATGCCCTGAGGCAGAACGCGCCAGTGGTATCGCAGTGCTGGTTCCCGATGGTTGGTCTGAGGAACCGTGAAGGCGAATTTCGGTCGGTCGTCTGGGTGCAACGGGATGGAGAAAAAGCAGTCTTTAATATCTATCACTGCAACAAACCAATGCCGGGGCACCACAGTAGGGTGGGGGAGGCCGGGCTGCAGCGATCCCATAGGCTTGATGTGTTTGTTGATTTCTCTTAAGTCTTGAAGTAGACGGGACTTCCCGTTCTTCTTTTGAATGAATAAAATTAGCGAGTTGTATGGGCTGGTGGAGGGCTCGATGTGGCCCGCGTGAAGCTGCTCATCAACAAGCCCCTTAAGAATGTCCAGTTTAGGGATTGGGAAAGGCCATTGCTCCACCCAAATGGGCTCCTCTGTATCCCATTGCAGAGGAACGGGTGTTGGAGGTTGAACGCGAGCAATGGCCGAAACTATTGGGGGGCAGCTGTGGTGGCGATGCAGTGAGAACGGCTCCCGACTGATGCAGAATATCACAGCCCCAAAGAACTTGCGAGATTTCCTTCAGAACGAGAGGGCGGAAGGTTCCCTGTCAACCTTCTGCATCTCTCCAGACGACGTCCTGGGCAACTTGCTGGGAGGGCGCTTGGCCAGTGGCTCCCACCACTAGGGGGCCATTGGTTAGAGGGAGGTGCCCGGCCTGGTCGAGTGGGATGCAGGAAATTTCTGCTCCTGTGTCGAGTAGCCCTGTGAGCCAGCGGCCAGAGACTTGGATAGAGAGAAGAGGCTTGGTGGAGGGTGCGATGGGAATAGACCAGAGTACTTTCATGGGCGGGGGTGCCGAGTCATTGCGGCCTCTTTGTTGTGGGGCTGAGGCCTGCCCCCATGGCCGTTTAAAGGCTTGTGGCTGGAGTTAGGGACGCGGCAGTCACGGGCCCAGTGGTATCCTTTTCCGCACCGCGGGCACGGAGTGGAAGGAGGCCGTGGTGGATGGCCTATGTTGGGCACGTCCGGCGGTGGCCGTGGCTTGTTGGGGCAGTCTCGAGCGAAGTGGCCGAGTTCGCCACAGCGGAAGCATTCGTTGGAGGCCGAGACGGCAGCGAGGACAGCCTGGGCCACGGCGGAGGCCTGGGCGTTGACTCCGGAGCAGGCAAGGACCCAGTCGTGGAGGGGCTTGTCTCTCAGCGGCCTGATGATTGCCTTGCAAGTTGGGTTTGCACCCTCCTGAACAATGTCCTTGATGAAGGATGTCTGGGCCTGCGTGCCGATGACTTTGCGCTGGGCCGCACCCTGGACACGCGCCATGAATTCGGAGAACGGTTCCTCTGGTTTCTGGAAAAGTCTGGTGAGTGACTTGGGCGTGGAGGTGGCGCAGTTGCGGAAGGCACGGAGGGCACACTGCCTTAGCTGGATGTAGAAGCCTTGAGGGAGGGCGACGTAGCTCTGTGGCATGGCATAGCGCCCCAGTCCAAGGAACGTGTTGGCAGGATATCGGGTGCCGTCGCGGGCATTCTCGGCTATTTGTTTTTCGTTCTCGGCAGCGAAATGTGCGTGCCAGTCAATAAACTGCCCCGAGGGAAGTATGCCTCTCGCGAGGGATATCCAGTCATAGGGGAGACAGCGGGCAAAGGTCATACGTTCAAGGAGGTCTTGAGCATGGGGGCTGGTGAGACCATCCTCTCGGATAGCGCTGCGGAGGGTTTGCACGTCTTTTGGGGAGAAGGGAACCCATATTTGGGGGTTTGCTCGAGAACGATTGGGATTTAGCGGATACATATCAGCGATTGGAGCAGTGGGGAGCTCGAAGAGAAGATTATTAGAGCGCGGGAGGGGGTGTCTATTCGGCGGCACATAAGACAGCGGATGCTCGTACACATCATCTAGGTCGTCATCAGAAGATGGCGGATGAAGCGCTTCCGGTCCCGGGTAAGGGCAAGATGATGCCGGTTCCGGGTAGGGGCAAGATGGTGCCAAGGCAGGAAGGGGAGGGTACAACGGCGGATAGTCCTTCCGTGAAGAAGCAGGAAGGGGCGGGGAGTGCGGCTTCTTCCTCTTTTGGGAGGAAGAAGGAGGGAGCGCGCCCTCTTGGGTGGGCTTTTCTTTGTTTCGTGAGGAAGAAGGCGGAAGTGCGCCATCCTGGTGGGAGTCAGAATCAGTGGCGCGAGGGGGGTCAAGCTCAAGCGCGGCCTCCAACTGAGCCGAGAGCGATTCGGCATCGGAGTCATTACCGGGAGTGCCATCTTGGCGGCCGCGCCCTTCCCCTGACTCATCCACGGTATCGCACGGGAAGGCTTTGGCCTCGGGAGCGGGCACGCCTTGCAAACAAGCGCGAATGGCTACAAGAGCGGGGAAGAGGCCGGGGGGAAAGACCCGGCCCTCATGTTCCACGGCTGAGGCTACTCGTTCGATTAGCCGGGCATAAATCTGAGGATTCCAGAGCGGGCAGGTGATGAGCCAGGGATTGAACGGGAGAAGTAAGTCCCAGTAGCGCTGAAGCTGGCGGACGGAAACTCTAACCTGGTTAGTTTCCAGGAGGGCAGCCAGGGCCCGAACCTGCGGGACCTGACGGGAGGAGAGTGAAGCACCCATTTTGGTTTGAATGGGAGACGCCGAAGAGTCCCTACCTTGAGCGAAGGGTGGGGGGTAGGCGTCAGAGTGGGCCCCACCCACGTTGGGCGCCAAATGTGGGCAGCTGCGGGCCTCCGGGAGGGTTGACGCGGATGGCCAGGTGAGCTCTCCGGATGGGGGCTGCCCCACGGTTAAAGGAGAGGAGGGGAGTCTGCACGAAGCCGTTGGGCCCTCGCTCTCTTCGCTTAGGCACGGGGGACGCGCGGTGCAAGCAAAAACACCACGGAGACGAGCTCTAGGCACAAGCCTGATTTATTGTAGAAGGGGACATGGTTTTATAGGGTCTAGGGATACGTAAAGGGACTTGATTGGTGCCGGCGGGTGCTGTTGCTTGCGTAGAGGGTTACTGGACAGTAGGCGGTTACTGGACAGTAGGCGGTTACTGGGCAGTAGGCGGCTAAGGGGTTAGGAGCAGGGGAGGGGAAGGGGAGAGTGTGGGCTGTCTAGATAATGGCTAGGCGGAAGACGGAGAAGGAGAGAAGGAGGGGCAGCACCGGCTGCCAATACAGGGCGGGAAGGAGACTGGGACATAGGAGCTGAAGTCTGTTGAGGCTCTGGGCCTGGGTTTCATATTATCAGTCCAGAGATTCAAATCCCCTAAATATATCTAAAACCCCAGCACCAACTACAATTCCAATAAAGTAGCAGGCAATTCTTGTGAAAAGAGATCCCCTCTGAGTCCAATTCCATCACGCAGAAACACCAGCTCAAAAGAAGGGCCATCTGCCATGGCAGTGAACCCCATCTGCCTTGACCATAGAACCCATGGGTCTCTTTATCCCTCAAAAGAACCAATACCTGGGGTTGTATCTACTTTATCTGTCTCTTAGACTCTGCTCAGTTGTGCATAAGTGCTTTCCTTCTGACAACCTCCAGACTCTTTTTTAGAGACTCATAGCCTTATAATCTCATTTCTCCTTTCCTTTTCCCCCTTACTTTAGGTCAAACAGCATTTTGAAGTCATGTTATTATATGTAGACAGGGATATTCCACTGATCCGTATTGAACCTTTAATTCAAGGTCATTTTCTAGTTGCATCTTCAGCTGGTATGTGGTAATGATCCCTTGGTGCAAGGGAGGCTCATCCCCAGTGTCATGTCCCACGCTGGGGGGAATGCACTGCATCTACATGCTGAGTTTGGCTGTGAGAGTGGCCACATTTGAGTAACATGAAGGCTGTCAGGAGGAAACTCCCAGGCACATTGCTACTCTAGGCCTTGTTTTTATTGCAGGTGTATAGGCTCAAAAGCATAGCCATTAGTATCAGGAGACCACTGTTGGGCCCTCCTTCCTTCCTGGTTCTTGCCATTGCACCTGGGGGACTGCCGCTGCTCCCCCAGGGTCCACAACAGTGACCCCCCGACCAGGAGCCCAGTACCCCCCCCAGCTGTTGTTTTTAATTGTTTCCACTATGAGTATATCTAGACATTACTATATACCCTGGGCATATGCCCTGTATAACTCCCTGTAAACCACATATATCCTGTCAATAACATCCTATATCAGTATTCCTCCGCTGCCATTGTTGAACCACTCTGTGATCCAAAACTTCCTGTAAAGTGAATCCCAACATAATGTCAGCTTCACAAGAGTCTTAGATCACCAAAATTCATATATACAATATACAGTACTTCCCCAGATCCACCATAAAACCTTTTCCCTTCCACAGCGATTGCGGTCACCCCTCGGGCTGAAGTGTGGTTTGCTGGCCTGGCAGGGGAGCAGCCACGGCAGGCCAAGCCGCTGCCCCCATAATAGGGTGGCTGATCGGACTCACCACCACCCCTGAGGGAGCTCGGCATGGGCGCAGAGTGCCCTCGGGTCTCCCCTTCTCGGCAGCCGTGCTTCGGCGGCGGCCCCTCCTCCCGGATGGTGCCACACGATGCCTGTGGGGCGGCACCCTTCTTCTTCTTTCTCCCTGCGCAGGCGCAGGGCGGAAAATTCCAGTCTGCCCTTTTCCCCTCCCCCGACAGCAGCAACAGCCAGGCGTGGGCGGAAAAATCCAGTCTGCCCTTTTCCCTCCCCCCGACAGCAGCAACAGCCAGGCGTGGGAGGGAAACTCCAGTCTGCCCTCCACCCCAGCAACAGCAGCCACCAATCCCTAAACCCTGCCCCTTCCCCCAGCAACAGCGACAGCCAATCCCTAACCACCACCCCTCCCCCATCCAGTACCGCCCACTGACCTCTTGCCGGGAACCAATCAGAACAGGGTGTGGCTTCAACCAATCAGCCTTCCCCAGCCCCTATAAAACTGTTGCCTCTCCCTCAATAAAGTGGACTTGCGTGTTTACCTTGTCTTCGCAGTAGTTTTTCTGCCGTGCGCCCTCCAGTCCTGAGAGCCCCCGACAAGGGCCTGGCCTCCCTTGTCCCCAGTTCGTCACCTGCTTCTCCGGGCGACCCCTTCGTCGCCGGCTTCTCCGGGCGACCCCTTCGTCGCCGGCTTCGCCGGGCGACCCCGTCAGCCGAACCGCGCAACCCCTTGTGAGACCGATCCCTTGTCTGCTGCCGGACCGACCCCTCGTCCCAAGTGGGACCGACCCCTCATCCCAAGCAGGACTGACCCCTCGTCCAGAGCTGGACCGACCCCTCGTCCGCAGCCAGACCCCACCTCTACCGACCAAGCAAGCCGCCGCAGCTGGCGCCCAACGTGGGCCAAGGCAACTCCACCACAGCCTCACTCCATAACCTGGTGCCCCCCCCCTCTTCTCACCTTGGGACTTCTCTCGTGCAACATTGCTGCTACCTGAGCCTTGGCTACCTCATAGGATCCACGGCGGTCTGGGAGAATCACTGGATGGCTTTCTCCTTCCATGTCAGGGGCTTATACCGACCCGCTATGATTAAGAGGAGCCTTGGATTTCTCAGGAGCGCGCACTTGCACGTCTGAAGTAATCCTACCACAGCCCTATGCCCTCCTCTCTTCTCACCTTGGGACTTCTCTCGTGCAACATTGCTGCTACCTGAGACTTGGCTACCTCATACGATCCACAGCGGTCTGGGAGAATCGCTGGATGGCTTTCTCCTTCCATGTCGGGGGCTTATACCGACCCGCTATGATTAAGAGGAGCCTTGGATTTCTTGGGAGCACGCACTTGCACATCTGAAGTAACCCTACCATAGCCCTACGCTCTCCTCTCTTCTCACCCCTATCTTTTCGCTCTTCATTGCTGCTCTTGAACCTTGGTGACCTCATATGATCCACAGCGGTCTGGGAGAATCGCTGGATGGCTTTCTCCTTCCATGTCGGGGGCCTATACCGACCCGCTATGATTAAGAGGCACCAATAAAACTCTCAGGAGCGCGTGCCTGAGCACCCCTACCCCTGCCTTCACCTCTGCCTCCTCCCCTCCGTGCTTGCTCCCCTTTGCCGTGCTCCACTGCTCGTCATTCTGCCCTCCCCTCGTCGGGGCCTTCTCTTGGCCTGCGACCACCGTCGGAGTCCCATCGGCTCCGACCCCTCGTCTCACCGCGCACCTTGGCTCCCATTGCCGCGCTCTCAAGGTAAGGGCCCCTTTTCTTATCGGCGCCAAAAGGCCATTAGCAATGGGTAACATCCTATCTGCTAAGCAAGCCCCACAAGTTTGGGCCCTCGCCGGTCTCCTAGACACTCACTGGTGTAAGATCTCTTTCAAACAGCTTCAAGTATATTGGGACCTTCTTCTCCCCTTCAATCCGTGGCTTACCACGTGTCAGCTTTGGGACCTGGACACCTATACTTGCCTTATAGATAGGGTGACTTTTGCTGTGGAGCAGGAAGGTAAAAGATTCCCTCCTGGCTTATTACAGGCAACATGAAGTCCAGAAGAAATCTTGAAGGGTATAATCTATGATATGCTATATAAAAAAGGATTTAAAAGCAGCTATACCAGAAAGTAAGAATTATGAGTCAACTGTAAATAAATTATATATTTCTGTTAATGTGTTGTAATTGTTCTGTGTTTGTCTGTCTGTTCGTTCAATGTCAACATATATTGTGATACCTCCGGATGGTAAATATAAATTACTAGAAATCTTTAAAAGAGCTCTATTCAAATGGCCAAAAATTAAATAAGCGCTTATATTAATACTTAAGTTTATTATATTAATACATAAGTTTAAATGTTAATAAGATATCTACAATTTAAAAAAAATTGTAATTCTTAATTAACAAAATTAACTGTACATCTTCATAAAAAGTTGTTCTTGCCTAGATTAAAATGAATAACTTATTTTTCTTCACAGCATAATATAAAGAATGTAAAACTTATATGAATATTAAAAAAGGTTAAAAGTTTGTAAAAATGCTAACTGAAATGTAATAAGTTTTGCAAAAAGACGTATTTTGTCCTAAAGTAGGATGGCTAATTTTTCATAAACTCTTGAAACTTAATTTACATGCGGCAAGTGTAAAAGGTATTGTGATAACTTTACGTAAGGGAATGTGTTCTGTAAAGATAAAATTTATCTTCAATAGTCTATATGGTTATAAATAATAATAAAAGGTTTAATAAAGCATTGTTTACATTAAGGTATTAAATGGCTAATTCCAAAAGGTCATTCTTAAATATATATATATAAAACTAAATTGATGATAATAATAATAAAAGGTAATTTTATAACAGGAAAGATTAACAGCAACCTAGCTCCCCTGCCAACTTGCTTTTAGGAAACGGTTTCTAATATTGCATGCTACTAAGTATTTAAAGAAAAGTTATTCTTAAGGAAACAGAAGATGATTTTGTCTTTGCAGCCATTGTCTATTTAGCAACACCCCTCGCTATCGGCCTAGCCACTGTTGCGCCGGACAATTGGAACCTTAAACAAAGACTCCTCCTCACTGTCATCTTCCTATCTATCGTTACTGTATTTACTGCCCTCATTCTCCTTCGTTTACAAACCACAAAGCTTCTGTTTTAAACATACCATTCTCAACCCTATCCTCTAAATGATCTTCTCACTTCCCCCACGGCCTTTAATACTTTATTTCTTCCTCATAACCTTTGCTTTCTTGATAATATTTTCCGCCATCTGTCTAGCCGCTACCGCCCCAAAAGATTGGAACCTCGGCCAACGAATTCTACTCTCCATCGCCTTTCTGTTTATTATCCTCTTTTATGCTTTACTCCTTATCTTCCTCCCATAATGACTTCACCAAGCCTCCTCTTGTCCAAAACCATCACCCTTCTTTTCCTCACACTCCCCATTGCACTCACCAACCCCAGCCATCAGCCTTTTAATTGGACAGTAAGCCTCTGGCAGGAAAAAGTAATCCTCTCCTACAATGTCTTCGCTGCCAAGGAGAGATCAACTACCTGCAACGCGCTGTCATCCTGGACTTTTAACAACAGATGGACCTTATAGCCGCCGAGATCAACAAGAATTGGACATTGGCCACCCTTGCTTGCAACGGCAAGATACCACCCCCTAAATTGTACATTTATATCCCCGTCATACTCACCTCTCTCTTCAGCCCCGCATCCCTCATTGTTTACTGCCTCTTGGGCCTCGGCTAATTGTTGCTGCTGCCATCCTGGCCCTTATTTGAAAAGAAGGGCGAAATGCAGTCACCCCTTGGGCTGAAGTGTGGTTTGCTGGCCTGGTGGGGGAGCGGCCGCGGTAGGCCTAATTCCGCTGCCCACATAATAGGGTGGTTGGTCGGGGCCACCGCCACCCCTGAAGGAAGCTCAGCATGAGCGCAGAGTGCCCTCGGGTCTCCCCTTCTCGGCAGCCATGCTTCCGCGGCCGCCCCTCCTCCCAGATGGCACCACCCGATGCCTTGTGGGGCGGCAACCTTCTTCCTTCTCCCTGCGCAGGCGCAGGGCAGAAAATTCCAGTCTGCCCTTTTCCCCTTCCCCGACAGCAGCAACAGCCAGGCGTGGGCGGAAAAATCCAGTCTGCCCTTTTCCCCTCCCCCGACAGCAGCAACAGCCAGGCGTGGGCGGAAAAATCCAGTCTGCCCTCCACCCCAGCAACAGCAGCCACCAATCCCTAAACCCTGCCCCTTCCCCCAGCAACAGCGACAGCCAATCCCTAATCACCACCCCTCCCCCATCCAGTACCGCCCACTGACCTTTTACTGGCAACCAATCAGAACAGGGGTGGCTTCGACCAATCAGCCTTCCCCAGCCCCTATAAAACTGTTGCTTCTCCCTCAATAAAGTGGACTTGCGTGTTTACCTTGTCTCCGCAGTAGTTCTTCTGCCGTGCACCCTGCAGTCCTGAGAGCCCCCGACAAGGGCCTGGCCTCCCTTGTCCCCAGTTCGTTGCCTGCTTCTCCGGGCGACCCCTTCATCGCCTGCTTCTCCGGGCGACCCCTTCATCGCCGGCTTCGCCGGGTGACCCTGTCAGCTGAACCGCGCAACCCCTTGTGAGACCGATCCCTCGTCTGCTGCTGGACCGACCCCTCGTCCCAAGTGGGACCGACCCTTCGTCCCAAGCGGGACTGACCCCTCGTCCAGAGCTGGACCAACCCCTCGTCCGCAGCCAGACCCCACCTCTACCGACCGAGCAAACCATCGCAAGCGATAATCTTTTAGCTTATTCATATCATATTTCCTGAAACTGATGTACAGATTCCGAAACAATAGCTTTCAAACAAGGTGACATCTGTGCTTACTATGTGGTCCATACTTTAGGTTGTAGAGTTTTCTAAATTTTTTAGTTATCCTATGTTTTGCCTTATGGTTTACATTATTAGTCTGTCATCCCCTATATGTTTTTGGTGTAATATTACATGTTTTATATTCATCCTTGTGTACTCTCACAAAACTCCTCTCTTGCCCCCATATTTACCTTGGTTCCATCCATTCCACATCCATTTTCTCCTCCCCTTGGGGCCCACAATGCCAGCCAATCTCCATTTCCCAAGAAGCCATGTCCAGAGGTACTTTCAGCAGTATTCAGGGCCTGACTTTCTCAACTGCCCTAGTGCCCTGGGAGCCACCCTTTCTCACGAGAGATAGTTCTCTCTATTTGATGGCATTAGTCCTCCCCAGGATGTGGGTCCACCCCAACTCTCACTTCTTGGGTCTCTTCCCAATGGTACAACCCACCTTGGCAAAATGAGCCTTCAGCTATTCCCCTGGAGTCCGTCCTGCATCAGACCATACCCCCTGAGCATCCTAAACAGGTAACCCTCCTACTTATACTTTGATACGATTTTCTCAACGTTTTGTTCTCAACGAACACCTGACAGTCTCCCATGTTTGTATGTTGCCCCTCCCTCCCCCCAATTTTTGGACAATATTACCCCTCTTCCCATCCCCAGCCCCCCTCAAACCCACAAAGCCCCACCCGAAGGCAACCCCTTGCCCCAATTTTGTCCCTTCTTTGTGCTCATACTTACCGCCAGCTCATCACAGATTCCACCCCTGCAGACGTTAACTCACATCCTTCCTCCACCCCCCGATTTCCTGTAAGCCTCTTTTCCAGACTCTAGCTCTCTGAGGCAGTTTGCTTATTTCATATCATTGAGGTCATGTAGTATTTGTCTTTCAATACCTGGGTTGCTTCACTCAACATAAGATTCTCAAGGTTCATCCATGTTATCACGTGTGATTGTAGTGTATTTGTTGTTACAGTTGAGTAGTATTCCAATGTGTGTATATACCACATTTTATTGATCCACTCGTCTGTTGATGGACATTTGGATTGATTCCAACTTTTGGCGATAGTGAACAATGCTGCTATGATCATTGGTGTACATATATCTGTTTGTGTCCTTGTTTTCAGTTCTGATGGGTATACACCCAGCAGTGGTATTGCTTGGTCATATGGCAAATCTATGGTTAGTTTTTTGAGAAACCGCCAAACTGTCCTCCAGAATGGTTGGATCCTTCTGCATTCCCACCAGCAGTGGATGAGTATTCCCCTTTCCTCACATCCTCTCCAGCATTTGTATTCTTCTGTTTTTTCCATAGCTGCCAATCTTATGGGAGTAAGATGGTATCTCATTGTAGTTTTGATTTGCATTTTCCTGATAACTAGAGATTTGGAGCATTTTTTCATGTGCTTTTTAGCCATTTGTATTTCTTCTTTGGAGAGGTGTCTGTTTAAATCTTTTTCAAATTTTTTAAATGGGTTGTTTATCTTTTTGTTTTCAAGATATATGAGTTCTTTATATATGCAAGTTATAAGTCTCTTATCAGATATATGGTTGCCAAATTTTTTCTCCCATTGTGGGGGTTCCTTTTTTACTTTCTTGACAAACTCCTTTGAGGTGCAGAAGGCTTTAATTTTGAGGAAGTCCCATTTATCTATTTGTTCTTTTGCTGCTCGTGCTTTTGGTGTGATATTCATGAAGCCATTTCCTATTACAAGTTCCTGTAGATGTTTCTCTACACTCCTTTCCAAGGTCTTTATGGTCTTGGCTCTTATATTTAGGTCTTTGATCTATCTTGAGTTGATTTTTTTATAAGGTGTGAGATGGTAATCCTCTTTCATTCTTCTACATATGGCTATCCGGTTCTCCAGGCACCATTTGTTGAATAGGCAATTCTCACCCAGTTGAGAGGGTTTGGTGGCTTTATCGAATATTATATGGCTATATACATGAGGTTCTATAACTGAACTTTCAATTCGATTCCATTGGTCTGTGTGTCTCTCCTCATGTCAATACCATGCTGTTTTCACTACTGTAGCTTTGTAGTATGTTTTGAAGTCAGGAAGTGTGATTCCTCCTATTTCGTTTTTCTTTTTCAATGTGTCTTTGGCTATTCGGGACCTCTTTCCTTTCCAAATAAATTTCATAGTTAGTTTTTCTAGTTCCTTAAAGAAAGCCGTGTTGATTTTTATTGTGATTGCATTGAATGTGTAGATCAGTTTTGGTACGATAGACATCTTAATAATATTCAGTCTTCCCATCCATGAACAAGGAATATTCTTCCATTTATTTAGGTCTTCTTTGATTTCCTTGAACAGTCTTGTATAGTTCTAGGTATATAAGTTTTTTACCTCTTTAGTTAGATTTATTCCTAAGTATTTGATTTTTTTATTTAATATTGTGTATGGTATTTGTTTCTTTTTTGTTTGTTTGTTTTTTGTTTCTTATATATACATCTTATTTCCTTTTCTTTTTTTTATTGACTTTGTAATAATATTACATTAAATATATATATATATGAGGTCCCATTCAACCCCACCACCCCCACCCCAACTCTCCCCCCCCCCCCCCAGCAACACTCATTCCCATCATCATGACACATCCATTGCATTTCGTAAGTACATCTTTGGGCACCTCTGCACCTCATGGTCAATGGTCCACATCATGGCCCATACTCTCCCCCATTCCATCCAGTGGGCCCTGGGAGGATTTACAATGTCTGGTGATTGCCCCTGAAGCACCATCCAGGGCAGCTCCATGTCCCAAAGTCACCTCCCACCTCTCATCTCTTCCTGCCTTTCCCCATACCCATCAGCCACCATGTCCACTTTTCCCAATCCAATGCCACCTTTTCTATGTGGACATTGGATTGGTTGTGTCCATTGCACCTCTATGTCAAGAGGAGGCTCAGATTCCACATGGATGCTGGATGCAATCCTCCCACTTTCAGTTGTAATCACTCTAGGCTCCATGGTGTGGTGGTTGTCCTTCTTCAACTCCATCTTAGCTGAGTGTGGTGAGTCCAATGAATCAGATTGTAGGTGCTGTAGTCTGTTGAGGCTCAGGACATGGCTATCACATTGTCAGTCCAGAGATTCAAATCCCCTAAATATATCTTAAACCCCAACACTAACTGTACCTCCAGCACATTACTATGAAAGTCTTATGAAGACAGAGGTATTTGTTTCTTGATTTCCTCCTGATCTTGCTCATTATTGGTGTACAGAAATGCTACTGATTTTTGCGCATTGATCTTATAACCTGTGACTTTACTAAACTCATTTATGAGTTCTAGAAGCTTTGTTGTAGATCTCTCAGGGTTTCCTATGTATAGGATCGTGACATCTGCAAATAGTGAAATTTTGACTTCTTCCCTTCCAATTTGAATGCCTTTTATATCTGGTTCTTGCCTCAGTGCTCGAGCAAGTACTTCCAAGACAGTATTAAATAAGAGCGGAGACAATGGGCATCCTTGTCTTGTTCCTGAGTTTAGAGGGAAGGATTTCAAGATTTCTCCATTGTAAACAATGTTGGCTGTAGGTTTTTCATATATACTCTTTATCATGTTCAAAAAGTTTCCTTGTATTCCAATCTTTTGGAGTGTTTTTATCAATAAGGGGTGCTGTATTTTGTCAAATGCCTTTTCTGCATCTATAGATATAATCATGTGATTTTTTTCCTTCAATCTGTTTATATGGTGTATCACATTGATTGTTTTTCTTATGTTGAACCATCCTTGCATACCTGGAATAAATCCCACTTGGTCATGGTGTATAATACGTTTAATGTGTTGTTGAATACGATTAGCAAGTATTTTGTTAAGTATTTTTGCGTCTAGGTTCATTAGAGAAATTGGTCTGTAATTTTCCTTTCTTGTGGTGTCTCTGTTTGGCTTTGGTACTAGGATAATGTTGGCATCATAGAAGGAGTTTGGCAATGCTCCTTCTGTTTTGATTTTTTGGAATAGTTTCAACAGGATTGGTGTTACTTCTTTCCGGAATGTTTTGTAGAATTCACCTGCGAAGCCGTCTGGCCCTGGGCTCTTTTTGTTGGGAGATTTTTACTGACTGATTCTGTCTCTTTGCTTGCGATTGGTTTGTTAAGATCATCAACTTCTTTCGTCAATATGGGCTGCTTATGTGTTTCTAGGAATTTGTCCATTTCCTCTAAATTGTCATTTTTGTTGGAATATAATTTTTCAATGTATCCTCTTATGATAGTCTTTATTTCTGTGGGGTCAGTGGTGATATCACCTTTCTCATTTCTTATTTTGTGTATTTGCATCTTTTCTCTTTTTTTCTTTGTTAATCTCGCTAAAGGTTTGTCAATTTTGTTGATCTTCTCAAAAAACCAGCTCTTGGTCTTGTTTATTTTTTCAAGTGCTTTCTTATTTTCTATTTCATTTAGTTATGCTCTTATCTTTGTTATTTCCTTCCTTCTTCTTCCTGTTGGGTTACTTTGTTGTTGTTTTTCTAATTCCGTCAAAAGTGCAGTTATTTCTTCAATTTTTGCTCTTTCTTCTTTTTTGATATGTGAATTTATGGCTATAAATTTCCCTCTCAGTACTGCTTTTGCTGCATCCCATAAATTTTGGTATGTTGTGTTATCATTGTCATTTGTTTCAAGGTAGTCATTGATTTCTTTTGAGATTTCCTCTTTGACCCACTGTTTTTCTAAGAGTGTGTTGTTTAATTTCCAAATTGTGGTGTGAAGTCTGGGCCTCTGTCCCTTGCAAATATCTAGCTTCACTCCACTGTGGTCAGAGATATTGTTTTGTATGATTTCCATCCTTCTGAATTCATTCAGCCTTTCTTTGTGGCCTAGCATATGGTCTATCTTGGAGAATGTTCCATGTGCACTTGAGAAAAATGTATATCCTGCTGTGTTTGGGTGTAATGATCTATATATGTCTATTAGATCCAGCTCTTCTAATATACTGTTCAAATGTTTTGTTTCTTCACTCATTCTCTTTTGAGATGTTCTGTCCAGAGTTGATAGTGGTGTATTAAAATCCCCCACTATAATTGTAGATGCATCTATTTTTTCACTTAGTTTTTCCAGCGTTTGTCTCATGTATTTAGAGGCACCCTTGTTAGGAGCATAAATATTTATGATTGTTTGTTCTTCTTGACTGATTGTCCCTTTCACTAAAATGTAGTATCCTTCTTTGTCTCTCACAATTGTTTCACATTTAAAGTCTATTTTGTCTGATATTAATATAGCTACTCCTGCCTTTTTTTGGTTGTTGTTTGCTTGTATGATTGTTTTCCAGCCATTCACTTTCAACCTCTATGAGTCTCTGGGTCTAAGATGTGTCTCTTGTAGACAGCATATAGATGGGTCATATTTCCTTATCCAGTGTCCCAGTCTGAATCTTTTGATAGGTGAGTTTAATCCGTTGACAGTCCATGTTATTACATTTAGAGAATTATTTGTGGTAGGCATATTTTGGTTGGATTTGTGTTTGTTATATTTTGTTTGTATTATTTTATTTTCCCCTTCTATTTTTGTCTTTTTTGTTGCTCTTACACTCTCCTCCATCTCTGACTGTCCTGTTTTTTCCTTTCTTCTTGCAGAACTCCGTTAAGAATTTCTTGAAGGGGAGGTTTCTTGTTGATATACTCTTTCAGTTTCTGTTTATCTGTGAATATTTTGAACTCTCCATCATTTTTGAATGCTAGTTTAGCTGGATAGAGTATTCTCGGTTGGAATTTTTTTTTAGTTCCTTGAGTATATCATACCACTGCCTACTTGCCTCCATCGTTTCAGATGATAAATCAGCACTTAATCTTATGGAGCTTCCCTTGTATGTGATGGTTTTCTTTTCTCTTGCTGCTTTTAGAATTTTCTCTTTGTCTTGAGCATTGGATAATTTGACAAGTATATGTCTTGGGGTGGGCCTGTTGGTGTTTATGACCAGTGCAGTGCACTGTGCTTCTTGGATATGTACATCTGTTTCTTTCAGTAGATTTGGGAAATTTTCAGTCATTATTTCATGCAACACTCCTTCTGACCCCTTTCCCTTCTCTTCTCCTTCTGGAATGCCTATAATATGTATGTTTGAGCGTTTTGGATTATCATTCAAGTCCCTAAGTCCTATTTCGTTTTTTTCTACCTTTTTATTGACCACTTCTACTATCTGTTTGATTTCTAATGCACTGTCTTCCAGATCACAAATTCTCTGCTCTGCCTCTTCTAGTCTGCTGATATTTGCTGAAAGTGTATTTTTGATTTATTGAATTGTGGTGTTCATTTCCATCATATCTATGTTTTTGCATATGTCTGCAGTTTCCCCTCCAAGTGATGTCTTCATGTTGTTAACCTCTTTCATTACTTCATCAAATTTGTCGGTGATAAATGTTCTGAGATCTTTCATTGCTTGTGCGAAGTTCTGCTCCCCTTCCTGATTTTTAGTTTGTTGATTGGATTCAGCCATGTTTTCCTGATTATTGGTTTGGTTTGTAGATTTTTGTTGCTGTCTTGTCATCGTTTTTTCTTGACGGGTTTAATCAGTTCCTTAGCTTCTTTGTCTATTCTTGGAGATTAATTAGCTGTTGTTTTTGCATAAGTGTTATATCTTCTCTTTGTCACTTTGTTCTTCTTATTCCAATTTCTTATTGCTGGTTAAGTTCACTTTAAAGGAAAGTATTAGTGCTGGGGAAAAGCAATTGTGTAAGGAAGGAAAAAGTGTGAAGTAGTATTGGTGATATATGTTAACAAAGCAACAATATGAGTTCTGGGAGGATGGAGGTTAGATCAAGTAAATTGTGTAGAGTTATAGTAGTAGGAAAGTACCTTTAATGAGGTAGACAACTGAATATGGGAGGAATATGGTACGTACTAAGAAGCTATTGTTTTCGTGAGAGAGGGAGAGAGAAAAGAAAGGTAATAGTTTCAAGGGCGGATACCAGATTGAAAACTAAACAAAGGTATTAGAAATTAAGAGTTAGACACTTTGTGGATCAAAGAAAGGGAGGTGGAATGTAGGAGAGATAGCAGATGTTGGAGGATATCAAGTTGTAGGGGAAAGGGGATAGTGTAGATAGCCTAAATCTATTCACAGAGAAATGAGGCAGTGGAGGATGAGGAAACCCAGCAAATGTGAGGTGTTTCCTGCAGGACCTATTGTATTGTTAATATAAAATAGAATAAGAAGAAGATCCGGGACAAGAAAGAGAGGATTAGAAGGAAAAAAAAAGAGACTTTGGGGGATATGCTGGGAGAAAAGACTAGGGGATAATGCAATGCCAGGAATCAGAACATTAAAAAAACTAGAATAAAAAATAGAAATAGAATAAAAATAAAAACAAAACAAAATAAAACAAAGAAGAAAAAACGCAAATGTTGAGGGCTAGGACATTCAATGGCCTCAGATGAACCTCAGGGCGTGGTGGATTCAGGGATGGATAGTCTGAGGTATTGAGGCCTCAAGAGGTGTGAGTCTCTGGCGTGTGGGCCACCAGAGTCCAGGGAACTCAGACCTGGCAACCTCGAGTCCAGTTAACAGGAAGCCTGGGAGCATCACAGTGCATCACAGCCTTCAGGGATCCCCACAGCTGGGTGCTAGCCCTATGGGTGAGGTCTCATCCACAAGCTCTATCCTGTGTTCTGTGTCCTACAATTCACTCACTTACTAGGGTCTATTGTGTGACTATATCACCAATTGACTTCAGGAACCCTCCCACCCTGTGGTCCCCGGGAACATCCACCTGGGGGCTACTCTAGGCTGCAGCCAATTTAATGACTCAGATCAATATCCAGGTCCAGGGGAGGGGCTCCAGCCTGAAACACTAATAACAACATCCAACCCAAAATTCCCACGCTTTACAAAATATTCCCCTAATCAGCTTCCAAACGTCTGCCACCCCGCAAGACCCTGGTAGCGTCTCTTTGTTGCTATCCCTTTGAGACTTCTGTAAGTCAGCAGCCGGGCTTGGGGGGGGGGGCGTGGCTCTAGGCAGAAACGCTATTGTTTGTGTCCGCAATCAAAAATTCCCCCCGCTTTGCCCTAAAACCCCCGTCTGTCTGCCCAAATGGGTCTGCAAGCACCTCCCTTCCCACCAACCCCCCAATAGGCCGCCCAGGGCCCACGAACTCCCCAGTACTGCAGAGCCTCCAAAAAAAAAACCAAAGAACAGAAACCCCACCTCCGGGCTCGGCTCGGCTCCCCCGGCCGCTGTGGTGCTAGATGCCTGGGCTCCGCCTACCCAAGGAGGGAATCCTCCACACGTAGCTGGGATCTCTGTGTATATTTCACAGACGGGTCCTCTCTGTTACCTTCCCTCCAAATCGATGTCCAGACACCTCCGGACCAGCAAAAATCCTGAAACAGCCCGGTCCCAAAGAGTCTCCAATGCCGCCCAGCCGACTCCCTGCAGGAGATACCCAACGAGAGTGGGCGTCTGTGTTCCCCCGCTTCCCGGGAAGATTTCCAGTGAGCTGAGGCGCAGACTGGGCTGCAGGTGCCGAAAACTGGCCCGAAAGGAGTGTGCGGCTCCTGGGATGTGGGTGCCCCATGGACTTCGAATCCAGCCATCCTGTTGGGTTAATTTTTGAAGAAGTTTAAGACCACAGAAATGTTACAGATATGGTGGGGAGGATCATTGTGAGGTATCAGAGATGAGGAATGCAAAGGAGGAGGTTCACCTGTGGCATACCTTTGAGACTTATGAATTTGTCCATGTGTTCATGGGGCATTGTCATGGTAGGTGGAGAATCACACAATAACTGAAAGAATATCAAATTCCCATCCTGGTAAACTCTGTCACACTCTCTAATGGAACAGCAAGAATCCTCCAAGTATGGGGCCAGTGAATAGTGAAGGAGGATGGACCACTGATGGGCCCTTGATATTGTTGCCTGTACTTATGAACCATTTCTTGTGAACCTGAAACTTAGTATAGTATTATATACTGCCTAAGAGTTACCTCCTGAAAGCCTCCTCTTACTAAAAAGTGGCCTCTCTCAAAGTCAAATTCAGCATATAAATGAATTTTCTCCCTGCCCCCAGCATGGAACATGACTCCAGGAATGACCCTTACTGGCAGTGAGGAATTACTACCAAACACCAACTAGAAATGCAACTGGAAAAAGACCTTGAACAAAAAGGGGAAAAGGTAAAGACAAGTGAGTTTATATGGCTAAGAGACTTCAAAGTGAGTCAGGAGGTCATTCCAGGGATTGTACTTATGCTCACCTCAGTAGGATCTCATTGACTGCCACAGTAAATATTGTCAAATACTGGGGCTACTGAGGACTCTGGAGACATCCAGACACTACAGGCAGAGTTGAAAGTTCAGAAGTTTCGCATCCTGCCAGTTGACCTTACAGTGAAATTTTTGCTCCTCAATGTGACAAAGCTGGACTCAATTTTGGTTTCCCTATATATGGCTCTTCAGCTCATTCTACTTTAACCTATAGCTAGGACTAGAGTTGATATGTGTATGTCCAAGAGACTAAAATTTGGGGAGCTCCATGTGCCAGTTGGGCCCTGAATCTCAACAGAGTTGCAACACCTAACCTCCAGTTCTTTGGTCTCATTCAGGGCAACTACAAAGGAGATGATGATGGACAATGACAATCCCAAGGAACAGAAGGAGTCTACAGCTCCAGGCAAGATAGTCCCATCCATCTTCCCCATGAGATCTAAGCCCCCTCACAAGAAGAGTTGGAGTGTGCATCACCATCCCAGAATCCTCAGGATTGGGGAATGAACAATGAAATAGAGGAGACTTACTGTGATTTTTCTATAGACTTATTGTTTTATTAACAGAAGAATTTTGATCTTTAATATAGAGGCAGTGACCACCAGAGGTCCTGAGGGAAGACTGAGGGAAGAATAGGTGTAATATGGAGGCAATTTAGGGAGATTGGAATTGTCGTGAATGAAGATTCCATGACAGATACAAGCCATTATATATCTTGTCATATCTTGCAAAATTTGTGGGAGAAAGTTTAAGTTACAATGTAAACTATAATCCGTGCTTAGTGGCAATGTTCCAATATGTGTTCATCAATTGTAATAAATGTGTCACATTAATGAGGAATGTTGTTAATGATGGAAAGTGTGGGAGGGAAAGAGAGAGTGGTGTATAGGAATTCCCTATTTTTTATGTAACATGTATATAAACTAAAGCTTCTTTAAAATACATAAATAAATAATAAATAATGAAATAATAAATGAATGAACATGGATAAAGAAATAGGCAGGGAACAGATCTAGGAGATCTTTGGAAGCCATGTCTTAGAGTTTGAATTCTATCTCAGGCAATAACAACTCACTGGGGTTTTTATAAGAGAGAAAAACAAGATCAGATTTGCATTAGGAAAAAGCACTCAGACTTAAACAGAGGAATAGGAAGTTTTACATTGGCCATTTGTGTATTTGATGGGGCTCTTCTCTGAGGTAAGGAACATGAAATGAGAAAGGAAGGGTGATTGAGAGAGAGAAGATTGAGGAGGGAGTAAGTTATGTTACATTCATTTTCAACATGCAGAAACTGAGGTTACTGTGACACATTCAGAATTGGCTCTGTGGTTCTGAGACTTGAGGAAGAGATTTATATTAGGGGGATCAATAGCAAATACATGATGATCAAAGCTCTCCGGTGAATGTGCTCTTCAATTTCATCAAACTATAACATTTGGGTTCTCTTCTTTTTTAATCTGAGACTTCCCTGTATTATGCTACCCCAATTTTAAGCTACTTCTAGCTGAAACTTATTTACTACACAATAGTATCTATTACAGGGGTTGACAATATCTTTAGTCCAGGTTTGGTAAAAGAAATAAATTCTCGAGGGTTTTATTAGCTACATTGGAAGGCATGGGTCGTAGGAAGTCCAGAAATACAAGATGGAAATATGAATAAAGAAGTAGGAATTTAATAGAAGACTAAAGAAGGGGGGAAAAAGCATAATTCATTAAAGTGCCCATAATGGGGAGTTTTAGAGGCTAAATTTGTTTGTGTTATCAATATTCACATGAGGGGATTTTAAGTTCCTTCACAATGCTATGTTTAATTTTTTTTAAAAAAATTAACAAGTATTGGAAAATGACTTAATTATGATAAAGCAACATGACAGTCATATAGCTGATAATTCCAGAATTCACTCTCCTGTGACTAGAAATTAAGGCCAAGATTAATTTTAATGACCAAATTTTGGATGTTCCAAATTGTTTGCTGAAATATAGCTGTTCTCAAAAACTTTGCAGTTATTTTAGAAAGTCCCATATGTGTCTCCAAAGACTGATCCCTCCTTTTTCTGGCATCCACTGACAACAATCAATGCCAATTGATCTGCCTTATAATGTCCCACAACTGTAACTGCCGATGATGAACACTCCTTAAGTACATGCCAATGCAGTTGATTCCAGATACTCCCAACGCCTTCAGTGAGCCACAGTAAAACTGCAGGGGCCTAGAGTAGCTTCTCCTTCTCAAGACCCTGCCATAGTTTGTTACATGAAGCTACTCTTTTGAATCTAGATTCTTACATGGGTTTCTCCTTTGCTAGCCATCTCTCCTCTAACTATTAAATTATTTTTCCAATCTACTGTGTTCCCAGCACTGTGTTAGGTGCTAAGTCTACCACAATGAAAAATCTACATTGTCCTTGGCTTTTGTGGGGATTATATTCTGATAAGGGTACCCTCACTTTCACTTTATGCTAAGTGCCTTACAGTCATTATATCTTTTAATTGTTATTACTACTTTGTCAGGAAAGGACTATTATCCTCAATTTACAGTCCTAAACACTTTCTCAGAGTGTTAAATTACTTACACATGGTCATAGAACTAGTAAGGGCAGAATCAGAATTTTCCTTACCTGTTTTCCTATAGTCCATGCTCTTAACTTCGGATAGTCTTCCTCAAAACTAGTCCACACACCTAGACAGTTTATAAATGTCAAACACACCAACTTCTTCATCCACCTCACTTTTCTATCAGTCCCTTTTCACCAACTCACAGTTCCTCTCTGAAGCCTGCTCCATAACCTCTACTAGGAACAAAAGTATATATCAATAAGTAGAAACATAAGGTGAGGGATAAAAAGTAGGCAGAGAGGAAATATTCTGTGTACTACCACATCTATGAAAAGCTCAGTAGAGCAAAAATGCTATTATAATAGTCAGAAAAAAACGTTATTGATGATAATCACATAATGAAATATCTTTGAGTCTTGTGTCTAAATATTTCTGTTATTTTTAACTAAATACTGATCATCAACTTGACATAAAGGAGACATTTTTTGTTATAAACAAGATCTAAAATGAGAATGACAGCAATACGAAAATGGCAGAATTAGGGATTTTGCCTGAAATTGGCATGCCCATAATAACAGGACTTCTCAGCAAGTCACCACACAAGTTCTGGCTGAAAGATGATCTGCCCTCCACATTCAAAGGAACAAACGGCATTTGAATTATTCCTTTCTCTGTGAGGATCGACATGTGGTGAGTAACTCCTCATTTCCCACGTGGGCTCTATTATCCTGAGAAGCACTTTTATGACGTGGATGACTAGTAAAACCGTCAAGCTGTTTCTCTCTATATCAGGCAGTAGAACTATATACCTTACTGAGTGAACTCTAAATTTGTTTCTCCTAAACAGAGTTATAGCCAGTGCTACATTTTCAATTACAATTTACCTTTAAGCATGTAAATTAAGATTTTAAAATTCTTAAATATGCTAATGCATTTAAATTAGAAACTGCTTGGTAAAATGCTGATCTGTTTGGAGCCAGGATCTAAGATTTCTTATTTTCTTGTTATTCTCCAAATATTTCTGGCATGAAGAGTCCATAAAATGAATATTGATGAAAACACTCTTTGCACAGTGTAAAACTCTGTAGGTAAGGCAAGTAAAACCCAGCTGATACTTTAGACTCTACTTGATAGAAGAGAACAAACTGATACTCCACAGAATTGATTAAATCACATGTCTGCTTACATGTTCCATGGTCATAGACTGTATTCTCCAGTACCATAGCCATTAGCTATATGTAATGTAGCAGTCTGATATGGTTATGAATCCCAAAAACAGATATTGGATTATGTTTGCAATCTGGTCTGTACCTAGGCATGATTAAGTTATGATTAAGGCTTTGACTGGGCCATGTAATTAAGGCATTGAGTCTCCACCCCTTAGTGGGTGGGGACTCACAGATAAAAGACATGGCAAAGGTTAGACTTAGAGGGTTTTTGATGTTGGAGTTTGATGCTGGAGCCTTAAGCAGGAGCCCCGGGAATTAAGCTCACAGAGGAAAGAGAAGCAAGCCCCTTGAAGAGAGGAACTCTGAGCCCAGTAGGAAGCAAGCCCTGGGAAGAGAGGGATCCTGAATCCAGAGAGAAGCAAGACACTAGAAGGAAGGAACCCAGGAAGCCTGAACCCTGAGAGTTGTCAGGAGCCATATTGCTCTAGCACGTGAAAATAGATGTTGGTTTGGGAAGTAACTTAGGTTTTATGGCCTGGTATCTGAAAGCTCCTACACCATATAAATACCCTTTATAAAAACCAACCATTTTATGGTATTTTGTCTCAGCACCCCATTGGCTGACTAATACATTATTTGGTATGGAGGAGTGGAGAAATGCTTTTGCAATTACCAAAATGTTGGAACGGTTTTATAAATGGGTAAGGGGTATTTTTTTGGAGGAATTGTGAGATGCTTGGAAGAAAAGACCTACAGTGCTCTGAAGTGACTGTTGATAGCAATATGAATGCTCAAGAATCTTTTTGTGATGCCTTAGAAGTAAATGATGAAACTATTGGAAACTGGAGGTAAGGCAATCCATGTCTTAAAGTGCAGAGAACTTAGCAAGATTAACTCTTCGCTTATGGAGGCAGAATTTGAAAATGGTGAGCCTGGGCATTTGGCTGAACAACTTTTCAAAGTAAACCTGGAGAATGCAGCTTGGGTTCTGCTTGCAGCTTATAGCAAAAATGCTAGAAAAGAGAGAGATACTGAGGGCTGTACTGTCAGGCACAAAGAAAACAGAAACTAATTCTGGAAATTCCAAGCTTCTGGAAATCAAGCTCCCAGATGAAAGGGTCCCATTGGAGGACTTAACTAAACTTGGAATTTGCAAATCAGGATTGAAGATGCAGTTATCTCCAAAAGATTTGTGGAAAGTCTTACTGTCTGATGATTTGGTTCCCTGCTTCTTGCCTGCTAAACCAACAAGAAAAAAGCCACTGTTATCGTCGACTGAAAGGGACATGGAAAGGATATATTGAAGGAGAAACATCTTTAAGAGGAAAACCATGGAAGCTGAGATCTGGGATTCAGATATCACTTTGGGCCAAGAAAGGAATCTTACCCATGTGTACAGAGAGGGGGAGTTTTCACCAGTAGTTGAAGAGGTGGATGTTCACACCTGATGTTCTGGGAGAGTTTTGTCACTCCAGAGTACAGAGAGGGTGGAGCATATTCCCCAAGGACTTGAGCAGTTAAGGTCAGCACCCCACAGATCTGAGAGGATTCGACCTGTTCACCATGGATTAGAAAAGGCCAGGGGGTCAACTCTTTGCTCTGAGTGGGTTTAGGCTGTTTGTCAAAGGTTTGGGGGAATGTTTTTTTCACATCACTCTACTAAGGGGGTTAAGTCTCTAACCCAAAATTGGATAAGGTATGGCAATCACCCTGACACTCTTGGAGGGTGATGTCTGGAACTTGGTCAACACTCAGATGCTTGATAAGGATGGGGCCAAGAAAATGGCCATTAGTTAAGCCTGTGGAAAGGATGGGTTCCCATAACGCACCAAAGAGAAGAAACCATCCTCTTATGAATGACTCCCAGGTGGAAATCAAATAGAGGATGCCCTGCAAGTTTTCTGAAATGTAGGGGTACGATGACTCAAGTTTCCCTTCCAATTTCTCATTATTGTAATTAAAATGTTGGTCCTTTGTCTATCCATTTGTGTATTGGAAACAGATACATTGTTTTGTAAGATTCAGATGTTTATAGCTGACAGGACTTTCCCCCAAGACAAACTATATTTTTTTAAATTGATTGTGATATTGTTTAGTACTTGCATTCTTACTGATTTAAGGTTTTTTTGAGTATTGTAATGTATTTTTGAAATTCAGAGGGTGGACTGTAGCAGTTTTGATATGATTATGAATTCCAAAAATGGATGTTGGATTATGTTTGTAATCTGGTCTGTACCTGGGCATGATTAAGTCATGATTAAGGCTTTGATTTTGCCATGATATTAAAGCACTGAATTCCCACCCTTTGCTGGGTGGGGACTCCCAGTTAAAAAAACATGGCAAAGGTAAGACTTGGAGAGTTTTTGTTGTTGGAGTTTTGATGTTGGAGTTTGATGCTAAAGTCATAAGCTGGAGCTCCAGGAAGTAAACTCACAGAGGAAAGAGAAGCAAGCCCCAGGAAGAGAGGAACCCTGAACCCAGAGAGAAGCAAGACTCTGAAAGGAAGGAACCCAGGAAGCTTGAACCCTTGTAGACATCAGCAGCTATCTTGCTCCAACATGTGAAAATAGACTTTGGTGAGGGAAATAACTTAGGCTTTATGGCCTGGGATCTGTAAGATCTTACCACAAATAAATACCATTTATAAAAACCAAACAATGTCTGGTATTTTGCATTTTTGCCCCTTTGGCTGAGTAATATATGTGGCTATTTTAAATTTAAATTAAATTAAATTAAAAATTCATTTTTTCAGTCACCCTAGTCTCATTTCACTTGCTGAATATCCACATGCTGTTGGTTGCTACCATATTGGACAGTTTAAATACATAACATTTCTATCAGCATAGAAAATTCTATTTTACAATGTTAGTTTAGGTGATAAGACTCCTGCCACTTTATAGGGATAATTCAATTCAGTATAAATTTATTGAGCAACTACTCTGGGGAAATGGTGATTCTTACTCTCAAGGAGCTAATGTTCCCCCAACACAGATATTTTTACAAATGCAATCTATAACACAGAGCAGAGGTGCTAAGTTTTCTAATTATGGGAGCAAAGAGTGAAAGTAATTCTGACTAGGGATTTTGGAAAGGCTTACTGTGGCATGTGGCATCTAAACTGTTTTTTTTTAAGAAGGGAAGGTGAAAATAGTCAGAAATTGGTGAGAGACTGGAGGAGGGGTAACAAAGGAATAGAAGAATCTCAGTGGAATGTGAAAACAAAAGATACTGAGGTAGAAAGTTTCAGACTTTATATGGAGAGTTGTGAGTACTGTATTTGTTCCTTGTATATCCTTCTAGAGCTCACATTTCAAAGTGTAATTTTTTTATTCCTTCATAAATTTCTTCAGTGCACATTATTTTCCTATTCATGTTAAGAATCCCTTTCTGATTTTTCTTGTGAAGATTATTTTAAGATAAATTTGCAATTCAACTAGTGCTGCCAGGATTTTATATATATATACACCAGATATTCCAAGTTTGCTTGGAAAGCCTGAAATCTAAGGAAGGGGAGTCATTTGGATGTTCCTAATAGCTAGTGTCATCCAGCTCTGGCAGCAACTACACCTATTGCTACTATGAGAATTCACCAGGATGATGTTTTCTTAAATACAATGTATATCATGCCATTCCTGTACTCAGAATCTGCAAAGATTCTGCAACAGCTTCCTTTTGACTAAATAATAAATTCAAACTCCTCTATCTGGAATTTAAGGTCCAATTTAATCAAACAGCACTTTACTTGCTTGAATTTTATCTCCTATTAGGTTCATAACATTTTGGCTTGTTTTATTTGACACAGACATTTTGATGTGACCATTTTAACAGTAATTTTAATTTTAAGAATTTTGATGATGCTGCCATGGCAAAATTTCTTTTACATAGGGATATTTCAAAGATTCCAAAACACAAACTCTCAAAATGTCAACTTTGTTTTTAATGATCAAATATTGTATGTAACCTCTGTGATCCCCAGCCTACGTCCAATTCCATTCCCTATCCACATAAGCACATTCTATTCTGTATCCCCAATGCCTTACTCAGTAGGTACCCAGTAAATATTTGCCAAATGAATTCATGAGTGAATTTTAGCTAGTTAGTATGTTGTTCTGTCCTCCTGCAGTTCTCCACAATTTCATAAGAGACACTTCCCTTTAACTTCTATCTTATTATAAATAGCTTTTTAAGGTATTTTCCTCTGCCTGCTCTGTTCAAGTGTCTTGAAGTTATTTTTAATCCCTGTGCATGCAGTCCAGTAAATAATCCATCAAATAGTGTAATTTCAAGCAAAAAGAATTGTCAATTGCTCTGAGAACCACTTGAGTCATCCAGGTGCTTTTCTAGCAGTATTAAAGTTTAAAATATGACAATGCTTATCTTCTTTCCGGTATGAATTAAGACTTATGACAATAAAATGCCTTCACCACAGTGGTTATTCACTCTAAATAACTCATTTCATTTATTTTAATGAGTGTATATTATAAATGAGAGCAAGTGGTCTCTATTAAGATCATCAATGGCATGTTACTTTGTGAATCCAATGCAATCTTTACAGTGCTTACTTTTCTTTACTCTTAAATAGTATTTGAAATATTCCTTTAACTCTCTTCCTCTGGGTTTCATGTCATTATATTCTGCTAGTTTTCATCCATGTTCTGTGATTTTTATTTCTTTGTCATTTTTAATGCCTTTTTAACCCACTCTTTTCATGGTACTGACTTCAAGGACTCTCTTCTGTATGACTCAAAGGCACCTCAAACTACTCACTGAAAATTAAACTCATGATCTTCATCCAATCACCAAAAAACTTGATATTCAATCAATATTCTGTAACCCAGAAAATGTCATCACTGTTCATCCAGTTTACAAATCAGAAAATTGGAAGTCATCTTTGATTTCTTTCTCATTGTCAATTGTCAGGTCCTATGGGTTAGACTCCCTAATATTCATTTATCTCTGTCTTTACCATTACCATCATAGTTTAGTCTACCAGGATCTCTGGCCTAACATGGACTCCTAACTAGTCTTTCTGAATCCACTCTTACTCTTTTCCAATCCATTCTTTAAAAGTAATCTTTTTATAAGATAAGAATCAATTGCACAACTACTAGACAAAAACCAGCAATTTTATATGTAACTTCACAGATAATAGGCCTTAATCAATGTAAAATAGTATATCAAATGAAGTATATTTCCTCAAAATTAGAGAATTTTTATGTTGACCTTCTATATGATATTCTAGTATGACATTGAGTGGGTATATAGCTATTCTAACCACCTAATTTGTTTAGTTTTTACACTTTTTTTAAAAGATCAATTTATTTATTTCTCTCTCCTTCCACCCCACCCCGGTTGTCTGTTCTCTGTGTCTATTTGCTGCGTCTTCTTTGTCTGCTTCTGTTGTTGTCAGTGGCAAGGGAATCTGTGTTTCTTTTTGCTGTGTCATCTTCTTGTGTCATTTTTCCATGTGGGCAGTGCCATTCTTAGGCAGGCTGCACTCTCTTTGGTGCTGGGCAGCTCTCTTTACGGGGTACACTCCTTGCACGTGGGGCTCCCCTACGTGGGGGACACCCCTGCGTGGCAGGGCACTCCTTGCACACATCAGCACTGAGCATGGGCCAGCTCCATATGGGTCAAGGAGGCCCAGGGTTTGAACTGCGAACCTCCCATGCGGTAGACGGACACCCTAACCACTGGACCAAGTCCACCGCCCAGTTTTTATGCTTTTGATATTATTTTCTTAACATGCCCAAAACAAATAAGAACTTCAAAACATGAGTGTTGAACATAAATTCCTTGATGGCAGGGTCTTTGTTTTTTCCACTGATGTATCCTCAGTGCCTATAATAATGCCTGGATTATTAGACATTTAATAAATATTTGTTGAAGAAATGAATAAACAAATTTATACTTCACAACTTCATTTCTTCTTACTGCTATATAATATTACATCATGGGTGTACACCACACCATAATTTGTTTATCCATTCATCAGTTGATTGACACCTGGTTTGTTTCTAACTTTTGGCAGTTGTGAATAATGTTGCTATGAAAATAGGTGTGCAGATGTCTGTTCATGTCACTGCTCTTAGTTCTTCTAGCTATATACTTAGCAATGCTGTTGTTGGGTCCCTTGGCAAGTCTATATTCAACTTCCTTAGGAACTGCCAAACAGTCTTCTACGGTGACTGTACCATTCTACATTGCCACCAACAGTGAATAAATGTTGCTATATCTAAACATTTTCTCTAACACTTATCATTTTCTGACTTTTTAATAGTGGCCATTCTAATAGGTGTGAAGTTATATCTCATTGTAGTTTTTTTAAGTTATTTTTAAAAAGTCATCTCATTCTAGTTTGATTTGCATTTCCTTAGTTGTTAGGGATGTGGAACACTTTTTTTTTCATGTGTTTTTGAAATTTCTATTCTTTGGACAACTGTTTTTTCAAGTATTTTGCTTATTTTTTAATCGGGTAGTTTGCCTTTAAGTTGTTGATTTGTATGATCTCTTTTTGTATATCATGAATATTAAACCCTTATCAGACATGTGATTGCCAAATATTTTCTCCCATTGTGCTCACACCTTTTTACCCTATTGACAAAGTCCTCTGAGGTGCATTTGTGTTTAATTTTGAGGAGGAACCATTTATTGAATTTTTCCTCTGTTCTTCATGGTTTGGGTGCAGGATATAAGAAAATTCAAACCACCACAAGCTCTTTAAGATGTTTTTCTCTATTTTCTTCTTGGAGTTTTATGTTTGCCACTTTTATATTTAGGTCCTTGACCCATGTTGAATTAATTTTGGTATAAGTTTTTTTTTTTCTTTTAGACATGGCTATCCAGTTCTCCCAACAGCGTATGTTGAGTAGAATATTCTGGACCACGTGAAAAGGCTAGAAAGCCTTGTCAAAAATCACTTGACTGTAGATGTGAGGGTCTATACTGGTTTTTTATTTGGTTCCATTGGCTAATGTGTCTGTCTTTATGCCACTACCATACTGTTTTCACCACTGTACCTAATACTTTTTAAATCTGCATGTGAGAGTCTTCCAATTTAATGCTTCCTTTTAAATACATTTTTGGCTATTCAGGAGGCTTAACCTTTGAAATAAATTTCATCTAAGACATTTTCATGTCTGCAAAAAAGGCTATAGGGATTTTTATTGGGATTGTGTTGAATCTGTAAGTCAGTTTAGGTAGAATTAACATCTTAATGATATTTACTCTTCCAATCCATGAACACAGAATGTCCTTCAATATAATTAAGTTAGTTTCTTTTAGCAATGTTTTGTAATTGTCTGAATACAGGTACTTTATGTCCTTGGTTAAGTTTATTCCTAAATATATGATTGTTTTAGTCACTATTATAAATGGATTTTTTTCTTATTTTCTCCTTAGATTGCACATCAGCAGTGTATAGAAATGCTATTGATTTTTTGTGTATTAACCTTGTTTCCCTGTGTATTAACTTTGCTGAACTCTTCTATTAATTTGAGTAGCTTTCTTGTTTATGTTTTAGGATTTTCCAGATATAGGATCATATCATCAGTGAATACTGAAAATTTTATTTCTTTCTTTCCTATTTGTGTTCATTTCTTTATCTAACCTAATTATTCAAGTTAGAACTTCTAGCACAATATTGAATAAGAATGGAGACAGTGGATAACCTTGATTTTTTGTGTATTAACCTTGTTTCCCTGTGTATTAACTTTGCTGAACTCTTCTATTAATTTGAGTAGCTTTCTTGTTTATGTTTTAGGATTTTCCAGATATAGGATCATATCATCAGTGAATACTGAAAATTTTATTTCTTTCTTTCCTATTTGTGTTCATTTCTTTATCTAACCTAATTATTCAAGTTAGAACTTCTAGCACAATATTGAATAAGAATGGAGACAGTGGATAACCTTGTCTTTAAAAAAAAAAAAAGATTTATTTATGTATTTCTCTCCCCTACCCTCCCCCCACCCTGGTTCTGTTCTGTGTGTCTATTTGCTGTGTCGTCTTCTTTGTCTGCTTCTGTTGCTGTCAGCAACACGGGAATCTGTGTTTCTTTTTTGTTGTTGTTGCATCATCTTGTTGTATCAGCTCTCCGTGTGTGCGGCACCATTCCTAGGCAGGTTGCACTTTCTTTTGCACTGAGAGGCTCTCCTTATGGGGCGCACTCCTTGTGCATGGGGCTCCCCTACACAGGGGCAACCTTGTCTTGTTCCTAATCTCAGTGAGAAAGCATTCGGTCCTTCACCATTGAGTACAATTCTAGCTGTAGGTTTTTCATATATGCACTACACATATTGAGAAAGCTTCCTTCTCTTCCTATTTTTGCTGGATTTTATCCAGAAAGAGTCCTGTATTTTATGAAATCCCTTTTCTGCATCAATCAAGAAAATCATGTGATTTTTCTTCTTCAATTTAAAAAGTGGTTTATTGCTCTAATTGATTTTCTTGTGTGGAACTGCTCTTGCATACCTGGGATAAACCACCACTTGATTGTAATATATAATCCTTTTAATGTGCTTTTGAATTCAGGTTGTGAATATTTTGTTGAGGACTTTTCCATCTATATTCACTAGAGATATTGGTCTATAATTTTCTTTTTCTATTGTATCTTTACCTGGTTTTGGTGTTAGGGCAATATTGGCTTCATCGAATGAGTTTGGTAGAATTTTTCCTGTTCAATTTTTTGGAAGATCTTGAGAACTATTGGTATTAGATCATCTTAGAATGATTGGCAGAATTCACCTGTGAAGCCATCTGATCTTGGACTTTTCATCAGTTCAAAGACTGATGTAATTGATTTTTAAAAATATGACCCATCTGTATGTTGTCTACAAGAGACACCTTTCAGAGGTAAGGACACAGATTAAAACTGAATGGCTGGAAAAAGATATTCCATACAAATAGTAACAACAATAACAAAAAAAGAGCTGGAGTAAAGAAACTAATAACAGACCAAAGAGATTTTAAATGAAAAGCCATTATAAGAGATGAAGAAGGTCATTATATATTAGTAAAAAGGTCAATTAACCAAGAAGAAATAACTATACTAAATATGTATGCACCTAACCTGAGTGCCACAAGATACATGAGGCCCACAGTGGAAAAACTGAAGGGAGAAGTAGATGTCTCTATAATAATAGTTGGGGACTTCAATACACCACTGTCAGTATTGGATAGAATATCTGGACAGAAGATAAAGAAACATTCTTGGGAAGCGGATTTGGCCCAGTGGTTAAGGTGTCCATGTACCACATGGGAGGCCCACGGTTCAAACCCCAGACCTCCTTGACCCGTGTGGAGCTGGCCCATGTGCAATGCTGATGCACGCAAGGAGTGCAGTGCCATGCCACGCAGAGGTGTCCCCCGCGTAGGGGAGCCCCATGCATAAGGAGTGCACCCCACAAGGAGAGCTGCCCAGCACGAAAGAAAGTGCAGCCTGCCCAGGAATGGTGCCACACGCACGGAGAGCTGTTAGAACAAGATGATGCAACAAAAAGAAACACAGATTCCCATACCGCTTACAACAACAGAAGTGGACAAAGAAAAATGCGCAGCAAATGGACACAGAGAACAGACAACTGTGGAGCAGGGGAAGGGGAAATAAATAAATAAAATAAAATCTTTAAAAAAAAGAAACATTCTTTAAAGTGCTCATGGATTCTTCTCCAAGAGACATCATATATTGTGTCACAAAAAGACTGAATTTTAAAAGATTGAAATTATATAGAACAAAACTTTTCCTAATCAAAATGGAATAAAACTGGAAATTAATAATTGATGAAAATGGGAAAATTCATGAATTTATTGAGATTAAATAACACACAGTAATCAATGGATCAAATAAGAAATGACAAGAGAATTCAGCAAATATCTTTGAGGTGAAAATAAATGAGAACACAACATATCAACATGCTAGTTGAACCCTGACTCTCAGCAGAGCTGCAACACCTACTTTTCATTTCACCAGACTAACCCAGGACAACTAACAAAATGATGATGATGGACAATGTCCATCCCCAAAAAACACAGATTATCTATAACTGAAAGCAAGACAATTTCATCCACCTGCCCCATGGGATCTAAGTCCCCTCTAAATCAGATACAGACTGGGCATTGCCATCTTAAAATCCTCAAAACTGAGGAAAGAACAAATATAAGGGGGCACTGGAAGAAGAACTTTCAACATTGATATAAAGGGAGTGGTGACCAGGGGTTCTGAAAGGGAGGAAACATAAGTGTACCATGGAGAATTTTTGGACATTAGAACTGTTTGCAATGGCATTGCAAAGATGGATTCAGGCTATTATGCAATTTGACAAAACTTATAGAAATGTGTGGTACAAAGTGTAAACAATAATGTGAACTGTACACTGTGGTTAGAAGTAATGTTTCAATATTGTGTTTATGAATTGCAATAAATGAACTACACTAATGAAAGATGTTGTTAGTGAGGAAAACTGTGAGAAGGGGAGCTGGTGGGTTATATAGCAATCACCCTTTATAGTCAATGTATCATTTATGTATCTAAAGCTTCTTTAAAAATAAAATAAAATTAACTTTATAAAAAGGAAATAAAATCTATGGACCCTGCAAAGGCAGTGCTAAGAGGGAAATTTATAGTCCTCAAAGCTTACATTAGAAAAGAAGAACTTTTATCAATGATATAAAGGCAGTGGTTGCCAGAAGCTCTGAGCAGAGGGAAAGTGAAAAATAGGTGTAATATGGGAGCATTTTCAGGGCATTGGAATTGTCCTGCATGACGTTGCAATGATGGATACAGAGCATTATATATTTTGTCATAACTTGCAAAATTGCATGGGATTGTAAACTATAATGTAAACTCTAATCCATGGTTAGTGACAATACTTCAATATGTGTTCATCAAAGAAGAAAGAGCTAAAATTGAAGATCTAACTGATACCTGGAAGAACTAGTAAAAGAACAGCAAACTAATCCCAAACAAAGCAAAGGAAAGAAATAGTAACGATCACAAAAGAAATAAAAGAAGCCAAGAACTAAAAATAAAAATAGAGAAAATCAACAAAATGAAACTCTGGTTCTATGAAAAGATCAACAAAATCAACAAACCTTTAGCTAAACTGACAGAAGAAAAGAGAAAATAAAAATAAGTAAATGGTAGAGTACTAAGTCAACGTTAGTCTATTGTTCATTCCACAATCCTGAGGCTTTTGGGATGTTGATGCACACTCTGTGTGTTTCTGCTGGTCACACCTCAATTCAGTAGTCCAGTCAAAAGCCTTAAAGTGATCTAATCAAAAGTGACCTAATCAAAAATTCCCTTAACTGAAGGAAACCAAAAGTTCCCCCATAAATAGGTTTATATGCACAGGAATGGGTTAGCTTGTGAACATAACCTTCTGAGGTCCACAAAAGAATCAAACCAGAGCCCTACATATAAAAGAGACATTATTTAAGATGAAATACCTAAAAGATATCATCTACATTGTATCTGAGGTATCCCAAATGACAAACAAGTGGATTTCAAATTGAAGAATGCTTTGAGGATTTTTTTTAAACTTTTTAAATCACTTAAAAGACAAAGGAGAGGGAAGCGAATGTGACTCTACTGACTGGGCTTCTGTCTACCACATGGGATTTGCTTCCCATGTCCTCATTGTGAAGGCAAGCTGACCCATTCCCACAGAGAGCTGATGGCCCACACACGTGGAAAGCTGGTGCAGCAAGATGATGCAACAAAGGGAGACAAGCTGACACAGAAGAATGCATGGTGAATGGACACAGAGAGCAGACAGCAAGCAAGCAGCAAGGGGGATAAATAAATAAAATACATAGATAAAATAGATAAAGAATAGATAAAGATAAAATAGATAAAATAGATAAAGAAGAAACAATGGACTATTAAGCAAATGTTGGAAGAACTGGCTATTTGAAAAAGAAAGGCAGAATCCTGATCTGTCTTATATTATACACAAAAATAAATTCCCAAAATATTAAAGACTCTAAATATAGGAAAACAACATTATCCATATATGTGATGGGCACTGTGAAGGACTGTCCAAATGTCTCTTCAATGAAGGACTTACTGCTCTAGCTGCTGAGAGTGTGGTGAGTAGACAGTCTTCAGATCATAATCACTCCAATGATTGCATCAGCTGCAGAGAATTGCCTTGCCCAAAGTCACACCACTTTCCAGGGTGGCTTACATCCAGGGATTGATTAAATGCTGGAATGTATATGACTGGCCATCTCAGCCCAATTCAGAAAAATTCTGAAGGGCCATTCTACCCAAAAGCTGCCAACAGGGATTGGCAGAGGTTGTCATTGCTCTATCATGGCAGCCCAAATTTTTCCGTTGTCCACTTCCACTTATTTTCCCTCCATTCAACAGGTGATGATATCAAGAGCACTCCCTAATAAAAGTTTTGAAGGTTAAACACTCCCTTGGATACTGCATCCTGAAGAACTTAACTGTGACAATATATTAGAAAATATGTAAAATAATATATCTTTAAAGTAATCTTGGGTGTGGGAAAGTATTTATTAAACTGATATAAAAGTCCAAGCTATAAAGGAAGAAATCAAAGATTTGACTACATTAATATTAAAAACTTAATTCTGTATTGTGAAAGTCATCCTAAATAAAATTAGAAGGCATTGGATTTGAAGAAAATATTTTTATCATGCATAATAGACAAAAAATTTATCTATAATATATAAAGAACTCCTACAAATCAGTAAGAAAAGGCAAAAGATCTTTCCCCAAGAAGTCAATGTATATGAACAAGAAATTCAAGGAAAACAAATGTGGCCAATGAAATAGGACACAATTCTCAGTCTTACTTGAAATAAAAGAAATACAAATAAAAATAATAATTTAACTTGTAAAATGAAAAATATTGATAATATACACAACTGACAAGAGGGTGGAGGAAATCAGAATTCATAATATTTGTGAAAATGCAAATGTTTTGATAAAAGACCGTAGAATGTTAACGTATCAACATTTTAAGAGCACATACACTTTGATTCAGCAATTTTCCTTTTAGAAATGTATTCTACAGAAATATTTAGCACATGCTGTATTAGTCAGCCAAAGGGGTCCTGATACAAAATACCAGAAATCCATTGGCTTTTATAAAGGGCCTTTACTTGGGGTAGAAACTTACAGTTTACCAGGCCATAAAGTCTAAATTACTTCCCTCACCAAAGTCTGTTGTCATGTGTTGCAGCAAGATGGCTGCAGATGCCTCTCAGGGTCACTCCCATAGATTAGTTATGCATCATCTCTTATCTAAGTTTTCCAACAGTTCTGGACTTTCTCCCTGCTATCTACACAATCACCAAAAATAATATTTTCCAAAATAGAGATCCAATAACTCAATTCCTGAGCTCAAAATCCTTCAAAGGGGGAAAAAAAAACAACAACCTTCAGTGCCCCAAATACCTGAAAATAAAATCTGAATTTTTTGTTACACTGCAAATAGCTCTTCACAATCCAACCAGAGATGTTTTTCTATTTTCATATCATATCAGTCTCCTCAACTGTGTACTCTAGTAATTTAGACTATTTGCTTATTTTTTTGTCATATAACATTGTTTCATGCTTCTATGCCTTTGTTTATATATTTTGTACCTACGAGGCCTTTATTGTTTAATTTCTTCATTTGGCAAAATCACATGATATCTTTCAAGGTCTACTTCAAGTTCAGGGCTTTTCTGTGGAGATTTTCCTATCCTTGACTTACAAGCTGACTTTCTTACAGTACTTATTCTACTGCATTTTGTACATATCATAGTAGAAAATATGATACAATCGTAAGTACATAGACAGAAAGAGCTAGAGTTTCAAGCATGATTGGACATGTTCTGATGAACTGATGAAAGAAGCTCAGTTGAAGTCTATTTGTTGAGGAGACTTCTGAAAAATAACTCAAGCTACATCCAGTGCTGGGGTTCAAGCATATCTGGGCATGTCAAGCAAGCTTAAGGATAGACATGATAAAAGTATTTATCAGGATAGAACAAAAAACCTTTACAACATATTTGGTCTTTAAAAAAATAAATAAACAATTATAATGAACATAACTTATTAATATGATCATAGTTTCCAAAGTAAATGAGATTTTTTTCAACTTTCAAAAAACTAATTTTAATCAAAACAAAAATTGTTGCTCATTAACAATTTTATAAAACAGTGATTTAGTTACATAATTAAATTGATATCTGTGTATCAAATCTTGATTACTTTCAACTTCATGAGCATGTTTACATGGGTGATGAAGTACAACCTTTCTTTAATCTATTTTAATAAATAAAATGGAACACATTAAATAGCTCTTCTAAACAAAAATACATACAAACATATCACTAAGCATGTTCTCCAATGAAGGGAACAAGAGTCACTGGAAAATTTTGTACTTCAAAACATAAAAAATGCTATAAAAAGCACAAGGTTATATAACCATCAGCTAAAGTAAATATGTAGCTGGATTTTCTCTAGGTTCTTGGCTAAGCTATGAGAAATGAATTTCAAGAGCAAGCCAGACTATTTAAGCCAGTACTTTATTAAGGAGGGAAGGAAAGAGAAATGGAAGCATGGGTCTCAGGTAGGGAGAAAGGGGCTGAAAATGATAAAGAGAGCTGATTTGCAGACTACAATTCACCATTAGAGATTACAAATGCCTAGGTTTTACTTGCATGCTCATGATGGTGGGCGGGACAGTGAGAGCAGGGCACAGATAGGAAAAAAACAGGAAGCCAAAATCAAGAGAAGGAACAGGACAGGCACAAGCATAGGGCTGGTTCAATTTCCCACTTGCATTTTAAAATATTAATTATTCTTCCCCTTTGTTAATGGCAGGGAAGAGTTCCTGCTGTTTGCTGTTTTGATTGATTACCCCACCCATAAATCCCCCAGGAGGTCCCAATGGTAAGGTCCCTGGAGAATATCTGGGGCTTCTCCTTGCATCCAGAGAAAATCTCATTCCAAATGGGAGTTCTCAACAGAGTTTTCCAGCAGCCATCTTGTGGGTATTGATATCAATATGTAATATATCATATCAATTGTTTTGGAAAACATTTTGTATTTTGTGTCAAAAGGATTATTTCTTTTACTTTTCCTAGGCTAGGAGGCATAAACCCCAATTCCAGTAAACTGTATACTCTTAATGCTAAGGCTTACTACTCTGGTGGATCTGATTCCTGGCTTACATAAATAAAATTATAAGACATTGTATTTGAAGAAAATATTTTTATCATTCATAATAGACAAAGAGTTTATACATAATATATAAAGAACTCCTACGAATCATTAAGAAAAGGCAAAAGATCTTGGCTCAAGAAGTCAATGTATATGAACAAGAGCATCCTGCCACATCCTTGAAGGAATGAAAGGAGGAGAATGCCCATCTTCTGAGAAGATTTATAAGTAGAGCACTCCACACCATGGAGGCCAGAGCCAATCCTGCACTGGAGGCACAAGCTGCCTTGGGAGCTTTTCCACAGCTGAAATTGAAAACTTCACTTCCAAAAAATGGGGGAGGAAGGGAAAGTTGGGCACCAACTTCAGCTACTGATGAGTAAATTCAGTGGGTTAAAGTATAATCCTGAAAACAGCTAAATCTTGAGGCTGTCCATGTCCGAAAGAGGCCAGTAGCTACCATTGTAACTCTACACTTGGCATGAGGAAATGGGGAAAGACTGAACATCACATTAATAGTAGGGACTGGCTTCTTTCAATCCAAATCAGATTGCAGGTCTAGCCTAAGCCCCAGCCCCACCTCTTGGAGGGAGGAAGCAGGGAGACCTGTGACAGCCTCTCTGGGAAATTACAGGTCACGCATGGATGCTGGTGATTGTCTTACTTTGGCAGCACAAACTGTCCCAGAGGCTATTCTGTGGCTGGAATTGGAAGCTTTATTTCCCAAATACAGGGGAGGAGGAGACACTTGGTCACCAGTTTTGGCTCTGATTAGTAGACTCAGCTGGCTAAGGTATAATGCTAGGAACAGCTAGGATGTGAATCTGTCCAAGTCAGAAAGCGATCAGTAGCTGCCATTTTGACTCCACCCCCAGCCTGAGGGGAAGCCAGGACCAAAAATCTCAGTGATGGTAGGAACTGGTTTCTTTCACCCAGATCGGACTGCAGCCTTGGACTAGGCCTAGGCCCCATCTCTGTAAGCAAGGAGGCTGGTGAGGCATGCACCAGCTTTTCCAGGTTACTTCAGGCACCTTTGGCTAGCACAGACTGAATAATCAGAAGTCCACCAGGGTAACTGCAGTCATCTTGGACCCACACTACATAGATTGCTGCCCATACCTGCAAATATACCCCTGCCCCAGGCAGGGCAGAAATCGGGAGAAAGCCTCATCAGTCTTTGGGCAACAACTGTCTAGGCCTGCACAACTTGGATTATTCCACACCACTGTGACTCTGCCCTACCCCTGGCAAAGGAGAAAAATGGGAGAAACTTCATCAGTCCCTGGGGAAATGAGGGAAGTTTGATGCCCTGAAGCTTATAGCACCAACTACATCCATGGCTTCTACTGCACAACCAACAAGGGAGAAAGGACAGGAAGCCCTAAACTAAAGAGAAAAACTGCACCCAGAATAAATACTCTAGTAAGACAGATACCCAGACCCCAATAAAAATTACAATCCACACAATGAAACAGGAATATATGGCCTAGGTAAAGGAACAAGATAAGCCTACTGATGACATAAAATAGCTGAGACAACTAATCACAGGTGTTAAAAGAAATCTCTTAAATAAATTGAATGAGATGGAAAAAGCAATTAAGGATATTAAGAAGACATTGGATGACCACAAAGAAGAATGTGAACACATACACAGAAATATAGCAGATTTTATGGGAATGAAAAGAATAATAAATAAAATTTTTAAAAAAATTGAAATCATATCATAGCAGATTTGAGGAGGCAGAAGAAAGGGTCGGTGAGCTTGAAGAAATGGCCTCTGAAAGTGAACATGCAAAAAAAGAGATGAAGAAAAATGGAAAAAATTGAACAAGGACTCATGGAAGTAAATAACAGCAAAAAACATGCAAAGATATGTGTCACAGGTATCCCAGGAGGAGAAGAGAAGAGAAAAAGGGTAAAAGAACATTTGAAGAAATAATGGTAGAAAATTTCCCAAATCTATTGAAGGACATAGATATCCATGTACAAGAAGCACAATGTACTCCTGCCTGAAAAAATCTAGACAGACCAAGACTTATACACATACTAATCAGAATGTCAAATGCCAACACAGAGAAATCTGAGAACAGCAAGAGAAAAACAATGCATAATGTATAAGGGATACCCAATAAAATTGCTGGCTTCTCACATACAAAAAAAACATGGAGACAAGAAGACAGTGGTTTGAAAATTTAAGAACTACAAGATAGAAACTTTCAGCCAAGAATCTTATATCCAGCAAGACTGTCTTTCAAAAATGAGGGCGAGATTAGAATATTTACAGATAAACAGAATCTCAGAGAATTTCTAACCAAGAGAGCAGATATTCAGGAAATAAAAAAGGGTATGCTAGAGCCTGAAAAGAAAAAAAAAATGAGAGAAAGGCCTGGAAGAAAATCTAGATATGAAGATTATATCAATAAAAGTAACCAAATGTGTCAAAAGTGTGCAAAAAATAAAGTATGACTGATAAAACTCAAATAGGAATAAACTTAACCAACAATGTAAAGCACTCGTATTCAGAATACTTCAACTCAGTGTTAAAAGAAATCAAAAAGGCCTAAATAACTGGAAAAACATTCCATGCTCGTGAATTGCAAGATTATACATCATTAACATATCAGTTGTACTCAAATTGATATAAAGGTTCAATGCAATCTTGATAAAAATTCCACCAGCATTATTTTAAAATATTAAAAATATGGTTATTAAATTTATTTGAAAGGGTAAGGGGTCCTGAATAATCAGAAACATCTTAAAAAGAAAAACAAGCTCTCATCTCCAGTCTTTAAATTATATTACCTAGTTATAGTAGTAAAAACAGCATGGCACTGGCATAAAGACAAACACAGAGACCAATGGAACAAAATTTATGATTCAGAAACATTCTCTCACATGTATGGTCAAGGGATTTTTACTAGTCTGTTAAATCTACACAACTCAGGCAGAACAGTTCATTCGACAAATGGTGCTAAAAGAACTGGATATCCATAGCCAAAAGAAGGAAAAGGGAACCCTATCTCATATCTTATCCAAAAATTAACTCAAAATGATAAAAAAAAACTAAATATAAAAACAAGAACCAAAATACTTCTAGAAGAAATTGTCATAAAATATCTTCAAGCCCTGGTGGTATGTGGGGAACCTTTTTTTAAATTCTTCTTTATTTTCTTTTAAATGTTACATTAAAAACATGATGTCCCCATATACCCTCCACCCCACCCACCCCACACCTCCCACATCAACAACCTCTTCCATCATCATGGCACATCCACTGCACCTGGCAAATACATTCTGGAGCACTACATCACCACATGGACAGTGGTCCACATTGCCGTCCACACTCTCCCCCAGTCCACAAGGTCCAGCATCCATCTCTGCAGCACCATGCAGGACAACTCCAAATCCTGAAAATACCCCCACACCATAACTCTTCTTCCATCTCACTACCATCAGAAGCCACTGTGGCCACCCTCTCCACATCACCACTACAATTTTCTTCCCTTAATAATCACAATGGTTCCCCAGCAGAACACCAGTATGTTCACTTTAATCCATACTCTATTTCTCCATGCTGTGGTCCCCGGAATGATTATGGCCAGTCCCCTCTACATCAAGAGGGGGTTTAGATTCCACATGGATGCTGGATGCAATCCTCCTGCTGGCAGCTGTAGGCACTCTTGGTTCCCTGGTGTGGTGGTTGACCCTCTTCACCTCCCTGTCAGCTGGCCAGGGTAAGTCCAACAAACCAGAGGATAGGAGCTGCAAGTCTGCTGAGGCCCAGGGCCTAGCTGTCACATGGGAAGTCTAGAGATTCAGGTCTCCTGAATATACACCAACCCAAACGCCAACCATAGGACCAGTAAAAGTAATAGAAGAGGCATGGGTAGAAAGATCATATCTGAGTCCAACTCCATCACACTCAGAAACACAAACTCCAAAGTAGGATCAACTGACATGGCCCTGAACTCCAGAGCCATCTGCCATGACCACAGAACCTGTGGGTCTTTGCAGCCCTCAGGAGAACCAGCACCTGGGTTTTCATTTACCTTGGCTGTGTTCTGGCACCCTGTCGAGGTGTACATAAGCATCACCCCTCTGGTGACCTCCATACTCATTTTTGGAGACTCATAGCCATATACACTCTCTTGTCTTTTCCATTTCCCCCTTTTATCAAAAGTCAAAAAGCAGTTTTTAAAACCTGGTATTACATGTAGACTGAGATATTCTGCTGTTCTGAGTTGACCCCTTTATTCAAGGTCTTTTTCTAGTTACATAATCAGCTGATCTATGGTAGTAAACCAGGGAGGCTCATCCCCGGGACTCATGTCCCATGCTGTGGGGATGGCAGTGCATCTATGTGCTGAGTTTGGCTTAGAGAATGGACACATTTAAACAATATGGAGGCCTCAGGAGATAACTCTTAGGCACCCTGCAGCTCTAGGCCTAGTTCATATTTCAACCACACCAGGCTCATAATTGGAGCCATCAGTATCAAGGGCTCATCATTGGACCATCCATCTTTTTTAGGCTTTGCCATTGCACTTGGGGGATTGTTGCTGTTCCACTGGGGAATGTGATAGAGCTTCCCTGGCCAGGAACTCAGCAGTCTCTCAGCTGTCATTTCCAACTGAAACCACTATGAAAATATCCAAACTTTCCTTTGTACCCAGTATACATGCCCTAGAGAACTCCCTCCCAATCATGTGCCCCCCACCAAAAACACCCCACACACACAAGTGCTCCTCCCCCACCATAGTTGAAACTCTCTGTAGTCCAAAACTTCTTCAAAAAGGAAACCCCATATCTTGCCAGGTTCCATTAATAGTAAAATGGGATATAATTAGGTAAGAGGAGAACTGAGATTGACTACTGGTGTTTAATGTATGTAGAAGTTTTAATTAGTTTTAATGTAAAAGTGTGGAAATGTATTGATTGGACAGTAACAAATAGTAAGTAATAGCTAGTTTATAAATGGGATTTGGCTGAAAATGGTAATCCAGTGATGTAAATACCAAGTAGCAGAATGCTAGAGAATAATCTATGACCTGAATAGCACAGTAAGCTAAGGTAGATTGGAATTGTGGGTGACGGTTATGATGCATGATTGTCCTTTGTGAGCTAGAGCAACTGTACATCACTACTACATGGTGGTGGGAATGTGGAGAAGCATGGGAAAAATACAACTAGAGTGATCTATGGACTGTGGTTAGCATTAATAATGTAATATATTTGTATCTATGCCAAAGATGTACTGTGTTGATAACAGAGCAGAATGGAGAATGTGTGCCAGATATAAACTCTGGACATGGTAAAAATCAGATGATTTTTAAAAAATCTGTAGCAAATAATCCACCACAGTATGCTATGTTGATAGATGAATGTTCTTTGAGAATTTTGCACATGCATATGATTATTTTATAAGTTTACAATTCTATCATAAAAAATAAATTTTAAAAATAATAATAAGTTGGATTGGGTGAAAAATACACCAAATGTAAAATAAGGACAATAATTATTAATAAGATTTTGGCAATATTATTTCATAATCTGTAACAGATGTCTCACAACAATGTAGGGTGTTGATGGAGGGTTGATGTATGGGACCTGTGTATAAAGTTATGCATATTTGTTTTGTAAGTCTACAACTTTTACTACATTCTTATTGTTTATGTATGTTTATATATAAATGATATAAAGCTAATAATAATAATATAGTGGTTGAGGGAAAATACTTTGGTTAGTAGTAATATTTTGACAATGGTCTTTATTAATTTGTTTAAAATGTTTAACAACAATGCAAGTTATTTGTGGTAGGGTGAATTATGAGAGTACTGTATGATGCTATGTATGTTTGTTTTGTAAATATGCAACTATTAGTATAAACTTATTGTTTACTTATGTTTATGTATGAGTGATATACTTCAATTAAATTAAAACATATATATATATATATGTATTAGGTTCCCATTTACCCCACCCCCCACATGCTCCACTTTTCCCACATCAACAATTTTTTCACTGGTGTGGTACATTCATTCCTTTTGATGAAAACATTCTGTTATGCACCATAGTCAAGAACTTAGAGGAATCTAACACTTCCCTGTCTTCACTTGGTGAGCTATTGCCAGGAGACAGAAAAGTGAGTGGTGCTCCCTAACCTCTGTTTGAAACTGGTGAGATTTATAGCCTGGCTGTAAGCTTTTTTGTTCTGCTATTTTAAAGGGGTTCCTGGATAGGTTCCCATAGGACATAAATCAGTCTACGCAGATTTCTGGCTCATACTTCCAAGGAAGTTCTGGGTGGCAGGTGAAACTTCCCTTGAGGCATGACTGGGCATATGGCCTGAGTCAGGATGGAGTCTACTATGTGTTTACCAGGCCCTCTTTGCTAGTTCAGAATGGTTATCACCTGTTGTATCAGTTTACTTAGACTGCAAGTTAACTCCTTTTAATTAAAAGTGCCTTCCTTTCATCTTCCAACTACTACTGTACTCATTTTGTATCTGTGAGATAATTTAGAAAGTCTTAGAAATTGAAAATGCATTTGTTACTGAGGCATGAGCCCCACCCTACATAGTGTCCTGAGGTTTTGTTCTTTCTCCACACTGGGGAAGCCCTAAGAATCTTTTTGAGCATCCCTAATGTGTTTTCCAGGAAGTCACAAGGCAGTCCCATTTTCCAGTAGGTTTTAAATGTTGGTTTAACTGAAGGCCTTTGTCCCTGGGAACAGGTGAGCTCACTCATAGACAAAGGCTAACAATGCTGCAAAATACACAAAAGAAAGGCCCCTCTTCCATCTATGGGAACCTCTTATATTTTTTAGTGTATCATATTATTGTGATTTAAATATCTTTTTAAAAAAAGAAAATTAAATAAAATTTTTAAAAATTAAAAAAAAAAAAGAAATGTCCCTAGGCAGCTTCCTTGCTATGGCCAGCCTGTCTTGGTTATTCAGACTGGGAACCAGACCTGGATGCCCCCAAGAATTCTAAGGTTCTGGGGATGGACAGATACAAAGCACCTGACCCCCAGAATGTGGGAACTGCAAGTAGGGATCACTGATGTCCAGGACACTGGCTTGGTGAGCAATCCATTCAATCAGATCTAGCAGTGGGAAGCTGCCAGACTAATGAAAACATTTTATCCTCCTCTGGGATAATAGGCAGCTCTTAAATTGGGGCAACTTGCCTAGTCTAATATTTTCCAGCCACACCATGTGCCACAGTATTGCTGAGAGTGGGCTCTATAAGGAGCCCTGAATTCCAGTTGAATCCACGTGGGAGGGAAGAAGAGGACAGAAGGATCATAGGATCAGAGACCATGTGAGCATTTCTACTTAAAGCAGGTGTTCATAACATGGGGCCTGTGGAACAAAAAAGGTTAATAATCCTTGCCTCAATGGGATGAGGAAATGCATTTGATTTACAAAAACTTTTCCCTGTAGAATAAGGGGCCTCCTCAGGTGTCATCAATTATGATTATAAGGTTCCTGTCTTTCCTAGCTCCCTGCCTATTTCCTTGTAACACTCTAATCCTTCCAGTTAAAAAGGCTGATAGGATTTTACCCCCTGCAGGATGTAATTAATGGGATGCAACCCAATTCATGTATCCTCAGAGGCAGGAGTTCTATGGACCCCTTAGCTCCTTAACTAGCAGCTACCCAAGGATTTTCCTGGGGGAACTAAGCTGGAGGGTCCTGCACAAAGTTTCTGCCTTGGGCAGGCCTTGGGATCTTTGTGTCTAGGTGATTCTAATGTCAAGTCTTTCATAAACTAAGCTAAGTGCATGAAATTCTCTCTTCTGTTCTAATCTATGCTTGCCTTAACTTTATTAGCCTGCTAATGACTAGAAACTTGTAAATCAGATTTGGGGATTGCCTGTTACAAATTGGATAATAGCAAAAGGAAACCTAAAAAAAAATGAGTCTACAAAATGTCAATACTAACTTGCACTTGAATTTGATGTATAAAGAAGTCACAAGTGGAATTAATTCAATGCCAGGAAAAGCAGAAAAACTTATAAAAGTTGTTACTAAGAAAATTGTTTGAGTTGCCATATGCTTGTACTGTTGCTTATACTCTTTCTGAGTTTGTGTCTAGGGTAGTGCCTCTCCGTATCTCACCCAGCTGTCCTAAACATAACCACTGGTGTGTGACCTGAGGTTGGCGGTTGTAACAAATTTTTGCAAGTCTACCACAGTCTCTCCCTAGAATTATCCAAAAGCATAAAAGAACTCAAGGATAAATGCTGTTTCTCATCAACTTTAAGACAATGTACCTTCTGAAGTCACCTGGCCTTCCTCAGTTCTGTGATTCAGCATGTCACAGCTGGCACCTTACCTCCATCTCCTTTATCCTTTTAGTGTGGCCATGTATCTTCAAAATTCTAGGTTTATTTCTTCCAGAATCATTTCCTTCCAGAACAAGATAAAGTCATAAGGGGATTTCAGGCAGTTCCAACCACAGTGTCATCCCCATCTTTCCTCAACCTCAATAGAATAGCCGGAGAAGTTTACATACTGTCAGGCAGGGGCTACTTCCAGAGCAGGAAGTAACTACAGAAGAATGACCTTCACCCCTCAGGACCCCTTTAAAAATAAGGGTGCAAAATCTTTGAGGGAGTAGTTGAGGCAGGTTAACCAAGGAAACAAGGAGAAGATGAGCCATTACATGCCCAACAGACAACATGGCCAACAGAAAACGTGGCAGCAAGACCTCACTGAGACATTGAGTTTCATTGAGGCCCCAGTTTCTCTTTCCAAGAACTCCCATTGGCCCCAGATAATCCAAACAGGCCTTATCATTGGCCACTACCATCGGTGGGGTAGCCAATAATAGCTGGGGCACTTCCCCTTAGAATTAGCAAGGGGGAGGTGTAATTAATAGTTTAACAGATAACCACACAAGGTGGCGCTCACTTTCTCTGCTCAGAGGAGCCTGCACGAAATCTCAGTGCAGATTTCTGCTGTTCTCTCTCATTTCTCAGCAAACTCTGTTCTTTTACATTATTTTCAAAAAAAAAAAAACTTTTTACTGGCCTAACTTTAAAAAAAAAAGAAAGAAGACAAAAATCTGATGAAGCTTCTTTGGGGATCTGCAGATCAGGAGAGTGCAGCATATCATCCAGGAGTGAGACAGACAGAGAGAGAAAAGAGGCCAAAAGAAAACCATGAGCTATTCATCCCTGTGGCTTGGAATGGCACATATACCCAGCTCTGAAGGTTAATACCCTCAGGAAAACCACTGGCTTATGGTAGTCAACCGAATAGGGAAAAAATACTCTCTTTCCTGGGAAGTAGAGGGGTCTGGCAGAGTGTGGAGAATAGTTTCTCTTCACTAAGTTTGGCCAGCTGATACTCCTTTGAATCTCAAAAAAGACCACAGCCAGCACTGAAATAACCCCACTGAGAGGTAAGGGTATCAGATCAGGCAGATTGTCACACCCAAACACTCAGGGAGAGAAAGTAACTAAGTCAGTGAGGGAGTAGGCTGAGAAAGGAGTCTAACAATCCAAGGAAAGTGGGAAGCCAGAAAAATGTTAGAAGCCTTAATCACCTGAAACAAAAGGGGGCAGGGAGAGCCAGATAAGCTTTCAGAAGACTACCTAACGTCCAGTGTGACTGTAGTTAAGCATAGTAACACCTGCCTCATATTTATGAGGTCCCTGTTTCAATTGCCAGTATCTAATAAGAGAAGTGATCCAGAATGTGATTCACTGGCTTATCAGGCCCACAGAGGGCACCATTTGACAAGAAAGATATAAAATGAAACATATAGAATGAGATTTTTTAATTTGAGGTTTTTTGATCTATTATATATTTTTTATTTTTTTATTTTTTTGCTAAAACTGGATACTTTACCTGTGTTGGGAAAGCTGAAGGATGATTGATTGATGAGCACCAGCAGCCTGAGATTGTTCATAAGGACCTTTGTGGAAGCCTATTTTAACTGGGTAGTTTTTTGTATTCTGTTCATTGTTTTTTCAATTTCTTTCCATCCTTTTCTTCTTTTCCTTATTTTTAGTTTCTTTATTTTTTTTCTTTCTTTCTTTAAATTTTCCCTCTTCCATTGTTTCTTTCATATCACCTCCCTTGTTTAGTCTTCTTTTTTTCCTTCTCTTCATCTCTTCTCATCTTTCTGATTATTCATTTTAATTTTTTCCTGTCTCAGTTTTTTCTCACTCCATTTTATTTTTTCTGATTTTTCACTCATTAATTTTATCTTTTTCCAGACTGTTTATGATTGATTTTTTAAATTTTTTATTGTCACTATTATTCTTTTTTCTCTTCTTCCCCCATTCTTTTTCTACGGCCTTAATAATTTTTCAAGGCAATAAAGACAACTAAAAGGATATAGAATAAGTGGAACCAAATGTAAAAGAGAAAACTTAACATAAAACAAAGTAAAATAAAACTCTAAAGAAAGAGAAGCTTACCATCAAAATAATACCACCAAGAAAAACAGATACTTAAAAACAAAAAAATACATGCTATACTAATAAACAGGAAGACATGACCCACTATAATATACAAAGTAAATAACAGGAGGATATGTAAAACATGGAAAACTAAGTAGTATGTCCAAACAAATATCATTAATTAACTTAATGAAGTGAAGGAAGAGATAAAGGATATTAAGAATTCTTTGGGGGAAGTGGACTTGGCCCAATGGATAGGGCATCCACCTACCACATGGGAGGTCCATGCTTCAAGCCCCAGGCCTCCTTGACCAATGTGGAGCTGGCCCATCCACAGTGCTGATGAATGCAAGGAGTGCCGTGCCACACAGAGGTGTCCCTCATGTGGGGAAGCCCCACATGCAAGGAGTGTGCACCGTAAGGAGAGTCACCCAGCATGAAAGAAAGTACAACCTGCCCAAGAATGGTACTGCACACATGGATTGCTGACACTACAAGGTGATGCAACAAAAAAGAAACATGTATTCCTGGTGCTGCTGACAAGGATAGAAGTGGTCACAGAAGAACACACAGTGAATGGACACAGAGAGCAGACAACTGGGGGAGGGGGGGAGGGAAGATAAATAAATAATAAATAAAATAAATCTTTAAAAAAGACGACTTTGGATAAACATACTGAAGAAATCATAAACACACATAAAAAGACAATGTGTCTGATGGTGATGAATGGCACAATTCATGCTGGAAGTATATTAATATAAAAGCAGATATGAACAGGCAGAGCAAAGAAATAGTGACATTGAAGATAATACATCTGAAACAGATAGAACAGATAGATAGGAAGATAGAAAAAATTAAGAAGGATTTCAGGGAATTGAAGTACAACAGGAAATACAAAGACAAATAGAGTATAGGCAAGTAAGAGAAGAGAAGGAAAAGGGGAGAGAAGGTGTGTTGGAAGAAATAATGGCTTAAAATTGCCCCAACTCTTTTGAGGGACAGGGATGAAGATATCCAGGTAAAGCAGTGCTCTTCAAACAGTATAAATCCTAAGAAATCTACCCAGAGACATATACTTTTCAAATTAGTAAATGCTCAAGACAGAGAATACTGAAAGCAGCAAGAGAAAAGAGATCCCTAACATACAAGGGAAGTTCAATAAGATTAAGTCCTGAATTCTCCTCTGAAACTCTGGAGGCCAGAATTCAGTGACAGTATGACATAGTTAAGGTGCTAGAAGAATAAAACCTCCAGCCAAGAATTCTTCATCAAGCAAAACAAGCATTAAAAAATGAGGGAGAGTTCAACATATTCACAGATAAACAAAAATTAAGTGAGATTGACAAGAAGAAACCTGCCCTTCAAGAACAGAAGAGAGAGGGTTGAAGGTGAGTGTAGAAAGGAAGATTATTAGTAAGAATAATTGAAAAGATAAAAGAGAAATAAAAACAAAGTATGACATATATAAACTTAAAAATATATGGCTAATGTTAGTACTGCCTTGACAGTAATAAAATGGAATAATAATGGAGTAAATTCTCCAAAATTCACATATTGGCAGCGAGGATAAGGAAATATGACCCACATCTATGCTATCTACAAGTAACCCATTTTTAACCCAGGGAAGCAAGGAGGTTGCAAGTAAATGGTTGAAAACAATTTTACATCCAAACAATAACCACAAAAGGGCAGGAATTCCTATAGTAATATCACACAAAAAAGACTTTAAGGGCAAAACTATTGAAAGTGACAAAGAAGGATGCTATATACTAATAAAAGTTGTAAACTATCAAGAGGGAAGAATGATCATAAACATTTATGCACTGAATGAGGGTGCCTCAAAATATATGAAACAAATAATGGAAAAACTAAGTTGAGAAATAGATACCTCTAAAATTATACTGAGAGAATTTAATAAGCCATTATCACCATTAGACAGAACACTTCAATAGAGGATCAATAAAGAAACAGAGACATTGAATAATATATTAGAGAATCCAGGCCTAATAGACATTTACATAACATTAAAGCCAAATACAGCAGGATATACATTCTTTTCAAGTGCATGTGGATCATGCTCCAGGATAGACCACATGATAGATCACAGAGAGACTGTCAAGGAATTCAGAAAGATTTAAATTATACCAAGTAATTTCTTGGGCCACAATGGAATAAAGCTGGAAATCAGTAAACGGCAGTAAATAGGCACAATGGTATGGAGGTTAAAAAATAAACTCTTAGACAAGAGGTAATAGAAGGAAATTGCAAAAGAAAGCAGTAACTACTTTGAAATGAGCAAAACTGATTACACAAGGTATCAAAACCTATGGGATGAAACAAAAGCAGTGATGACAGGGAAATTTATAGCCTTAAATTCCTATATCAAAAAAAGATGAAAGAGCTAAAATCAAAGACCTAACTTCAAACCTGGAGTAACAAGGAAAAGAACAGCAAACTAATCCAAAGCAAGCATAAAGAAGGAAATAACAGGTTAGAACAAATCTAAATGGAACAGTTACCAAAAAACAATAGAAAAAATTGACACAACCAAAAGCAGTTTCTTTGAGAAGATTAGTAAAACTGGCAAACCCTTAAGTCATCTAACAAAGAAAAAGAGAGAAGCTACAAACACACAAAAAAAATGAAAAATATGGGAGGGCCTATCACCACTGATCCCACAGAAATAAAGTATATCATAAGAGGATACTTTGAAAAAATTGTATGCTAACAAGATGGATATCTTAAGTGAAATGGACAAATTTCTAGACACCCCCAAGCACCCTACAATGATGAAAGAAGAATTTGAAGCCAACAGGCCATTCACAAGTTATGAAATTGAATTAGTCACCAAATCCCCTCCAACTAAGAAGAACCCATGAAGATATGGGTTCACAGGTGAAATCTACCAATCAATATAGAAAAAACTAATATCAATACTGCTTAAACCCTTGTAAAAGTGGAAGTGAATGGAATATTGCCTAACTCATTCTACTATGCCAACATCACACTAATAAAAAAGCCACTTAAAGCCTCAATAGACTTCAGCTCCTGCACTCTGGTTTATTGGACTTACCCCATTCAGCTGATATGGAGTTGAAGAAGGTCAACCACCACACCATAGAGCCAAGAGTGCCTACAACTGAAAGCAGGAGGATTGCATCCAGCATCCATGTGGAATCTAAGCCCCCTCTTGATATACACGTGGAGTGGACACAACCTTCCAGGGTCCACAGGAGAGGGGAGTGGAATGTGGATTGGAGTGGACTTACTGATATTTTATTCATGAACTATTGTAATTAGTAATCAAAGAAAATGTGGCATTGGTGTGGAGAAGGTGGCCTTGGTGGCTGCTGGGGGTGGGGAATGGGAGGAAGAGATGAGATGTGGAGGCGTTTTCGGGACTTGGAGTTGTCCTGGGTGATGCTGCAGGGACATTTACCGGACATTATATGTCCTCCCATGGCCCACTGGGTGGAACGTGGGAGAGTGTGGGCTATGATGTGGACCATTGACCATGATGTGCAGCGGTGCTCAGAGATGTATTCACCAAATGCAATGAATGTCTCATTATGATGGAAGAGATTGTTGCTATGGGAGGAGTGAGGTGAGGGGGCTGGGAGGTATATGAGGACCTCATATTTTCTGAATGTAATAAAATAAATAAATAAATAAAACAAAGTCAAATAATCAAAACAGCATGATACTGGCCCAATAACAGATATATAGACCACTGGAATTGAATTGCGATTTCAGAAATCAACTCTTATATTTATGGCCAACTAATATTTTGACAAGGTGCAAAGACACCTCAATTGAGAAAGAATATTCTCTTCAACAAATAATGCTGAGAGAATTGGATCTCCATCGGCAAAAACACACTATATACAAAAATCAACTCATCATGCATCAAAGACTTAAATTTAAGAGCTAATATTATCAAGTTCCTACCAGAAAACAGAGGGAAGAGGGAAATATCTTCAGGATCTTGTGCTAGGCAATGGTTTCTTAGACTTTACATGCAAAGCACAAGAAACAAAAGATAAAAATTTGAAAATGGGGCATCTCTAAAATAAAAAAAAATATGTCTAAAATGACTTGATCACGTAAGTAAAATGACAACCTACAAAATGTGAGAAAATATTTGGAAACCAAATATCCAATAAAAGGTTTAATATCCAAAATATATAAAGAAATCCTTAAGCTTAACAAGAGATGAACAATGCAATTTAAAATTTGGCAAAATACTTCAACAGATACCTCTCCAAAGAAGATATGCAAATAACCAGAAAGCACATGAAATATACTCATCATTATTAGTCATTAAGGAAATGCAAATCAAAACCTGAAAAATATACCATTTCACATCCATTAGAATAGGTGGTATTAAAACAATGGAAAATAAGAGAGAGTATGCAGAGAAATAGAAGCAATCATTCATCATTGGTGGCAATGTAAAATGGTGCAGCTGCTATAGAATACATTTTTGTGGTTCCTCAGAAAGTTAAGTTTGGAAATCATTATGACCTGTCAATCCCACTAGTCAGTATATATCCCAAAGTATCAAAAAAAGGAATTTGAATGGATATTTGCACACTGATGTTCATCACAGCATTATTCACAATTGCCAAAATTTGGAAGAAATCCAAGTGTCCATTATCCAATGTCTGGATAAATAAAATGTGGTATATACATACAGTAGAATATCTTCCAGCCATGAAAATAATGAAATCCTGATACCTGCAACAACATGGATGAATCTTGAAGACATAATGTTGAATGAGTTAATCCAGACACAAAAGGACAAATACAGTATGATCTCTCTGATATGAAATAAATAGAATAAGGTAGCTCATAGGGTCAGAATTTAGAATATTCATTACCAGGGAATGGACGTGGGAATAGGGAATGGAAGTTAAGGCTTAAAATATATAGGGTTACCTGTTTGGAATGATGGAAGTGTTTTGGTAATTGGTGGTGATGGTAGCACAACACTGTCAAGATAATTAACATTACTGAAATATATATCTGAATGTGATTACATATGGTTGTGTCTATGGTAACAGAATTTTTTTTCCAAAAATCATGGAAGTATATGTTGCTGCCTCCCTTTACCCCTCCTCCTAGCCTTTGTTATCTCCCTTTTCCAGCCGTTGCTATCCTTCACCGCCTACCTCATAGCTGCCTGCACAGCTCCGCCTATCCACTACCGCCCCGTAGTTCATCCACCCCCGCTCCTTCCCCTCCCTTGACCCGACCTTATATAATCAAGTGTATTTCTGCAATAAAGTGGACTAGCTCACTCTCACAGGCTGTCTCCGTGGTTTTTACCGCGCGTCCCCCACACCTGGAGAACCTAGGCCTACGCGCTGGCCTAGGGGCTCACCGCCGAGCCGTGGAAGCCCGCCTGGTCCTCGTGGGTTGCTAACTCAAAGTAGCAAGCTCAAAATAGCAAGCTCACAGTTGGGGGATCATCCGGGATCCTTTCCTTCCACCGCCCTCCGGCCCCTCTCTGCTGCTGCTGCTGCTGTCTACTGGCGACCATTTCAGCTCTCCAGGTAGGGACCCCATCACCGTCTTTTCTTCTCCCACTATGGGCACCTCTCTCTCCTCACACCATACCCCTCAGGTTCGGCTTTTAGCCGCCCTGCTTGATACCAATGGAGTCCGCGTTTCCCTGAAACAGCTCCAAAAATACTGGGACCTGCTACTCCCTTTTAATCCGTGGCTTGCCACCTGCCAGCTCTGGAGCCCAGACACATACTCTCGACTCATAGATCGAGTCACCTCCGCCATAGAGCATGAAAAGCGGTCTTTTCCGCATGGCCTGCTGCCTGCTCTAGTAGCCATACGCGCCTGTCTCTTTGGTGCGCCGTCAGAAGCCATCCGAGACAAATCGGTTAAGCAACCCAATGACTATGAGCCCGATGATCCTGGCGACACAAATTCTCTGTCTGACCAGCTCGCCGCCGCTCTCGAGCGCGAACCTCCCCACCCGCACTCCCCACGACCCGCAGAAGCCGCTTCAGTAGCTCCTCAAAATAGCGGACTTTCTCCCTCTTCTTCCACCTCTGCCCAAAATGGCGCACTTCCGGCTTCTTCTTCACCTATATCCGAGCCCGCCGGCGGGAACAAAGGCGCTTCCTCTCACCTTTACCTGCCCCTCCCTGTCCTGTCATCTTCCGGCCCTGCCCCGGAAATAATGCAGCCGCCATCTTGGCCGGCGCCCGGAAATGACGCGACTTCGCCGCCATCTTGGCCAGCGCCCGGAAATGACGCGACTTCGCCGCCATCTTGGCCGGCGCCCGGAAATGACGTGACTTCGCCGCCATCTTGGCCGGCGCCCAGAAATGACGTGATTTCACCGCCATCTTGGCCGGCACCCGGAAATGACGTAACTACACCGCCATCTTGGCTGGCGCCCGGAAGTGATGTAGCCGCTCCGCCATCTTGTCCAGGCCCAAAAATATCCCACCGCCAGTTTGTTGCCGCCTTGACGCTGCTAAGCCATCATTCTCTCATCTGTTTCCCGCTACCATTCGTCCCTCGCCACCACCATATGGCAGCAGCCCCCCACCTGCTTCTAGCGAAGCACATTCTCCCGCCCCCCAGCTATACCCGCTCAACCCGCTGCCCACGCAGCAACGCCCTCAAACTTGGCTTCCCTTCACAGCAGAAGAAGTTAAAACTCTTCGTAAAGCCGTTAAAGAAGACGGCATTGATAGCCCATATGTTCAACAACTAATAGAAGAGTTGGGGGTTCAGCTTGTTCTTCCCTATGATTGGATTTCTCTAGCTCGTTCCATCCTTCAGCCAGGCCAGTTCCTTGAATGGCGCGCTCACTATCAAGTAGCTGTTGATCAACAAGTAGTAGAAAATGTTCGAGCGGGTGTCCAAGATCCAGCTGATGCCTACACAGGGGTTAACAACTATGCTGACCCTCGTTCCTATGTGAACATAGACCCAGGGTTTTGGCTCCGAGTGAAAGTTCTCGTTCAGCGGTCATTCTCTTTAATTTCCACCAAACAATCCACCAAGTTTGCGCAAATGCTTCAAGACTCGCAAGAAACCTTTCCGGCATTTGTCACCCGCGTTATCGAAGCATGCCAACGTAAAATTACTAACGAAGATGCTCAGTTTGCGTTAGCAAAAGAACTCATTCTTGATGGGTACCTCGCGCCCTTCCGAGCTGTCATCCTTCCTATCCGTGACAAGCCAATGCACGAATGGGTCCTAGCTTGTCGAGACATTGACCCACAGACTAAAGCACTTACTGCTGCCTTCGCTTCCGCCATGGCTGTCTCATCTGCCTCCACTTCTGCCTGCTTCCGATGTGGTCAGCCCGGTCATTTTGTTCACGAGTGCCCTCAACCGGCAGCTTCCCGCCCTGCCGTAGCACTGCACAGACCAAGAGGCCCCCCCACACCATGCCCGTGCTGTGGCAAGGGGTATCACTGGGCCCGCGATTGCCACTCATTGCAACGTATCTCCCAGCCTTTAAACTTCCAGCAGGGCAGGCCTCAGCCCCTCCCCCAAGAGGCCCTCCAGAGAGCTCCAAAACCTTAATGTGGACAATGCCTATCAAACGTCACCAGAAACCTTCCTTAGAGCTTAAAATAGATGGACAATGGCTTAAAGGGCTCTTAGACTCTGGTGCTGAAATCTCTTGTATTCCCTTTGAAATCGCCGCCTTCAATCATTGGCCCCTCGAAACTGGCCCTCAAGTCATCGGCACCACAGGAGCTGCTACTTCTTGGAAAACATCTCAGCCTCTGCATTGGAGCGACCGAGAGGGTAACGAAGGTCAAATTCGTCCACTTGTCCTCTCTTCAGTCCAAACCATCCTGTGGGGAAGAGATGTACTCAGCCAGCTAAAAGCTCGAATCACCACAGAAGCCTTCTTAGCTGCGCTGCCCGCCCCCCTTATAGGGGCCACTGCTCCTGTTTCAAAACCTGACCCTATCCCTCTGGAATGGGACACAGAGGAGCCCATCTGGGTCGAGCAGTGGCCCTTGCCAACTCACAAACTACAAGCTCTCTCTGCCCTCGTTGAAGAGCAACTACAGGCAGGGCATATTGAGCCATCTACCAGTCCCTATAACTCACCAGTTTTTATCATCAACAAAAAGAACACAAGTAAGTTTCGCCTCCTCCACGACCTTTGAGAAATTAACAAGCATATTAAGCCAATGGGGTCACCTCAGCCTGGTTGCCCGCATCCCACTGCAGTCCCCCAGCATTTTTATGCAGCCACTATTGACATCAAAGATTGCTTTTTCTCCATTCCTCTTCACCCGCGAGACTGTCCACGGTTTGCGTTTATAGTCCCGCGTACCAACAATCAAGGAGCAACACTCCGATTCCAATGGCGAGTACTACCACAAGGCATGCGGAACAGTCCAACTATATGTCAGCTATATGTCAATCATGCCACTGAGCCGCTACGCTCTAAGTTCCATCCAGAGCACACATACATCATCCACTATATGGATGACCTTCTTTTAGCAGCAAGTTCTAACACACTTCTCAATGATTTACTTTCTGCAGTTATGACGAACCTCTCAAGTCTTGGATTAATAGTGCAACCTGACAAGGTCAACCTCCAGCCACCTTTCCAGTTCTTAGGCTTTCATTTTCATCAATATATTCGGCCCACCAGCCCGCAAATCCATGTTTCTGATCACATGACGCTGACTGAGCTTCAACGGCTTTGCGGACAAATCAATTGGTTTCGATCAGCACTCCCCATCACAACAGCGCAAATGCAACCCCTTTTCGAGCTCCTGCAGACTAAGTGCAGTCCATCCGCTGCAGTCGTTCGCCCCATCACCATCACCCCAGCTGCCAAAGAAGCCATCCAACAAGTAAATGCTGCACTCCAGCAATGCCGCCTAGAGCGATTCTCTCCCGCTCTCCCAATCCTTGCCTTAGTTTTGCCAACACCAGTCACTCCAACGGGTCTCCTATGGCAAGACGGCCCTCTTCTTTTTCTGCACACGTCAAAAAGTAAACTCCCAAAAATCTGCCCTTTCACAAGGGCTTGGATCACATTAGCCACGGACTTAGTACTTCTCTCCATACAGACGTACGGCGTCCCGCCACACACCATTGTTTGGCCCTTTGATGCAAAAGAAGTTACTTCCCTTATCATGAATAATGCTCAAATGCAGAGCCTAATAGAGTTCTTTCGTGGCTCCTTCGACAACCACTATCCTCATCATCCACTGCTGCAAGGTGTATCTCAATTAGCATTTTTCAAACCGTTCCGTCCGCTGCCCGCAAGAAAGCCAATCCCCTTTGCCATCACTGCTTTCACTGATGCCTCAAAAAGGGGCTTCACTGCTGTCATATATGTGCCAAGAAAGCTTGAGCCACGACAGTTGATGTTTGCCAATCACCTTTCTGTTCAAGTGGGTGAACTCTTAGCTGTCGCTGCAGTCCTCAATCTTTACCCAGACCAGCCTCTCAACATCTTTACAGACAGCTTGTACACCTTACAGGTATGTCGCAGCTTCCCACTTGCTACCTTTCTACCCAGCGACTCATCTATAGACCAAGCACTCGCCTTTGTACAGCGACTGCTTGAAGAAAGGCAACAACCCTGGTTCATCGCTCATATCAGAAGTCACTCTGGCCTGCCAGGACCACTGACTCAAGGAAATGCCCTTGCTGACGCCTTAGCGTCCGGCCGCCATGTATACCCAGCTGCCATTCGAGAAGATTTCATTGACAAAACAAGACTAGGAGACTTCGTCAACCAAGCCAAACTTTTACACTCTCAGTTCCACTTCTCTGCGCGATCTAGCCAGAGGCTCTTTCCAGACCTCCCCATCGAAACATGCAAACATCTTGTGCTTTCCTGCTGAACATGCGCACCTTTGCTACCCCTTGGACCCTTGCAGCCCCGTGGAGCTAATCCCCGCGGCCTGCGGCCTAACTCCCGCTGGCAGCTAGACGTCACCCATGTTAGTGCTTTTGGGCGCCTTAAATATCTTCATGTTGCAGTTGATACCTTCTCGCACCTATGCTATGCCTTGCCCCTCACAGGAGAGAGTGCCAAACATTGCATCAAAGTGCTTCGGCAAGCCATTCTATTCATGGGAATTCCCTGGGATCTCAAAACCGACAATGGACCAGCCTATCGCAGTGCCACCTTTGCCAGCTTTGTGCAGATGTACCACATCACACACCATTTCAGCATCCCCTACAACCCGCAAGGGCAAGGAATTATTGAGCATACTCACCAGCAGCTCAAGCTACTCATTCAAAAAGAAAAAGCTTCCTCTCCCCACAAGGCCCCTGCAGACGTCATTACTGCCTGCCTTATCCATCACAATCTCCTGACCTTCGATGACAAAGGACTCTCCCCAACCCATAAACATTGGGGACCCATGTGGAAACCTTCGCAAGTTCCCCTTGCTCATTGGAAAGACCCCGCCACAAACCTTTGGCAAGATCCAGCTCCCTTGCTAGCACAGGGGAGAGGTTTTGCTTGTGTCTTCCCAGACTCCGAGCCACAACCGCTCTGGGTTCCTGGGCGCTACATCCGGCCTGCCACCGACCCCAAAGTTCCACCGAATGATGAACACACTATGCCCTCCGTAAGAGACAGCATTGACTGCGGAGGCCCAGATGTCGCCCCATTCGCTCAAATCCAGCACCAACCAGCCCCTCCCTGAAATGTTTATATTAGATAAGTGCTCTCTCCGAGTTTCCTTCTGCTGATTGTCCCTCCCCTATGAGGGCTCTCTTCTCCTTTCTTTGTCTTTACAGATTCCCCAAAAGGACTCACCTCTGCACAGTCTACAAGAAGAGCCTTATTGCCACCTCTACAACCTGCTGCTGACAAGTGCCTAACCTCCACCGAAACGTGCCTTACAACTTATCAGAGAAGAACTCTCAGTGCAGATGCTCTTCCCACTCCCCTCGCACCCTCACCCACTTTTATACTTCTTTTTTATAGTCTTCATTTTTTTAACAATCTTTTCAGCTGTCTGTCTCGCGGCTACAGCCCCAGCACATTGGAACCTCCGCCAACGCTTTCTCCTTGCTGTCGCCTTTCTACTTCTAATTGGCGTTTTCACCTCCCTCGTCACCCTCCTCCCATGACCACCATGCGCCCCCAAGTAAATTCACTTGAGCCTACCTCTCCAACACCACCGTCCGTGAGAACCACACCAGCTCCTTCTTGCTGCGAATGATGTCGACAACGCTTCCTTGCCCGCCGCTTAAGCCGTCTTTCCCTTGAAGATGATGACCCCATCGAGCGCCAAGTTCTCCAGCTCCTCCGACAGGCCCGCTCTGTTCACACCCCCGCCTCCTGTTCCCCTACCCTTCCCTACCTCATCCATCTCCTCATTCTCATGTTGTCTCTAGCTTCCTCTGCCCAAAGCTCCTCATCCCATCAGCCATTCAACTGGACCTTGCAGACATTCCCAGAAAAACGCATTCTCACTTATAATGTTACTAGTGTCGCTCCCTCCTTTCTCACACATGTCTGCCCTCTTGCTGGAATTTCCTTCCGTCCCGAATGCCAAGTAAGCAACATCAGAAAAGCGAAAGTAGGCCACCACTCCTCCTCATCCTGTCGAGGCGGGAATACAGCATGCCTGCTTTCTCGAAACAACCGTCTCCTTGGCCCTCAATTCAACCCTGTGTCTGGTTTTTACATCTGTCCTGCTAGTGCTCGAGGTTGTCATGACCCATCACACTTCTACTGCCCCTCTTGGGGATGTGTGACCATGGCCCATGGATGGTCCGGTGCCCCCAACAGAGACCCGTATCTCTCTCTCCAAGTAGCCAACAATTCCCGTTGGGACTTCATTTGGCTGACAGTAAAAAACCCAAACGACGATACATGGCTGGCCGCTCGCCCCTATGGACTCCGGTTGTATATGAGCAACTATGATCGTGGCGCTTTGTTTGAAATCCAAAAGCGTGTTGTCTCCGCCCCACCCTCTGCTATTGGTCCCAACCACATCCTTAACCCTCCTCCCTCACCCACTGTTCACCTTCTTCCGTCCTCATCTACCCCCCTCAAAATCTCTTCCACCTCGGCCGCCGTCGTCCCTTCTACAAGCCCCACTTCCCCCCCCCCCCCCCCGCTTCAGGTATACAACCACATCCTCTCATCCCCTCTAGTCCCTACTTCAAACTCCTAAACGCCTCCTATTCCTCTCTCAACGCCTCCCACCCCAACCTCACTCGCTCTTGCTGGTTGTGTCTTTCCCCCAGCCTCCCCCTCTATGATCCACTTGCTATCCCTTCACCACTCTTTACTCCCTCCACCGACGATTCCCCCTCTTCCTGCAATTGGAATCAATCTACTCATGTCTCACTCACTTTTACGCACATCTCTTCCAAAGGTTTATGCATTCACCCCCGTTCTTCCCACACTCCTAGCCTTACTGCCTGTACCAACTATAACTCCCCAAACATCTCTGCCAAATACTTAGTTCCCCTAAACACCACCCAATGGCTCTGCTCTTCCACCGGACTTACCCCATGCTTATCTGTTGCCACACTTAACAAGACCAAAGAAACGTGTGTTCTCATCCTCCTCACGCCTCGAGTCATCTATCACACTCCTCTACATTTCTTTGAAGCCTTTGACCACACTCAAGAAGCTATTTACCTCCACAAACGTGAACCTATTACTGCTGTACTCACTGTCACTTCCCTCCTAGCTACAGCTGGAGCTGCCACTGGTGTTGCAGCCCTAGCCACACAAGCCTCCGCCCTCCAAAACCTCAGACAAGCAGTAGACTCTGATATCATCTACCTCCGAGATGCAGTCAAATATCTTAAAGACTCCCTCAATTCCCTTTCAGAAGTTGTCCTGCAAAACCGCCGAGGCCTTGACCTCCTCCTCCTCAAAGAAGGTGGCCTATGTGCAGCTCTGGGAGAAGAATGCTGTGTCTATGCCAACTATACCGGTTTAGTAGACTCCAGCTAAAAAGAACTTGAAAAAGGTCTCAACCAACGCCGACTTGAACGAGCCCAAACTGCTGGTTCCTGGGGCTTCCTGCAGCCCCTCCTCCCCTATCTCCTCCCGCTAATAACCCCAGTTCTGCTCATCATCCTAGGTCTCACCGTTGGTCCTTGGGCCATTCGACGAATCATCCGCCTTGCCAAAGATCACGCTGACAGTGTATTTTCCTCGTTTGTTCAAATCCATTACCACCATCTTGCTACCTCTGATCTCACTCCTCAATCTCGCCCTTGTCCTCGCCCCCCTTCCCACCGTACTTCCCGCCTGTGAAGCTGCTTGCTGTGAAACTCCCTGACCTTAGCCGCCGGCATGGGTTTGTTTCCCTCGGCGTAAAGGGCTTGGGTGCACCCTCCGCCCCCCTTTATTGCTATACGTCTGAGAGTTCTTAGCGGTTAAGCCAGCCGCAGCGCTATCCACCCCAAAAAAAGCGTGTGCAACATCATGTTAGATATTTCGTCTAGCACCGGCACGCACCGACCCTAAGGGCTATGCATACATTCTGGCCAAATGATATGTCATTTGCCCATCGCCAGTCAATTCTACCCCCTTTTTCTCTCACCCTCCACAGCCCATCCCCCTACTCTCTCACGCCCCTTTTTTTTATAAAACAAAAGGAGCAATTGTTGCTGCCTCCCTTCACCCCTCCTCCTAGCCTTTGTTATCTCCCTTTTCCAGCCGTTGCTATCCTTCACCGCCTACCTCATAGCTGCCTGCACAGCTCCGCCTATCCACTACCGCCCCGTAGTTCATCCGCCCCCGTTCCTTCCCCTCCCTTGACCCGACCTTATATAATCAAGTGTATTTCCGCAATAAAGTGGACTAGCTCACTCTCACAGGCTGTCTCCGTGGTTTTTACCGCGCGTCCCCCACACCTGGAGAACCTAGGCCTACGCGCTGGCCTAGGGGCTCACCGCCGAGCCGTGGAAGCCCGCCTGGTCCTCGTGGGTTGCTAACTCAAAGTAGCAAGCTCAAAATAGCAAGCTCACAAGTATACTACACAGTGAAGCCTAGGCTAAACCCTGGACTTTAATTAGTAGTAAAAAAAAAATTCCCTATGAATGGAATGTGTTGGTAGTGTTGTGTGAGGGAATCCTATGTTTAATACATGATAGTCATGTAAATCCACAACCTATCTAATTAAGAAAAAAAAAATCACTCTACCATGTTCTACAATGTTAATAGACTCATAAAGACTGCCTGGGGTATTGGCTATATCTGGCAAGCCAGAAGCAGCTTGGAAAATCTGTTTGTCCTGTGCTGATTTTTTGTTTTCCAGATTAGTCTCCCTAAAACTTAAGCAAACCTGAGAAATTTGGAGACCCCAAGAATGGACCAAGTCGTGGGGTTCTGAAAAAACTTGCAACTGTTAATAAAGTAAGAAGCATGTCATATATATATATACACACACACACACACACACACACATATATTTATTTATTTATTTATTTGAAGGTATATATATATACATATATATATATTTAAAGGACTTCTTTATTTGCTGTAAATATATAAGTATGAAATGACAAAGTTCATACATTTTTTTTCCTTTTCCTCAATTCGGTCCACTGATGACCCCTGATGGGTAGAACTACATAACTAAATGTCACTTTTGTAGTTCTAGCATTTACCAGACATTTCAGTGTTGCTGACAAAGGTTGTGTTTTCCATATAGCTACAATTTTTAAGCTCCTATTTATTTACATATTTTTAAATATTCAGTGAGAGCAATACAATATCCAATATTTTTTTAAAAGTTGAGCAACATGAAAAGTCTTAAAGGTTAATACAGTTAATTATACACTCTCCAAAATTCAAAAATATTTTGGTAAAAACACATGATGTGGAATAAATATTATAGTATAATTATACTTTGACCTGTTTTCCAAACCTTCAGCTAATAGTTGATTTTGCACTTGTGTGTTACAGTTGTGTTTCCTTTGTGAGGTCAGTGATTTTGACAGCCTGTGTATTTTAAAATCTATAGTATAGAAATTTACATAGCAACATATCTGACTGGAAACAAGTATCATGAGTTGATATGGCCTTGACAGGTAAACTATTTTGAAGCACATGACACTAGGTTGCCAGCAAAATAGATAAAATACTAAAGGAAAATAATAATATTGTAGAATAGCTTATAAAATAGTTATTAAAAATCAAATCATCAATAAATACATTTAAAGATTAGGTTACTCAAATCAGTGTATTCTGCATAACCTGCCAAGAATCTATTCTGTAAACTATATAAAAGACTACTTTGTTTCAAACATTTCTCATCTCCTATTGAGTCTTTTTTTTGGGGGGGCTTTATTTATTTTTTTGCTGTTACATTAAAAAATTTGAGGTCCTTAATACCAGATCTTGGTTTTGTATGTTAACTCAGAGATTCTTAATAAGCAGCTTTAATTTTTTACAGTTTTATGAAGGTGTTATTTATGTATTATATATTCACTCATTTTCAGTATTCTATAATTTTTATTGAATATACGGAGTTGTTAATTCTCCAGAATCTCACACCTTGCCTTGGTATCAGTGTCTGGTGCCTTTTCACTGATTTTATATTTTCCCTGTCCTAATTACCATCATATTAGATGGGCTAAACCTGCCATATTCCATGGGGAGCATGATTATAAGGCTATACTCACAGCTATCATTCTAAATGGTTTCTTAGATTTGGGAATCCTAGGGAGAAGGCAGAGAAGTTGGGATAGCTGAAAACTACTGAACATACTTCCTCAGGGGTTAAGAAATATTTGCCGTGGATTTTCTGGTCTCTGAGGCAATGGTCTTTCCCATTTTCTACTACATTCTAGTAGCTAGAATAATAATTAATTTCATTTGACTTTTTAAAAAATTACCTGTATAAATAACCTCATAAATAATCTTTATGAATATAAGATAAATAGTTTGGTATTATCCTTTTTTATTGGATTAACAATATAACAAGCATTTTCCAATCATGAGTAATTCTTCAAAAACATCATTTCAAGAGGAACATTCCAACATATTGCTGTACCATAACTTACTTAACCATTTCTCTATTTGAGAGGCACTCAGGATTTTTCACTGTTAATAGAAAAACTAAGGAGGAGGTAAAAGATAATGGCAGAGTAGAGAGCTCCAAGAGTCAGCTCAACTTACAGTGCCATTAACAATCAATCAGAGCTATCTAAATCACCTGTTTGTGGGACAAGGGGGCCAGAAAATCATCCTGAATATCCTTGGAAGAACAGAAGAAGGAAGCTGTAAATTTGCAATGATGATTCCTGATTAGAGCACTCCATACCACAGAAGCCAATACCCATCCCCCACTGATGGCGCAAGACGCCTTGGCAACTACTACCTGGGTTGGAGATAAACGCTCCAGTTACCCAAAACAAGGGAGAAAGAGACAGTCATTGAATTCATCTACTGATTAGTCAATTTGGCTGTGTAAAGTCTATTCCTAAGAGCCTGTTGAAGTCAGAAAGAGGCTGGTAGCCTCCATTTTAACTCCTCACATAATAAGCAGGGATGATTTACAATCATAGTGAAGGTAGGCACTGGCTTCTTCCTACCCAAGTCAGATTGTTGCCCAAGCCTGGGTTAAAGCCCTACCCCCTACAGGGAGGAAGCTGGGAGACCTGCACCAGCCTCTCTGGGCAAATGTAGTCACTCTCAGTCTGCAAGGACTAGATTGTTGGGGATGCTTGTAGCTACATGCCTGCCCCCAATAGCACAGGAAAGGGCAGGGCAGGAAGAGGGATTGTACTCCCTCAGCATCTCTGGGAAAGTGCACTTGCTTTCAGCCTGCATGGGCTAGATGCTTGGACACACATGTGGTTCCACCTCCACCCATTCCAGTCTCTCTGAGAAACTACAGTCACTTTTGTCCTTCAGGGACTAAAGTTTTGGACACACCAGTGAATATATCCCCATCCCTTACAGGAGATGATGGAAGGCATATTTCCCCAGTCTCTCCAGGCAACTCCAGCCACTTTCAGCCTGCAACGACTAGATTTTTAGACAAATTTCTAGCTACATCCCCATCACCAATAGAAAAGGTGGGAATCAATGTTCCTCCAGCCTCTTCACATGATTGTAGGTGCTTTTGGATCATATGAACAGATTGATAGGTACAACCATGTCTTTATCCCACCCCTGACAAGGCAGGGCAGAAGGAGAGATAGTGCTTCCACAGCCTCTCTGAGCAACTGCAGTCATTTTCAGCCTGCAGAGACTAGACTGTTGGGCAAACCTGTGTCTCCATCAGTGACCCAAATAGCACAGCCCTTCTGGGTAACTGAAGATGATTTTGATCCATACAGACAAGAGTATAAGGGACAAATGTGGCACCACCCCTAACCCTGTTAATGCTGTAAGAGAAACAGTGCTGTAGATCCATCCTAGCGCCTGTCAGAGAAAGAAAGTGTGGGAGCATCATCAGTCACTTTGGGCAATTAAAGAAAGGTTTGTTCTACACAGCTTGGAATACTGCACATGGATGCAGCTCACTCCCGCCACAGGCAAGCAACAAAATGGGAAAAATCTTCATCAGTTCCTGGTGCAATGTGGGCAGGATCAGCTTCCATGACTTATACTACAAACTGCACCCTGGGTTCATACACCAGCAAGGCATGAAGGGCAGGGAAAGATAAAAAAGTTCAGAAATAATTAAGATTGGCTGAACGCAAACCAATATAAAGTTCAAAAATAAGTTGAGCCAAGTATCAAAAAGGTGTAGTATATTGTAGTAGTGGAAACAACATGTAACACTGATATAAAGATAGTGGTTACCAGAGGTTCTAAGGAGCAGAGAAGGAAGTAATAGCTAGAAAATAGGGCATTTTAGGGCATTGGAATTAACTGAAAACCAAAATGTAAACTACAGTCCTTGGTTAGGAGTAATGCCTCAATACTTTTTCATCAGTTGAAACAAATGAACAAAACTAATGTTTTTTTTTATTTTTCTATTTTTTGTTTTTTAATTATCCTTCTTAAAGTTAATGGATCACACAAAAATTTACGTTAAAAAACATGAGGTTCCCATACACCTCTCTCCCCACGCTCCACCCATCATTTAAAAAAAATTTTAAAGATACAAATATCACAAAAATGTTACATTGAAAAAATAATAGGTCCCCATATAAGCCCCACACCCCACCCCACTCCTCCCACATCAACAACTTCTTTCATTATTGTGGCATATTCATTGCATTGGTGAATACATTTTGGAGCACTGCTGCACTACATGGATAATAGTTTACATTGTACTTTGCATTCTCCCCCAGTATATTCAGGAGGTTATGGCAGGATATATAATGTTCAGCATCTGTCCCTGAAGTATCATTTAGGGCAACTCCAAGTCCCAAAAATGTCCCCACATCTTATCTCTTCTTCCCTCTCCCTGTCCTCCACTACTACGGTGGCCAATTTCTCCACATCAATGCTACAATTTCTTCCATTACTAGTCAGACTAGTTATATAGTAAAACATCAGTAAGTCCACTCTATTCCATATTTTATTCCTCCATCCTGGGGACCCTGGGATGGTGATGTCCACTCTACCTCTATATCAATAGGGGGTTTAGATTGCAATTGGATGATGGATGGAATTCTCCTGCTTGCAGTTGTAGGCACTCTTGGTTGCCTGGTATAGTGGTTGACCATCTTCACCTCCCTGTTGGCTGACCTGGGTACACCCAATGTACACGGGAGTAGGATTTGCAACTCTGCTGAGGCTCAGAGCCTGACTGGGACATGGATTGTCCAGAAATTCAAGTCTCCTGAGTATACACCACCCTAGCATCAACCACACGTTCAGTAAAAGTGACAGAAGAGGCATGTGTAGAAAGGTCACATCTGAGTCCAACTCCATCACACTCAGCAATACAAATTCCAAAGTGGGGCCCACTGGTGAGGCACTGAAATTAGAACCATCTTCCTTAATCCAAGAACCTGTGTGTCTCTGTAGCCCTGAGGAGCACCAGTACATGGGGTTATATCTACTTGGGCTCTCTCTGGGATCCTATTGAGACATGAATAACTGTGAGACCTCTGATGCCTGCCTGACTCATTTTGAAGTCTCTTAGGCATATAATTTCATTTTTCTTTGCCATTTCTCCAATTTATTCAAAGTCTTTTTCTAGTTGAACCACTAGCTGGCGATTGTTAGTAATTCCTCAGTACCAGGGAGGCTTATCCTCCAGAGTCATTTCCCTCACTGGGGGGAAGGTAATGCATTTACATGCTGAGTTTGGCTTAGAGAGTGGCCACATTTGAGAAACATGAAGGCTGTCAGGAGGTAACTCTTAGGCACACTGCAGCTCTAGGCCCACTTGACATTTCAAGCACAGAGGCTGATAATCATAGTCATCAATATTGAGGGTACATCACTGGACCATCCTTCTTCACTGGCCTTTGTCCTTGTACTTGGGGGATTGTTGCTGTTCCAATGTGGAATGCAACCAAGCTTCTTTGGCTAAATCACAGCACTCCCTCAGTTGTTGTGTGTAACTCTAACTTGCATGACAATAACCGATGAATATTTGTTCCTTTTTAGATACACTATATACATGCCCTGGAGAACTCCCTCCCAACTATGTGTCCCCCATCAGTGACATCCCACACCAGTGTTCCTCCTCTGCCATAGCTGTATCCCTCTGTGATCCAAAACTTCTTAAAAATGATGCATAATATCTTGCTATATTCAATTAGTAGGGAAATGAAATAGTAATGAGAGTTTTAAACATTAGAAATAGAATATATTCTAATTTAGAAAACACTAAAATCAATTAAAAATAAATTGGGGTATTAAAAAAAGAAAAATATCATAAAACTTTGCTTTAGACATTTTGATTTTATCCCTCTAATAGATGTTGCCCTGTATATACAGTGGTAAGGCCATCTTCTATTCCTTCCTCAGTGTCTCAATCTTTTATTTGCATTTTTAAAATTTATATTTTAATTGTCTTTTTAAAAAATGCATAGATCACAAAAATGTTTGATTAAAAACTATGAGGCTCCCATATAACCCACTCTTCCCACAGCAACAACCTCTTTCATCATTGTGGCACATTCATTGTATTTGGTGAATACATTTTGGAACACTGCTGCACCACGTGGTTTGTAATTTACATTTTAGTTTACACTTTCTCATAGTTCTTTCAGTGAGTTATGGCAGGATATATAATGTTCAAGATCTGACCCTACAATATCATTTAGGACAACCCCAAGTCCAGAAAATGCCCCCATATCACATCTCTTCTTCTCTCTCCTTACTGTCAGCAAATCCCATGACCACTGTTTCCAAATCAATGATACAATTTCTTCCATTGTTAGAGTTGCAAAATTCTATAGTAGAATATGAGTAAATCCACTCTAATCTATATTATATTCCTCCGTCCTGTGGATGGCAGGAGGTCATCAGGGGGCTTGCACATATACATGTCTGAGCAAGATCCTGGAGAAAGCCAAAAGGGATACAGATCCAGGAGTAAACTCATTTGTCATTACTATTTCCCACTTTTGTTCAATGACTTTTTCTAAGTGCATCACCAGCTGGTGATTGGTAGTAATCCATTCACACCAGGGAGGTTCATCCCTGCGAGCCATATCCCACACTGGGTGGATGGTAATGTATTTACATGCTGAGTTTGGTTTAGAGAGACCCACATTTGAGCAACATGGATGCTCTCAGGAGGTAACCCCTAGGCACCCTGCAGCTCTAGGCCTAGCTGAAATTTCAGGCACACAGGTTCATAAGCATAGTTATCAGTGTAAAAGGCTCATCATTGGATCGTCTTTCTTCACTGGCCTTTGCCCTTACACTTGGGGGATGGTTGCTGATCCATTGGAGAATGTGTCAGAGTTCCCTGCCTAGGAAATCAGTACTCCCTCATTTGTCATTTGTAGCTCTAACAACTATGAAAATACCCAATGAATATCTAAACATTTTTTGTACACTATGTACATGCCCTGGAGAACTCTTTCCCAACCATGTGGCCCCTATCAATAACACTCCACACCAGGGTTCCTCCCTGCCATGGTTGAATCTCTCTGTCATCCAAAACTTCTTCAAAAATGAAACCTAATATGTTGCCAAATTTAATTAGTAGGAAAATAAAATAGTAATAATAGGTATAAAGATTAGAAATAGAATAAATACTAATTAGGAGAACTAAAATAAAGTAAAAAAATAGAGTATTAAAAAATGAAAAATATCACCAAACTTTATTTTTTGTTGTTTTGCCTTTCATCACTGTAATAGGTGTTGCCCTGAATGTACAGTGGGAAGGCAATTTCTTTCATTCTTTCCTCAGTGTCCACATTCTTTATTACATTTTTAATTTTGTCTCCAAAGAAGTTTTAGATCACAGGAAGGTCACATGAACAATATAGAGGACTCCCATATATCTAACATCCAACCCTATTCCCCCTTCTCCAGCAATGATCTGTTTACATGCTCATGTTATATTTGCTGCAGCTGATGTACAGATATTGAAACACATTACATTATGGCTTATATTTTAGACTGTATACTTTTCTAGATTTTTAATTATATTATGATTTACATTATGGTTTACATTTTAGACTATACATATTTTAAAATTTTTGGTGAAATTTAACATTGCCTATATCCATCATTTCATGTTTTGGAACACATTCATTACCCCCCTGATAGCCCCTCTTCCACCCATTCTATTCCTCTCTCCCCCTCCCCTCAGGGCCCACAGTGATAACTAAGCCTCACTGCTTTAAGGACCAGATTCACAGATACTTGCAGCAATGCTGAGGTTTTGACACATTAGCCTGCCCCCCCAATTGGGACCCACTCATGCTCTTGAGAGAACACTCTCCTCTCTTTGAGAACATCAGGCCTCCCCAGGATGGGGGTATTACACTTTCCTGCTCATTGTATGGGTCTTCCCCAGTGATATAATACACTATGACAAAACAACCACTCACACACTCCCTAGCAGCCTGTCCCAGGTGCACCTTGTGCCAGATGTCCCCCATCAAACACCTTAAAAAAGTAAATCTTATTATATTTTGTAAAGAGTTTTCTCAATATAATTTCAACCACGTACCTGATAATCTCCCATGTTCACTTGCTCCCCCAAAAACCTCCCCCCAATTCATGAAGCATCTGACCCATCCTCCCAACCCTAGCCCCACTCAAACCTTCAAAGCCCCACCCAATAGTATCCCTTTGCCCCCTTCTTATCCCTTCCATATACAACTGCTTACCTCCACTTTATCATAGATTTTACCCCTGTAGGTATCAGCTCACAGTCTTCTCTCAAAGTTTTTACTTTATTTTTGTTTTAGTTTTTCTAAATTATTATGTATTTTATTACTTATTTTTAAACATATTGTTTTTTTCATTTTCATAAAAATTGCATTTGGTGATATTCTTGTCTTCACTTTTGAATAAGTTTTATATCACAGAAAGTTTACAACTATGACAGGAGAGCATCATTGGTGTGGAATGTGAGTGATGGGGGATACATGGGAGTAAGTTCACCAGAGCATAATATAATGTATATAAATGTGTTCAAGTATTCATGGGGTCTTGCAACAGTGGGTAGAGATCCACAGAACAACTGAACAATATTGAATTCCCATCCTGGGGAGCTCTGCCACATTCTCTACTAGAACAGCAAGAATTGCCCAAGTACAGAGGCAATGACTAGTTGTCCATTGATGGAACCTTGATATTTGTGACTATCCTTATGAGCCCTTGCTATTGAAATTGCAATGTACCCTAGCATTGTAGTGTGCCTAAGAATTGCCTCCTGATAGCCTACAGGTTTCTCAAATGAGACCTCTCTCTGAGCCAATCTCAGCAAATAAATACATTACCTTCCAACCCCACCCCACCCCCCCGCATGAGACATGGCTCCCAGGCATGAGCCTCCCTGGCACTGAAGGATGTCTACCAAACACCAATGAGAAATATAGCTTGAAAAGGTTCTTGAATAAAAGGGGCCAAAGATAAAGACAAATTAATTTATATCCCTAAGCAGCTTCAAAGTGAGTTGGGAGGTCTTCCCAGAGGAAAAGTTTATGCATGTCTCAGCAGGATCTCATAAACTGCCAAAGTAGATACTACCCCAAATAGTGGGGTCCTGAGGGCTTGGAGACACCCAGATCCTATGATCATGGATGATAGCTCCAGAGGTTTATGACTCACCAGTGGGCCCTACTTTGGAGTTTGTGCTCCTGAGTGTGACAGAGTTGAGCCCAGATATGACTTCTCTACACATGCTTGTTCTGGCACTTTTATTTGACCCTATAGTTCAAATAGAAGGAGCAGTCCAAGAGATTTGAATCTTTAATCTTCCCATGAGCCAGCTGGTCCCATAGACTCAGCAGTTGTGCAACACCTACTCTACAGTTCACTGGACTCACACTGGACAAATAAATAGAAGGTGAGGATGGACAACCACCACAATCAAAGGTGTATACAACTGCAAGCAAGAGAGTCCCATCCATCATTCATATGGGATTGAAGCCCCCTCTCAACTAGAGGTGCGGTGGGCATCACTATCCCAGAATCCTCAGAGAATCCTCAGGATTAGGGAATAAAATATGGGCTAGAGTATACTTACTGGCATTCCACTATAGACTTACTCTGATTCTAGCAATGGAAAAATTGTATCATTGACGTGGAGACAATGGCCACTGGAGGTGCTGCAGTCAGGGAGAGGTACAAAGAGGTATAATGAACATTTTCAAGAAGACTTTCAGGTCTTAGAATTGTCCTGAGTGACATTGCAACAGCAGATATGGGTCATTATATATACGGTCATAACGTATTTGAATGGGAAAGAGTGTAAACTACAATATAAACTAAATCCATGCTTAGTGGCAATATTCCCAAATGTGTTCATCAATTGCAATGAAATTATGGCTCTAATGAAAGAAGTTGGTAAAGCGGGGAAAAGCAAAAGATGTGGGAAGTGGAGCATAGGGGAATCTCATATTTTTTATGTAACATTCTATGTAATCTCAGTATCTTTTAAAAATAAATAAAATATATATTTTAGAAACTACCTTGGAAAAAAATTCGCCAACTATAGGGCCATTGAATAGTGAAGGAGGATGTACCATTGACTGGCCATTGATATTAACATAGTACTTTTGAACCTTATCTTTTGAAATTGAAACTTAACCGAATATTATAGGGTGCCTAAGAGTCACCTCCTGAGAGCCTCCTTTTTGCTCAAATGTGGCCTTTTTCTAAGCCAAATTCAGCATGTAAATGTACTACATTCCCACTGATGTAGGACATGACTCCTAGGGAGATTTCCAGGCATGAAGAGATTACTACCAAGCTCCAACTAGCAATGCAACTGGAAAAAGACCTTGACCAAAAGCATGAACAAATAAAGACAAATGAATTTATATGGCTAAGAGACTTCAATGTGAGTTTGGAGGACATTCCTATGGTTAATCTTATGCACATCTCAGCCAGATCTTATTGCCTCAAATATCTGGTCTCCTGAGGGTTCTGGAGACATTCAGTCACTATAGGCAGGGCTAACAGCACGGGAGTTTGGCACCATGCCATTGCACTCTACTTTGGAATTCATGCTCCCCAGTGTGACATAATTTGACTCAATTGTGGTTTCCCTACACATGATTCTTCTGCCCTTTCTTCTTGAACCTATGGGTAGTAGTAGAATTGATAGCTCTATATCTAAGAGACTTAAATCTTTGGGCTTTCCATGTGCCATTCAGGCCCTGAATCTCAACAGATTTGCAGCATCTACTCTCTAGTTCATTGGACTCACTCAGGTCAACTAAAAGAAATGATGTAAAATGATCACCCTAAGAACAATAGTCAACAACTACAAGTTGGTGGTCCCATCCTCTGTTCCATGGGATCTGGTCCCACTTTCAATTGGAGGCAGTGTAGGCAACACCATCCCAGCATTATGGAGGGTATGATGGACTACAGCAGACTTACTGTTCTAATTTTGGCTTGTTTTTCTAGTAATGGAAGAACATTTGTAATCTGTGTGGAGGCCATGGCCACTGGTGGTTCTGAAGGGAGGGAGAGGGAAAATAGGTGTAAATGGAGTCATTTTAGGGACACTGGTGTTGTCCTAAGTGATGTTGTAATAACAGATACAGGTCATTGTATTTCTTGTCATAGCTTACAAAATTTTGTGCAAGCGAGTTTTAACTATAATGTAAATTATTATCCACACTTAGTGGCAATGCTCCAGTATGTGTCCATCAATTTTAACAAATGTACTGTACTAATGAAAGATGTTGTTAATGTGGGAAAGTGTGGAAGGGTTTGGGAACAGGGCATATGGGAATCCCCCACATTTTTTATGTAACATGTATGTAATCTAAGTATCTTTTATTTTAAAATGTATTTAAAAAATAAATAATAAAGCTATGCAAGACATAAAAAATATAAGGAATATTCAAGGAAATAGTATTAGAAAAATATTAAATTAAATTAAATTAAAAATTAAATTAAATTAAATTAAATTAAATTAAAAATATTAAATTAAATTTAAAAAATAGTATTAGAGTGGGGGCACTCTAATAATGGACATAGATGTATGTGTTCAAGCAGCCCAAAGAAATCCAACTCCAATAATCCCAATATTCTTACTCCAGGACAAATACTAATCAGAATGTCAAATACCAAAGATAAAGAGATTTCTGAAAGGTGATTCATCGCGTACAAAGGATACCCAATAAGATTAAGTGCTGATTTCTCATAAGAAACCACAGAGGCAAGAAAGCAGTGATATGATATATTTAAGATACTGAAACAGAAAAAACTATCAGTCAAAATCTTATATCTGGCAAAATTGTCTTTCCATTATGTCAGGGAGTTCGGAATATTCACAGACAGTATTTCCTAAAAGGCTATCATTTCCAACCTTGCAGGAAATACTAAAGGTAGTGCTAAAGACTGAAAAGAAAATACAGGGGAGAGAGTATTGGAAAAGAGTCTAGAAATGAAGATTACATCAGTAAAATAAAAGGAGAAAAATAATTGTGAAAATAAGACATGACAGATAAAACCCAAAGGTCAAAATGTGTGAAGTAAGAACTGACTTTACAGTAAGAATATTGAATGTTAATAGATTAAATTCCACACTCAAAAGTCATAGACTGGTAGAATGGATAAGAAAATATGAGTCATCTATAAGTCGTCTAAAAGAGACTCACCTAAAACCCAAGAGTACAAATAGATTAAAAGATAAAGACTGGTAAAAGGTATTCCACACATTCAGTAACAAAAAAATAATGTTGGAGTATCGATGCTTATTTGGCTTAAATTGAATTTAAAAACAAAGCTGTTATTAGAGACAAGGGAGTATATTATATATTAATAAAAAAGGTAGTACCCTAGTAGGAATTAACACTCATAAATATATAGGCACCTAACCAAGGTGACACAAAATACATGAGGCAAACACTGTCAAAACTGAAGGGACAAATAGATATCTCTACATTAATAGTTGGAGAATTCAATAAACTACAGTCATCATTGGTTATAACAGCTAGACAGAGGATCAGTAAAACAAAGCAGAAAGTTGGAATATTATGATAAATGAGCTAAACCTAAGAAACATATAAAGAACAATACATCCAAAAACATCAAGATATACATTTTTCTCAAGTGCTCATTGGACTTTCTCCAGAAAAACCCATATGCTGGATCACACACAAAAAAATCAATAAATTTTAAAAGATTGAAAATACACAAAGAACTTTCTCTGATCATAATAGAATGAGACTGGAAATTAACACAGGCAGAAAAATGGAAAATTTTTCTGAGTATACTGAGATTAAATATGATTAAATGATCAATGGGTCAAAGAAGAATTTGGAAAATAAATCTGTAAACATCATGATTTGAATGGAAATGAGATAATAAGATATTAAAACATATGGGATATAGTGAAGTCACTACTGAGAGGGAAATTTATAGACCTCTATGCTTACATTAAAAAAAGAAAAAAGAGCTGAAATCAAGGATCTAACTAACACAACTGAAGGAACTAGAAAAAGAAAAGCAAAGTATTTCCAAAGCAATCAGAAGGAAATAATTAACAAAGATCAGAGCAGCAATAAATGGAATTGAGAACAAAAAAAAAGAGAGAATTATCAAAATGAAATTTTGATTCTCTAGAAGATCAACAAAATGGACAAACACTTCGATAGACTGACAAAGAAAAAGGAGATAAGATACAAATAAAATCAGAAAAGAGAGTGGGGATATTACAACTGACAACACAGAAATAACAGTGATCATAAGAGGATACTATGAACTACAGTACAACAACAAACAAGTCAATGTAGATGATATGTACAAATTCCTAGGAACATAGGAAAAATTTACAGTAGGGGTTCTTACCCAGGTATCTGTGGAAAGATTTCAGCATTTCCGTGAACTTGAATTGAAAAAAATCAACTTAACTTTATTTTCTCTGACATCTAGTTGAAATCTGGCATTTCCTTCACTTATGAAAGTATAGAATAAATTACAGTAATATTCATTTTGTACCACATTACAGTTATTGCATATCTCAAAAAATCACTCTCATCCATACTTCAAAGTTATGGTATATGTTAGACATGACTCTTTTTGAGAGTTATAAAACTATCTGCTGATTCATTTTGAGAAGGGGTTTGTGGTTTTCACCTGATTATGAAAGGCATCTGTGGAACAAAATAAGTTAAGAAACTCTGAGCTACATTGACCCTAGAAGAAATAGAAGATCTCAGTAAACTAATTACAAATAAAGAGATTGAAACAGTCATCAAAAACCTTCCTAAAATGATAAAACCAGGACAGGATGGCTTCACAGGTGAAATCTAGCAAGCATTCAAATAAAACTTAATACCAATCTTTGTCATAATCTTACAAAATTTTAACAGGAGGAAATGCTTTCAAATTCATTCTATGTCACCAACATCTCCCTAGTAAAAAAGCCAGAAAAATATATTGCAAGAAAAGAAAATTAAGGGCTGATTTCCCTATTGAATATAGATGTAAAAATCCTCAACAAAATCTCACTAATCCAATCCACCAACACATAAAAATAAAAATTTGTCATGTTCAAGTGTGTTTTATCCCAAACATACAAGGATATTTCAACACAAGAACATCAATAAGTTTAATATATCACATTAATAAATGAAATATGAAAAATTACATGATCTTCTATTTGATGCAGAAAAAGCATATGCCAAGATACAGCATCTTATTGTGATTAAAAATAAACACTCAAAAGATGAGAATTCCAGGAAACTGTCTCAACAAGACAAAGAGTATGAAAAACCCAAAGCCAACATTGTTCTAAATGATGAAAGGCTGAAAATTTCCCACTGAGGTCAAGAACAAGAAAAGGAAGCCTGCTCTTACCACTGTGTTTAACATAGTGCTTGAGGTACTAGGTAGAGGAATTAGGCAAGTAAAAAAGAAAACATGTCCAAAATGGAAAATAAGAAGTAAAACTTTTGCTATTTGCAGATGATATGATCTGATACATAAAAAAGTCCTGACAAATCTACAACAAAGCTACTATAGTTAATAAATGCATTCAGTGGAGAGGCAGGATACAAGATTAATGTCCAGAAATCATAACAACACTATACATTAGTAATGATCAATTTGAGGAGGAATTCAGGGGAAAAATTCCATTTAATAGTGAATAAAAGAATCAAATATTCATTAATAAACCTAGCTGGGGGCATAAAGGACCTATACTCAATAAACTATAATGCATTACTAAAAGAAATCAAAGAAGTCCTAAATAAATGAAAGTACATTCCATGTTCATGGATTGGAAGACTCCCCACATTGGTTTACAGATTCAATACAATCCTGATAAAAACTTCAACAACCTTTTTAAAATAAATGAAAGAGCAAATTACCAAATTTATTTCAAAAAACAAGGGATCCTGAATAGCCAGAAACATCTTAAAAAGGATGAATGAAGTTGGAGAACACTCAATTCCACACTTCAAACCAGATTCCCTACCTTCAGTGATAAAAATAACATGGTACTGGCATAAAGATAGAAATATATACCAATGAAACTGAATTGACGGTGCAGAAACAGACAGACCCTCACATCTAAAGTCAAGTGATTTTTGGCTAGTCTGTCAAGCCCACCCATCTGGTTCAGAAAAGTCTATTCAGCAAATGGTGTTGGGAGAAGTGGATACCCATAGCAAAAAGAAAGAAAGACAACTTGCATTTCACACCTTATACAAAAAATAACAAAGTGGATCAAAGAGCTAAATATCAAAGCTAGAACCATAAAATTCCTAGAAGAAAGTATAGGGAAACATCTTCAAGACCTGGTGGCATGGGATGGTATCTTCAACCTTACAATGCATGAGCATCAGAATAACAAATTCTGCTTCAAAGGACTTTATGAAGAAGGTGAAAACACAGCCTACTCAATGGGAGAAAATATTTGGAAACCACATATGCAACAAGGGTTTGATTTCTATGCTATATAAAGAGATCATACAACTCAATGATAAAAGGGTAAGTAAAATGGGCAAAAGATACATTTTTCCAAAGAAGAAGTTCAAATGGCAAAAAGGACATAAAAAGCTATCAACATCACCAGCTGTTATGGAAATGCAAATCAAAATGACAATTAGATACCATCTCAAACCTCATAGAATGGGCATTATTTAAAAAGAGAGAAAGAAAATTGCAAATGCTGAAGAGGATGTGAAGAAATAGTAACACTCTGTTACTGTTGATGGGAATGGAGGAGGCTGCATCATCTGTGGAACACAGTTTTTTGGTTTCTCAGGAAACTAAATATAAAACTGTTGTATCATTAGGTAATCACTCTACTAGGAATATATCCAGAATAACAGAAAGCAGGAAGGTGCACAGACATTTTCACACCAATGTTCACAGCAGCATTATTCACAATTGCCAAAAGATGGAAACAACCCAAGTGTCCATCAACTAGTCAATAGATAAAATGTGGTATAGTCATACAATGGAATACTATGCTGCTGTAAGAAGAAATGAAATTGGGACACATATGACAACATGGATGAACCTTGAGGACATTATGTTGAGTGAAATAAGCAGAAAAGAAAGGGCAAACATTGTATGGTCTCAATAATATGAGCAAAATACAAAGAATAAACATACTGAGTTAAAACCTATAGTATACCAGGAAATAGAATGAGAGCTGAGAAGGAGTACTGATGTTTAATGTATGAGAATTTTTAATTAGTTTCACCACAAAAGTGTAGAAATGTATAGATTTGAAGGAAACACATTATAGTGACTAAAACAAACACAGTACAAATGTGATTGTAGATCAAAGGGATAGTCTAGGGATATAAATGTCATTTGAAAGAAAGCTAGAGATTAATCTAGAGAATCTAAAAAGTGAAACCTAGGGTGGATGAGGATTGTGGTTAATAATACAAATGCAAGAATGTTTTATTATGAGCTATAACAAAAGTATGTCATTATTACAAGGTTGTAAGAATATGGTGATGCATGGGAAAATAAAATTAATGAAACTTATGGGCTATAGTTAAAAGTAATATTATAATATTCTTGCATCAATATCAAAAATGTTACTATATCACTGCTATGAGTAAATAATAGGGAATATATATATTTTCTTTTGGACCAAGGGAAAAAATCCAAAATTTACTGAAGTGAAGATGGCAGAAATTTGTGATGGAAGTGTGAGCCACTGAGTGTACACTTTGAATGGATTATGAAAGGCATGGGACTGTATAACAGAGTGAACCATGTGGTCAATGATGGACTATTGTTAACGGTACACATATGAGAGTGTTCTTTTATGAACTATAACAAATACACAATACTAATATATGGTGTTAATAATAAGAGGCTGTGGGGACAAATATGACAAATATAAGCCATATACCATCATTAGTAATGTTATTTTAATGATGTTCTTTCATAATCTGTATGACATGTTCACAACAATGCAAGATGATATACAGGAATTGTGCACATTATTCATAAATGTTTTGTAAGCTCATGACTTCTCAAATAAAAATGTATATTAAAGACACATTTAGATTTTATATGGTTATATTTTTATTATTTTGGCTAGACTCTTATTAGTGGATTTATTGGGTCAATAGCTGGGAATATATTTTTTAAATTGTTATTACTGATTCAAAGGCTGGATTTAACTTTACCTATACCATGAAGCTTACTCTGGTCCAGTGATTTTCCTCTTTCTCTGAGTCATTTTTACTTAGTTATTTCCATGCAGATTTTTCATTTAATTTTTCTCTAATCACTCAATTTATTTTGTTTCTGCTTCATTTCACTGTAAACTCCATGATAATTGGGACTTTGTTCCATATTTTACTTGAATACTTCACAGAATTTTCTTTCAACTACATGTAAAACATGAAACATATTCTCATTTTCTCAGAAAAGTAAGTTTTTCAAAGGACAAGTGGCAATCTTCTAAACACAAGAATTACCAACTTATTATAGCCTATTTTAATCTGTTCCTTTAACCTTCTACTTCTGATAATCCTGTTTCTTCAATTACTGAATTTGAATATTCTAATAACCATGGACAACCTTTGATTTTATGTCATATCCACTTCTTTAGCCTATGACATTTTGTACTTGAATTAGTAGAATTCATCTAGCTAGGCATTCCTGCTACTAAACAGTACACCCTTCCTAACATCTACAGTGTTTTCTATTAACCCTAAGAAGGTTCAAAACAGTATACAATAGAACAAGCACCATACTGAATTCAGTCCTCAATTTACTGAACAGTCAAACATGGGATTGTTTTTTCAATGAAACATAATAGAAATCAGAGACATGTATATTATGAAACATGAGCTTTAGTCCTGACTTAGCATTATATTTATAAGCTGCAGAATGTCACTTAGCCATACTTGACCTCAGGTTCTATACTTATTGACCCATTCTGAATAATGGGTCACCAGAAGATGTCCACCTCCTAATTCCTAGAACCTGTGAATTTTTAAGATCACATGAAAAAGAAGATGTTAGTGATGTTATGAAAATAAGTATCTTAATATGGAAGATCAGTCTGTGTTACTCTATTCACATGGGCCAAATTTAATAACAACAGCACTCAAAGTTGATGAAGGAGACAGAAGAGAAGAGTTGAAATGAGATATGATGATGGAAGAATGTTCCAAAAGGTGCAACATTGCTGGCTTTGAATATGGAAGAGTGCCAGAAGCCAGGGAATGTAAGGAATGTAAGTAACCTATAGAAATTAGAAAAGGCAAGGAAATGTATCTCCCCTTGAGATTTTAGATAGGAATCCAACCTTGCAATTTTTATTTTATTGAGGCCCATTTCAGATTTCTGACCTCAAGAAATGTAAGATAAAACACATTGTTTTAGGTTGCTCAGTTTGTGGTAATTTGTTTCACACCAATACAAAAAAAATGATACACCTAGCAACACCAGAATACACCTTTAAGGACATATGGATCATTCTTTAGAGTAGGTCTTATGTTAGGGCAAAAAAGAAGTCTAAATAAATTTTAAAATAGTGAAATCATAAAAGTAACCTCTGACCACAATGGCATCAACTTAGAAATCAATAACAGAAGGAAAACTGAAAAGTAAAAAAATTTGTGGAATTTAAAGAACCCATTCTTAAAATACCAATGGGTTAAAGAAGAAATTATGAGGAAAATTAGAAAATATAAACAAATGAAAATAAAGGTGCAAAATACCAAAAGTTATGAGATGCAGAAAAGTCCATGTCCAGAGGGAAGTTCATAGCTATGAATACCTATATTTAAAAAGACAAGAAAGAGTACAAAATAGTAACCTAATTTTTCTTCTTGAGAAACTTGAAAAACAAGAGCAAAGTAAACTCAAAGTTAGCAGGAGAAAGGAAGTAAGATTAGAGTGGAGATAAATGAAATAGGGAATAGAAAATCAACTGAGAGAATAAATGAAACAAAAAGTTGATTCTTTAAAAAATCAGTAAAATTGACAAAACTTTAACTAGAATGATGCAGCAGTTTGATATAATTGATGAATTCCAAAAAGAAATATTGGATTATATTTCTTTATATTCCTGGGCATGATTGAGTTATCATTCGGGCATTGACTCCCCACCACTTGGTGGGTGGGTACTCACAGATAAAAGGCATGATGCAGAAGAATTAAACTGGAGCCCTGGGAAGTCAGCATGCAGATGAAAGAGAAGCCAGCTGCAGTAAGGAAGGAATCTTGAAGCCAGAGTAAAGCAAGCCCCAGAAACATAGGAATCCAGGAAGCCTGAATCCTCACAGATGTCAGCAACCATCTTGCTCCAAATAGACTTTGGTGAGGGAAGTAACCTATGCTTTATGGCCTGGTATCTGTAAGCTCCTACTCACTTGCTACTGAATTTCTCTTTACAGGTTTGTGTAAGAATGCTTTGCAATGTCTTAAAAACTGTGAAACTGGAAAAATACCTTTGCTAGCAAGGAAACTATTGCCTCAAGTCCCAAGGCCTGTTAGCTTAGACAATTAATCATTAATGACTTAATGGCCATTTGATGGCTGGTTAAATTGAGAAACTATCAGACAGTAAATTCATAAAACTAGCACTGCATTTAAGACTTCTTGAAGGATAGGAGGAAGAAGCTTCCTGCCCCTACTCCAAGGAGGGAGCTGTATTTGGCTCAGAGGGCATTTGATCAATTTAATCTCTCTTCCAAGTCCAGGACAGCCCTGAAGATGCCTGGCAGCATGGTCTCTGCTTCCTAGGGTGGCAGGAACCAGACAAGTAACTCTGAATGTCGCCCAAGACTTGAAGGCTTGGGCATTTTGACTCAGAGAGCAGTCAAACATTTCCTGAGATTTAACTCAGGAACTTATGTTTCGGTAAGAGTGCAATCAGTCTTGGAGCCTGGAATGTAGGGTTGCTGAGAACCAAGGCTGTAACCTCTGAATAGCCCCATTTCTTAGGCCCATTCACTCAGAGGGCAGCCAAATACATGCTGAGACAGATGTCTCAGGTGCTTAGATTTGGGGCAACTGCTCAGTCCCACAAATTCTGCTTGGGTATATGATCTGATATCTGGAATCAGATATCCCCCATGACATAAGTTACTCACAAGGATGTTTGTGGGCCAGGTAAGCTCTGAAAATTAAAATTCCCAGGACACTGCAAACAGAACATCAGCTACAAATTTTGTGGAGTGTTGAACATTTTAATTAGACTAGGACTCTGGGACACCAGATCAGTTGACTAAAAGGTGCTCCTTCATTCTTCCTAGAATAATAGGCACAGCATCTAGCATGCCAGCAAACTACCCATAGGAGTTTCTTCTCAGGAATCAGAAAACTCTGCCTACTGCTGATCCATGTGTCCACAATATAGCCAAAAGCAGCCTCTGTATGAAACCCTGAATTCCAGCTAATCCAGTGTAAAAAAAGAGAACAGATGGATCTGAGGCCCAGAAACCTCATGTCGTGTCTCCATAAAAAAAAGAAGAAATAAACCTTAAACTTTGATTAACTCCATTTTAAATAAAGCCACCCCAGTTTAAACTCAGTTGTGCCTATAAAAAGTGTGAATAGAAATCAAGATCCAGACTAGTTACAAAACCTCTCTTGGAAAATGAAAACTTCATGTGCCGCAAATTAAAATCAAAGATTTCCTGGAAATGTTAAATGAATAAAATTGTCCCATTTTAATCTGTGTTTAACTTTGTCAGTTTGCTTGTGCTTAGGAAATCAGATTTGGGGTTCACCTGGTACAAGCTGGATAGCAGTGAAAGGTAACCTGAAGATGAGTCTTTAAATGCCAGTATTGTCTTGTGAGTGAATTTAATGTATAAATTACAAGTGGAATTAATTCAACTACTAAAAAAGCAGAGAAACTTCACAAAACAACTAAGAGATATGATCATTTATAGATGCGTTTATATAATGAAATAGAAGGATAATAACTGAAATTGTAATTAGGTAGATTTAGCCTAAACCTACTATTGTATGTGTAAACCTTAAAACTGAACTTACCATCATTTATGGTCATTTCAAGCCTAGCCTCACCACTTTTCTTTGCTTATGGTTATTTCATAACAGCTTCTTCCCCTAAGGCTCAGGGGAAAGCAAACATGAGACATCCTGTTCTCCTGTTCTACTGTTATTAGTGACCCTGCTTTCCCTTGTGACACCAAGTGTGGAATAATTTGCTGCCTGGTGGAATTCTTGACCCTCAGGGATGAACGTCCACTCTTCCAGTCCAACAGCCACTGGAATCCAGTTCTCTGAGGACTGGGAAGTGAAGGAGGCCTCCTGCCTTGACTGTCAGGGTTCCTAAAACCAACAGTTCATTAGAGGAACCAGTTTCCTTGAGGCCTTGATAAACTCATTGAATATACATAGAATTAATCTTACTCATCCAAGGACTACTAAAGTAAGGTAAAAAATAAAGTTCTGAAGCAAAGGAAAATTGTAATAAAAGCATTGCAGACATTTTGTTTATAATCCAATAATGAAGGAATGAAAATCTTGTGCACAACTGCAAGGTCATGGGGCAAATTAGAGTAATTAAAAAGAGCCTTCAAAGAAATCTTTTAAATGTTATCTTACAGTTAAACTTATTTAGTAAGAAAATAAAAATTATAACAGTGAGTCCTGTTTCTGTGTCAAACTCTAAGCATTTCTGCCAACTTTTTCAAAATACAACTTCACACACTGAGATATTGAATTAACAAATGAAAGTTTTAAGTTCATATTTAATGAATTTAAGTTAAAGAAATGTAGATCTGCCCTCTTTTAAATGCATAAAGTAAATTCCATTGGTTGTTAATCGTAATCTAATGTAAATTAACCAGTCTATGTTGTTGTAATCAATTATAAAGAGTTTGTAAAAGGATCTTCAAAACCAAAGCATTTATGTTGCTAGTTCTAAGAAGTCATTATTAACTAGAAGACTAAATTAATATTAATGGCAAAAAGTAACTTCATAGCAGTGAAATGTTTCTGGAAGTCACCTCAATGTGCATATCCAAGTGCTGGTAAGAAAAAGTTACCTTGATTCAACTAGGAGTCTTCAGTTTTCATTTTAAAAATGGAAGAAGTAATTTTTCCTCTACTACTAAAATAAAATACCTGATCATTAAAATCTTCATAGTAAAAGCATAGAAATAAGAAGCAATGTACTAAAAAATTCATTTGATATGTAACAGATTGCATTGGAAGTGTTTACAAAGCATATAAAAATCAAGAAATAAACTTCTGCATTGTCAAACACTTGTGCATTTAAACCAGGTCTTCAAAACACTGCAGGTTTCCTCTTTATCTGAGTTATTGGCTAGGTTGGTCACTGACCCCTAAAACAAAAGTATCTATTACACCTCTGGTTGTTCTCCTGAAGTTGATGGAAACTATGTTGCAGTTTCAAACTCCTGCAGCAGCCAACAATGGCTCAATATAGCCAGATGTACAATGGATATCAGTTCCAGACTGGTGCTGTTCCACACTGCAGTAGGATGCTATACACCAGGCCAGTAGAATATTGGAACCTACCTTCCTAGCTTCTCCCTAGGGTTAACAGTGTTGCAGCTTGCTGGCTGTGTAAAGAACATAACAAGTGGAGAAATAATCAACAGAGTACTGTGAGTAAAACTTAAAAACAATTGGCTTTATGGACTGCTCCCATAAAGAAATAACATGCAAAGTATTGCAATCTATTAATTGCAGCTCAAAAGAAACTTATGCATTGGATAGTACATTAATTAGTATAAAGTTCTATAACTATATCCTATTCTAGGTATACCCCTGATGGTTACGGCGATTTATTTTCTATTCTAAGCCATATGCAGAGAAATATTGAATATGCAAAAAGTCCTGGTAAACTTCAGTTTCTAAGTAGTTAATTAACATGCTTACCCAAGTCTCCCTCCTGTTCTTTATTCCAAAACCTATCCCACTCATACCCTGGATAGGACAGGCAGATCCACATGCCATACTACCAGGGCTAAGTGAGTTCCCACCAGAAGGAAAACACAAATGTAATGGATAAGTCGCACTTCATCTTAGCCCCTTTTAAATAGTTCAGTGGGCAACCTTTCCTCACCCAGGACCTGCATATTAGGTTCTGGTCAAAACTTGGCAAGAAGAGGTGGGGCAAGATGGTGTCTGAGTGAGTGCACCTTATAGTCTCTCCTGCAAAGAAGCAGCTGGGCAGCATTGGAAGTTCTTCAGAACCAGGCTGTTTCAGGATTTTTCAGGGCAGGAGGTGTCTGGATATCAATTTGGTGGGACAGTGACAGAGAAGATTCGTGTAAAAGGCAGAATTGAGGCTCTCTTACACGGAGTTAGGGACTGCGTGCAGGACGCTCCCCCCTGGGGCAGGCGGTGCGGCAGTGGTGATTCCTGGAGGTTCTGCGGGGCTAGGGAATTCAGAAACCCTGAGTGGGCTATTCAGGGGCTTGCAGGGCAGGAGGTCTTTGGAAACCGATTTGGTGAGACAGAGATGGAGTTTATGCAAGGCATGTAATTTTGGGTTTCTGACATGGATATCAGCACCTCCGGCTAGAGCCCCGCCCCCTAGACCTGGCCCCTGATCTTCAGCAGTCCTTAAATCAATCACAATAAAGAGGCATCACCAGTAGGCTGTTTCAGGGGCTTGCAGGGAGGGAGGTGGCTGGAAGACGATTAGGAGAAACAGATGGAGGAGTCTTTTGCGAGGCGGGGAATTTTGGATTTCTGACACAGAGTTCAGCACTTCCGGCTAGAGCCTCACCCCATAGGCCTGGCTGCTGATCTGCAGTAGTCCTTAAATCTGACGCAATAAAGAGGCACCACCAGCAGGATGTTTCGGGGGCTTGCACGTTGGGAGGTGGCTGGAAGCTGATTAGGTGAAACAGAGACGGAGGAGTCCTGTGTGAGGCATGGAGTTTTGGGTTTCTGACAGGGATATAAGTGCTCCTGGCAAAAGCCCCACCCCCTATGCCTGGCTGCCAATCTGCAACAGTCCTTAAATCAGTCGTAATAAAGAGGCGCCCCCAAAAGGCTGTTTTGGGGGCTTGCAGGGAGGGAGGTGTCCTGAAGTCGAATTGGTGACACAGTGACAAAAGAGACTCTTGTGAGAGGGGGAATTTTGAGTGTATGACACAGAGAACAGAGTTTGCAGATGTGACCCCCCTCATAGGTCTGGCACCAAGCTGTGGGGATCCCTGAAGGCTGTGTTGCACTATGGTGCTCTCAGGCTCCCTGTTAACCGGATTTGAGGTTGCCAGGTCTGTGTCCCCTAAACCCTGGTGTCCTACACCCCAGAGATTCACACCTTTTGAGTCTGCAATATCACAGACTTCCCATCCCTGAATCCAACATGTCCTGAGGTCCATCTGAGGCCCTTGATGGTCCTAGCCCTCAAAGCCTGCGGTTTGTGTTTTTTTGTTTGTTAGTTTGTTTTCTGTTTTCTCTTTCCTGTTTCTCTTTTTTCTTTTCTTTTTTTCTTTTTGTTCTTTTATTTTTATTGTCCTGGTTGCTAATATTGCATTATCTCCTAGTTTTTCCTTCTCTTTTTTTTTTCTTTTCCCTCTTTTAATTCTTATTTTATCTTAATTATACAATAGCTGCTGCAGGGAATAACTCACATTTGCTGGGTTTCCCCATCCTCCATTGTCTCATTTCTGTGTGAATTGATTTTGGTCACCTACACTATCCCTTTTCCCCCACATCTTGATATCCTCCATCATCCTCCCTTTCTTTGGTCCCCAAATTGTATAACTTTTAATTTCTAATGCCTTTATTTTGTTTTCTGACTTTTATCCACTCTCAATACTACTGTTTCTTTTCTCTTTCCCTCCCTCATGGAAACACTGGCTTTTTAATTCGTACCATATTCCTACCATATTCAGTCGACTACCTCATTGTAGGTACTGTACTTACTGCTATAACTCTACACAACTTACATGAATCTAATACAAATACTCCCAGATCTCATATTGTCGCTCTGGTAACATTTATTAACAATACTACTTTACACATTTTCCTTTTTTACACAATTGCCTATCCCTGGCCCTAATATTTTCCTTCAAAGTGAACTCGCCAGCAAAAAGAAATCAGAATAAGGAGAACAAAGTGACAAAGAGAAGATATAACACTTATGCAAGAACAATAGCTAATTAATCCCCAAGACTAGACAAAGAAACTAAGGAACTGATTAAACACATCAAGATAAAATGATGACCAGACAGCAACAAAAATCTAAAACCAAACCAGTAACCAGGAAAACATGGCTGAATCCAATGAACAAAATAAAAATCAGGAAGGGGAGCAGAACTTCAGACAAGAAATTAAAGATCTCAGAACATATATCAGAGACAAACTTAATGAAATAAAGGAAGAGTTTAACAATATGAAGAAAACACTTGGAGAGGAAATTGCAGACATACACGAAAAAATAACAGATATGATGAGAATGAACACCACAGTTCAAGAAATCAAAAATACACTCAGCAAATAGCATCAGAGTAGAAGAGGCAGAGCAGAGAATTAGTGATGTGGAAGACAGTACATCAGAAAACAAACAGATAGTAACATTGATCCATAAAAAGATAAAAAAATCCAGCTAGGAATTAGGGACCTCTAATGAGAATGCAAAATGCACAAACATATGTATTATAGGTATCCCAGAATGAGAAGAGAAGAGAAAGGGTTCCGAAGGAGTGTTGCAGGAAATAATGGCTGAAAACTTCCCAAATCTACTGAAAGAGGCATATGTACATATCCAAGAAGCACAGCACACCCCAAACCTCATAAACCCCAACAGGCCCACACCAAGACATATACTTGTCAAATTATCCAACGCTCAAGACAAAGAGAAAATTCTAAAAGCAACAAGAAAAAAGAAAACCATCACATAAAAGGGAAGCTCCATAAGATTAAGTGCTGATTTCTCATCTGAAACCATGGAGGCAAGTAGCAGTGGTATGATATAGTCAAGGTGCTTAAAGAAAAAAATTTCCAACCAAGAATACTCTATCCAGCTAAACTAGCATTCAAAAATGATGGAGAGTTCAAAATATTCACAGATAAACAGAAACTGAAAGAGTATACCAACAAGAAACCTCCCCTTCAAGAAATTCTAAAGGGAGTTCTGCAGGAAGAAAGGAAAAAACAAGATAGGCAGAGTTGGAGGAGAATGTAAAAGCAACAAAAAAGACAAAAAGAAAAGACAAAAAAGAACAAACAAACAAAATAGGACAAACACAACTCCAATCAAAATATGGCTAACATAAATAATTCCTTGAAAGTAATAACACTGCATGTCAATGGATTAAACTCACCTATCAAAAGATTCAGACTGGGATGTTGGATAAGGAAATATGACCCATCTATATGCTGTCTACAAGAGACACATCTTAGACCCAGAGATTCAAGGAGGATGAAAGTGAATGGTTGGAAAACAATCTTACAAGCAAACAATAACCAAAAAAGGCAGGAGTAGCTATGTTAATAACAGATAAAATAGACTAAATGTGAAACAATTGTGAGAGAAAAAGAAGGATACTACATATTAGTGGAAGGGGCAATCTGTCAAGAAGAACAAACAATCATAAATATTTATGCTCCTAACAAGGGTGCCTCTAAATACATGAGGAAAACGCTGGAAAAACTAAGTGAAAGAATAGATGCATCTACAATTATAGTGGGTTATTTTAATACAACACTATCAACTCTGGACAGAACTTCTCAAAAGAGAATCACTAAAGAAACGAAATATTTGAAGAGTATATTAGAGGAGGTGGATCTAATTGATATATACAGATCATTACACCCAAACACTGCAGGATACACATTTTTCTCAAGTGCACATGGATCATTCTCCAAGAAAGACCATATGCTAGGACACAAAGAAAGGCTTAATGAAGTCAGAAAGATTGAAATCATACAAAAGAATATCTCTGACCACAGTGGAGTGAAGCTGGAAATCTGCAAGGGCCAAAGGCCCAGATTTCACACCAAGATATGGAAATTAAAAAGCACACTCTTAGAAAAACAGTGGGTCAAAGAGGAAATCTCAAAAGAAATCAACGACTACCTTGAAACAAATGATAATGATAACACAACATACCAAAATATATGGGATGCAGCAAAAGCAGTACTGAGAGGGAAATTTATAGCCATACATTCATATATCAAAAAAGACAAAAGAGCAAAAATTGAAGAACTAACTGCACATTTGACGGAATTAGAAAAACAACAACAAAGTAATCCAAAACGAAGAAGAAGGAAGGAAATAACAAAGATAAGAGCAGAACTAAATGAAATAGAAAATAAGAAAGCACTTGAAAAGATAAACAAGACCAAGACCTGGTTTTTTGAGAAGATAAATAAAATTGACCAACCTTTAGTGAGACTAACAAAGAAAAAAGAGAAGATGCAAATACACAAAATAAGAAATGAGAAAGGAGATATCACTGACCCCACAGAAATAAAGACTATCATAAGAGGATACTTTGAAAAACTATATTTCAGCAAAAATGACAATTCAGAGGAAATGCACAAATTCTTAAAAACACATATGCAGCCTATACTGAAGAAAGAAGAAATTGATGATCTCAACAAACCAATCACAAGTAAAGAGATAGAATCAGTCATTACAAACCTTCCAACTAAGAAAAGCCCTGGGCCAGATGGCTTCACGGGGGAATTCAACAGAAAATTCCGGAAAGAGCTAACACCAATCCTGCTGAAACTCTTTCAAAAAATAGAAACACAAGGAACATTGCCTAACTCCTTCTATGATGCCAACATTACCCTAGTTCCAAAGACAAAGAAAGACACCACAAGAAAGGAAAACTACAGACCTGCGGTCAGCCCGGCCTACCTTGTCCCCAGTTCGTCGCCTACTTCTCCAGGCGACCCCTTCGTCGCCAGCTTCGCCGGGCGACCCCGTCAGCCGAACCGCGCAAACCCCTGTGAGACTGATCCCTCGTCTGCTGCCGGACCGACCCCTCGTCCCAGGTGGGACCGACCCCTCGTCCCAACAGGGACCGACCCCTCGTCCAGAGCTGGACTGACCACTTGTCCGCAGCCAGACCCCACCTCTACCGACCGAGCAAGCTGCCGCAGCTGGCGCCCAACGTGGGGCAAAGCAACCCCACCACAGCACAACGTGGGGCAAGGCAACCCCACCACAGCCTCACTCCATAACCTGGTGGCCCCCCCTCCTCTCTTCTCACCTTGGGACTTCTCTCGTGCAACATTGCTGCTACCTGAGCCTTGGCTACCTCATATGATCCACGGCGGTCTGGGAGAATCACTGGATGGCTTTCTCCTTCCATGTTGGGGGCTTACACTGACCCGCTATGATTAAGAGGAGCCTTGGATTTCTCGGGAGCGCGCGCTTGCACGTCTGAAGTAACCCTACCATAGGCCTACACTCTCCTGTTTTCTCACCCCTATCTTTTCGCTCTGCATTGCTGCTCCTGAACCTTGGTGACCTCATATGATCCACGGCGGTCTGGGAGAATCGCTGGATGGCTTTCTCCTTCCATGTCGGGGGCTTATACTGACCCGCTATGATTAAGAGGCGCCAATAAAACTCTCAGGAGCGCGTGCCTGAGCACCTCCACCCCTGCCTTCACCTCTGCCTCCTCCCCTCCATGCTTGCTCCCCTTTGCCTTGCTCCACTGCTCGTTGTCCCGCCCTCCCCTCATCGGGGCCTTCTCTTGGCCCGCAACCACCGTCGGAGTCCCATCGGCTCCGACCCCTCGTCTCACCGTGCACCTCGGCTCCCATCGCCGCGCTCTCAAGGTAAGGGCCCCTTTTCTTATTGGCTCCAAAAGGCCATTAGCAATGGGTAACATCCTATCTGCTAAGCAAGCCCCACAAGTTCGGGCCCTCGCCAGTCTCCTAGACACTCACCGGTGTAAGATCTCTTTCAAACAGCTTCAAGTATATTGGGACCTTCTTCTCCCCTTTAATCCGTGGCTTACCACGTGTCAGCTCTGGGACCCGGATACCTACACTCGCCTTATAGATAGGGTCACTTTTGCTGTGGAGCAGGAAGGTAAAAGATTCCCTCCTGGCTTATTACAGGCAACATGAAGTCCAGAAGAAATCTTGAAGGGTATAATCTATGATATGCTATATAAAAAAGGATTTAAAAGCAGCTATACCAGAAAGTAAGAATTATGAGTCAACTGTAAATAAATTATATATTTCTGTTAATGTGTTGTAATTGTTCTGTGTTTGTCTGTCTGTTCGTTCAATTTCAACATATATTGTGATACCTCTGGATGGTAAATATAAATTACTAGAAATCTTTAAAAGAGCTCTATTCAAATGGCCAAAAATTAAATAAGCATTTATATTAATACTTAAGTTTATTATATTAATACATAAGTTTAAATGTTAATAAGATATCTACAATTAAAAAAAATTCTAAGTCTTAATTAACAAAATTAACTGTATGTCTTAATAAAAAGTTGTTCTTCATATGTCCAGGGTGCATGGTAATGTTTGGTTATACTCATAGTGGCAACAATTAAAAACCACAGTAGGGGGGGTACTGGGTTCCCGGCCAGTGGTGCTCTGTCGTGGTCCCTAGGGGAGCAGCGACAGTCTCCCAGGTACAGTGGTGGGGACCGGGAGGGAGTGAGGGTTCAACAGTGAGCCCCTGATACTAATGACTATGCTTGTGAGCTGATAAACCCAAAATAATAACAAGGCCTAGAGCAACTTTGTGCCTGGGAATTTCCTTCTGTCAGCCTTCATGTTACTCAAATGTGGCCAGTCTCGAAGCCAAACTCAGCATGTAAATGCAATGCCTTCCCCCCAGCGTGGGACATGACACCCGGGGATGAGCCTCCCTGGCAACGAGGGACCACTATCAACTACCAACTGATGATGCAACTGGAAAATGACCTTATACGGAAGGTTCAATGCGGATCAGCAGAATATCCATGTCTACATAAAATACCATGACTTTAAAATGCTGTTTGACCTAAAGTAAGGGGGAAATGGAAAGGAGAAATGAGTTTATATGGCTACGAGTTTCTAAAAAAGAGTCTGGAGGCTGGCAGAAGGTTTGCCCTCATGCACAACTGAGCAGAGTCAGAGAGACAGATAAAGCAGATACAACCCCCAGATATTGGTTCCTTTGAGGGCTAAAGAGACCCATGGGAGTTATGGTCATGGCCGATGGGGTTAACTACCAGGGCAGATGGCCCCTCTTTGGAAATGGTGTTTATGTGTGATGAATCTGGACTCAGATGGGATCTCCCTTCATAAGACATTCATGCTAATGTGCTGGAGGTGCAGTTAATGTTGGGGTTTAAGATATATTTAGGGGATTTGAATCTCTGGACTGACAATGTGATAGCCAGATCCTGAGCCTCAACAGACTCCAGCACCTACAATCTGATTTATTGGACTTACCACACTCAGCTAAGATGGAGGTGAAGAAGGACAACCACCACACCATGGAGCCTAGAGTGATTACAACTGAAAATGGGAGGATTGCATCCAGCATCCAGGTGGAATCTGAGCCTCCTCTTGACATAAAGGTGCAATGGACACAACCAATCCAGTGTCCACATAGAAGAGGTGGCATTGGATTGGGAAAAGTGGACATAATGGACAAAGGGTATGGGGAAAGGCAGGAAGAGATGAGAGGTGGAGGCGTCTTCGGGACATGGAGCTGCCCTGGATGGTGCTTCAGAGGTAATCACCGGACATTGTAAATCCTCACAGGGCCTACATGATGGAATAGAGGAGAGAATGGGCCATGATGTGAACCAATATATATGAGGTGCAGAGGTGCCCAAAGATGTACTTACCAAATCCAATGGATGTGTCATGATGATGGGAACGAGTGTTGTGGGGGGGGGGGGGGAAGGGGGCTGGGGGGCGGGGTTGAATGGGACCTCACATATATATTTTTAATGTAATATTATTACAAAGTCAATAAAAAATAAAAAAAAAATTAAAAAAAAAAAAGTTGTTCTTGCCTAGATTAAAATGAATAACTTATTTTTCATCACAGGATAATATAAAGAATGTAAAACTTATATGAATATTAAAAAGGTTAAAAGTTTGTAAAAATGCTAACAGAAATGTAATAAGTTTTGCAAAAAGACGTATTTTGTCCTAAAGTAAGATGGCTAATTTTTCATAAACTCTTGAAATTTAATTTGCATGCGGCAAGTGTAAAAGGTATTGTGATAACTTTACGTAAGGGAATGTGTTCTGTAAAGATAAAATTTATCTTCAATAGTTTACATTAAGGTATTGAATGGCTAATTCCAAAAGGTCATTCTTAAATATATATATATAAAATTAAATTGATGATGATAATAATAAAAGGTAATTTTATAACAGGAAAGATTAACAGCAACCAAGCTCCCCTGCGAACTTGCTTTTAGGAAACGGTTTCTAATATTGCATGCTACTAAGTATTTAAAGAAAAGTTATTCTTAAGGAAACAGAAGATGATTTTGTCTTTGCAGCCATTGTCTATTTAGCAACACCCCTCGCTATCGGCCTAGCCACTGTTGCGCCGGACGATTGGAACCTTAAACAAAGACTCCTCCTCACTGTCATCTTCCTATCTATCGTTACTATATTTACTGCCCTCATTCTCCTTCGTTTATAAAGCAGTCTCCTACAAACCACAAAGCTTCTGTCTTAAACATACCATTCTCAACCCTATCCTCTAAATGATCTTCTCACTTCCCCCACAGCCTTTAATACTTTATTTCTTCCTCATAACCTTTGCTTTCTTGATAATATTTTCTGCCATCTGTCTAGCCGCTACCGCACCAGAAGATTGGAACCTCGGCCAACGAATTCTACTCTCCATCGCCTTTCTGTTTATTATCCTCTTTTATGCTTTACTCCTTATCTTCCTCCCATAATGACTTCACCAAGCCTCCTCTTGTCCAAAACCATCACCCTTCTTTTCCTCACACTCCCCATTGCACTCACCAACCCCAGCCATCAGCCTTTTAATTGGACAGTAAGCCTCTGGCAGGAAAAAGTAATCCTCTCCTACAATGTCTTCGCTGCCAAGGAGAGATCAACTACCTGCAACACGCTGTCATCCTGGACTTTTAACAACAGATGGATCTTATAGCCGCCGAGATCAACAAGAATTGGACATTGGCCACCCTTGCTTGCAACGGCAAGATACCGCCCCCCAAATTGTACATTTGTATCCCCGTCATACTCACCTCCCTCTTCAGCCCCGCTTCCCTCATTGCTTACTGCCTCTTGGGCCTCGGCTACTTGTTGCTGCTGCCATCCTGGCCCTTATTTGAAAAGAAGGGGGAAATGCGGTCACCCCTTGGGTTGAAGAGTGGTTTCCTGGCCCGGCGGGGGAGCAGCCGTGGCAGGCCAAGCCGCTGCCCCCATAATAGGGTGGCTGGTCGGACTCACCGCCACCCCTGAAGGAAGCTCGGCATGGGCGCAGAGTGCCCTCGGGTCTCCCCTTCTCGGCAGCCATGCTTCCGCGGCCGCCCCTCCTCCCAGATAGCGCCACACGATGCCTGTGGGGCGGCACCCTTCTTCTTCTTTCTCCCTGCGCAGGCGCAGGGTGGAAAATTCCAGTCTGCCCTTTTCCCCTCCCCCGACAGCAGCAACAGCCAGGTGTGGGCGGAAAAATCCAGTCTGCCCTTTTCCCTCCCCCGGACAGCAGCAACAGCCAGGCATGGGCGGGAAACTCAAGTCTGCCCTCCACCCCAGCAACAGCAGCCACCAATCCCTAAACCCTGCCCCTTCCCCCAGCAACAGCGACAGCCAATCCCTAACCACCACCCCTCCCCCGTCCAGTACCACCCACTGACCTTTCGCCGGCAACCAATCAGAACAGGGCATGGCTTCGACCAATCAGCCTTCTCCAGCCCCTATAAAACTGTTGCCTCTCCCTCAATAAAGTGGACTTGCGTGTTTACCTTGTCTCCGCGGTAGTTCTTCTGCCGTGCGCCCTACAGTCCTGAGAGCCCCCGACAAGGGCCTGGCCTCCCTTGTCCCCAGTTCGTCGCCTGCTTCTCCGGGCGACCCCTTCGTCGCCAGCTTCGCCAGGCGACCCCGTCAGCCGAACCGCACAACCCCTTGTGAGACCGATCCCTCGTCTGCTGCCGGACCGACCCCTCGTCCCAGGTGGGACCGATCCCTCATCCCAAGCGGGACCGACCCCTCATCCAGAGCTGGACCGACCCCTCGTCCGCAGCCAGACTCCACCTCTACCGACCGAGCAAGCTGCCGCACAGACCAATTTCTCTAATCAACCTAGATGCAAAAATACTTAACAAAATACTTGCTAATCATATTCAATAACACATTAAACGAATTATACACCACGACCAAGTGGGATTCATTCCAGCTATGCAAGGATGGTTCAACACAAGAAAATCAATCAATGTAATACAACAAAGAAACCGATTGAAGGAAAAAAAATCACATGATTATATCTATAGATGAAGGAAAAAAAATCACATGATTATATCTATAGATGCAGGAAAAGGATTTGACTAAATACAACACACTTTCTTGATAAAAACATTCCAAAAGATCAGTATACAAGGAAATTTTTTGATGATAAAGAGTATATATGAAAAAACCAACCAACTTTGTTCACAATGGAGATATCCTAAAATCCTTCCCACTAAAGTCAGAAAGACAAGGATGCCCACTCTCTCCCCTTCTAATTAACATTGTCTTAGAAGTACTTGCTTGAGCACTGAGGCAAGAACTAGATATAAAAAGCATTCAAATTGGAAAGGAAGAGTCAACATTTCATTATTTGCATATGACATGATCCTATACATATAAAATGCTGAGAAGTCTACAACAAAGCTTCTAGAAATCATAAATGAGGTTAGTAAAGTCGCAAGTTATAAGATCAATGCCCAAAAATCAGTAGCATTTCTGTACACCAATAATGAGCAAGATCAGGAGGAAATCAAGAAACAAATACCATTCACAATAGTAAATTAAAAAATTAAATATTTAGGAAGAAATTTAACTAAAGATGTAAAAAAACTTATACACTGAGAATTATACAAGACTGTTCAAAGAAATCAAAGAAGACCTAAATAAATGGAAGTATATTCCCTGTTCATAGATAGGAAGACTAAATATTATTAAGATGTCTATCCTACCAAAACTGATCTAAACATTCAATGCAATCCCAATAAAAATCAACACAGCCTTCTTTAAGGAACTAGAAAAACTAACTATGAAATTTATTTAGAGAAGAAAGAGGCCCCGAATAGCCAAAGACATATTGAAAAAGAAAAACAAAATTGGAGGAATCACACTACCTGACTTCAAAACATACTACAAAGCTACAGTAGTGAAAACAGCATGGTATTGGCATCAGGAGAGACACACAGACCAATGGAATAGAATTGAAATTTCTGATATAGAACCTCATATATATAGCCATATAATATTTGATAAAGCCACCAAACCCTCTCAACTTGGAGAGAATGGTCTATTCAACAAATGGTGCCTGGAGAACTGGATATCCATATGTAGAAGAATGAAAGAGGATTACCATCTCACACCTTATATAAAGATCAACTCAACATAGATCAAAGAACTAAATATAAGAGCCGAGACCATAAACACCCTGGATAGCAGTGTAGGGAAACATCTACAAGACCTTGTAATTGGAAATGGCTTCATGAACATCACACCAAAAGCACGAGCAGCAAAAGAACAAATAGATAAATGGGACTTCCTCAAAATTAAAGCCTTCTGCACCTCAAAGGAGTTTGTCAAGAAAGTAAAAAGGGAGCCTACACAATGGGAGAAAATATTGGCAACCATATATCCGATAAGAGACTTATAACTTGCATATATAAAGAACTCTTATATCTTGAAAATAAAAAGATAAACAACCCACTTAGAAAATGGGAAAAAGATTTAAACAGACACTTCTCCAGAGAAGAAATACAAATGGCTAAAATGCTCATGAAAAAATGCTCCAAATCTTTAGCTATCAGGGAGATATAAATCAAAACTACAATGAGATACCATCTTACTGCCATAAGATTGGCAGCTATGAAAAAAAAAAACAGAAGAATACAAATGCTGGAGAAGATGTGAAGAAATGGGAACACTCATCCACTGCTGGTGGGAATGCAGAAGGTTCCAACCATTCTGGAGGACAGTTTGGCGTTTTCTCAAAAAACTAACCATAGATTTGCCATATGACCCAGAAATTCCACTGCTGGGTATATGCCCAGCAAAAATGAAAACAAGGACACAAACCAATATAGGCACACCAATGTTCATAGCAGCATTGTTCACTATTGCCAAAAGTTGGAATCAACCCAAATGCCCATCAACAGATGAGTGGATCAATAAAATGTGGTATATACATACAATGGAATACTGCTCTGCTTTAAGAACAAATACACTAGAAAGACACGTGATAACATGGAGGAATCTTGAGAACCTTATGTTGAGTGAAGCAACCCTAGGCATTGAAGGACAAATACTACATGACCTCAATGATATGAAATAAGTAAACCAAGCTGCCTCAGAGAGCTAGTGACTGGAAGATAGGCTTACAGGAAATCGGGGGGTAGAGGAAGGATGTAAGCTGATATCTACATGGGTGAAATCTATGGTAAGCTGGAGGTAAGTATATGTACAAGGAAGGGATAAAATAGGGGCATAGTGTTATCTTTGCATGGGGCTTTGCAGGCTTGAGGAGGGATAGGGATGGGCGGATGGGTAATATTGCCCAAGAAATGTGGGGGAGGGTGGGGCAACATACAGACATAGGAGATTGTCAGGTGTTGGTTGAGAGTATAATGCTGAGAAAACCTTTTCAAAATATCATTAGGAATGTTACCTGTTTAAGGTACTTAAAGGGGATAATCTGATATGGGACAGACTCCTAGGGAATATGTGAATGCTCTTTTTACCAGAGTGGGTTATACCATTGGGTAGAGATCCATAAAATGAGAGTTTAGGTATACCCACATCCTGGGGAGGACTAATGCCATCAAAAGAAGGAACTGTATCTCTCAGGAAATGGTGGCTCCCAGGGCATTAGGGCAGTTGAGAAAGTCATGCCCTCAACACTGTTTCAAGTATCTCTTAACATGGCTCCTCAGTAAAAGACGATTGACTGTCACTGTGGGCCCCAAGGGGAGGGGGAAATTGATATTGAATAGATGGAACCAATGTAACTGTGAGGGCAATAGAAGTGTTTCACAAGAGTACACAAAAATGGTTATAAAACATGTAATGTTACACCAAAAACATATAAGAGCCGACAGACTAAAAATGTAAATCATAATGTAAAACATAAGATAAATAAAAATTTAGAAAATTGTATAACCACAATGTAAACACAAATGTTACCTTGTTTAAAAGCTATTGTCTCAGTATCTGTACATCAGTTTTAGTAAATATGGTATGAATATGTTAAAAGAGTATCGCTGTGGAAAGGAAAAGGTTTTATATTGGATATGTGGGAGTACTGTATATTGCATATATGAATTACTGTGATCTATAGCTCTTGTGAAGAGAAGCTTAATAATTAGAAAAAAAGAAAAGAAAAAGAGAGCATGTAGAATTTTTCCAAATCAATATATATTCTTTATGTAACGTTTAAACTCATTGCTATATTCCATTTTACTATTAAGGGAACCTGGCATTATACTGGGCTTCACTTTTCTTGAAGTTTTGGATCACAGAGTGCTTCAACAATGGCAGCGGAAGAATACTGGTATGGTATGTTATTGAGAGGGAACATGTGGTTGACAGGGAGTTATACAGGGCATGTGTCTGGGGTACATAGAAATGTTTGGATATATTCATAGTGGAAACAATTAAAAACAACAGCTGGGAGGGTGCTGGGTTCCTGGCCAGGCGGGCTCTGTTGTGGTCCCCTGGGGAGCAGTGACAGTCACCCAGGTACAACGGCAAGGACCAGGAATGAATGAGGTTCCAACAGCGAGCGCTTAATACTAATGACTATGCTTGTGAACCTATACACCTGAAATAAGAACAAGGCCTAGAGCAGCACTGTGCCTAAGAGTTCCCTCCTGACAGCCTCCTTGTTACTCAAATGTGGCCAGTCTCAAAGCCAAACTCAGCATGTAAATGCAATGCCTTCCGCCAGCTTGCGACATGATACCCAGGGATGAGCTTCCCTGGCATCGAGGGATCACTACCAAGTACCAGCTGATGACGTAACTAGAAAATGACCTTGAATTAAAGGTTCAACGTGGACCAGCAGAATATCCCTGTCTACATATAATAACAGGCGTTAAAAATGCTGTTTGACCTAATGTGAGGGGGAAATGGAAAGGACAAATGAGTCTATATGGGTATGAGTCCCTAAAAAAGAGTCTGGGGGTTGTCAGAAGGATTGCACTTATGCACAACTGAGCAGAGTCTCAGAGACAGACAAAGTACATACAACCCCAGTTATTGGTTCTTTTGAGGGCTAAAGAGACCCACAGGTTCTATGGTCATAGCAGATGGGGTTCACTGCCATGTCAGTTGGCCCTTCTTTGGAGCTGGTGTTTCTGTGTGATGGAGCTGGACTCAGATGGGATCTCTTTTCACAAGACTTTCCTGCTACTTTACTGGAATTTTAGTTGGTGCTGGGGTTTAAGATATATCTACGTGATCTGAATCTCTGGACTAACAATATGATAGCCAGGTCCTGAGCCTCAACAGACTTCAGCTCCTACACTCTGGTTTAGTGGACTTACCCCACTCAACTAACATGGAGTTGAAGAATGTCAACCACCACACCATGGAGCCAAGAGTGCCTACAACTGAAAGCAGGAGGATTGCATCCAGTATCCATGTGGAATCTAAGCCCCCTCTTGACATAGATGTGGAATGGACACAACCAAGCCAAGGGCCACAGGAAGGAGGAATACAGTAAGGATTAGAGTGCACTTAATGATATTCTATTCATGAACTATTGTGGTTAGTAATCAAGAGAATGTGGCATTGGTGTGGAAAAAGTGGTCATGGTGGCTGCTGGGTGCGGGGAATGGGAGGAGGAGATGAGATGTGGAGGCATTTTTGGGACTTGATGTTGTCCTAGGTAGTGCTGCAGGGACAATTACCAGACATTGTAGATCCTCCCATGGCCCACTGGACAGAACGTGGGAGAGTATGGGCTATGATGTGGGCCACTGACCATGAGGTGAAATGATGCCCTGAGATGTACTCACCAAATGCAATGGATGTGTCATTATGATGGGGGAGAGTGTTGCTGTGGGGGGAGTGGTGGTGTGGGGGAGTTGGGGGTGATTGGGGACCTCATATTTTTTATTGTAATATTTAAAAAAAATGAATAAAAAATAAAATAAAATAAAAATATTAAAAAAAAAACTTGGCAAGAAGACAAGCCTCATTTTCAATTAAATCCAAAATATGAGGAACTCTGCTCTGTAGTACTAATCACTCCCACAGCTATTAAAGGAATTTCCAGCTTGGTGCACTACTCCTGAGTGAAGTCAACTGTCTAAGAAAGTTCACCAGTTCACCAGAAGCACCAGATGGAATGTATAAATGCCAATCAATGGACAATCTGAAATACCTCTTCAAGAGAAAAACCTAGGCAGTTTCTATGTCAAAATCAGTTGTTCCCTCTAACTTTACCCCAAATGCCTATTGGCAAGGGAAGGGCAAACTAAACATCCCTTAAAGAAACCATGCCTGTTTTCATCTCCTTTAAATTAACTAAAAAGGGCAATGCCTCTTCCCAGTCACCTGAAGGAAGAATACTCTTTCCCATAAACTTTGGGAAAATGGAGCCTTTGCAAGCAACTGGCCTTTTCTAATTCTGTAGTCCAGGGTGCTCTTAGTGGGACCGTATATTCTCAAGATTCTAAGCAAGGTTATTTCTTCCAAAATCAACATCTTGTTAGCTATATGTAGACTTCATCCTGCTTCACACAGGGTGCCAGATCCATCTTCCTCTAAGATAGATTTGCAGAGCATTTTACACCTTGTCAGGGAGGGCCTACTGCCCCTAACCAGTAGTAATTAGCTACAGAAGACTGATCTTCTCCCTTCAACACCCCTTTAAGAATAAAGTATAAACTCCCTGTGGGGAAATGAATCTAGCTGGTAAGGTAGGGAATCAATGGATGGATCTGGAACCTGGAAAGAAGTACACATGGACATCATTAACTCCAAGATGAATCCTGGAAGATCCTTTGCAAATTCTGCCATTCAAAACAAAGACTTCTTTTGGAAGCCAGGAGTAGAACTGGGTATTCCCCAAGGTCTTTATCATTGGGCCCTCCTGGGGGATTGATGGGTAGAGTAATCAATCAAAACAGCAAACAGCTGGGACTTCTCTTATGCCATTAGCAAAGGGGTGGAATAATTAACAGTTCAAAAAGCAGGCATGAAGTCTGGACATGTGCTCTCTCACCTGTGTACCCCTGTTCCTACCCTCTGAGCACTGCTCTCTCCATTTTTCCTTGGCCATGTCACCACACAAGTAAAACCTGGGCTTTTATAATCTATAATGGAGAATTATAGCCTGCAAATCAGCCTGCTTGACCACTTTTTCAGCTCCTTCCTCTATACCTGGGACCCCTGATCTATTATTTTCCCCCATTTCTCATCCTTCCCTACCTAAATTATTAGCCTAACTCACCCAACGTCCTCTTGCAATTCATTACTGCATCGTAGTCAAGAACCTAGACAAAATCTGGTAACAAGACCACTACTGACCTAGATACAACCCCCAGGTATTGGTTCCTTTGAGGGCTAAAGAGACCCATGGGAGTTATGGTCATGGCAGATGGGGTTAACTACCAGGTCAGATGGCCCCTCTTTGGAACTGGTGTTTATGTGTGATGAAACTGGACTCAGATGGGATCTCTCTTCATAAGACTTTCATGCTAATGTGCTGGAGTTGCAGTTAGTGTTGGGGTTTAAGATATATTTAGGGGATTTGAATCTCTGGACTGACAATGTGATAGCCAGGTCCTGAGCCTCAACAGACTCCAGCACCTACAATCTGATTTATTGGACTCACCACACTCAGCTAAGATGGAGTTGAAGAAGGACAACCACCACACCATGGAGCCTAGAGTGATTACAACTGAAAGTGGGAGGATTGCATCCAGCATCCATGTGGAATCTGAGCCTCCTCTTGACATAGAGGTGCAATGGACACAACCAATCCAATGTCCACATAGAAAAGGTGGCATTGGATTGGGAAAAGTGGACATGGTGGCTGATGGGTATGGGGAAAGGCAGGAAGAGATGAGAGGTGGAGGCGTCTTTGGGACATGGAGCTGCCCTGGATGGTGCTTCAGGGGCAATCACCAGACACTGTAAATCCTCCCAGGGCCCACTGGATGGAATGGGGGAGAGTATGGGCCATGATGTGGACCATTGACCATGAGGTGCAGAGGTGCCCAAAGATGTACTTACCAAATGCAATGGATATGTCATGATGAGTGTTGCTGGGGGGGGGGAGAGGTGGGGTGGTGGTGGTGGGGTTGAATGGGACCTCATATATATATATTTTTTTAATGTAATATTATTACAAAGTCAATAAAAAAAAACCATGTTACCATCTGAATAGAAGGTAAAATAGCACTTGATAAAATCCAACATCCATTCATGATTGAAACTTTCAACAAATTAGGAAAAGATAATTTCCTCAATCCAATAAAGGACCTTGAAAAAAAAAACCTACAGTTCACATCATGCTCATCATGAAATACTGACTGCTTTCCTCAGAAGAGCAGGAATAAACAGGATGTCCACTCCCATCAACTTTGAACTGGAAGTCTAATCTACAGTGACAGAAGACAGATCAGTGGGGATAAGGTTAGGGATTGACTGGGAAAAAGCACAAGGGATTCATTGAAGGTGATGAAAATGTTTTATATCTTGATTGTGGTTGTGGTTTCACAGATGTATACATTTATCAAAACTCATTGAGCTGTACAATAAAATGCACCCATTTTAAATTTATCTAAAAAAAAAAAAAAGACCGCTACTGACCTTACAGAAATAGAAAGGATTATAAAATAATATTATGAACAATTATATGCCAACAACTAGATAATCTAGAAGAAATGGAAGAATTCCTATAAATGCATTAAGTGTCCAAATTAACTCAAGAAGAGATAGAAAATGTCAGCAAATCTATAACAAGTACAGGGAATGAAAGAATATTTGTTGAGAAATGGCACTCACTGGGGCACAGAGACTGAGGATCTCAGGCAGGCAGGAGTTTATTGAGAAGCCCTCCCAATGGAGAGGGACTGAAAGTTAGACTTCAGCCCACTCATAGGAGGTGCAGATGTGAGTTTGTACAGTACATCAAAGATGGGAAAACTTTAACTCAATGGGAGGGGTTAGAATCTAAGTATAGCCTCTGGTTAAAAGTGAATTTTTCTCGACTTGAGGGGTAGTGGGCTAGAAGGCAGGGTATTCTTGGAGTAGAGGGGTCTGGAAGGGATGGATCCTTATCTGCTTCATTCCCACTATGATAAGGTTTATCCTGGGGGGAAATATGCTGGTCTTTGCCCATAGGCATCTTGCTCAATCAATAGGAATGGAGTCATAGTCTTATGACCTCTTAATCATTGCAAAACTTGTAAGGGGTGAGCTCTAACATTCTACCTCTTTGATTAAATATATATGAAGATGGACCTAAGTAATGGGAATAATGGGCAGAATAGAAGGGTGAAGGAATTCGGGACATTGACTCACTCTGACTACTTCCTGCTGTCATGGGAGGCAAAGGGTTCCCTTCCAACTTATCCAATGGTTTCTCATTTCTGATCCTGAAGAGGTTGGTATTGTTGTTCATGTAGCAAAAAGATGCCATTCACATATTCCTGAGTTGCTGATTGTTTGATTCAGCCTATATCAGATGAGATGCTTTAAGAGACAAGGACCAAAAAGAAGCAACAATACTATGAGTAATTTTGTTATAATGGGTAAAGGAATGGTTTTCATGTTTTATTTTCAAGACTTTAAGATTTTTTTCTACCTGCCCGGTTTGGTTTATATAATATAACAAGTTTCATTTATGATTGCACAGGTGTTTAGTACATCTTGTTGGATTAAGGACAGAGGTGGGGGTTTGGGGTGATCTGTTACTGGAGCAGAGGAAACCTGCCAAAACTGACTGGTTCATGGGGTTTATTTTGCTACATGGGGTTAACATTCCGAAGTCTTTTTAAGATGGTTGGGTGGAGAGGGAGAGCAGGAAGATGTTGTGGGTTTCAGTTATTATTCCCCTTTCAGCGTTGAGGTATTTTGGCTTTTGACTCAGCAGCTGGCACTATTTTTTTTTACAACAAGAGAAGATCATGTACATAATTAAGGGAGGGGGCGCATCTCAGACAGCTTTCTGGATAAACTGAGTTATTGCATGGAAGATGTATGGCCCTGCTGACAGGTAGCAAATGAGAGTTATAATTGTGGTAAGGATAGGAATTATCCATGAAATACAGGGTTGGTTGTGAGGTTATTGCCTCCAGGAGTCTGAGAAGGAATAATAAGATTATACAGCCAACATTGAACATTCATGGCATTAATGGTTGACAGTGAAATTACATGATTTGATGGGCTTATACACGTAGAGTTTTGCTAGAATAGGCGACCTTAGATTATTAACTGTGTTTTCCTAATAGTGCTTGAGTGATTTTTTTTATTTTTCATGGATTTAAGATTCCCAACCAGCAGAGCTGCATAGACCAGTGCAGTGATCAAAATAACCACATTTTTCCTATTTTTATAGTTTGAAGCATAGGCAACAACAAATTATTATTACTTCTCCATTTGGAGTTGGGGAAGCTGGCACTTTAACTTATAATTTGATTTAGTCCATTGTTGTAAGGATCCAGTTACAAGATTTCCATTGTGGTGTACACAGAACTGCAAGCATACCTTGCCCTTTCTGAGAGTGGGAGGTGACTGATGTAATCCACTTTCCATCATGCCAGTAGAGTCTATGCTTGGCCAGTACAACTCATCCAGTGGGGTAATTGTTGCAGTCATTGAAGTGAGCACAAAGGGGAATCGTGGGTGATGTTCATGAGCTGCTGGCAAGTGACAGCCAGTTGGAAGTGCTGGACTAGACACCACAAGGTCTAATATTCATGGTATTTGCCTTTTTTGTGAAGCCACTCTACTGCTTTTGGGTCTCAGTGGTATGGTTCTGGATCTTCACGAGGGTATCTGCCGAACAGTTCCAAGAAAGATGTTAGAGGAGGGGGCAGAGACATGATAGACTGTTACCTGTCACTGATGGCAGGCATCCCAGATGTTCTTCCACAGATTCCTCTTCCCCACAGAGAGATGTTCACAATAGTTCATTGTTTCTGTCTTGTACTTTGGTTTCTTCTTGCAATCATGACTAAAACTCAAATGGTATTTGTTTATAAAGTTGCCTCTGCCAGAAACCCCACCCAAAGCCAATATTGTTACTGGCTACATCCAAATCACATGATAAGTTAAGATCCAACCCCCTTATTGCTTGAGCCTGTCTTATTGTTTTAAAAGCAGCCTGCTGGAGGGGGTTCTCATTTCCATGCACAACTTTTTCTGATTAACACATATAATGGTTTCAATATCCGAGCTAAATAAGGGATGAAGCGTTTTCAGTTTCCCAACAATATTGTAACCCTTATTTAAATGAGAAAACATACTTTATCAGTTACAGCAGAGGCTACAGTTCTTTTTTTGTTGTTTTGTTTTACCCAACTAAACACCATTTAAGTATTTGATAGACAGGACTTTGTAGCAATCCTAATTGTTTGCTCATCTCATGCTCTTAAGATAACATTGTATATTGATGCTTCCGGGGAAAAAAAGGATTACTGGTTAACATAATATCATCAATAGGGTTACAACCACTGATTTTTATGCTGTCAGAATTTTTGCCACTAGAACAGGACAGATGGTTGGCCTATGCATAGAGCCTTTGGGAAGCACTGCAGAATCCACTGTTGGCCTTCTTACATGAAGGTGAATACAGGCTGGATTGATTTGCCTATGGAGATATTGGTTCTTTTGAGGGATAAAGAGACCCGCGGGTTCTATGATCATGGCAGATGGGGTTCACTGCCATGTCAGATGGCCCTTCTTTGGAGCTGGTGTTTCTGCATGATGGAACTGGACTCAGATGGGATCTCTTTTCACAAGATTTTCATGCTACTTTACTGGAATTGTAGTTGGTGTTGGGGTTTAAGATATATTTAGGGGATTTGAATCTCTGGACTGACAATATGATAGCCAGGTCCTGAGCCTCAACAGACTTCAGCTCCTACACTCTGATTTATTGGACTTACCCCACTCAGCTAACATGGAGTTGAAGAAGGTCAACCACCACACCATGGAGCCTAGAGTGCCTACAACTGAAATTAGGAGGATTGCCTCCAGTATCCATGTGGAATCTAAGCCCCCACTTGACATAGATGTGGAATGGACACAACCAATCCAATGTCCAGAGAGAAAATGTGGCATTGGTGTGGGAAGGGTGGCCATGGTGGCTGCTGGGTGTGGGGAATGGGAGGAAGAGATGAGATGGGGAGGCGTTTTTGGGACTTGGAGTTGTCCTGGGTGGTGCTTCATGGACAACTACGGGACATTGTAGATCCCCCCAGGGCCCACTGGATGGAACGTGGGAGAGTGTGGGCTATGATGTGGACCATTGACTATGGGGTGCAGCGATGTCCAGAGATGTACTTACCAGGTGCAATGGATGTGTCATGATGATGGGAGAGAGTGTTGCTGTGGGGGGAGAGGGGGGTGGGGGCAGTGAGGTTAAGTGGGACCTCATATTTTTTGAATATAATATATTTTTTAAATGAATAAAAAATTAAAAAAAAGAGAAAGTCTTAGCAAGGTTTAAAACAAAGTGATAGTGACGTAACTCGATATTAATTTTTGTAAAACACTTGCAATATTTAGGACTGCTGCAGACAGCAGTGGTGTTACTTTAATTCATGAGAGTCTAGTGTTATGCACCACCCCTGGCAGCTCTCAATGATCTCTCCTTTTTTACAGCCATGGAGCTTCTTCCTTAGTGGATGTGGGGCAAATCAGTTGAACAGGGGCTAAAACATTTGTCTCTTGCTTTCTATGGAAAGACTTTGTTTCTGTGACACACACCATTTAAAAAATAATTAAAACCATGATTAACAACATTATACTTTAATATTATGCTGAAATATTTTTTAGATTTTCAGGAATTTTATGCACTCTTAGTATTCATATGAATATTTTTCTGATACTACTTTGATGAACAGAGGGTTAAGGAATCCCTTTTAACTTCATAACACTTTTAAACAACTTCTATTCAAGTTATAATATATCAAATGATCTAATCTATTCTATTCTATCACTTTTTCCCAAGGTGAAAGATATTTTTCAGGATTTGATTCTGTGAAGAAAGGTTTGAACATTCTGTTCTTTTTTGCATTGACTAAATGCAATGAATGTGTCACAATGATGAAAGAGGTTGATGTGGGAGGAGCAGGGTGGGTTGGGGTTTATGGTGTGTGGGAACAATTTATATTTTTTAAGGTAATATTTTTTTGTGATCTATGTATCTTCAAAAAATACAATAAAAATAAATGTTCAAAAATAAGTGATAAGATTTATTTATTTTTAACAGTCATGGAAATGATAGGGTGGAGATATTTTGATAAAAAGAGATTTTTCTTTTGTATACTGATTAGTCTGGAGAAAAACATTTTGCAAACTTTTGCTTAAACAGACCAGTAGCATGCTATTTGTTATTACAGCTTTTAAAACTTGATAACTAGTATCTTTACCCTAGGATAGAATTACTATCATTTTCCTTAAAATTTATGACACATTCTATATACCATACACACATAAGTAAGTGAAATGATTTGGGGAACTGTCGCAAAGAAAATTTCTTACAGCATACAATTAACATAATTACATTAATTAACAGGTATTTTATTTAACAGAGTAGTAAAAACTACTTTCCCCATTATTTTGTGAAAACCTAAAATTCCCAATAGAATCAAAATTATCTTTTTATTATTACCATTTTAATATGCACATTGAGGTGGCTTCTGACAGGTTTTCCTGTTATGAAGTTAATCAATAATTCATTTTCTGTTTAATAATGACTTTCTGTAGCTACCTATTTGAATATTTCAGTTTAAGCAATGCTTCTACAAAATTCTTATAACTATTCATAACCACATAGATTATTGTTACTTCATTTCAAGACAAATTCTGCCTACACAGAACACATTCCCTTACTCAATGCTACCACAATACCTTCTACAACTTGCCATATGTATTCAAGTTTTGTCCCACATTCTTCCAATCTGATTTTATGTAATCCAACCAATTTAGGACAAAACAGTTTTTTAACAAACTTACCAAATTTTTGTCTGCCCTCCTAAGTTTCACATCTTTCATTTCATTCTGTGAAGAAAAATAAACTATTAATTTCAATTTAGGGAAAAACTATCTTTTATGAAGAGATCTGTAGTAATTTCATTGGTAAAGACAATTTTCGTCATTTTAAAGATCTTATTAACATTCAAACTTATTTATTAATATAAGCACTTATTTAATTTTTGGACATTTGAATAGAACTCTTTTAGGAATTTTCATTTATTAATTTATATTACCATCCAGGGTAGGAAAATATACACTGGAACTGAACAAACAGACAAACACAAAAAGTTATGACACACTGACAGAAACATAAGGCACATTAATTTGACTCATACTTTTTACTGCTTTGGTATGGCTATTTTTAGTGCCTTCTAGATTTTTTTCCTGGAATTCCTTGTAATTAGCAACCTTGTTTTTGGAAACACTTACTAGTAATCAGCAACAGTTAGGAATATTTGAGCACTATAAATGCAGTTAAGTATTAATTTAGCAGTTTAGATAGACATTAACACATATGTTTTGGATTGTTGTTTTTAAGAGTGCCCTTAGACTTAGGAGTCAGCTAAAAGCTTACTTGTAAGAAGTGAGCAATTGTAGATTAAGGAAGGAGTGGGTTGTGTGTGGGTAGAAGAGAGTGGGTTGACAGGGAAATGTGGGGTAACAGGAGGAGGATGGAGTAAGTCAGGGTGTTCTGGTGAGATATACAGCAGTGGAGGAGGGGCATGATCACAGAGATCTGAGTTGGAAGAATTGTTTTCTGTGAATTGAAAGGCAACAAGGGGTGGGCAGGAGAGGCAAGCTCCAGCTCAGATGCCTTAATGAGGAGGGGAAAAAGTTGGGGCAGAGGGCAGTGAGGACCAGAGGGGAAAGAAGAAAAGTAAGAGGATGAGGAGAGTGGGGTGGAGGTGATGTCCAAGATATATTTGGAAGAGGTGCAGATGGAGTCTGATCAACTGGATGAAAGTTGAAGTTTTGGGGGGATTTGGGGGGGCAGAAAGGAGGAAGTAGAAAGTTTTTGAGGAGTTTTTAGTGTAAAGAACAGTATAAGCAGAGGGAGGAGTGGATACAAAGATGAGAAGCCTGAGTGTTAGGAAACTTGCATGCCTGCCAATGCAATGGATAAAATTCTTTAAGCCTCAGAGAACTTGGGAATTAAAAGTACATTTTCTGGCCATTGACTTTCATTGTCCATTTGGTATTGCAGCCACAGACAGGTTGAATAGAAAATGAGTTTTTGAGTCTCATGTCTCCTTTTGGGTGCAGCACTTTAAGTTTGTGAAGAAGACAACTTAAAGGCATGTTTTTGGGGGGCCAAAATTGAATTCCCCATTTTAAGTAGCTTGGGTGAGACTAAGGATCTCTAGGACTTGGAAGATTCTAAGAGAGACAGGTGTGTCCCAAATCAGTCTGATATCTCCAAGGAAACAGGAGACTGCACTTGAAACTGAATGTCTCTGGAGCCAAGGAGTCTCTTCCCACCAGAATGCAGCCCTACTGTTCACCGTGGCCCTTGTGGAACTGTGAGGATCCTGACCTAGTGCTTGGTTCCCAGTGAGTTGCTCTGGACAACAGCAAAAGCTGAGAGAGACAGCAGGATCCTCCAGCAAAGAAATCCTTCACTGACCCAGCTGGGATTCAATGTCTGATGTTGGATGGACATTCGGCAGTGGCAACATGTAAAGTCCTCACCAATCAATCAGTCCAGTGTAGTCCCAGGTCTGGATTTTCAGCACCAAATTTTGGAGAAAAAAATGGCACTCACTGGGACATGGAGACTGAGGATTAGGCAGGAGTTTATTGGGAAGCTCTCCCAAAAGAATGGGTCTGAAGGTTAGACTTCAGCCCATTTGTGGAAGGTGCAGATGTGAATTCATACAGTACATCAATAGGTGGAAAAAAGTTACCTCCAGGGGAGGGGATTAGACTCTCGTATAGGCTCCGGTTAAAAGTGAATTTTTCTCATGCATGTCTTGGGGGGTAGTGGGCTAAGATGTAGGGTATTCTTGGAATGTTGTGGTCTGGAAAGGATGGGTCCTTATCTGCTCCATTCCCACTATGGTAAGACTTATCTTTGGGGGGAAATATGCTGTTCTCTGCCTGTAGGCATCTTGCTCAATCAATCAGAGTGCAGTCACAGCCTTATGATGCCTTAATCATTGCATACCTTGTAAAGGGAAAGCTTTAACAATAATCAAGAAAACTTCCATCACAGAAAAGTCCAGGACCAGATGACTTCACCGATGTATTCTACCAAACATTTAAATAAGAATCAAAACCAATCCTTCTCAAACTCTTCCATAGAATTCAAGATGAGGAAATACTTTGGAATCAATTCTATGAGGCCAGGATTATGCTGATGTCAACGTCTGGTAAAGAACACGTGAGAAAAGAAATGTACAGACCAACTTCCTTTATGAATATAGATGCAAAAATTCTTAACAAAATTTTAGTGAACCAAATCCAATGCCATTTTCAAAACACCATATACCATGACCAAATTGGACTCTTTCCATCATCCCAGGAATGCAAGTGTGGTTAAGCATATGAAAATCAATCAATATAGTACATTACATAAATAGAATGAAGGAAAAAAATGATTATTTCAATCAATACATAAAAAACACGCACCCTTTCTTTATAAAAACAAACATAAATGTAGGAATAAAAGGGAATTTTCTCAACCCGATGAAAGCTATATATGAAAAACCCACTGCTAACATCATACTAAGTGGTACTAGATTTAAAACTTTCTTCCTGTGATCAGGAATGAGATAAGAATGCCAGCTTTCAACATTTTAATTCACTATTGAACTAGAAGTTCTCGTCAGAGCAATCAGGCGAGAAAAACAAATAAAACCTATCCAAAATGGAAAGGAAGAACTATATCTATCTGCATTTGCATAAGACATGCTCTTATACATACAAAACACAAAGAAATCCACAAGAAAATTATTAGGGCTTATATACAAATTCAGCAAATCGACAAGGAACAAGATCAGCAAACAAAAATAATTTTAGTTTTGTTCTTACACACTAACAATGAAAATTTTAAGAGGAAATTAAGAAAACAATTCAGAAGACTTTATAAAGAAGAGGAAAAGGCAGCCTAGTCAATGTGAGAAAATTTTTGTAAACCACGTATCTTGTGTTTCATACCCACGTTATATAAAAATATCACACAACTCCAAAATGAAATGACAATCAAATTTTAAAATGTGCAAAAGACTTGAAAAGACATTTCTCCCAGGAGAAAATTCAAATGGCCAAAAGGCTCATGGAAAAATGCTCAATATCACTATCTATTAGGGAAATGCAGATCAAAACTACAATGAGATACCACACCATAGAGTGGCTAGAATAGCCATTATTTAAAAATAAAAATGCAGAAAATTTATGAGTGCTGGAAAGGATGTAGTTAAACAGGAACACACCTTCACTGTTGGTGGGAATGTAGAATGGTGCAGACTCTGGAAGATAGTTTGACAGTACCTCAAGAGGTGGAATATAGTTCTACTGTGTTGGATAATTGGGCCCGAGGTGTATTGGGAATGCAAGAAAGAGAAAAAGGAAAATGAAAGAAAGAGAAAGAAAGACAGAGAGCTGGGATCAGGGAGTCTGAAAGTAGAGAATCAGTATACAACTATACTGTTTTTAAGGGGCTCTATAAATACCCCAGTCTACACAAGAACAAGCAGCAACATGCAGTTGACTATCAGCATTACTCATAGTCTAAAGAATTAAAAAAATCTTATCTCAGCATACAAAGTCTAAGTGTTCTATTTACTACAGAATGTTATCTGCTGATCTTTTCTTTCCGCCTTTACCATCTTCATCCTGTTTGCTGGGAACTCTTAATTATTGCATTCCTTAGGGTGCTAGTTTAACCATGGAAACAGCACATCTCTCCTTGTGTGACTAATGTGCCTCAGTTTCCAACATTTCCTCCTTTTTGTTTTAGTCAAGGTGACCATGCCTGTCTTAGATTACCCTCCTCTCGAGTGTCTTACCTGTCTTTGACTACCAGCCAAGCTCTTTGACTTGAGGAAATTATAGAAGTGCTTTTGCTAGCACCAGATTATTCACATGCCCCATAACTGTTCTGTGTTGCAATTTTCTTCCAAAGCACTGTCCAGCACTGGGGGGAATCATGAGCAACAAACCAAATATGATTAATCCTATTCCTAAAGCTGACAGGAAATGCTGTGATTTCCACAAATTAACTGGGCTAAATTTTGTAATATTTTGAAATCATATCTGAGAAAATATCCTTATTATTTGTTACATGAGTTTGTTTATGAGACATCTCTAATATTTTCCTTTGTAATTCAATTATTTCCAAAGAGATTTTACTTTAATGGCCTAATCAATGATTCTTAATTTTTCCATACTATATCTGATTAATTATATGCAAGTGGAGTTATACCAAAATTACTTTCATTCCAATCACACCTCAACCCCTTTAACAAATTTAAATTATGCAATCAATCTCCAATATATAACACAGCTGATCCCAAATCATTAAGTCGATTATTTAACTGCTCATCTATATGCTCTTGACTATGCCACAAATCACTAGCATTTTATGCCAATCATGTACATATTGTTGTGTTTGTACTTTCATGTAAAGCTATCACAACAGTAGCAGCAGCTGTAATGATTCCAATTAATCCCAAAATGCTTATAATAAGCAGTCTAATAAAGCATTTAGTCCATTTCAAGAATTCTTATGTAGCAATAATTGACTTTCAGGAGATGACTGCCAAATCCACGTCATTCTCACAGGTATCTAGATGCCTTTTCTGGCTATTGCTATTGTTTCTCCATTCTGCAACACACTTTCTGATAGACATATATACAATATATACAACGCACCATTTTCATAAAACAATAAGTCATTCTTAATAGTTATCTTACCAGTTATGGAAACAAATAGATCTCTAAGACAGGCTTTAAAATGATATGTTTGATTAATGGTCAAATGCTGTCCTGTCTTATTTATATTTCCCAACCATTCATAAGTAGGGGCAATTCCAAAAAATATTTTCCACAAATTCTTTTGTAGGTTATGACTATGAGTGTCATTAGTCCGAGGGGTCAGTATCCATTTTCCTTTGTAATGTTAACAGTTCCTGCCACAATAGCATAAGGAGAGGGTACACAGTCCCAACATCCATAGGCAGACATAAGCTGCAAGTTCACAGTTTCAGGATTTGTAAAGTTAATGTGATGCATGGCAGCAATTGCCACATGTCTCAGTGAAATATTTTAAATTCTGGCCATATTTCCACATTTCCCCCTTTTTGTTTTTTTAAAGTAATGAATACAGCTCAGGTGGTTTTTTATTGTATTACTCCCCAGAGGGTTTGAATCGTGCATCTGAGGGCTCATTCCTCTCAAAAGCAGGAGGGATCTAATGTTGCAGGCATTGGAGTAAGCATGAAGGAAATTATGGGAGATGTCTATGAGCTGTTGGTGAGTAACAGGCAGGCGGAACTGCTAGGCTACGAACCTCAAGGTTTCGTACTCATGATGTTCACCTTTTCAATGGAGCTATTTTTGCCTTTTCTCAGATTTCAGTGGTAGGGTCATGGATCTTCACAAAGGCATCTGCCTCAACAGCCCTAAAAAGATGTTAGTAAGTGGGCAGGTACAGGTGACAGACAGTCACCTGTTACTACTGGCAGGTATCCTGGATGTTTTTTCATAATCTGAGGGTGATTTACAACAGTCCATCATTTCTGTCTTGCTTTTAGTATTTGCAATCCACCCCTGGATAGAGATGGCAGTCTTTAGAGTGACCAGATACTATTGGGTTAAGTCTTTTACTTTTAGCAGGGCCTTCCATGCTGCACACAATTGCTTTTTTATATTTTGCTTTTGGCCTCTTTTCAGAATTGTGATTAAAACCCAAGGGTTACTTGTTTAGAATTTTGCTTTTGTCACAAACTCCACCCAAAACCCATATTGGTGCTTGCCACATCCAATTCATAGGCTAAGTTAAAGTCTGCAATTTACTTTCCTTTTATTATTACTTAATGCAGCTTTCTGGAGGTTTTCCTACTTTCATGAAGGACTTTTCCCAATTAATACATAAAATGGTTTTAATATTTGAGCTAAATGAGGGATGAAAATTTTCTGTACTTCCACAATATTACAAACTATTAACATGAGAAAATATTGCACTCCATCAACTATAACAGAGAGCGTAATTTTATCCCATCCAATCAAACAACATTTAGGAATTTAATAGAGCAGCAGGGACTTTGCATCCTGTCCCAAATGTTTGCCTAGTTCAGGCTCTTAAGATAACATACTATTGTCTCTGATGTTTCTTTTCATTCTGAAAAAAGGATCACTAATTAACATAATGTCATCAGTAGAGTTTCAGTCACTAATTTTTTTCTATGCAGCCAGATTATTATCACCATGCCAGGACAGAAGGTTGGGCTATGCACACAGCCTTGGGGAGACACTGCAAGAGTCTTTGTTGATTTTTCTACAGTTAGGAGAATGCAGGCTGGCTTGACTCGCCTAAGGAAATACTAAAAAACAGTTTTAGCATGTTTTAAAACAAAATGATAGTGACATAGTTTGATATTAATTTTTTTGCAACAAACTAGCAATATTTGGGACTTCTGCATACTGCAATGTTGTTACTTTAATTTATGATAAGAGGTTGTTTCAGTGACACACACTTTTTTATAATAAAACCATAATTAACCATATTAAACTTTTGTTTAATATTATGTTGAAATATTGGTAAAATTATACACTCTTAAGCATGCATATGAAACTTTTACTCATACAGTTCTAATTAACAGAGGGTTAAAGAATCCTGTTAATTTTATAACACTTTTAAGCACCTTCCATTCAACTTACAACAAATCAAATGAACTCAACTATTTTATTTCCTAAATTTTTCTTTCAAGATAAAAGAACAAATCTCTTATAACTAGTTTGAAATAGAAAGCTACTTTTCAGGGTTTGATTTTGAGAAAGCAGGTTTGAACATTATTTTCCTTTAAAACAGATAAGATCTTTCCTTCTTGGAAGACTGAGGAAATGATGAGGTTAAAGCACAAGAAGCTATTTTGATAAAACAGACTTTCTTTGTATACTGATTATTCAGGATAAAAACCTTTCATAAACTTTTACTAAAACAGACTAATGATTTGAAAGACTTTGATAAAGTACAAAGTTTTTAAGTTTGGATCAATATACTATTTGATACTAAAGCATTTAAAACTTTATAGATAGACTCATCAAATTTATTTAATTTTAACCATAAAAAATCTTTTTTCATGCACCTTTTGAACTTTCTGTATTTATTCAAGTTTATTCCCACATTTTACTTTTTCTTAGTAACTGATTAATTTATTTTAGGACAAAATTATTTTCTGATTTTTTTAATAATTAAAAAAAAATTCTATACATTCCACATACATCAATTACCAAGCAAACTTCTTACAACATTTAATTACCATCAACACTAAACAAACTTGTTAAAATAGTGAACTTTTCTTCACTTTAAATACTTAGTAGCACATAATATCAGAAACTGTCTCCTAGAAGCAAGTTGTTAGTGGATGCTGGCCACTGACAAGTTTTCCTGTTATAAAATTACCTTTTATTATTATTATTAATTCAGGTTTTGTTTAATAATGGCTTTTTGGAATTAGACATTTAAATACCTTAATTTAAACAATGCTTCATTAAACTTCTTATAATTTTTTATAACCATATAGACTGTAATATTATTTTAAGACAAATTTTACCTTCACAGAACACATTCCCTTACCCAAAGTTACAATACCCTTTATACCTTACCACATGCATTCAAGTTCCATTCTTAATATATTCTTTCTGATTTTATGAAGACTCACTGTCTTATTTTAGGACAAAATACACTTTTTTAAACAAACTTATCAACTTTCAGTTAGCACTTCTACAAAATTTTACCTTTCAAAATATTTATTGAAGTTTTGCATCCTTTATTTTGTGAAGAAAATAAACTATTCATTTCAATATAAGCAAGAACTGTTTTTTATGAAGAGACATAGTAATTTCCTTAATTAAAACTTACAATTTTTGTCATTGTAGAGATCCCATTAACATTTAAACCTAAGTATTAATATAAGCACTTATTTAATTTTTGCCATTTGAATAGAGTTCTTTTAGAAATGTTTATTTATTAATTTATATGACCATCTGGAGGTATCAAAATATACACTGACATTGAAGAAACAGACAAACACAAAACAATTACAACACATTAACAGAAACATACAGTTTACAATTGACTCATAATTCTTAATTTCTCACTTTTTTGGTATAGCTGTTTTTAAGTTCTCCATCATATCCCATCTTAGATTTTACCATTTATAATATTTCTTCTGGAATCCATGTTGCCTGTAACATGCAAGCTTGTGCTTGGAAACATTTTTATTAGCTATCAGCAATCAGTTAAGATAACTTGAGCAGCATAAATGTAGTTAGACTTAAACTCTCATTTAGCACTTTAGACAGATTGTTAACACATTTTTTGGATTACTACTCTGTAAGACTATACTGGGACTTGAAGTTCAGGAGTAAACTATTGATTTTTATTTAGTATTTTTGCCTGTTTTAAATCTTTCAATAGTTTAAAAGGTATTGGTTCATGATGGAACTCAGCACCTCCCTGAGGATTATTAGCATCTGATGGGGTTGGTCATGATATAACCAGAAAAGCTGGTACAAACTTCATGGCCTCCAGATCCCCTTGTTGAGATCCTTGCACTAAACAGCACATCAAGGGTGTTTGAGGAGTGGGGTTGGAAACAACTATCATTTTAATATAGGGTAAAGTGACTGCTGTATCTGGAAAACTTGCAGGTGCTGAGGTTGGAGCAGCCATAAGTGGTTGCTCATCAGGAACAGTAGGTTGTATTGGATATAAGCTATGATAAGTACCTGAATGAGATATTTGGAGATTGGATATTTCATTAGAGCAGACAGTTATTTTATTATCCATAAAAGGATTAGTACTAAGATTAGGCATAAAACCAGGAGAGTCTCCTCTGCCCTTTGGATCAGAATTTAGTTCTCTCAAATGGGCCTCCATTTTCTGTTTGTCTATGGGTTTTGAAAATACAGTAATTTCTTCTTTGTCATCTTCATCTGATTGTAAAGGATCTAAGGTGGCAGCAATTTGTTGGCACAAAGCTCACACAGGTAAAAGGAATGGATTCCCCTCTTTGATATGCTCTCCATAAAGTTTTCATTACACATCTCCACTGTTTAAAATTTAAAACATTATGCCCCTGAGGCTGAAACCAACCACAATGCTTTTGTATTAAAACAAACAATTCTATTAATTCACAACTTTTTTACAGGCACCCCACTGGCTTTCAACAAAGTTTTTAACACTTGCAAATATTCTTTCACATGTTCTGTTTGATTACCCATTACCCTGATAACTTCACAGAAATGATACTTACCTAAAAGAAGACTTGAGTCACACTGCATTGGATGTCATTCGCGACCCTCATAGGAGTCCTTTCCGTGGTTACCGATACTGTTTTGGAAGACTCACTTCTTCCGGCCCCAAGTTCGGTGCCATTTGTTGGAGAATTGGGCCGAAAGGGTATCGGGAATGCAAGAATGAGAAAAAGGAGAATGAAAGAAAGAGAAAGAAAGACAGTGAGCTGAGATCAGGGGGTCTATGAGTAGAGACTCTTCAGACAACTTTATTGTTTACAAGGGGCTCTATATATACCCCAGTCTACATGAGAACAAGCAGCAACATGGAGTTGACTATCAGCATTACTCATAATCTAAGGAATTCAAAAAATCTTTTCTCAAGGTACAAAGTCTAAGTGTTCTATTTACTATAAAATAATATCTGCTCATCTTTTCTTTCAGCCTTTACCATCTTCATCCTCTTTGCCAGGAACTCTTAATTACTGCATTCCTTAGGTTGCAAGCATAGCCATGGAAACAGCATATCTCTCCTAGTGAGACCACTGTGCCTCAGCTTCCAACACTACTGTATGGCCCAACAATCCTGTTACTAGGAATATATTCAGAAGATTTGAGAGAGAGGACACAAACTGTCTTTTATACACTAAGTTTCATAGCGGCATTATTCACAATTGCTAAAATATGGAATGTATCCAAGTGTCCATTAGCCAATGAATTGATGAAAAATGAGACATATAATTACAATGGAATACTATTCAGCTGTTAGAAGACCTGAAATTTGGATGCAAAGAACAATTTTGATGAACCCAGAGGTTACTATGTTCAATGAAATAAGTCAGACATGAAGGGATGAATATTGTGTGATCTCACTAATATGAACTAAATACGATGAGTAAATTCATGGAGGAAAACTCTAAATAGAGGTTACTAGAAATAGAATATTGGTTCAGAATGAGAGCCGATGCTTAATGTATGTTGCAATATTAATAAGGTCAATTTTAATAATGTGGAAGTGAATAGCATTCATAGTAACACATTATAGTGAATATAACTAACACTGCTGATTTATAAATTTGATTATGGCTGAAAGTTGTAGTCTGTGATGTAAATGTCAACTGAAAGGGAACTAGAGAATAACCTAGGGAATGTATAATATAGTGATTTCAGTAGTGGATGAAGATTGTTGTTAACATTATAAATATAATAATGTTCTCTCACAAAGTGCTAAGAATATGGTGATACACAGGAAAATTACAACTATAGTAACATTTGGACAATAGTTAACAGTAATATTGTAATATATGCAGCAATGGCAAGAAAATATTATTTCAATACTAAAGTACACCAATAGAGGTTATAAAGGAGTGTGAGCGTTTTCCTTTTGGAATAATAAAAATGTTCTAAAGTTGACTGAGGTGATGACAGCACAACTCTGTGATGAAAATAAAAGCCACTGAGTATACACTTTGAGTGGATTGTACAAAGCATTGGACAGTATAACAGGAATCCAGTGTTGGGTGATGGACTGTGTTAACAAGACAGATATGAGAATCTTTTATCATGAATAACAAATAAAAAATAGTAATATATGGTGTTAATAATTATATGATTTGGGGGGGAATACACCAAATATAAGATATGTCTATAGTCAGTAGTAATAATTTTTAGGTACCAGGACTGAAGATTAAACCAAGGACCTCATATGCAGGAGGCTGGCACTCAACCATTGAACCACACTGACTCCCCTGAGTGGGCTACTTTATCTGTTTTACTGGTTGTCTGCTCATTGATGCTCATTGTTTTTGCTTGTTGTCTTGTCATTGTTCTTTGCTCATTGTCTGCTCATTGTTTTTGCTTGTTGTCTGTTTTTTGTTGTTGTTTGTTTTCTTTAGGAGACAATATGATCTGAAACCAGAGCCATCCATGTGGAAGGCCAGCACTCAGCTGCTTGAGCCACTTCTCCTCTCTGCTGATTTGTTTTTGCTGCTGGTTTTTTTTTTGTGTGTTTTTTTTGTTCATTGTCTGCTCATTGCTTGTTTATTTTTGTCCTTAGGAGACACTGGAAACTGAACCCAGGACCTCCCATGTGGTAGATGGGCCCTCAACTGCTTGAGCCACATCTGCTCCCCAACAGTAATATCTTGAGAATGCTCTATCATAGTATGTAACAAATGTTTCAAAACAATGTAAGGTCTTTTGGGTGGAAAGATAAATAGGAGCCTTGCATGATGATATACATGTTTGTTCTGCAAATTCACAAATTTTACTATTACACTTTTTGTTTATATGTTTCATGTATGAATGATATTCTTCAATAAAATTTTATTAAAAATGAAAATTCTATTTACAATAGCATCTATAAAATATCTAGGAATAAATTTAACTAAGGATAAAAATTTATATACTGAAAACTATAAAACACTGATGAAAGAAATAAAAGAAGACAAATCAGTGGCAAGACATCCCATGTTCTAAAGTTTGAAACTGTCAAAGTCAGAAAGAGATCAGTAGCCACCATTTTAACTCTGTTCTTGGCAAAAGGGGAAGTGGGACAGACTGAAAATCACAGTGCTGGTAGGGACTGTCTTCTTTCCATCAACATCAGATTGCAGCTCTAGCATAAACCCAGCCCCTCTTCTGGCAGGGAGGAAGATGGGGGAACTGTGCCAGACTGTCTGGGTAAAGGCTGGCCACTCAGGAGAGGCTGATGATCATCCTACTCTGGTGGTGTAAGCACCCTCAGGAGCTACTCTCTGCCTGGAATTGGAAGCTCCATTTCCCAAAAACAGAGGAAGAAGAGATGGTTGGCCACCGATTTCAGCTACTGATCAGTAAATTTAGCTGACTAAAGTATAACCCTAAGAACAGCTAACATTTGAACCTGTCCAAGACAGAAAGAGGCTTATAGCCACCCTTTTGACTCCACCCCCAGCATGAGGGGAAGCTGGGCTGACTGAAAATCACAGTGATTCTAGGCACTGGCTTCTTTTCACCCAGATCAGTCTGAGCTCTTGCCTAGGCTTCAGCCCCATCTCCAGCAGAGGGGTGGGTCCTGCACCAGCCTCTCCAGATAACTGCATGTATATTCATCAGGCACAAACTGAATAATCAGAAGCCTACTGGGGCATCTGCTGTCATTTTGGACCCACATGGCATAGATTGCTGCACACAATTATGGCTCAATCTCCACCCCAGGCAGAGGAGAAAGGGACTTGAAGTTTCATCAGTCTCTCTGGACAACTACAGAGCAGTCCTGCACAACTTGGATTATTACACATGGCTGTGGCTCTGTCCCTATCCGTTGCAAAGGAGAAAATTGATAGAAGCGTCATCAGTCCTTGGGGAAATGAGGGCAGCTTGAGGTTATATAACTTAAAGCATCAACTACTTCCTTGTCTTCTACTACACAATCAGCATAGGAAAAAGCTTAAGAGAGTAACTGCACTCCAAAGCAGAAGGTTGAGTTTAAGGTATGTGGACATCATCCTGGCTGTTGCATTTATAAGTATGAAGAGGAATTAAATGGAGATTTTAGATTCATTAGCTGTATTGTAAAGCACTCACAAAGAGTACATAAGGTGAGGAGAGAAGCTCTGGAGGAAAGAACCCTGAAAATCACCAATATCTAAGGGACATAGGCAGAGATAGCATAAACTGCAAAGGAGACTGCATAGGATTATGTTGCCAAATTCTGTTTAATATGACATACACAGAATTGTTCAAAAACATAATCTGTTATAGTGGCAATGAGAAATGTACCCCTCTTTGGTCTCAGGCACACTTACCACATTGCCTTTTTTAAAAATTTATTTTATTCTCTTTTTTTAAAAAAAGATACATAGATCACACAAAATGTTACAGTAAAAAATATGAGTTTCCCATAAATCCTACTCCCCACAACCCCCACTCCTCCCACATCAACAACTTCTTTCATTAGTGTGGTACATTCATTGCATTTAATGAGTACATTTTTGAGCATTGCTACACAGCATGGATTACTGCGACGGTTTGCTCGGTCGGTAGAGGTGGGGTCTGGCTGCGGACGAGGGATCGGTCCAGCTCAGGACGAGGGGTCGGTCCCACTTGGGATGAGGGGTCGGTCCGGCAGCAGACGAGGGGTCGGTCTCACAGGGGTTGCGCGGTTCGGCTGACGGGGTCGCCCGGCGAAGCCGGCGATGAAGAAGTCGCCCGGAGAAGCAGGCGACGAACTGGGGACAAGGGAGGCCAGGCCCTTGTCGGGGGCTCTCAGGACTGGAGGGCGCACGGCAGAAGAACTACTGCGGAGATGAGGTAAACACGCAGGTCCACTTTATTGAGGGAGAGGCAACAGTTTTATAGGGGCTGGGGAAGGCTGATTGGTCGAAGCCATGCCCTGTTCTGATTGGTTGCCGGCGAAAGGTCAGTGGGCGGTACTGGACGGGGGAGGGGTGGTGATTAGGGATTGGCTGTCGCTGTTGCTGGGGGAAGGGGCAGGGTTTAGGGATTGGTGGCTGCTGTTGCTGGGGTGGAGGGCAGACTTGAGTTTCCCGCCCACGCCTGGCTGTTGCTGCTGTCGGGGGAAGGGAAAAGGGCAGACTGGATTTTTCCGCCCATGCCTGGCTGTTGCTTCTGTCGGGGGAGGGGAAAAGGGCAGACTGGATTTCTCCGCCCACGCCTGGCTGTTGCTGCTGTCGGGGGAGGGGAAAAGGGCAGACTGGAATTTTCCGCCCTGCGCCTGCACAGGGAGAAAGAAGAAGAAGGGTGCCACCCCACAGGTATCCTGTGGCGCCATCCGGGAGGAGGGGCGGCCGCGGAAGCATGGCTGCCGAGAAGGGGAGACCCGAGGGCACTCTGCGCCCATGCCAAGCTCCCTTCAGGGGTGGCGGTGAGTCCGACCAACCACCCTATTATGGGGGCAGCGGAATTAGGCCTACCGCGGCCGCTCCCCCGCCAGGCCAGCAAACCACACTTCAGCCCGAGGGGTGACCGCATTTCCCCCTTCTTTTCAAATAAGGGCCAGGATGGCAGCAGTAACAAGTAGCCGACGCCCAAGAGGCAGTAAGCAATGAGGGAAGTGGGGCTGAAGAGGGAGGTGAGTATGACGGGGATATAAATGTACAATTTAGGGGGCGGTATCTTGCCGTTGCAAGCAAGGGTGGCCAATGTCCAATTCTTGTTGATCTCGGCGGCTATAAGATCCATCTGTTGTTAAAAGTCCCGAATGACAGCGCATTACAGGTAGTTGATCTCTTCTTGGCTGCGAAGAGCGGTAGAGGCAGACTGTGTGATGGTCTGGAGGATCGCAGCTGTGAGGACAAGTCGCGTCAGGGCACCAGCGATGGTGGTGGCGGCAGCATCGGGAGTGGTGGAGACGTAGGAGCGGACAACAAGAAGGCCAAAGTCTTCATGAGCGCGAGAGAGGCCGATGTTAATGGGGCGGGCCGACATGGGGCGGCCCAATCTGCAACGCAGTGGGGGTTCAGGCAAAAAAAAAGGAGGGGGGCAGGGGACGAGGAAGGATGCTTTGGATGGCTGAGAAGAGGAGTGAGGTCGAGACAGGAGGAAGCTCCGCAGAAATATGGGGAGACAAAAGCAGAAACATTATTAGATGCTAGAAAGCAGGCCGTGGGCTGGGGAAAGTGGGTTGCGGGCCGTTTAGCAAGGCTGGAGCTGCTTGAGAGTGATGGTGGCATGGGGGGCCGCAGTTACAGAAGACTTGGGGCTGTATCAAAGAGATCTTACACCGGTGAGTGTCTAGGAGACCGGCGAGGGCCCGAACTTGTGGGGCTTGCTTAACAGATAGGATGTTACCCATTGCTAATGGCCTTTTGGAGCCGATAAGAAAAGGGGCCCTTACCTTGAGAGCGTGGCGATGGGAGCCGAGGTGCGTGGTGAGACGAGGGGTCGGAGCCGGTGGGGCTCTGACGGTGGTCGTGGGCCAAGAGAAGGCCCCGACGAGGGGAGGGCGGAACGACGAGCAGTGTAGCAAGGCAAAGGGGAGCAAGCACGGAGGGGAGGAGGCAGAGGTGAAGGCAGGGGTGGAGGTGCTCAGGCACGCGCTCCTGAGAGTTTTATTGGTGCCTCTTAATCATAGCGGGTCGGTATAAGCCCCCAACATGGAAGGAGAAAGCCATCCAGCGATTCTCCCAGACCGCCGTGGATCTTATGAGGTCACCAAGGTCCAGGAGCAGCAATGCAGAGCGAAAAGATAGGGATGAGAAGAGAGGAGGGCGTAGGACTGTGGTAGGGTTACTTCAGATGTGCAAGCGTGCGCTCCCGAGAAATCCAAGGCTCCTCTTAATCATAGCGGGTCGGTATAAGCCCCCGACATGGAAGGAGAAAGCCATTCAGCGATTCTCCCAGACCGCCGTGGATCATATGAGGTAGCCAAGGCTCAGGTAGCAGCAATGTTGCACGAGAGAAGTCCCAAGGTGAGAAGAGAGGAGGGGGGGGCCGCCAGGTTATGGAGTGAGGCTGTGGTGGAGTTGCCTTGCCCCACTGGATTTTTCCGCCCTGTGCCTGCGCAGGGAGAAAAAAGGCATCATGTGGCGCTATCTGGGAGGAGGGGCGGCCGCGGAAGCATGGCTGCCGAGAAGGGGAGACCCGAGGGCACTCTGCGCTCATGCCGAGCTCCCTTCAGGGGTGGCGGTGAGTCCGACCAACCACCCTATTATGGGGGCAGCGGAATTAGGCCTACCGCGGCTGCTCCCCCGCCAGGACAGCAAACCACACTTCAGCCCGAGGGGTGACCACAGATTACAGTTTATGTTGTAGTTTGCACTCTCTTCCAGACTATTCAGTGGGTTATGGAAGGATATATAATGTCCTGCATCTCTCCCTTCAATGTCATTCATGAAAATGCCAAGTCCCAAAAATACCCCAGTATCACACCTCTTTTTCCCTCTCCCTGCCTTCAGCAACTCCTGTGGCCACTGTCTCTACATCACATTGCCAATTAAGACTATTTCACTGACATATCTGTTCTATACTGTAAAATGCTGAAACTTATGTTCCATATTATAAAAGCTATTTCAATCCATGTTATTGTAACCTAATTAAGATAAAACTGTGCTCATTTTTCTTTGTCCCAATTTTTGTTCTCTTTTGTAAAAGCTTCTTTTGGAAGTTCAACCACCTGGAATCTGTGAATATCATATTTGTGTGATCTGTTACTTTTTTCATCAATTTTATTTTTTTAAAGCAGGTACTTTTTTTAAAAAAAAAGAAAACTACGCAAATAGTTTTTATTCAAGGAAAATCGGTATCATTTGAAATATATATATGTGAAACATTTGTTCTTATTTATGTTATATCATTGTAATTCACCCATCAGTTTCTGAATTCAGTGTCTTCTAAAAGTGTCTGAAACTTACATGCTATAAATGAGGCAATTTATATAAATATATAAATTTATAAATGAGATTTGCAATTTAGTTTCCTTGACAGCTGAAATCATGTGTATCCAGAAATTGCTAATACTTGGCTGTAACTACAAATGAGATCAAGGAGATTTTCCTTCCAACACTGGCATTCATTTGTTGTGAGGATTTCCCTCTCTTCTCTTTTTCTCATCTTACAATAGACGGCTTAGTTGTTTTAAATAAATTGGACCTGTTTCCTAAGCAAATCAAAGACATTTAGAGCCTTAATAGCATACATATGGAATTTGAGAGCTGCAAGAAATTTATTGTTTTCCATAAAGTATAATTATCTAAGGTATATTTGTACAAACCATGTCTTCTTAGTCTTGGCTATATATAGAGTTTTTCTCTTCTGTTTGTTTTGTTTGAGATTTGATTAATTTATTTCTCCATTACTCTTAACCACCTAAAGGTTGTGGAAATTTTCCTCCAGTCCCAAACTCTATGTTCAGCTCTCAATCAGTCAGGCACAGAAGAAGTATTACCTTTCTTTCTACACTAACTCCAAATGTGGTAATTATTCTTTGGGTTCATATTAAGGACAGTGACTTTCCCCCACCAATATAGATTATATATACATACACAGAAAATGAGAAAGTAAATAGCGTAGTCTGTAATCATCATGAACTCTCCCTCGATGTTTCTTCATTTAAAACATTTAATATGAATTGACATTTTTAAATTTACTTTTTTTAATTTTTCAAAAAGCTTTATATTGCATAAATGTTACATCAAACATACATGGTATTCTCATATACCCTATCTCTTCCCCCTCACATTTTCCCACACTAACAACATCTTTCATTAGAGTGGTACATTTGTTAAAATTGATGGACTCATATCGAATCCTTGCTACTAACCAAGGACTACAGATTATTTTACAGTTTACACTTTGCCCCACACAACTTTTACAATTTTAAATAGATATGGTGGGAGCAAATTTCCTTGCTGATTTTATTCCTGATCATAAAAGGAAAATGGATAGCTCTTCAGCATGAAGTTGAGGTTAACTCTGTTTTCTGAGGATGCATTTTATCAGGTTGAAGAAATTTCCTTCTATTTGTAATTTACAGAGAGTTGTTCCTTTTAATTTAATTTATTTTTAGTATATTTTTATTAAGGGGTTGTGAACTTACAAAACAGTCATGCATGTGTGTAGAATTTCCTTACAACACAACTTCGCCAACACACCACACCACTGTGGAACATTAGTTACAAATTAACAGATAATATAATCAGACTATGGTCCATTTCTTTCATATCCCCCTATTATTAACACTGTACATCTTTGGCTTTGATGAAAGAACTTTACAGTATTATTGCTTCTAACTATAGTCCATAGGTTACATTAGTTGTATTTTACCCATGCTTCTCCACGTTCCTATCACCCTGAAATAGTGATGTGTATTTGTTCAATTTCAGAAGACATTCTTGCATTTGTATCATCAACCACAATTCTTATTCACCTCTGGGTTCATTGTGTTATTAGAAAACTTGTGGCATACAAAGTAATCATGCATAACATACATGATTCCCATTCATAACCTCACCACCAACACCTTGATTATTGTGGAACTTTTGTTACAAATGATGAAATAACATCATCAAATAATTAATGCTAACTATAATCCATAGCTTACATTTGGATTACATTTTCAATAAAACATCATATTATTAAAAGAATGAATTAGTATTGTACATTTGCTATTGTTCATGAGAGAATGTTCTCATATTTGGACTTTTAACCATAGTCCATCATCCACCACAGGGTTCTCTGTCAAACATTCATATGCCTAGTACAACCTATACAAAGTATACACTCAGTGGTTCTTAGGTTCATCAAATATCTGTGCTGTCATCACCTCAGATGATTTTAAAGCATATTCATTACTCCAAAAGAAAACCTCCCATAATCCTTTAAATCACCCTATTATTGACCCTTAGTATTTATATAGTACCTTGTTTGCCATTAATTCAAAAATCATACAATATTAATATTAAAAAGATCTATAGCTTACATTAGTTGTATTTTCCCTATGTATCAATATAATTTTTATAATTCTTTTCCCTCCCCCCATGTTATTTTTTTTTCTGTCTGTGTCCATTCACTGTGTTATCTTCTGTATCTATTTCTTTGTCTTCTCTTCATGTTTTCTTCCCCTAGGATTCACCAGAATTCGATACTGGGGATCTCTGATGTAAAGAAGGTTTCCCTGTCATTTGCACCACCTCAGTTCCTGGTTTCTGTTGTGCTTCGCCTTGACTCTCCCCCATCATCTCTCTTTTTGTTGTTGTTGCATCATCATCTTGCTGTATGACTCACTTCCATGGGTGCTGGCTCACCATGGGCACACTTTTTACCAGGAGGCCCCAGGGATGGAACCTGGGTCCTCCCATATGGTAGACAGAATCCCAATCACTTAAGCCACATCTGCTTCCCTCACTTTTTTCTTAATACCTTACAATAGTGATGTACATTTGTTCTAGTTCAGAGAAGAACCTTCTTCTGTTTGTACTATTAACCAAAATCCTCACCCACCACCAAGTTCATTGTGTTATACAGTCCCTAGTTTATCTTTTGGCTTTCTTTCAATTGGCATTTCTGTCTCTAGTTTACTCATTTCAGTCACAATCACATTTATTTATCAACCATGTTAGTAATACTTACTATGTGTTACCATCAACTTTTTCCATTTCCACACCTTTACAATCAACCTTATTAAAAATTCTACTTACATTAAGCATCAACTTCCCTTCTCAAACCTAATCCTATCTTCCTATCTCCTAATAACCTATACTGTAGATTTTAACTTCATGAGTTTACTCATTATATTTAGTTTATTTACTGAGACAATACAATATTTGTCCTTTTGTGTCTTGCTTATTTCACTCAAAATAAAATTCTCAGTTATTCCTGTTATCATATGCATCCCTATTTCATATTTTCTTACAGGTAAATATTCCATGGTATATATATATACCACATTTTGTTTATTTATTCATCAGCTGATGGGCTTTTCAATTGTTTCCATCTTTTGACAACTGTGAATAATGCCACTATGAACATCAGTGTGAATATGTCAGTTCACATCCCTATGTTCAGTTATTCTGGATATGCAGAGGTATTGCTCAATCATATGTCAGATCTACATTTAGCTTTCTGAGGAATCACCAAGCTCACTTCCACAGATGCTGTGTCATTCTACATTCCTACCAACAGTGAAGGAGTGTTCCTATTTTTCCACATTCTCTGCAGCACTTGTAGTTTTCTGTTTTTTAATAACTGCCTTCTATAAGATGTGAAATGATAGCTCATTGAAGTTCCCACCCCAGCCCTGAGATGGCTCCCTCATCTGTTTTGCTTGGTTTTGGTAGTTGTTTGCACTTGTTACTTGCACTTGTCTGCTCATTGTCTGCTCCTTTCTTTTGTTTGTTTTCTGCTCATTGTATTTTTGTGTTTTTTTCTTTAGGAGGCACCAGGAATTGAAACTGGGACCTCCCACTTGTGAAGCAGGTGCTCAACTGCTCAAGCCACATCTACTCCCTGCTTCTTTGTTTTTACTCATTTTCTGTTCATTGTTTACTCGTTGTCTTGCTCACTGTTTTTGCTCATGGTCTACCGCTAATTTTTGCTCATAGTCTGCTCATTGTTTTTTCTCATTTTCTGCTCTTTGTTTTTATCCTTTATTTGCTTGGGTTCTTTTTCTCAATGTCTGTTTGTTATCCACTCATTGTTTGTATTCTCTAGGATTCACCAGGAACCAAACCCTGGACCTCTCATATGGGAGGCAGGTGCTCAAGTGCTTGAACCACATCCACTCCCTTCATTGTAGTTTTGACTAGCCTTTCAATAATATCTAGTAATGTTGAACACCTTTTCATATGTTTCTTGGTCATTTGCATTTCCTTTTAAGAAAAATGTCTTTTCAAGTCTTTTGCCCTTTTACAATTGGATTGCTTGTCTTTGTATCATTAAGTTGAATGCTATCTTTATATAACATGGAAAATAAGCCCCTATTGGATACATGGTTTCCAAATATTTTCTTACATTGAGTAGACTGCCTTTTCACCTTCCTTGAAAAGTCTTTTGAAGATCAAAAGTTTTAAGTTTGTTTATTTTATTTTATTTTCTTTCATTTTATTTTCTTTCATTGCTCATGCTTTCAATGTAAAGTTTAAGAAACCACCATGAACCACCAGGTCTTGAAGATGTTTCCTTATATTTTCTTCTAGGAGTTTTTGGTTATACTTTTATATTTATATCATTGCTCCATTTTGAGTGAATCTTTGTATAAGATGTGAAGTATGGTTCCTCTTTCTTTCTTTTGGATGTGGATATCCAGTTCTCTCAAAACCATTTGTTGAAGAAATTTCTGGCCCAGTTTGGTGGACTTGACAACCTTGTCAAAAATCACTTGAACCATTAATGTCAGGGCCTATTGCTGAACCCTCAATTCCATTCCGTTGGTAAGCACATCTATCATTAAACCAGCACCATATTGTTTTTAGCACTCTTGCTTAGTTACATGATGTAAAGTCAGGAAGTGAGAGTCCTCCAACTATGTTCTTCTTTCTAAAGATGATTTTGGTTATTCCACGCCCCTTACACTTTCAAAAAATTTGGTAATTGGCTTTCCTATTTCTGAATAAAGGCTGTTGGTTTTTTTTTTTATTGGGATTTCATTGACTGTGTAAATCAGTTTGGGTAGAATTGACACATTAACAATATTTTGTTTTCCAATCCGTGAGCATGGAATGTTCTTCTATTTATTCAAGTCTTGGTTTCTTTTAGCAATATTTTTTTTTAATTTTCTGAATCTAAGTCCTTTATGTCCTTTATAACCTTTATGGTTAAGTTTATTCCAAATTATTTGATTATTTTAGTTGCTATTGTAAGTAGAATTTTACCCTGAAGTCCTCCTCAGATTGCTCTTTATTAGTGTACAGAAACACTACACATTTTGCTTATTAATCTTTCATTCTGCTCATTGCTGAACTCATTTTTCAGCTCTACATAACTTTGTTGTGGATATTTGAGATTTTTAAAATATAGGATCATATCATCATTGAAACATGAAAATTATAATTTTTCATTTCCCTTTTAGGTTATTTTTGTTTCTTTTTCTTACTGAATTGCTCTAGCACAAACTTCTACCACAGTACTGAATAACAGTGAGGACAGTGGACATTGTTGTTTTTATCCCAGTCTGAGGGGGAAATTTTTCAGTTTTTCACCATTGATTACAATGTTAGCTATGGGTTTTTTGTATATGCACTTTATCATATTGATAAATTTTCTTTCAATTCTTAGCTATTTGAGTATTTTATCAATAAGGTATGCTATGTTTTGTCAAATGCCTTTTCTATGTCAATCAAGATGATCATTTTATTTTTCTTCCTTGATTTATTAATGTGGTGTATTGCACTCTTTGATTTTCTTCTGTTGAACCACCCTGGTATGACTAGAATAAAATCCACTTTGTTATGATGTTTAATTCTTTTGTTGTGCTTCTGGATTTGATTGGAAAGTGATTTGTTGAGGATTTTTGCATAAATATTCATTAGAGAATTTGATCTGATATTTTATTTTTTTATAGAAGCTTTTTCATTATATTTTAAAAATATACATAAATCACACAAAATGTTACATTAAAAAATATAAGAGGTTCCATATATCCCATCCCCCACACCCCCATTCATCCAATATCAACAGCTTCTTTCATTAGTGTGGTATATTCTTTGCATTTGATGAATACATTTTGGAGCACTGGTACATAGTTATGTTCTAGTTTACACTCTCCCCCAGTCCATTCAGTGGGTTATGGCAGAATATATAATGTCCTACATCTGCCCCTGCAATATCATTCAGGACAACTCCAAGTACCAAAAATGCCCCCATATCACACCTCTTTTTCCCTCTCCCTGTTTTCAGCAACTCCCATGGCAATTGTCTCCACATCAATGATAAAATTTATTCCATTGTTAGAGTCACAATAATTCTATACTAGAGTACCAGTAAGTCCACTCTAATCCATATTTTATTTCTCCATCCTGAGGATCCTGGAATGGTGATGCCCACTCCACCATTACGTTGAGAAGAGGCTAGATCCCTCATGGTTAATGGATGTGGTTCTCTTGCTTTCAGTTGTAGACTGTCTTGGTTCTTTTGGGTGGTGGTAGACCACCCTCACCTCCTTGTTAGCTGACCTGGATAAGTCCTATGAACTGGAGAGTAGGTATTGCAACTCTGATGATGCTCAGCATCCAGTTGGGCCATGGACAGTCCAAAGATGCAAGTCTCCTGGGCATAAACCAACTCCTGCACCAACCACATGTTCTGTAAAAGTAACAGAAGAGACATGTGTATAGAAGCAACATCTGAGTCCAGCACCATCACATTCAGGAGCCCAAATCCCAAAGTTGGGCCCACTGGCAAGGCACCGAACTCCAGAGATATCTGCCATGACCATAGGGTGTCAGTGTCTCTGTAGCCCTCAGGAGCTCCACTACCTGTGATTGTATCTACTTTGGTTGTCTCTGAGTTCCTGCTGAGACTTGTGTAAGCCAGAACTCTGTGATGACCTCCCAACTTGTTTTTAAGTCTCCTAGCCATATAAACTCATTTATTTACCATTTCCCCTTTTAATCAAGATCTTTTCTAGTTGCATCACCAGCCGATGTTTGGTAGTAATTACTCACCACCAGGGATGCTCATCCCCAGTAGTCATGGCACATGTAGGCTGGTTTTGGCTTCATAAAATGAGTTTGGTAGTGTTTCCTCTTGTTAAATTTTTGACAGAGTATGAGTAAACTTTGAATTAAATCTTCTTTGAATGAGTGCTAGATTTCACCTGGTAAGCCATCTATCCTTGGCTTTTTATTTTTTGGAGGGTTTTGATGATTGTTTTACTCTCTTTACTTGTGTTAGGTTTGTTGAGGTCTCTGATTTCTTCTATGGTCAGTGTAGGTTGTTCATGTGTTTATAGGAATTTTTCAATTTCATCTATGTTCTCTAGTTCAATGGCATACAGTTGTTCATAGTATTCTCTTATGATCACTTTTATTTATGTAAGTTCAGTATTATTCCCAATTTCCTTTCTGATTTATTTCTTTCTATGCTCTCTCTTTTTGTTGTCTAGATAAGGGTTTGTCAATTTCATTGATCTTTTCAAGGAACGATATTTTGTTTTGTAAAAATTCTTTCTATAGGTTTTTGGTTCTAAATCTCACTTATTTCTTTTTAAACATTGTTAATTGTTTCATTCTGCTTGGCTTGGGATTAGTTTACTCTTCTTTTTCTAGTTCCTCCAAATGTGCAATTTTGTCTTTGATTTTAGCCCTTTCTTATTTAATGTAAGGTTTGAGGCTTATAAATTTTCCTCTAAGCACTGTCTTAGCTGCATCCCATAGGATTTTTCCTTTATTTTTAATGAAGCTTTAGATTACACAAAAGTTACTACAAAAACGTAGGGGATTCCCATATACCTTGCCTCCTCTGCCTTTCACACTTTCCCCCATTAACAGCATCTTTCTTTAGTTTGGTACAATTTTTACAGTTGTTGAACAAATATTAAAGTATAGCTAATAAGCATGGTTTATAGTTCACATCATGGTTTGTACTTCACATTGCACAATTTTATAAGTTTTGACAAAATGTATAATGGCATGAATCCATCATTGACTATCATGCAGAACAATTCTAGCATCCCCAAATGCTCCCATGTTAAACATATTCTCCCCTCTCCCTCCTCTCAGAACTCTGGTGACCATTGTCTTTATATCAATGTTATAAGTTGTTCCATTACTAGAATAATAATAAGCCTACTTTGGTCCATAGTTTAATAATCCCCTGATGTTTATTCTTTCCTCAATCTTGAGGATTTGGGGATGGTGTTCTTTTGATATGCTGTGTTCTTGTTTTCATTTGTCTCAAGATATTTACTGATTTATCTTGCAAGTTTTTATTTGACCCACTGATTGTTTAACAGTGTGTTTTTTAACCTCCATATGTTTGTGGATTTTCTCTTTCTCCACTTGTTATTGATTTTCAGCTTCATTCCATTATGATCAGATAAAATGCTATGTACAACTTCAGTCTTCTAAAATTTATTTGTGCCTGTTTTGTGATGAAATATATGGTCTATCCTAGAGAAAGATACATGAGCTTTGATAAGAATATAAATTCTGCTGTTTTGGAGTATAATATTCTATATGTGTTTGTCAGGGTTATATTGTTTATCATATTATTCAAGCTTTCTGTTCCCATATTGATCCTATGTTCACAAAGTTCTATCCAGTGTTTAGAGTGGTGAATTGAAGTCTCCAAGTATTATTGTAGAGATGTCTATTTCTCTTTAATTTTGCCAGTGTTTGCCTCTTGTATTTGGGGCACACTGAATAGGTATGCAAATAATTATAATTTGTGATTTCATATTGGCAAATTGCTTCTTTTATTAATATATAATGCCCTTCTATGTCTCTTACAGTTGATTTGTATTTAAAATCCATTTTATCCAATATTATTATAATTACACCAGTTCTTTTGTGGTTAGTATTTGCATGGAATACCTTTTTCCAAACTTTCAGTTTCATCTTATTTGTGTCCTTGCATCTAAGCTGAGTCTCCTGTAGATAGCATATAGATGGCTGATTTTTTGTCCATTCTGTCAGTCTGTGTATTTGGATTGGCTGTTCAATCCATTGACATTTAATGTTATTTACTTCATCAATTTATCCTTTATCTTTCCCTTGTCATATTTTGCTATCATCAATCTTTTTTCCTTTTTAGTTACTCTTACCAATAATCTTCATTTCTACATTCTTTACCAAGTCTGTCTTTCCTTACTTTTCCTTTCAGGTTGCAGCTTACCATTTAATTTTCTTGTAAGTCCAGAATCTTGGTGACAAATTCTCCCTGTTTCTGTTTATCTGTGAAGACTTTAAACTCATCCTTATTTGAAGGACAATTTTGTCAGATAAAGAATTATCAGCTGACATATTTTTCTTTCAGTATCTTAAGTATAGCATACTACTTCTCACCTCCTTAGTTAGTTTTTATGAGGAATAGGCAATTAGGATTATTGAGCACCCCTTGTGTGTGATGAATTGCCTTTCTAATGCTGCTTTCAGAATTTTCTCATTAATGCTGGAATTTGTCATTAAGAACAGAATAGGTTTACTCAGGTTTATTCTGCTTTGAGTATACTGTGGTTCTTCTTTGATAGGTCTTTTATAATGGTTGGAAATTTTTCAGTCATTTTTTCCTCAAATATTCTTTTCTCCTCCATTTCCATTCTCTTCTCTTTCTGGGACACCCATAACTATATTTGTGTGTCTCAGGCTGTCATTCAATTCCCTGAGAGCCTGTTCAATTTTTTCCATTCTTTTCTCTGTCTGTTCTCCTGTCTTTTTAAATTCAGATACTCTGTCCTTTAATTCATTTATGTGTTCTTCTGCTGTTTCAAATCTGCTGTTATAAGCCTCTAATGTATTTATAATCTCATACATTGTGTCTTTCCTTCCCTAAGATCTATTACTTTTCTTTGCAATCTTTCAAATTCTTCATTGTATTCACCCTGTGCCTTCTTAATGTCCACAATCACTTTAACCATCTCAAAAATTTTTTTAAGGAAGTTTGTTTGGATACTCATGGTTAGTTGTCTCAAATTCTGTGTTTCATCTGAAGGTTTCATTTGTTTCTGTGTCTTAGAATGATTTGCAATGTTTGTTTGTGTCTCAGAATCTGATTTTCTGATTGGTTTATTCTGTGCTCAGTTACTCTCTTTAGCTTATGTCATTCTTAATTTTGGCTTTTTGCTAAAGTTCTTCTGTATCACTTGTTTTAACATATTTTGAAAGTTTACAATAGCTCATGCTTAACAAATCATACTTTTTCAGCTCTTCTTCATCTGACTCTTGCTGTGAATACATGGCATAATTTTTGGGATTGTAAAATTAGTGCATTTACCTCATCCCCAGGTGCAGGCTCCCTTTCCATTTCTCTTCCTCTGAGAATGTTAATCTCTTCTATTTGTTATTTTCTTAAGTTTACCTGTCTACATTTTAAATACTTCTTTCATTTTCTCTAGCTGCTATTATCTGGAGGACTAATTTTGCAAGGAGTGTCTACCTGGAGACTACCTTCTCAAATTAAATTTTCCAGCTAAAACAAGCCCAGGGACCAATGAAGAGACTGTAGGAGGATTCCAACATTCTCTGAGGAGATCCTAAAGGCTGCCAACCTTTACTTTGATGCCTCCCCATATCTTTGCTTTCCTAATATACCCAGTACCCAGCAGATAGTGCTCTTCATCCAGTTGTTCCTTGCTTCCCTAAGATGTCGCTGTGCTTGAATTGTGAGCTGACTTAGCTCCCCTTGTGGTGGGGTTGGCATTGAGGCTGTCATACTGTGGGGGGGATAACACTGTTGCACAGCTCCCAGATCCTGGGGTATGTGTTCTCTAATCAACTACCACAACCCTGTGCTGGGCCCCCTCTGGTGGCAGATGAATCTTCCCGATATTCACCAAGTGTATGTGTTCAGGCTTAGCCCTGCTTTCTCTACTGCCTGAGGAAAATTTGGGCTGGGACATGTGACCCTTTAAGGTAGGCAGGATGAATCTGCCTGCATTTCCCCTAGAGAGTACTCAGACTGGGTCCTGCTTTCTCTCCTGCCCTTTATGACTTGTCAGGACTGCTGCAGCCCTTGAAGGTGGATAGGGTGAATCTGCCCTAGCTCCCCAGAGAGAGTGTCCAGACTGTGTTCCACTTCCTCTTCTGCCTGGGAAATGTTGAAGCCTGGGCCAACAGCCATTTAAGATGGATGGGGTATATCTGCACTTGCTGCCCTGAGAAAGACAAAGCCTCACTTCCCCTCCTGTCTGAGGTGCATTAGACCTGGGACTGCCATGGTCATTTTAGGTGGATGGGGTGAATCTACCCTCTCTTCTCCAAGAAAGTGATCTAACTGCACCGAACTTCCACTCTACTGGGCAAGGAGTCTAAGAAGTGGAAGTCAGCATCTTTCTATCCTTGGCATGCTGAACTTGATTCTTATTGCCCAGGGAGTCTGTTGCATTTATCAACCAAACCTTGCTTAAACTATTGGTGGAGAAAGAGATAGGGCAAAGGCTGCTGGATTATTTGTGGCTGTGGTGGGTTTAAACTTCAACTGTGCTCAGAATTGGAAACTAGTCAGCCAAATTTGCTAATCAGTAGCCATGGTTGATGCCAGGCCACATTCCCTCTCCTGCTTTTGGGGAAGTGAGCTTTTGCTTCTAGCCAGAGAGTGGCTCCAAGGAGGCTCACCTAGCCAGTGGGAGATGGGCACCAGCCTATGAAACATGGAGGAATCTACTCACACATCTTAACTGCAGTCGTCAAACTCCTCCTTCTCCTCTTCCCTGGATGGAGTATGGTTTTCTTCTGGTGTCCAGAGTTCTCTAAAGAGTTGATCCAGACAGATCATGGCTGATTCTGGCCTACCTTGTGGGACAAGTTGATTTTTAGAGCCCCCAATTCTGTCACCATCTTGGATCTCTCTGCTTATTCACTATAATACCAGTTTCCTTTGTATTCATGATTGCTACATTACCCTTCCTCATTATTTTTTAAATTTTAATATGAACTTTTTTCATAATTACTTTTCTATCTCTGAATACTGTTATAGCTTTGTTTTTATTAACTGTAGGTGTGTCAAAAACAATCACTTTCAGGCATCTGATCTGTCTTCTTTTCACCAATTCCTAAACCCTTGTGCAAAGTACTCTTAAAAAATAAGACAAGAATAATAGTAATTTTTCTATTCACCACTAGAAGCATTGCTACTAAAACACAACATCCTTCAATGTATTTGTAGATATTCAGCCATATGTTATTTTTTTAAGATTTATTTATTTATTTCTCTCCCCTTCCCCCCCACCCCAGTTATCTGTTCTCTGTATCTATTTGCTGCGTGTTCTTTTTTTGTCTGCTTCTGTTGTTGTCAGTAGCACAGGAATCTGTGTTTCTTTGTGTTGCATCATCTTATTGTGTCAGCTTTCCGTGTGTGTGGTGCCATTCCTGGACAGGCTGCACTTTCTTTCATGCTGGGCAGCTCTCCTTATGGGCGCACTCCTTGCGTGTGGGCTCCCCTACGTGGGGACACCCCTGCGTGGCATAGCACTCCTCGCATGCATCAGCACTGCTCATGGGCCAGCTCCACACGGGTCAAGGAGGCCCAGGGTTTGAACTGTGGACCTCCCATGTGGTAGACAGATGCTCTAACCACTGGACCAAGCCCGCTTCCTGAGCCATATGTTATTGAATATCATGCTTATTTTTGTGGTGGACTTACATATTGGGTCAAAAAGCAGTTATGTTACAAAGCTATAAAAATCTTACTGTCTTCTCTTTTCTACTTAATGCTACCAGTCTATCTCTAGGTAGTTAAATTTTCTTTTAACTACCATTCACATAACAAAGTTCCTTCATGCCCCTCCCAGTCAATCTCCCCCACTTTTACAGACACAACTACTGTTCTCATTATTTCTACCATACTTTGGTTTTGTCATTTTTAGAATTTCACATTAATGAGGTCAATCAGTTTAAACCCTTTGTGTAAGGCTTCTTTCATTCAGCATAATGCATTTGAGATTAACCCATGTCACTACATATATCTGTAGTTTGTTGCTTTTTATTGCTGAATAGCATTCCAATCTATGGCTATACCACTGTTTTTTAATCTATTTTCCTATTGTTAAATATCTTGAGCTGTTTCCAGTTTTGGGGCTTATAAATAAGGCTACTTTATTAGAAAACCATTCTTGTACATATGTTTTTATTTTTCTTAAATACATACTTAGAATTAGAATTGCTGAGTAACAAGGGTGGTATATGTCTGGCTTTATAAGAAATAACTAGACAGTTAGCCAAAGTTTATGTACCATTTCATACTCCCACCAACATTTTATTAGAGTTATGGCTGCCTCATATCCTTGCCAACATTTGGTGTTGTCATTCTTTTTAATTTTAGTCATTCTGGTGGGTGTGTTCATGAACTTTTTAAAATACTTAATTTCAACTTGACTATAATTTTTAGAACTCCTCTTATGCAGATAAGCTTCACCAAACAATTAGATTTTAATGGTTTTCTAAGCATTCAGTGCATATGAATTTCATTCTCCAGATGGAATGCAAGCTGCTTGAGAAATGGGACTGCTCTCTGTCCCTGCTTTTATTTACTTTGTGGCACTTACAATTGGACAAGTCTCATAGGAATTGGTCAATGTTTTTTAATTGACCATTTAAAGACAGAGTTGAATGCAATACTGAGATAGAGGTGAATTTAGCCTAATATATGAATTATAATTATTTTGGAAGATTTTTGTATTGCACATTGAAGTATTAAAATTTCAAGTTGTCTTTACTTCATTCTTACCTTTCTCTAACTATAAACTCAAAAATATGTATTAGGAAATAAAATGCCAATAATAACTAAAACTGTAAGCAGGGACCCATCTTTGTTTCCTAAGGAGCTATTAATTCAGCCATATATTTTATTGTGTATACTGGTTATATTCCTCTATGAAGATAGATTCAGAAGGAGTAACAAATGAAAAAAGAAAGAACAAACAAAAGGAAGGAAGGAAGGAAGGAAGGAAGGAAGGAAGGAAGGAAGGAAGGAAGGAAGGAAGGAAGGAGTATTTACTGTTTCCTTCAAGGAAAAGAACATAATTTATTTTTGGAAAATTGGCCTTTCAAAAATTTGAATTCCAAAATTATTACAAATTAAGGTCTAGCTCTTTGTTGTATATATATTTTATGTTAATGAATAGCTTTATTATTATATTTTGGGAAATTATATTTTAAACAAATATCCTTATCTTCTATACCATAGATTGACTACCATTTTTTTCCCAAATTCTGCCTTCCACAAAACATTTTCTTCAGAAAAATCTAAGTTAAAGTTTTCAAAAAAAATCTGATTATCATATAGTAGATTCTTGGTAAATGCATTCTGAACTAAATTTAAATGAGTTCTAATGACTGGAGCTTAATATAGCTTAACAGATTGGCAGACACATTCAGCTGCTATGCCATATGGTTTAAGATGGCCTAAAGTAGTTCTTTCTTCAAAACAGCTGTGTATCCTCATAGCCAGCTACCTTTAGGTACGTAATCCTTCATAAGTAAAGCTTTAACCCCCAAACACAGTTTTAAGTCATACTAAAACACTGTCAATGGAGAGATAACCAAAACCTAACAACATCAAGAAGGACATCTATTTCTTGGGCGCAAGAAACTCAACAAACTGCACCGCATAATTGAAACTCATCCTTTTAGACGGTAATACAATCTTTAATATGGCTATTTCTTTCTTTCATTTCAGGCATTACTCTTTTAAAATGCCTGACCTAAAACAACAGAACTTTAATGTCACCCCTCAACAGATGGTTCAATTGATTTTGCAGAAGCTATGCCAACAAGAGTCCTAGGAGTGGACTAGGGGAGAGTGTAAACTACAAAGTAAACCATATCCGTGTGGTGTAGCAGTGCTCCAAAATGTATATGCCAAAGGCAATGAATGTCCCACTATGATGAAAGAGGTTGTTGATGTGGGAGGAGTGGGGTGAGGAGGGTAGAGTATATTTTTTAATGTAAAATTTTTAAAAATTAGAGAGAAAAAAAGTGTCCTAGGAGACTATTTTTATTACTTTTTTGGTCAGGATAATGAATATATTTACTGTTAATGAAAAATTTTTCTCAAGATGGTGCTGTTTCATACAAATCGATTTTAATGATTCATATTAATAAAGTATACTATTTATACAACGTGTACAATAAATGGTATTAATTTTTGTTGTTAACCTACTACATTTTTTCATCATTTTGAATAATTTATTTTCTCAGAAGTCCCTACTTTCAAAAGGATTCCATCTTTTGAAACTTTAAACTGAGTATAAATTAATTTGATAGAGATAGCAAAGACACATTAATGTTATTCAAAGTTGGACATACATACACCGATTTGTTTAATGGAGTGCCTAATTTTTATTACCTAAAAACCTCAGAGAGGTGGTTGTCATTTCTCCAAGTCTAGCAACCTCTTGTGATGAATCAATATTATTATTATTAGCTGACTTAAGCAAAACTTGTGGCATAACATCTCAACAAAATAAATGTTCAAAAGCATTTTTATAAATGTTAAATAATATTAATATTTATAATGGGTTTCTTCCATGACCCATTTTTTTCCTTTCTACAGCTTATATACTATTATTTTAGATAGGGAAATTGAATTAAGATGAGTCCAAAAAATCACTACAGATAGAGCCCCTTAACAGCCCATATAAAACTTTACTGAGAAATTAAGTTTATTACAGACATCTTCAAATAGGAGAGCAACTGGTTTCAAATTAAACAGCAGTTCTACCTCAGAAAGAAATAGAGGAAATGGGCACACACAAAAAAGGAATTCCTTTCTTCATCATTGGAGGAATCTTCACTCCTTTTGTGGAGCATACTGTGGTCAATAACGAAGTAATGAAAATGCTGTCTTTTTTTTTTTTCAGTCCTGTGTCCTGGAACCTAGAAAACAAGTGTCCATCAGTTAGTTAACACTCAATTAATACTAGTAAAATGAATGAATGAAGTAAGGAAATAGAAGGTACAGATACTGCCTTTGAAGAGCTTGATGTTTAAGCAAAGAATTAACAAAGATAACATGGGATCATCCATGTGGAATCTAAGCCCCCTCTCAATATAGAGGTGCAGTGGACATAACCATCCCATGGTCCACAGGATGGAGGAATAGAGTATGGATTAGAGTGGACTTACTGATATCCTATTCTGGAACTATTATGATTAGTAATGGAAGAAAATGTAGCATTGATGTGGAGAAAGTGGCCACGGTAGCTCTGAAGGTAGGGAGAGAAAAGAGATATGATGTGGGGGCATTTTCAGGACTTGGAGTTGTCCTGGGTGGTACTGCAGGGACAGCTGGTGGACATTGTATGTCCTGCTATGGCCCACTGGTTGTACTGGGGGAAAGTGTAAACTATAATATAAACCATTATCTGGGACGGCTTGCTCAGTCGGTAGAGGTGGGGTCTGGCTGCGGACGAGGGGTCGGTCCAGCTCTGGACGAGGGGTCGGTCCCGCTTGGGACGAGGGGTCGGTCCCACTTGGGACGAGGGGTCGGTCCGGCAGCAGACGAGGGATCGGTCTCACAAGGGGTTGCGCGGTTCGGCTGATGGGGTCGCCCGGCGAAGCCGGCGACGAAGGGGTCGCCCGGAGAAGCAGGTGATGAACTGGGGACAAGGGAGGCCAGGCCCTTGTCGGGGGCTCTCAGGACTGGAGGGTGCACGGCAGAAGAACTACTGCAGAGACAAGGTAAACACGCAAGTCCACTTTATTGAGGGAGAGGCAACAGTTTTACAGGGGCTGGGAAAGGCTGATTGGTCGAAGCCACACCCTGCTCTGATTGGTTGCCAGAGAAAGGTCAGTGGGAGGTGCTGGACGGGGGAGGAGTGGTGGTTAGGGATTGGCTTTCGCTGATGCTGGGGGAAGGGGCAGGGTTTAGGGATTGGTGGCTGCTGTTGCTGGGGTGGAGGGCAGACTGTATTTTTCTGCCCACGCCTGGCTGTTGCTGCTGTTGGGGGAAGGGAAAAGGGCAGACTGGAATTTTCCGCCCTGCGCTTGCGCAGGGAGAAAGAAGAAGAAGGGTGCCACCCCACAAGGCATCGTGTGGCGCCATCCGGGAGGAGGGGTGGCCGTGGTAGCATGGCTGCTGAGAAGGGGAGACCCGAGGGCACTCTGCACCCATGCCGAGCTTCCTTCAGGGGTGGCGGTGGGCCCGACCAACCACCCTATTATGCGGGCAGCAGTTTGGAATCGGCCTACCGCAGCCTCCGCCCCTCGCCAGGCCAGCAAACAACACTTCAGCCTGAGGGGTGACCGCATTTCCCTTCTTTTCAAATAAAGGCCAGGATGGCAGCAGTAGCAAGTAGCCGAGGCCCAAGAGGCAGCAAGCAATGAGGGAAGCAGGGCTGAAGAGGGAGGTGAGTATGCCGGGGATATAGATGTACAATTTGGGGGGCGGTATCTTGCCGTTGCAGGCAAGGGTGGCCAATGTCCAATTCTTGTTGATCTTGACGGCTATAAGAGCCATCTGCTGTTAGAAGTCCAGGATGACAGCGCGTTGCAGGTAGTTCATCTCTCCTTGGCAGCGAAGACATTGTAGGAGAGGATTACTTTTTCCTGCCAGAGGCTTACTGTCCAATTAAAAGGCTGATGGCTGGGGTTGGTGAGTGCAATGGGGAGTGTGAGGAAAAGAAGGGTGACGGTTTTGGACAAGAGGAGGCTTGGTGAAGTCATTATGGGAGGAAGATAAGGAGTAAAGCATAAAAGAGGATAATAAACAGAAAGGCGATGGAGAGTAGAATTCGTTGGCCGAGGTTCCAATCTTCCGGGGCGGTAGTGGCTAGACAGATGGCAGAAAATATTATCAAGAAAGCAAAGGTTATGAGGAAGAAATAAAGTATTAAAGGCTGTGGGGGAAGTGAGAAGATCATTTAGAGGATAGGGTTGAGAATGGTATGTTTAAGACAGAAGCTTTGTGGTTTGTAGGAGACTGCTTTATAAACGAAGGAGAATGAGGGCAGTAAATATAAGTGGTTTGTAGGAGACTGCTTTATAAATGAAGGAGAATGAGGGCAGTAAATATAGTAACGATAGATAGGAAGATGACAGTGAGAAGGAGTCTTTGTTTAAGGTTCCAATCGTCCAGCACAACAGTGGCTAGGCCGATAGCAAGGGGTGTTGCTAAATAGACAATGGCTGCAAAGACAAAATCATCTTCTGTTTCCTTAAGAATAACTTTTCTTTAAATACTTAGTAGCATGCAATATTAGAAACCGTTTCCTAAAAGCAAGTTGGCAGGGGAGCTTGGTTGCTGTTAATCTTTCCTGTTATAAAATTCAGTTTTATATATATATATATTTAAGAATGACCTTTTGGAATTAGCCATTTAATGCCTTAATGTAAACAATGCTTTATTAAACCTTTTATTATTATTTATAACCATATAGACTATTGAAGATAAATTTTATCTTTACAGAACACATTCCCTTATGTAAAATTATCACAATACCTTTTACACTTGCCACATGCAAATTAAGTTTCAAGAATTTATGAAAAATTAGCCATCCTACTTTAGGACAAAATACATCTTTTCACAAAACTTATTACATTTCAGTTAGCATTTTTACAAACTTTTAACCTTTTTAATATTCATATAAGTTTTACATTCTTTATATTATCCTGTGAAGAAAAACAAGTTATTCATTTAATCTAGGCAAGAACAACTTTTTATGAAGACGTAGAGTTAATTTTGTTAATTAAGACTTACAATTTTTTTTAATTGTAGATATCTTATTAACATTTAAACTTAAGTATTAATATAAGCGCTTATTTAATTTTTGGCCATTTGAATAGAGCTCTTTTAAAGATTTCTAGTAATTTATATTTACCATCCGGAGGTATCACAATATACGTTGACATTGAACGAACAGACAGACAAACACAGAACAATTACAACACATCAACAGAAATATATAATTTATTTACAGTTGACTCATAATTCTTACTTTCTTGGTATAGCTGCTTTTAAATCCTTTTTTATATAGCATATCATAGATTATACCCTTCAAGATTTCTTCTGGATTTCATGTTGCCTGTAATAAGCCAGGAGGGAATCTTTTATCTTCCTGCTCCACAGCAGAAGTGACCCTATCTATAAGGCGAGTGTAGGTATCTGGGTCCCAGAGCTGACACGTGGTAAGCCATGGATTAAAGGGGAGAAGAAGGTCCCAATATACTTGGAGCTGTTTGAAAGAGATCTTACACCGGTGAGTGTCTAGGAGACCGGCGAGGGCCCGAACTTGTGGGGCTTGCTTAGCAGATAGGATGTTACCCATTGCTAATGGCCTTTTGGAGCCGATAAGAAAAGGGGCCCTTACCTTGAGAGCGTGGCGATGGGAGCCGAGGTGCGCGGTGAGACGAGGGGTCAGAGCCGGTGGGGCTCCGACGGTGGTCGTGGGCCAAGAGAAGGCCCCGACGAGGGGAGGGTGGAACGACGAGCAGTGGAGCAAAGCAAAGGGGAGCAAGCGCAGAGGGGAGGAGGCAGAGGTGAAGGCAGGGGTGGAGGTGCTCAGGCACGCGCTCCTGAGAGTTTTATTGGTGCCTCTTAATCATAGCGGGTCGGTATAAGCCCCTGACATGGAAGGAGAAAGCCATCCAGCGATTCTCCCAGACCGCCGTGGATCGTATGAGGTCACCAAGGTTCAGGAGGAGCAATGCAGAGCGAAAAGATAGGGGTGAGAAGAGAGGAGGGCGTAGGGCTGTGGGAGGGTTACTTCAGACGTGCAAGCGCACGCTCCCGAGAAATCCAAGGCTCCTCTTAATCATAGTGGGTCGGTATAAGCCCCTGACATGGAAGGAGAAAGCCATCCAGCGATTCTCCCAGACCGCCGTGGATCATATGAGGTAGCCAAGGCTCAGGTAGCAGCAATGTTGCACGAGAGAAGTCCCAAGGTGAGAAGGGGGGGGGGGGCGCCAGGTTATGGAGTGAGGCTGTGGTGGAGTTACCTGGCCCCACGTTGGGCGCCAACTGCGACGGCTTGCTCAGTTGGTAGAGGTGGGGTCTGGCTGCGGACGAGGGGTCGGTCCAGCTCTGGACGAGGGGTCGGTCCCGCTTGGGACGAGGGGTCGGTCCCACTTGGGACGAGGGATCGGTCTCACAAGGGGTTGCGCGGTTCGGCTGACGGGGTCGCCCGGCGAAGCCGGCGACGAAGGGGTTGCCCGGAGAAGCCGGCGACGAAGGGGTCACCCGGAGAAGCAGGTGACGAACTGGGGACAAGGGAGGCCAGGCCCTTGTTGGGGGCTCTCAGTACTGGAGGGCGCATGGCAGAAGAACTACTGCGGAGACAAGGTAAACACGCAAGTCCACTTTATTGAGGGAGAGGCAACAGTTTTATAGGGGCTGGGGAAGGCTGATTGTTCGAAGCCACACCCTGCTCTGATTGGTTGCCAGAGAAAGGTCAGTGGGAGGTGCTGGACAGGGGAGGGGTGGTGGTTAGGGATTGGCTGTCGCTGTTGCTGGGGGAGGGGCAGGGTTTAGGGATTGGTGGCTGCTGTTGCTGGGGTGGAGGGCAGACTGGATTTTTCTGCCCACGCCTGGCTGTTGCTGCTGTCGGGGGAAGGGAAAAGGGCAGACTGGAATTTTCCACCCTGCACCTGCGCAGGGAGAAAGAAGAAGAAGGGTGCCACCCCACAAGGCATCGTGTGGCGCCATCCGGGAGGAGGGGCGGCCGCGGAAGCATGGCTGCCGAGAAGGGGAGACCCGAGGGCACTCTGCGCCCATGCCGAGCTTCCTTCAGGGGTGGCGGTGGGCCCGACCAACCACCCTATTATGGGGGCAGCAGTTTGGAATCGGCCTACCGTGGCCGCCGCCCCTCGCCAGGCCAGCAAACCACACTTCAGCCTGAGGGGTGACCGCAATTATCCATGTGGTGCAGTAGTGCTCAAAAATATATTCACCAAATGCAATGAGTGTCCCATGATTGTCAATATGGCAGAAGTGGGGTGAGGGGATTGGGGGTATATGGGGACCCCCTTTTTTTAATGTAACTTAAAAAAATAAAGACAAAAAAGATAATATGGGAAATAACTGAATTATGAAATTGCCCAAGAATGAATGAGCAGACTCAATTTATCTCCCTAGTTTCCCTTGTCTCTTTCTGATACATTCATATTAAAATACATGTGAAGAGGTTGAATTAAGCAAATGACAAAGGATATGTAATTGTTATTGATGTTTATGGCATTTCTCAACCCAGCTTACATCCGTTTGCCAAGATACTGACTGACTCAAAGTTAAAAGGTCATAGGTTACAAAGTTTTGATGAATCTAGATTTCCTAATGCTTTTCCTTACTTTCTGTCTAAATACTTTGGCCTAGATTTTTTTTCTTAAAGGATGGGAATTGTGGGGTGTCATACATGATACTTAATTAGATTCACAATGTTCCAAATCATAATGCATGTAGTAACCATGTTGCTTTCTTTGAATTACAGAGAGATGACAGCATTGTTATAATACAATCCTCAGATTATAAGCCTCTACTCTTACAGTGGCTGGCAGCCTGGAGCTACCCATGGAGACACTCTTATTGGCACACTTGGCAGCACTTTCAGATTACTACAGTTTCCAGATCTTATCTGTATATTGGGGAAGGAGGCATAGAGATTGGAGGGGCCATGTAGCAGTTTGATATGATTCATGAATTCCAAAAATAGATACAGGATTATGTTTGTAAACCTATCTGTGCCTGGATGTGATGAAATTACGATTAATGCTTTGACTGGGCCATGTTAGTAGGGTGTAGAGCCTCAAAGAGGGTGGGGGTTCAAAGATAAAAGATATGACAAGGACAGAGTTTGAGTTTTTTGTTGCTGGAATTTTGAGCTGGAGGCTGGGAAGTGAACACACAGGAGAAGAATGCAGAGGAATAGAGATGAGTCCTTAGAAACCAGTAGAAGCTCCAGGAAGAGAGACAGAGTTGATCACCTGATAGTCTATAGCTGGCCTTACAGAGAGAGGCAAAGCCTTAGAGAGCATCATAGTCTACAGCTGACCTTGTGGAGAAAACAGAGGAGCTGAGCCTGGAGAGAGATGGATCTCAGGACAAGGAATGCAGGAAGCCTGATCTCTGGTAGTTATTGGCAGCCATCTCATTCCAACATGTGTCAAAAGACTTTGATGAGGGAGGTAATGTATACTTTATGGTCTGGTAACTGTAATCTTCTACCCCAAATAAATACCCTTTATAAAAAGGGTTTCTGGTTTCTGGTATTTTGCATCAGCACCCTTTGTTGACTAATACAGGCCATATTTCCATTTCCCTCATTTAGTTTTCAAAATGGTGGGATGCCAAATAGAAGACAATGAGCAGACAGAGTAAATATATGAGAAATTCTACATTACCTAGTGCTGAAGGGATTCTTCATATAGGAATTCCCGGAGAACAGAAAACTTGTCTTATTATTGCTTTAACTTCACCCTTTGGAATGTGCCAGGCACAGAGTAGGTTCTCACCAAATATTTGTGAAAGATGAATTCTACATTAAATTGTTAAAATTGAGGCAAGCAGTGTTCAAGTGTGAGGAAGAGTTACATGATTTCAGTTTTTATATAGGGAGAAAATGAGTGGGTTAGCTTGCAGGCAGCTGAAACTGTGGCTAGGGAATATAAGGTGAGGCCTGGAAGAAATTATTTATATGTAAGGAAACAATATCAAATGATTTTCCCAAACGGGATGTTTTTGAGAGTAAAAGAAGATATTACAAATAAATAATTATTCCAATATGACATGTTTAAATTAGAACTGCCTTTGGCAAACTGGGATTCATGCTTACACATTTTACAGATCAGTAAGTAACCTGAGTAAAGGATTGGTTGATGAAAATGCAGTTTGAGAAAGATTACTATACTTACCATAATAGATATAGACTTTATTTCTGAGAAAATGGAAGAGAGAGACTAGAAGCCAGAAGACTTGCTAAATTTTTCATTGTTCTAATCTAGATATGAAGCAATATATGATAGCTATAAAAGCTGGGTAGAAAGTATAGATCAGAAAGAATTTGTGAAGAATCGAACAGAATCAATTAGTGAAGTAATATAAATTTTCAGTCATAATACTGCTTACATTGTTATTTTAAAAATATATAAAATGCAGGCTCTGATAAATTCTGAGCTCAAATGAACCTGCCACATACCTCCTAGCTCTTTTTAGCATTGGAACACTTACTTAACCTCTCTGACCCTCAGCTACCTAATGTAACTGAAGGTAAATCATTCAAAGAAGCTTTTTCATATTCCCAGACCACTCTGAATTTTCAAATTTGATCACTCAGAACTTGTATTTTTTTTTCTTTCTTTTTAGCCCAGGAAGTTTTGAAGACTCATTGAAAATGTCTTAAAAAATATAAAAAAATCTTTCATGAAGATACAGTAAGATGATTGGATTTATGCCTAGAATTTGTTTTCAAGGGATATCACTTCTCATTGCATCTTTTTTTTTTTTGAGGTTCTTATGGGAACATAGTAAAGAACTCAGAATACCTGTGCTCCATTTTTTTCTTTGTATTCTTTTTTTAAAATTAAAGTTAATAGATCACAAGGAATGTTACATTAAATAACATTAAAAAAAACAAAAAACATAAGAGATTTCCATATATCCCACTCCCCACCCTCACCAAATCATTACTGTAAATTGTACTTTTGAAGATCACAAAAAAATGTTACACTAAAAAATATAAAAGGTTCCTGTATACCCCCAATCCCCACCCCCCTCCTCCCACCAACAAACTCCCTCATCATTGTGGAACACTCATCACACCCGTTGGACACATTTTGGGGCACTGCTGTACTACACAGGTAATAGTTTACCCTGTAGTGCACACTCTTCCCCAGTACATTCAGTGGGTTATGGCAGCATAGATAAAGTACAGGATCAGACTCTGCAATATCATTAAGGAAAACTCGAAATTCCAAAAGTGCTCCGACACCACATCTCTTCTACCCTCTCCCTGCCCTCAGTAACTACTGTGGCCACTTTCTCCACCTTGATGCTAAAATTTCTTCTATTAGTTATCAAAATAGTTTTGTAGTAGAATATCAGTAAGTCCACTCTAGTCCATATTTTATTCCTCCATTCTGTGAACCCTGGGATAATGATGTTCTCTCCACCTTTAGATCAAGAGGGGCTTAGATTGCACATGGATGATGAATGCAATTTCTCTGCTTATAGTTGTAAGTACACTTTTTAAAATTTTATTTTATTTATTCATTTCTTAAAAAAATATTACATTCAAAAAATATGAGGTCTCCATTCACCCCCACTGCCCCCAACCCACCACTTGCCCCAAAGTAACACTCTCCCCCATCATCATGATACATCCATTGCATCTGGTGAGTACATCTCTTGGCATTGCTGCACCCCATTGCCAATGGTCCACACCATAGACAACACTCTTCCACGTTCCATCCAGTGGGCCATGGGAGGACATACAATGTCGGGCAATTGTCCCTGCAGCTCCACCCAGGACAACTCCAGGTCCCGAAAATGCCTCCACATCTCATCTCTTCCTCCCTTTCCCTGCACCCAGCAGCCACCATGGCCACTTTTTCCACACCAATGCCACATTTTCTCAATTATTAACCACAATATTTCATGAATAGAATATCATTAAGTCCACTCTAATCCTTACTGTATTCCTCCTTCCTGTGGCCCTTGGCTTGGTTGTGTCCATTCCACATCTATGTCAAGAGGGGGCTTAGATTCCACATGGATACTGGATGCAATCCTCCTGCTTTCAGTTGTAGGCACTCTAGGCTCCATGGTGTGGTGGTTGACATTCTTCAACTACATGTTAGCTGAGTGGGGTAAGTCCAATAAATAAGAGTGTAGGAGCTGAAGTCCATTGAGGTCAGGGCCTGGCTATCATATTGTCAGTCCAGAGATTCAAATCCCCTAGATATATCTTAAACCCCAGCACCAAATACAATTCCAGTAAAGTAGCATGAAAGCCTTGTGAAAAGAGATCCCATCTGAGTCCAGCTCCATCATGCAGAAACACCAACTCCAAAGAAGGGCCAACTGACATGGCAGTGAACTCCATCTGCCATGACCATAAAACCTGTGGGTCTCTTTAGCCCTCAAAAGAACCAATACCTGGGGTTGTATCTACTTTATCTGTCTCTGAGACTCTGCTCAGGTGTGCATAAGGGCAATCCTTCCAACAACCTCCAGACTCTTTTTTAGAGACTCATAACCATATAAACTCATTTGTCCTTTCCATTTCCCCCTTATATTAGGTCAAACAGCATTTTTAACTCCTGTTATTATATGTAGACAGAGATATTCTGCTGGTCCGCCTTGAACCTTTAATTCAAGGTCATTTTCTAGTTATGTCATCAGCTGGTACTTGGTAGTGATCCCTCAGTGCCAGGGAGGTTCATCCCTGGGTGTCATGTCCCACACTGGGGGGAAGGCAGTGCATTTACATGCTGAGAGTTGTAAACACTCTTGATTCCCTGGTGTGGTGGTTGACCATCTTCACCTCCCTGTTAGCTGACTTGGGTAAGACCAACAAACCAGAGAGTAGGGGTCACCAATCTGCTGAGGCTCAGGGCCCAACTGGCACATGGGCAGTCTAGAGATTCAAGTCTCGTGAGTAAGGACCATCCCTAGCACCAACCACAGGTTCAGTACAAGTGATGGAAGAGGCATGTGTAGAAAAGTCACATCTGGGCATTGGTGTGGAGAAAGTGGCCATGGTGCCCACTGGGGGTAGGGAGTGGGAGGAAGAGATGTGATATGGGGGCATTTTCGGGACTTAGAGTTGTCCTGGGTGGTGCTGCAGGGACAGTTACCAGACATTGTGTGTCCTTCCATGGCCCCCTGGTTGGACTGTGTGTGTGTGTGGGCTATGATGTGGACCATTGACCATGAGGTGCAGTGGTGCTCAGAGATGAATTCACCAAATGCAATGAATGTCTCATGATGATTGAGGAGGCTGTTGTTATAGGGGGAGGAGTGGGGTGAGGGGGTGGGTGGTATATGGGGACTTCATATTTTTTGAATGTAAAGTTAAAAAAAATAAAGACATAAAAAAGAAAAGTCACATCTGAGTCTAGCTCCATTTTATTCAGGAGCACATATTCTAAAGTAGGGCCCTCTGACAAGGCACAGAGCTCCAAATCCATCTTCCATTACTATATACCCTGTGGATCTCCATAACCTTCTGGAGAACCAGTACCTAGGGTTGTATCTATTTTGGCTTTTTCTGGGGTCCTGCTGAGGTGTGCTTAAGTTTGAACCCTCTGATGACCTCCCTACTCTTTTTGGAACTTGCATCTTTCCTAAATCAGTAAGCATTTCTGCCAGAAACCAAAAAATAATAATTTTTCAATTTGAAAGATTTTTAGTTCCTCCTAGTAACATTTTCAGAAAGACAGAAAAGTATGAAACAAAAATATTTCAATAGGAAAAATCCCAGATATACCCAATAACTTTATTGCCCCTTTTCTCCAACTCTGACAAATCCTCCCCCCTTGTATCAGACAACTGACACAGGCCTTACAACCTGTGGCTTCCACTCTTCCCTATCAATACTACATCTTCCTGAAGGCTCTAGCACCTCTGATTTTCTACCCTATTTCTCATTCATAGTACTGGTTTCAACTGCAATCCTGATGACAGATCATAGCTCCACTTTCTTCCCTCTATACTTACAAATAAATATTTTGCCAAAACTTTGTAAAATGTAAGATTGTTTTCTAATCACTCCCTCTCACTTTTGTTTTTGCACACTTGCCTTATGGAGAATTTGTTACATTTTTCAATTTAAAGAACATTTATGTACAAGAAACACCACTAGTATAGAGATCAGTGAAGAACAATGGATTCTTGAAAGCACACATATGCCAGGAGCCTTATATTTTTTCCACAGCAGAAATTGAAACACTTCTGGGTTGTTTAAATTACTGCTAATTATATTTACAGCCTTTTAAAAACAATAAATATCTTTACTGCACTTATTATGGGCTCAAGAAAATGCTTTAAACCTTGAGTTCTGATGTAGTATCTCCTGTCCTAAAAGCAATGAAGCTTTTCAAGAGAGAGAGCAAAACAAAATACATTCTGAATAGGTAACTTATGTTTTCTTAATTTTATTGCAGTTTTGCTTCATATATTTTACTAAGTGTAATCTTTATATGTAAAAAATGATTATATAAAAGAAAGTACTGTTTTCATGAAGTAAAAAATTATTTTATACCCTAAAATACAAAGGAGTGTAAATCAAGAAAGCAGCTTAGTATGTGTTTGATGGCTGTGAAATGATCTGTTTAGTTTTCTATTACAGACCAGGAGACTACACTGCCCTGGCCCACCAGACCCAGTCTGCGGAGTAGCCAGCTTCTCATTAGGGGGTCCTGTGACTCAGAATGCCTACACAGCCTGCAATAAATAAAGCACATTTAAAACCTCATGTACACAAACAGCCTTCCATTGTGAAAGCAGTATTATAAAAAGGTTTTCATTCCTTGAAACATTATTGGAGAATGAAAACAATTTCTGGCTAAACCCTGAAAAATGAGTTTATCGTTTTTGGCCATATGGGAGAGTATAAGCACACATGTCCAGATAGCCAAATTCATTCATATTGGTCCGGATATACTAATTCATCAGCTCTTTGGAGGGAAAGCCCAAGCTGAGCTAAATAAAAGATTAAAAAATACAGTCTACACAGCATGGATTATAGTTTATCTTGTAGTTTACACTCTCTCCCAGTCCATTCAGTGGGTTATACTCATCAAATGCAATGAATGTACCACACTAATGAAAGAAGTTGTTGATATGGGAGGAGTGGGGGGTGTGGGGCGTGGGGTATATGGGAATCTCTTATATTTTTAATGTAACATTTTGTGTGATCTATGTATCTTTTTAAAAGATAATAGAAAATTGGAAAATAAGTGCAGTCTAATTACTTCAGGGGAGATGTAGAGTGAACTTGACCTCAGCTCTTAACGGAATTCCACAATAACTTTAGTGAATAATCATTTGTGATTGGCACATGCATTGCCTACAAATCTTCTGCAAAGGGGTGATCCTTTTAATCTTCTCACTTAATCTTGTTTATCTATTTGCTGAGCAGATTCTGTGTGTGTGTGTGTGTGTGTGTGTGTGTGTGTGACTCTATCTCCATAGTATACAAATAAATTTAGGTTCATTAGGTTGAGATTATTGCAGATTCCAAACTACTAGAGTTTGTGTTAGTGAGATTTTACTGTCTGTGGTACAGGACAGACACAGGCAGTAAAGAATAAAGTATGTACCACCTTACTTCAGGTTCCAAGTCATTCTATTTGTTTTCCTCACAAGCAGTGCCGTAAAGACACCCTGTAATATAAGGGTCAACCTATTCATCTATTTCAGGCATTTTCCTGTGTGATAGAAATTTTGTGATCTGAATTTTCCTGAGCATTTTTAGATATCAGAAGTACAGTATGCCTGATGATAATTTTCTGTCTTGAGGTGGTTAACTACTAGAATTATGTTTTTAATGAACACCAGTAACTAGAAGAGGTAGCACAAATTATATTTATGATACTTTTCTAGTCTGTAAGAGAAATGATTCAGAAAAGGCTGAAGAGTAGGTGGCACTCATATATGAGACATGTTTGAAAGAAAAAAGAATTAGAGAAATTAGTAAGGGAAAAAATAAATTTTAGTGAATTGTGCCCCTTTTTACCACAGACTTGTAGAACTGGAACAACATTAAAAGCAAATATAATGTTAGAGTTGAATGGAGACTTATAGATCATCTAGTGAAATCCAACTGCTTTATTTTACAGACTGGGAAACTAAAGACAGAGGAAGAAAGTATCTATCATAAGTTTACACTGCTTGCTAATAGGAGAAACAGTTTCCTGTTTCCAGCATGGCTCTTTATAATATGTTGTTGCTCTTCTTGCTGTATTATCCTTAGATGCAGGTTGATTTACTCTTATCCCTCAGTTCACTGTATCATAAATGGTCCTCCCAAGTTTCTTTGAATTCATTTATTCATTTCCTTCTATTCCCATTTCTTACTCTCACTCTACAATGCCCATAGACAACCATTCTATTGTGTTACTATGTGTGTTCTTGCAAAATATGCATTTTTGCATATTTATTCATTCATTTTAATGTGTTTAATAATATTGTGTTACATTTCATTTTATTTATTTCTTGATTTTTTTCACTCAGCCCTGTTTTAAGATCCATCCATGTTTCTATGTGTATATTTAATACACCGCTTCTCACTGCTACCTGCTTGACTCCATTTCTGTACCCATCACATTTTTTTCTCTCCACTTTCCCAGATCTTGCTTCACAGAATATCCCCATCTCACATCCAACACAAATAATGCTGCAATGAACCTTCTCATTTACTATTTTTATGGACCAGAAAAATAATTTATTTGGGATGGAAATTACATGTATTTATATTTAACTGAATATATTTACTTTGAAAAATTATTTCAGGTTGGCTATATCAGACTATAATTTCACTAAGAGATCATCAGTACACCCTATCCCGTATCCATATCAACATTTGACATTATCAGACTTAAAAATTTTGCCCAATCTAATAGATATATAGTTATTTATTAACATTTATTATATAATTAATGACTTTATATATCTTTTCATATGCTTATTAGGATTTTTGGATTTATTCTTTGCACATTTCCTTTCCAAACCTTAGCCCAATTTTCTACTGAGATTGTATTTTTTCTTGTTGATGAATGAGTTCTCTGTATATTTTATTTATTGATCCCATATTGATTATAGGCAGTGCTAATATCTTCTATGATTCAGTCATCTGCTTATTAAATATTAAATTGTGTTTTCAGTGACTAGATATCTGTAATTTTGTAGTAATCTGATTAAACAATTACATAAGTTATGATTTATGTTCACTAAGTGCTAAGAATTTCTTGCATACCCCTAGGTCACATACAAAGATATTCTCCTACATTCTCCTTCTCTTTTTTTCCATCTATTTAAAGCATATAATTGAATGGTTATTATTTTATACAAAAACATATGTCACCAACACCAGAGTCTGTATTAGAATATTTTTATTAACTCACAAAGAAAAAATCCACTCTACCTAATATCCTCCTATTCTTCTACCTCCCATTTAGCTGCAATAAACAAAAAATCTACTTTTTATCTCTATAGTTATTAGTATTCTTGGCATTGATATTGAAGGAAACAAATTGTATTACAATTCATGACTAGCTTCTTTCACTTACATTGTTTTCAAGGTTCATCCATGCGATAGCAAGTATCAATACTTCATTTCAATTTTGTAACAAAATTAATTATTTGTGTGACATTTGTATAACACAACATCCTAATTTTAAACATTTATATGTGTATAATTGAGGGTTATTCATTGAATTCACAATTGTGTTCTAGAATGACCAACAAACATGGCCAAATTTTTCACTGCATCAGAGTATTTTTACCTATGAAGAAATCACTCTCAATCTGATCCTTAATGAGGAAACCACTAATCTATTTCCTGTAAATAAGAATTATCATCTTCTAGGCATTACATGTAAGTGAAATCATATATTTTCCCTTTTTAATTGACCTATTTAATTCAAATGCACATTTCAATGTTCATCCATGTTATAGCATATGTCCTCTCTTTGTGCAAGTCACTGATATTCTATTGCGTATAGCCATTTGTTTATCCATTCATCTGTTGATAAAAATTTGAATTGCCTAAAACTTAACTTTTGTAAATGATGCTGCTATGAACTTTGCTGAACAAATATATATTGGAATCCTTTCTTCACATTTTGGGGATATATCTAGAAGTGGAATTGTAGATTCACATGACAGCTTTTTATTCTAATAATTTGAGGGCTTTAATGTCTGTTTTTCAAAGCATCTTGATTATTTAATATTCCCACCAGCAATGTAATAGGGTTGCTATTTCTCCATATACTCTTGAATACTTGTTGCTCTACTATTTCTTTTCTTTTTTCTTCTTTATTTTTTTAATGGTACATTAAAAATTATGAGGTACCCAAATACCCCCACTCCTCTCACCCAACTCCTCCCACATTATCAACAACCTCTTTCATCATCATGAGACATTAACTGCATTTGGTAAATACATTTTGGAGCACTGCTGCACCACATGGATAATAGTTTACAATGTAGTTTACACTCTCCCCCAGTCCACCCAGTGTACTGTCACAGGACATACAATGTCCAACATCTGTTCCTGCAATACCACCCAGGACAACTCCAAGTCCTGAAAATGCCCCCACATCATATCTGTTCTTCCCTCACCTACCCTCAGCAGGTACCATGGGCACTTTCTCCCTGTAAGTACCACAATTTCTTCCATTACTAATCACAATAGTTCCACAGTAGAATATCAGTAAGTCCACTCTAATCCATACTCTATTCCTCCATCCTGTGGACCCTTGGATGGTTATGTCCAATGCCCTTCTACATCAAGAGAGGGGGTTTAGATTCAACATGGATGATGGATGCAATTTTCCTGCCTGCAGTTACAGGCATTCTTGGCTCTCTGGTGTGGTGGGTGACTTTCTTCACCTCCCTGTTAGCTGGCCAGGGTAAGTCCAATAAACCAGAGGATCGGAGTTGCAAGTCTGCTTAGGCTCAGGTCCTGGCTCTCACATGGACAGTCCAGAGATTCAGGTTTCCTGAGTATACCCCAATCTCAGTGCCAACCACAGGTTTGTTAAAAGTAACAGAAGAGGCATGTGTAGAAAGGTTACATCTGAGTCCAACTCCATCACTCTCAGGAACACAAACCAAAATATGGCCAAATGACATGGCACTGAACTCCAGAGCCATCTGCCATGACCACAGAACCTGTGGGTCTCTGTAGCCCTCAGGAGAACCAGTACCTGGGGTTGTATCTTTGGCTTTCTCTGGGACCCCGCTGAGGTGTGTGTAAGTGTGATCCTTTGGATGACCTCCCAGCTCTTTTTTGGAGACTCATAGCCATTCCCCAATGGAACAGCAACAATCCCCCAAGTGCAATCCAAAGACCAATAAAGAAGGATGTTCCAACAATGAGCCCTTGATTCTGATAACTATGCTTATGAGCCTGTGCAATTGAAATATGAACTAGGTCTAGAGGTGCGAGGTCCCTAAGAGTTTCCTCTTGAGAGCCTCCATGTTGCTCAAATGTGGCCACTCTCAAAGCCAAACTCAGCATGTAAATGCATTACCCTCCCCCAGTGTGGGACATGACTCCTGGGAATGAGCCTCCCTGGTGCTGAGGGATTACTACCAAGCACCAGCTGATGATGTAACTAGAAAAAGGTCTTGAATAAAAGGGTCAACTCAGACCAGCAGAGTGTCTCAGACTACATGTAATATCAGGTGTTAAAAACTCCTTTTTGACCTTGAATAAAAGGGAGAAATGGAAAGGATAAATGAGTTTATATGGCTATGAGTCTCCTAATTTTTTATTCTACCCTTCCTTGTGGGTGTTAAATGGTATTTTACTGTACATTTACTTCTAATAACTTTATAGTTTAACTTTTTGTATTTGGTTTTAATACACCTGGTGTTCACTTTTGTATGTAATGTTAGGCACAGTCTTAGGTTTTTCTTTTTTTTTATATTTTTTAACTTTTACTATTGAAATAATTATATGTTCATAAGCATTTTCAAAGGTAGTATGAAGAGATCCTGTTTACTTTAACCCAGCTTTCCCCAGGGGTAACATCTTGCATAACCTTAGTACAATATTACATGAAGAAAATTTACACTTGTACAAGCCATAGACCTTATCCAGATCAGTTTTATAGGCAATCATTCATTTGTGTATGTGTATAGTTCTATGCAAATTTATCACATATGTAGATTTGTTTAACAAACACCACAATAAAAATACACATATATTAGGTCTATTGTTTTAGAGTATCATTCAAGTCTTGTTTTCTAACATTCCTCATGCTACCCTTAACCGCTCTTCCCTGTTCTTAACACTTGAAAACCATTTATCTGTTCTCCATATCTATAATTTTGCAATTTCAATAGTCATTCTATTATAGAAATGGAATCATTCAGTATGCAGCCTTTCAAGTTTGACTTTCTTTAATAAGTATAATATTCTTGAGATCCATCCAAGTTGCTATGTGCATCAATAATTTGTTGCTTTAGTAATGCTAACTACCACATAAAAGAGATAACAAAAGTGCAGAATTATATAACTATTGAAACCGTTATGAGCTTTTGTTTACACATTTTTGAGTAGTTTTGTTTTCTTTTTGTAAATTTTTATTTTTTTTGAAGATACATAGATCACAAAAAAATGTTATATTAAAAATTATAAGAGGTTCCCACATACCCAACACCCCAACCCCCACTTCTCCTACATCAAGAACTTCTTTCATCATTGTGGCACATTCATTGCATTTGGTGAATACATTTTGGAGCACTGCTGCACTGCATGGATTATAGCTTCCATTGTAGTTTACACTCTCCCCCAGTACTTTCAGTGGGTTATGGCAGGATATATAATGTCCAGCATCTGCCCCTGAAATATCGTTTAGGACAACTCCAAGTAAAAAAAAAATGCCTCCACATCGCATCTCTTCTCCCCTCTGCCTGCCCTCAGCAACTACCATGACCACTTTCTCCAGAGCAATGCTACAGTTTCTTCCATTACTAGTCACAATAGTTCTATAGTAGAATACCAGTAAGTCTACTCTAATCCATATTACATTCCTCCATCCTATGGACCCTGGGATGGTGATGTCCACTCCACTTCTATGTCAAGAAGGCAGTTAGGTCCCTTGTGGTTGATGGATGCAATTATTCTGTTTGGAGTTGTAGAAACTCTTGTTTCCCTGGTGTGATGGTTGACATCTTCACCTCCTTTTTAGCTGACAAGGGTAAATTCAATGAACCAGAGAGTAGGTTTTGCAACTCTGCTGAGGCTCAGGGCCCAGGTGACACATGGTCAGTCCAGAAATTCAAGTCTCCTGAGTATACACCAACCCCAGAACCAACCATAGGTTCAGTAAGTGACAGCAGAGGCATGTGTAGAAAGATCACATCTGAGTCCAACTCCATCACACTCAGGAACACAAGTTATAAAGTAGGGCCCACTAACATGGAACTGAACTCCAGAGCCATCTGCCATGATTGTATAACCTGTCTCTGTAGTTCTCAGCAACACCAATACCTGAGGTTACATCTACTTTGGCTGTCTCTGGGATCCTGCTGAGGCACACATAAGTGTGACCACTCTGATGAACTCCCGATTCTTTTTGAAGACTCTTAGATATGTTTTCAAATTCCTTGGTTCTACACCTAGTAATGGAATTGCTGGAACTTATGGTAATTATATTTTTAACTTTATGAAGCCCTACCAAACTGTAGTATAAAGTGTTTGCATAATTTTTCTGTCCAACCACCAATGTATAAATCATCCATGTTCACCACATCACTCCCAGCATTTGATGTTATCATTACTTTTATTTGAGATATTCTGATAAGTTTGCAGTTGTATTTCATCATTATCTTTTTAAAAGTTTTTTTGTTATTTTTTAAATATACTTAGATTACGTAAATGTTACATACAAAATTGGGGGATTCCCATATAACCTGCTACCTACCCCTCCCACACATTCCCACATTAACAACTTCCTTCATTAGTGTGGTACATTCATTTAACTGATGAACACATTTTGGAGTATTGACACCAAGCATGGATTAAAGTTTACATTGTAGATTACACTCTCTCCCACCCAATTCTGTAGGTTATGGCAAGATATATAATAGCCTGTATCTCTCCTTACAATATCATTCAGAACAATTCCCAAGTTTCCAAAATGCCCCCATATTACATCTGTTTTTCCCTTTCCCTTTTCTCTGAACTTCCAAGGGCCACTGCCTCCACATCAATGATATAATTTTTTCCATTGCTAGAACCACAGTAATTCTGTAGTAGAATACTAGTAAGTTTACTTTACTAGACTTTACTAGTTCATTCCCCAATCCTGAGGATTCTGGGATGGGATGGACTCAGACCCTAGCTGGCACATGGCCAGTCCAGATATTCAAGTCTCCTGAGTATACACCAACCCCATTATCAACAATAGGTTCAGTAAAAGTGAAAGATGAGGCATGTGTAGAGAGGACACATCTGAGTCCAATTCCATCAGACTCAACAACACAAATTCCAAAGTAGGGTCCCTTACAAGGCACTGATCTCCAGAGCTATCTGCCATGAACATAGAACCTGCATGTATCTGTAGCCCTCAGGAGTACCAGTACCTGGGGATGTATCTATTTTGGCTGTCTCTAGGATCTTGCTGAGGGTGCATAATCGTGGCATCTCTGATGATCTCCCAACTATTTTTTGAAAACTCTTAGCCATATAAACTCGATTGTCTTTACCATTTCCCCATTTTATTCAAGGGGTTTTTCTAGTTGCATCACCAGTTAGTTATTGGTAGTAATCCCTCAGTACCAGGGAGGCTCATCCCCAGGAGTCATGCCACATGCTGGGGAAAGGTAATACATTTTCAGGCTGACTTTGACTTAGACAGTGGCCACATTTAATCAGTATGGAGGCTCTCAAGAGGTAACTCTTAGGCAACCTGTAGCTCTAGGCCTAGTTGAAATTTCAGGCACACAGGCTCATAAGCATGGTCATCATTCTCAAGGGCTTATCATCAGACAAATCTTCACTGGTCTTTGCCCTTGCATTAAGGGAATTATTGCTGTTCCATTGGGGAATGAGACAGAACTCCTCTGGTTAGGAACTGAGCACTCCCTCAGTTGTCATTTGTACCTGTAGCTACTATGAAAATATCCAAAAAATATCCAAACATTTTTATATATCCTATATACACACACTGGAGAACTCCCTCCCAACCATGTGTCCCCCATCAATAACACCCTACACCAGTGTTCCTCCCTTGCCATAGTTGAATCCCTCTGTCATCCAAAACTTCTTCAAAAAAGAAGCCTAATATACTGCTAAGTTCAATTAGTAGAAAAATGAAATAGTAAAGATAGGTTTAAAGATTAGAAATAGAATACATACTAATTTAGAAAAACTAAAATAAATAAAAAATAAATTGGGATATTAAGAAATGAAAAATTTCATAAAACTTTGTTTTTAGTTTTTTGCCTTTCATCACTTTAGTAGGTGTTGCCTTGTGTGTATAGTGGCAAGGCATTTTTTTTTCATTTCTTCCCTATTGTCTACAACATTTTTTGCAATTTTTAATTTTGTCTTCGAAAAATTTTACCCAGCAAAGTCATATGTACATTATAGGTGACTCCCATATGTCCAAAATCAAACCCTTTACCCCCTTCACCAGCAGTGATCTTTTTACATGTTCATGATATATTTGCTGTAGCTGATATACAGATATTGAAACACAGCTACAAAACATGGTTCCATTTTAGTTTACATCATGGTTTATATTTCAAACAGTACACTTTTCTAAATTTTAGCTTACATTATGGTTTACATTATTGTTTACATTTTAGCCTATAAACTTCTATAACTTTTTGGTGAAATTTAATACATCCTATATCCCTCATTGCATGATCTGGTAGAACACTTCCATTGGCCCCCCTTTACCCTGCATCCATCCATCTCTTCTGTTCCTCTCTTCCCCTCCCCACAGGGGCCAGAATGACATCCAAGCTTCACTGCTTGAAGGATCAGATTCACAGATCCTTGAAACAATGCTGAGGACTTGACACACAAGACTGTCCTACCAATTGGAAGCCACTAATTCTCTTGAGAGACACAATTCCCTATGTTTGAGAACACCAGGCCTCCCCAGGATGGGGATACAACTTGCCACACATTGTATGGTCTCCACCCAATGATGTAACACATTACAACAAGATGATCATACACACACTCCCTAGAAGCCTGCGCCTGTGCCAGATGTCCTGCATTCAGCACCTTAAACAGGTAACCCTTCTTTATTATATTTTCTAAAGCATTTTAAAAACATTATAGTTTCAACCACGTACCTGACAATCTTCCATATTCATCTTTCCCCCAATACCTCTGCCCACTTCATTGGGCCATCTGATCCATCATCCCAACCTTAGCCCACTCAAGTGTGCAAAGTCCCACACAAAGTATCCCTACAACCCTTTCTTATCCCTTCCCTGTACAATTACTTACTTCCACGTTATCATAGATTTCACCCATGTAGGTGTCAGCTCACAACCTTTCTCTCCTTCAAAATTTCCTATAAATCTATCATCCAGTCTTTAGTCTCATATCAGAGAGTTCATGTAATATGTCCTTCAATGCCGGGCTTGCTTCACTCAACATAAAATTCTCAAGATACATCCATATTATCCCATTTGTTTATATAGTATTCCTTATTATAGCTAAATAGTATTCCACTGCATGTATGTACCACATTTTGATGATCCATTTATCTGTTGATGGGCATTTGGGTAGTTTCCAAATTTTGACAATATGAATAATGCTGCTGTGAACATTCATTTCCAAATATAGGTTTATGTCCTTATTTTCAGGACATAAAATATGGGTATATACTCAGCAATTAAATTATTGGATTATATGGCAAATATATAAATAGTTTTGTGAGAAACCACTCAGCTGTCCTCCAGAATATCTAGACCTTCTACTTTCCCACCAGCAGTGGATGAGTGTTCCCATTCCTCCACATCCTCTCTAATGTTTGTACACTTCTGTTTTTTAATAGCCAGCACTCCTATAGGAGTAAGATTGTATCTCATGTAGTTTTGATTTGCATTTCCCAAACAGTTAATGATTTTATGCATTTTTTCATGTGCATTTTGGCCAGTAGTATTTCTTCTCTGGAGGAGTGTCTGTTCAAATCTCTTGCCCATTTCCTAAATGGGTTGTTTGCCTTTTTATTTTCAAGATATGGAATTTCTTTATATGTGCAGGATATTAGTCTCCTATCAGATACATGGTTACCAAATACTTTCTCCCACTGGGTAAGCTGTCTTTTTACTTCTTGGCAATCTCCTATGAGGTGTGAAAGGCTTTAATTTTGAGGAGGTTAACATTTATCCATTTGTTCTCTTGCTGCTTGTGCTTTGGGTATGAATTTCATGAAGCCATTTCCTATTACAAGGTCTTGTACAAGATTCCCTTCAATGTTTCCGAAAGTCTTTATGGTGTTGGTTCTTTTATTTAGGTTTTTTGATCCATCTTGAGTTGATTTTTGCATAACATGTGAATTGATAACCCTCTTTCATTCTTTTGCATGTGGATATCCAGTTCTCCAAATACCATTTGTTGAAGAGGCCATTCTCTCCCAGTTGAGTGGGCTTGGTGACCTTTTTGAATATAAGGTGACTCTGTAAGTGAAGATATGCATCAGAACCCTCAGTTTGGTGACATTGGTTAGTATGTCGATTTTTGTGTCAATACCATGCCATTTTCACCACCATAATTCTGTAGTATATTTTGAAATCAGGTAGTATAATTTCTCCAATTTCATTTTTTCTTTTTCAATATTTCTTTTGCTCTTCAGGGTCACTGTCCTTTACAAATAAATTTCATTATTAGTTTTTCTAGTTCATTAAAAATTAGTGCTGATTTTTATTGGAACTTCCTTGAATCTGTAGATCAGTTTGTGTAGGACAGACATCTTAATGAGAGTCTTCTTATCCATATACAGGAAATATTCTTCCATTTTTTTAAAGTCTTCTTTGATTTCCTAGAACAGTGCTGTGTAGTTTTCAGTGTATAAATCTTTTACATCTTTAGTTAAATTTATTCCTAGGTATTTGATTTTTTTTTATTTACTGTTATAAATGGTACTTGTTTCTTGATTTCCTCCTGAGCTTGCTCATTATTGGTGTACAGAAATTTTACCAGTCTTTGTACATTGATCTAATAATGTGTGAATTTACTGACATCATTTCTATGGTCTAGAAACTTTATTCTATACTTTCCAGGGCTTTCTATGTATAGGATCATGTCGTCTGCAAATATTGAAATTTTGACTTCTTCCTTTCCAATTAGTATGCCTTTTATATCTGGTTCTTGCCTCAGTGCTTGAGCAAGCACTTTTAACACAATGTTAAATAGGAGCAGTGATAGAGCACACCCTTTCTTGTTCCTGAACTTAGAGGGAAAATTTTTAGTATTTCACTATTGTAAATGATGATAATTCTGGGGTTTTCAAAGACAACATTTATCATGTTATGAAAGTTTCCTTCTATTCCTAACTTTTGCAGTGCTTTTACCAAAAGGGGTGCTGTATTTTGTCAAATGCTATTTGCATCTATAGATATGATCATTAGAATTTTTTTGCTTTGATCTCTTTATGTGGTGTATTACATTAATTGATTTTCTAATGTTGAACCACACTTGCATACCAGGAATAAAATCCACTTGGGCATGGTGTTTGATTCATTTAATGTGTTGCTGAATACAATTAGCAAGGATTTTGTTGAGGATTTTCACATCCAGGTTCATGAGAGAGATTGTTCTGTAATTTTCCTTTCTTGTGGTGTCTTCGTTTGGCTTTGGTATTTTTTTTTTAAATTTTTTAAAAATTCATTAAAAAAAATATTACATTCAAAAAATATGAAGTCCCATTCAACCCCACCGCCCCCACCCCCCCTCTCCCCCCACAGCAACACTCTCTCCCATCATCATGACACATCCATTGCACCTGGTAAGTACATGTCTGGGAATTGCTGCACCTCATAGTTAATGGTCCACATCATAGCCCACACTCTCCCAGGTTCCATCCAGTGGGCCCTGGGGGGATCTACAATGTCCCGTAAATGTCCGTGAAGCACCACCCAGGACAACTCCAAGACCCGAGAGCACCTCCACATCTCGTCTCTATCTCTCTTTCCCCACACACAGCAGCCACCATGGCCACCCTTCCCACACTAATGCCACATTTTCTCTGTGGACATTGTATTGGTGGTGTCCATTGCACATCTATGTCAGGAGGGGGCTTAGATTCCACATGGATACTGGATGCAATCCTCCTGCTTTCAGTTGTAGGTACTCTAGGCTCCATGTTGTGGTGGTTGACATTCTTCAAAAACATGGTAGCTGAGTGGGGTAAGTCCAATAAACCTGAGTGTAGGAGCTGAAGTCCATTGAGGTCAGGGCCTGGCTATCATATTATCGGTCCAGAGATTCAAATTCCCTAAATATATCTTAAACCCCAACACCAACTACGATTCCAGTAAAGTAGCATGAAAGTCTTGTGAAAAGAGATCCCATCTCAGTCCAGTTCCATCATGCAGAAACACCAGCTTCAAAGAAGGGCCAACTGACATGGCAGTGAACCCCATCTGCCATGACCATAGAACCCGTGGATCTCTTTAACCCTCAAAAGAACCAATACTTGGGGTTGTATCTACTTTATCTGTCTCTGAGACTCTGCTTAGGTGTGCATAAGGACAATCCTTCCGACAACCTCCAGACTCTTTTTTAGAGACTCATAGCCATATAAACTCATTTCTCCTTTCCATTTCCCCCTTACATTAGGTCAAACAGCATTTTAAACTCCTGTTATTATATGTACACAGGGATATTCTGCTGATCCACATTGAACATTTAATTCAAGGTGATTTTCTAGTTGCATCTTCAGCTGGTATTTGGTAGTGATCCCTCGGTGCCAAGGAGGCTCATCCATGGGTGTCATGTCCCACACTGGGGGGGAATGCACTGCATCTACATGCTGAGTTTGGCTTTGAGACTGGCCACATTTGAGTAACATGAAGGCTGTCAGGAGGAAACTCGCAGGCACAATGACGCTCTAGGCCTTGTTCTTATTTCAGGCATATAGGCTCACAAGCATAGTCATTAGTATCAGGAGCCCACGGTTGGACCTTCATTCCTTCCTGGTTCTTACTGTTGCACCTGGGGGACTGCCGCTGCTCCCCTAGGGACCATGACAGAGCACCCCCGGCCAGGAACCCAGTACCGCCACAGCTGTTGGTTTTAATTGTTTCCACTGAGTATATCCAAACATTACCATGCTCCCTGGACATATGCCCTGTATAACTCCCTGTCAACCATATATAGCCTGCCAATAACAGCCCATACCAGTATTCCTCCGTGGCCATTGTTGAACCACTCTGTGATCCAAAACTTCCCATAAAGCGAAGCACAATATAATATCAGGTTCCCTTACTAGTAAAATGGAATATAGCGATGAGTTTAAAGGTTAGATCTAGACTCCATATTGATTTGGAAAAATTCTACATCCTATCTTTTTCTTTTCTTTTTTCCTAATTATTGAGCTTCTGTTCACAAGAGTCTTAGATCACAGTAATTCATATATACAATATACTGTACTCCCACACATCCACCATAAAACCTTTTCCCTTCCACAGCGATAATCTTTTAACTTATTCATATCATATTTTCCGAAACTGATGTACAGACTGCAAAACAATAGTTTTCAAACAAGGTGGTATCTGTGCTTGCAATGTGGTCCATACTTTAGGATAGACAGTTTTCTAATTTTTTTAGTTATCCTATGTTTTACATTATGGTTTACATTATTAGTCTGTCATCCCCTATATGTTTTTGGTGTAATATTACATGTTTTATATCCATCCTTCTGTACTCTCACAATCCTCCTCTCTTGCCCCCACATTTACCTTGGTTCCATCCATTCAACATCCATTTTCCCCTCCCCTTGGGGCCCACAGCGACAGCCAATCTCCATTTCCTGAGGAGCCACGTCCAGAGATACTTGCAACAGTGCTCAGGGCCTGATTGCTCAACTGCCCTAATGCCCTGGGAGCCACCCTTTCTCTCAAGAGATACAGTTCCCTCTACTTGATGGCATTAGTCCTTCCCAGGATGTGGGTCCACCCCAACTCTCACTAGTTGGGTCTCTACCCAATGGTAAAACCCACCTTGGCAAAATGAGCATTCAGACATTCCCCAGGAGTCCATCCCTCATCAGACCATCCCCTCCAAGCATCCTAAACAGGTAACCCTCCTAATTATATTTTGGATACGATTTTCTCAGCAATTGACTCTCAACCAACACCTGACATTCTCCTATGTTGTATGTTGCCCCTCCTTCCTCCCAATTTTTTGGGCAATATTACCCATCCGCCCATCCCCAGCCCCCCTCAAATCTACAAAGCCCCACCCAAAGGCAACCCCTTGCCCCCATTTTATCTCTTCTTTGTGCTCATACTTACCACCAACTCATCATAGATTCCACCCCTGCAGACGTAGGCTCACATCCTTCCTCCCCCGCCCGATTTCCTGTAAGCCTATTTTCCAGTCTCTAGCTCTCTGAGGCAGCTTGCTTATTTGATATCATTGAGGTCATGTAGTATTTGTCCTTCAATGCCTGGGTTGCTTCGCTCAACATAAGGTTCTCAAGATTCATCCATGTTATCGCGTGTGTTTGTAGTGTATTTTTTCTTACAGCCGAGTAGTATTGCATTGTGTGTATATACCACATTTTATTGATCCACTCATCTCTTGATGGGCATTTGGGTAGATTCCAACTTTTGGCAATAGTGAACAATGCTGCTATGAACACTGGTGTACATATATCGGTTTGTGTCCTTGTTTTCAGTTATGTTGGGTATATACCCAGCAGTGGTATTGCTGAGTCATATGGCAAATCTATGGTTAGTTTTTTGAGGAACCACCAAACTGTCCTACAGAATGGTTGGATCCTTCTGCATTCCCACCAGCAGTGGATGAGTGTTCCCCTTTCTTCACATCCTCTCCAGCATTTGTATTCTTCTGTTTTTTTCATAGCTGCCAATCTTATGGGAGTAAGATGGTATCTCATTGAAGGTTTGATTTGCATTTCCCTGATAGCTAGAGATTTGGAGCATTTTTTCATATGCTTTTTAGTAATTTGTATTTCTTCTTTGGAGAATTGTCTGTTTAAATCTTTTTCCCATTTTTTAAATGGGTTGTTTATCTTCTTGTTTTCAAGATATAGTTCTTTATATATACAAGTTATAAGTCTCTTATCAGATATATGATTGCCAAATATTTTCTCCCAATGTATGGGTTCCCCTTTTACTTTCTTGACAAACTCCTTTGAGGTGCAAAAGGCTTTAATTTTGAGGAAGTCCCATTTATCTATTTGTTCTTTTGCTGCTCGTGCTTTTGGTGTAATATTCATGAAGACATTTCCTATTACAAGGTCCTATAGATGTTTCCCTACACTGCTTTCCAAGATCTTTATGGTCTTGGCTCTTATATTTAGGTCTTTGATCCATCTTGAGTTGATCTTTGTATAAGGTGTGAGATGGTAATCCTCTTTCATTCTTCTACATATGAATATCCAGTTCTCCAGGCACCATTTGTTGAATAGGCCATTTTCTCCGAGTTGCGAGTGTTTGGTGGCTTTATTGAATATTATATGGCTATATATATGAGGTTCTATATCAGAACTTTCAGTTCGATTCCATTGGTCTGTGTGTCTTTCCTTATGCCAATACCATGCTGTTTTCACTACTGTAGCTTTGTAGTCTTTTGAAGTCAGGTAGTGTGATTCCTCCAATTTTGTTTTTCTTTTTCAATATGTCTTTGGCTATTTGGGGCCTCTTTCCTTTCCAAATAAATTTCATAGTTAGTTTTTCTAGTTCCTTAAAGAAGGCTGTGTTGATTTTTATTGGGATTGCATTAAATGTGTAGATCAGTTTTGGTAGGAGAGACATCTTAATAATATTCAGTCTTCCTATCCATGAACAAGAAATATTCTTCCATTTATTTAGGTCTTCTTTGATTTCCTTGAACAGTCTTGTATAGTTCTCAGTGTATAAGTTTTTTACCTTTTTAGTTAAATTATATCTAAGTATTTGAATTTTTTATTTACTTTTTTGAATGGTATTTATTACTTGACTTCATCCTGATCTTGCTCATTATTAGTGTACAGAAATGCTACTGATTTTTTCGCATTGATCTTATAACCTGCGACTTTTCTAAACTAATTTAAGAGTTCTAGAAACTTTGTTGTAGATCTCTTAGGGTTTTCTATGTATAGGATCATGTCAACTGCAAATAGTAAAATTTTGACTTCTTCCTTTTCAATTTGAATGCCTTTTATATCTGGTTCTTGGCTCAGTGCTCGAGTAAGTACTTCTAAGACAATGTTAAATAGAAGGGGAGACAATGGGCATCCTTGTCTTTTTCCTGAGTTTAGGGAAGGATTTTAGGATTTCTCCATTGTAGACAATGTTGGCTGTAGGTTTTTCATATATACTCTTTTTTTTTATTGTCTTTGTAATAATATTACATTAAAAATATATATGTGAGGTCCCATTCAACCCCACCCCCCCACCCCACCTCTCCCCCCCCCCCCCCCAGCAACACTCGTTCCCATCATCATGACACATCCATTGGATTTGGTAAGTACATCTTTGGGCACCTCTGCACCTCATAGTCAATGGTCCACATCATGGCCCATACTCTCCTCCATTCCATCCAGTGGGCCCTGTGAGGATTTACAATGTCCGGTGATTGCCTCTGAAGCACCATCCAGGGCAGCTCCATGTCCCAAAGCCTCCACCTCTCATCTCTTCCTGCCTTTCCCCATACCCATCAGCCACCATGTCCACTTTTCCCAATCCAATTCCACCTCTTCTATGTGAACATTGGATTGGTTGTGTCCATTGCACCTCTATGTCAAGAGGAGGCTCAGATTCCACATGGATGCTGGATGCAATCCTCCCACTTTCAGTTGTAATCACTCTAGGCTCCATGGTGTGGTGGTTGTCCTTCTTCAACTCCATCTTAGCTGAGTGTGGTAAGTCCAATAAATCAGATTGTAGGTGCTGGAGTCTGTTGAGGCTCAGGACCTGGCTATCACATTGTCAGTCCAGAGATTCAAATCCCCTAAATATATCTTAAACCCCAACGTTAACTGCACCTCCAGCACATTAGCATGAAAGTCTTATGAAGGAAGATCCCATCTGAGTCCAGATTCATCACACATAAACACCAGTTCCAAAAAGGGGCCATCTGACCTGGTAGTTAACCCCATCGGCCATGACCATAACTCCCATGGGTCTCTTTAGCCCTCGAAGGAACCGATATCTGGGGGTTGTATCTGCTTTATCTGTCTCTCTGACTCTGCTCAGTTGTGCATGAGGGCAATCCTTCTGCCAGCCTCCAGACTCTTTTTTAGAAACTCGTAGCCATATAAACTCATTTCTCTTTTCCATTTCCCCTTTACTTTAGTTCAAACAGCATTTTAAAGTCATGTTATTTTATGTAGACAGGGATATTCTGCTGATCCACATTGAACCTTCCGTATAAGGTCATTTTCCAGTTGCATCATCAGTTGGTAGTTGATAGTGGTCCCTCGGTGCCAGGGAGGCTCATCCCCGGGTGTCATGTCCCACGCTGGGGGGAAGGCATTGCATTTACATGCTGAGTTTGGCTTCGAGACTGGCCACATTTGAGTAACATGAAGGCTGACAGGAGGAAATTCCCAGGCACATTGTTGCTCTAGGCCTTGTTCTTATTTTAGGCTTATCAGCTCACAAGCATAGTCATTAGCATCAGGGGCTCACCGTTGAACCCTCACTCCCTCCCAGTCCCCGCCGCTGTACCTGGGAGACTGTCGCTGCTCCCCTAGGGACCACGACAGAGCACCACTGGCCAGGAACCCAGTACCCCCCCTGCTGTGGTTTTTAATTGTTGCCACTATGAGTATATCCAAACATTACCATGCACCCTGGACATATGTTCTGTACAGCTCCCTGTCAGCCATATATCACCTGTCATTGGTATCCCATACCAGTATCCCTCCATTGCCATTGTTGAAACACTCTGTGATCCAGAACTCCTCGAAATTTGAAGCCCAATATGATGTCATGGTCCCTTACTAGGGAATGGCTTATAGCGATGGGTTTAAAGGTTAGATAAAGAACTTGGATAAAGTTAGATAAAGAACTTAGATAAAGAATGTTGACTTGAAAAAATTCTACATCCTATCTTTTTTTTTTTTTCCCCCCTAATTATTCAGCTTCTCTTCACAGGAGTCCTAGACCACAGCAATGCGTATATATAATATACAGCACTCCCATACATCCCCCACAAAAACCTTTTTCCTTCCAGAGCAATACACTTACACCCTATTCACATCATATTTACTTAACGTGATGTACAGAGTCTGAGACATTAGGTTTCTAACAAGGTGACATCTGTGCTTACATTATGGTGCATACTTTAGGATACACAGTTCTTTACATTCTTAGTTATCCTATGTTTTACATTATGGTTTACATTATCAGTCTGTCATCTCCTATATGTTATGGTGTAATATTACATGTTTTATATCCATCCTTGTGTACTCTCAAGAAACTCCTCTCTTACCCCCCATTTACCTTGGTTCCACACATTTAACGTCCATTTTCCCTTCCACCTTGGTGCCCACAGTGACAGCCAACCTCCGTTTCCTGAGGAGCCACTTCCAGAGATAGATGGAATAGTGTTCAGGGCCTAACTTGCTCAACTGCCCCAATGCCCTGGGAGCCACCCTTTCTCTCGAGGGATACAGTTCCCTCTATTTGGTGGCATCAGTCCTCCCCAGGATGTGGGTCCACCCCCACTCTCACTACTTGGGTTTCTACCCCATGGTGACACCCACTCTGGCAGAATGAGCATTTAGACATTCCCCAGGAGCCCGTCCTGCATCAGACCCTCCCCTCCGAGCATTCTAAACAGGTAACCCTCTCTATTATATTTTGATATGATTTTCTCGGCATTTTACTCTCCACCAACACCTAACCCTCTCCTGTGTTCGTATGCTACCCCTCCCTCCCCCCACTTTTGGGCAATGTCACCCATCCGTCCCACCCCAGCCACCCTCAAACCCGCAAAGCCCCAACCAAAGGCAACCCCTTGCCCCCCTTTTATCTCTTCTTTGTGTTCATACTTACCACCATCTCGTCTTAAATTCCACCCCTGCAGACATCGGCTCATATCCTTCCTCCACCCTCCGATTTCCTGTAAGCCTATCGTTCAGTCTCTTGCTATCTAAGGCAGCTTGTTTATTTCATATCATTGAGGTCATGCAGTATTTGTCCTTCAATGTCTGGGTTGCTTCACTCAACATAAGATTCTCAAGATTCATCTATGTTATCACATGTGTTTGTAGTGTGTTTGTTCTTACAGCCGAGTAGTATTCCATTGTGTGTATATACCACATTTTATTGATCCACTCATCTGTTGATGGGCATTTGGGTTGATTCCAACTTTTGGCAATAGTGAACAATGCTGCTATGAACATTGGTGTACATATATCTGTTTGTGTCCTTGTTTTCAGTTCTGCTGGGTATATACCCAGGAGTGGTATTGCTGGGTCATATGGCAAATCTATGGCTAGTTTTTTGAGAAAACGCCATACTGTCCTCCAGAACGGTTGGATCCTTCTGCATTCCCACCAGCAGTGGATGAGTGTTCCCCTTCCTTCACATCCTCTCCAGCACTTGTATTCTTCTGTTTTTTTCATAGCTGCCAATCTTATGGGTGTAAGATGGTATCTCATTGTAGTTTTGACTTGCATTTCCCTGATAGCTAGAGATTTGGAACATTTTTTCATGTGCTTTTTTGCCATTTGCATTTCTTCTTTGGAGAAGTGTCTGTTTAAGTCTTTTTCCCATTTTTTGAATGGGTTGTTTATCTTTTTATTTTCAAGATATAGAAGTTCTTTATATATGCACGTTATAAGTTTCTTATCAGATATATGATTGCCAAATATTTTCTCCCACTGTGTGGGCTCCCTTTTTACTTTCTTGACAAACTCCTTTGAGGTGCAGAAGGCTTTTATTTTGAGGTAGTCCCATTTATCTATTAGTTCTTTTGCTGCTCGTGCTTTTGGTGAGATATTCATAAATCCATTTCCTATTACAAGGTCCTGTAGATGTTTCCCTACACTGCTTTCTAAGGTTTTTATGGTCTTGGCTCTTATATTTAGGTCTTTGATCCATCTTGAGTTGATCTTTGTATAAGGTGTAAGATGGTAATCCTCTTTCATTCTTCTACATATGGCTATCCAGTTCTCCAGACACCATTTGTTGAATAGGCCACTCTCTCCCAGTTGAGAGGGTTTGGTGGCTTTATCGAATATTATGTGGCTGTATATGTGAGGTTCTATTTCAGAGCTTTCAATTCGATTCCATTGGTCTATGTGTCTCTCCTTATGCCAATACCATGCTGTTTTCACCACCGTAGCTTTGTAGTATGTTTTGAAGTCAGGTAGTGTGATTCCTCCAATTTCGTTTTTCTTTTTAAGTATGTCTTTGGCTATTCGGGGTCTCTTTCCTTTCCAAATAAATTTCATAGTTAGTTTTTCTAGTTCCTTAAAGAAGGCTGCATTGATTTTTATTGGGATTGCATTGAATGTGTAGATCAGTTTTGGTAGGATAGACATCTTAATAATATTCAGTCTTCCTATCCAAGAACAAGGAATAGTCTTCCATTTATTTAGGTCTTCTTTGATTTCCTTGAACAATCTTGTATAGTTCTCGGTGTATAAGTTCTTTACCTCTTTAGTTAGATTTATTCCTATGTATTTGATTTTTTTATTTACTATTGTGAATGGTATTTGTTTCTTGATTTCCTCCTGATCTTGCTCATTATTAGTGTACAGAAATGCTACTGATTTTTGCGCATTGACCTTATAACCTGCGACTTTACTAAACTCATTTATGAGTTCTAGAATCTTCGTTGTAGATCTCTCAGGGTTTTCTGTGTATAGGATCATGTCATCTGCAAATAATGAAATTTTGACTTCTTCCTTTCCAATTTGAATGCCTTTTATTTCTGGTTCTTGCCTCAGTGCTCGAGCAAGTACTTCTAAGACAATGTTAAATAGGAGTGGAGACAGTGGGCATCCTTGTCTTGTTCCTGAGTTTAGAGGGAAGGAGTCTAGGATTTCTCCATTGTAAACAATATTGGCTTTAGGTTTTTCATATATAGTCTTTATCATGTTCAAAAAATTCCCTTGTATTCCAATCTTTTGGAGTGTTTTTATCAAGAAAGGGTGCTGTATTTTGTCAAATGCTTTTTCTGCATCAATAGATATAATCATGTGATTTTTTTCCTTCAATCTGTTTATATGGTGTATTACGTTGATTGATTTTCTTATGTTGAACCATCCTTGCATACCTGGGATGAATCCCACTTGGTCGTGGTGTGTAATACGTTTAATGTGTTGTTGAATACGATTAGCAAGTATTTTGTTAAGTATTTTTGCATCTAGATTCATTAGAGAAATTGGTCTGTAATTTTCCTTACTTGTGATGTCTTTGTTTGGCTTTGGTACTAGGGTAATGTTGGCATCATAGAAGGAGTTGGGTAATGTTCTTTCTGTTTCGATTTTTTGGAATAGTTTCAGCAGGATTGGTGTCAGTTCTTTCCGGAATGTTTTGTAGAATTCACTTGTGAAGCCATCTGGCCCTGGGCTCTTCTCAGTTGGGAGATTTTTAATAACTGATTCTATCTCTCTGCTTGTGATGGGTTTGTTAAGATCATCAATTTCTTCTTTCGTCAATATGGGCTGCTTATGTGTTTCTAGGAATTTGTCCATTTCCTCTAGATTGTCATTTTTGTTGGAAAATAGTTTTTCAAAATATCCTCTTATGATAGTCTTTCTTTCTGTGGGGTCAGTGGTGATATCGCCTTTCTCATTTCTTATTTTGTGTATTTGCATCTTCTCTCTTTTTTTCTTTGTTAGTGTTGTTAAAGGTTTGTCAATTTTGTTAATCTTCTCAAAAAACCAGCTCTTGGTCTTGTTTATTTGTTCAAGTGCTTTCTTATTTTCTATTTCATTTAGTTCTGCTCTTATCTTTGTTATTTCCTTCCTTCTTCTTCCTGTTGGGTCACTTTGTTGTTGTTTTTCTAATTCCTTCAAATGTGCAGTTAGTTCTTCAATTTTTGCTCTTTCTTCTTTTTTGATATATGAATTTATGTCTATAAACTTCCCTCTCAGTACTGCTTTTGCTGCATCCCATAAATTTTGGTATGTTGTGTTATCATTATCATTTGTTTCAAGGTAGTCATTGATTTCTTTTGAGATTTCCTCTTTGACCCACTGTTTTTCTAAGAGTGTGCTGTTTAATTTCCAAATTGTGGGGTGAAATCTGGGCTTCTGTCCCTTGCAAATCTCCAGCTTGACTCCACTGTGGTCAGAGATAATGTTTTGTATGATTTCAATCTTTCTGAATTCGTTCAGCCTTTCTTTGTGGCCTAGCATATGATCTATCTTGGAGAATGATCCATGTGCGCTTGAGAAAAATGTATATCCTGCTGTGTTTGGGTGCAGCGATCTATATATATCTATTAGATCCTGCTCCTCTAATATACTATTCAGATGTTTTGTTTCTTTGGTGATTCTCTTTTGAGATGTTCTGTCCAGAGTTGATAGTGGTGTATTAAAATCCCCCACTATAATTGTAGATGTATCTATTCTTTCACTTAGTTTTTCCAGCGTTTGCCTGACGTATTTAGAGGCACCCTTGTTAGGGGCATAGATATTTATGATTGTTCGATCTTCTTGCCAGATTTTCCCTTTCACTAAAATGTAGTATCCTTCTTTGTCTCTCACAATTGTTTCACATTTAAAGTCTATTTTGTCTGATATTTATATAGCTACTCCTGCCTTTTTTTGGTTATTGTTAGCTTGTATGATTGTTTTCCAGCCATTCACTTTCAATCTCCATGCGTCTCTGGGTCTAAGATGTGTCTCTTGTAGACAGCATATGGATGGGTCATATTTCCTTATCCAATGTCCCAGTCTGAATCTTTTGATAGGTGAGTTTAATCCGTTGACATTCAGTGTTATATACTATCAAGGAATTATTTGTGTTAGCCATATTTTGATTGGATTTGTGTTTGTCATATTTTGTTTGTATATTTTTTTTTTGGTCTTTTTTGTTATTGTTGTTGGTCTTATACTCTCCTCCAACTCTGCCTTTCCTGTTTTCTTCTTTCTTCCTGTAGAACTCCCTTTAGAATTTCTTGAAGGGGAGGTTTCTTGTTGGTATACTCTTTCAGTTTCTGTTTGTCTGCGAATATTTTGAACTCTCCATCATGTTTGAATGCTAATTTAGCTGGATAGAGTATTCTTGGTTGGAAATTTCTTTCCTTTAGTACCTTGACTATATCATACCACTGCCTTCTTGCCTCCATGGTTTCAGAAGAGAAATCAGCACTTAATCTAATTGAGCTTCCCTTGTATGTGATGGTTTTCTTTTCTCTTGCTGCTTTTAGGATTTTCTCTTTGTCTTGAGCCTTGGATAATTTGACAAGTATATGTCTTGGGGTGGGCCTGTTGGGGTTTATGACTTGTGGAGTGCGCTGTGCTTCTTGGATATGTACATCTGTCTCTTTCAGTAGATTTGGGAAGTTTTCAGCCATTATTTCCTGCAGCACTCCTTCTGACCCCTTTCCCTTCTCTTCACCTTCTGGAATGCCTATAATACGTATGTTTGAGCGTTTTGCATTGTCATTCAGGTCCCTAAATCCTAATTGGATTTTTTCTATCTTCTTATTGACCCCTTCTACTATCTGTTTGATTTCTGAAGTACTGTCTTCCACATCACTAATTCTCTGCTCTGTCTCTTCTAGTCTGCTGATATTTGCTGCTAGTGTATTTTTGATTTCTTGAACTGTGGTGTTCATTCCCATCATATCTATTATGTTTTTTCGTATGTCTGCAATTTCCCCTCCAAGTGATGTCTTCATGTTGTTAACCTCTTTCATTACTTCGTCAAATTTGTCGGTGATAAATGTTCTGAGATCTTTCATTGCTTGTGCCAAGTTTTGCTCCCCTTCGTGATTATTGGTTTGTTGATTGGATTCAGCCATGTTTTCCTGATTACTGGTTTGGTTTGTAGATTTTTGTTGCTTTCTGGTCATCTCTTTATCTTGACGGATTTAATCAGTTCCTTAGCTTCTTTGTCTGCTCTTGGAGGTTAATTAGCTGTTATTTTTGCATCGGTGTTATATCTTCTCTTTGTCACTTTTTTCTTCTTATTCTAGTTTCTTGTTGTTGGTTAAGTTCACTTTAAAGGAAAGTATTAGTGTTGGGGGAAGGCAATTGTGTAAGCAAGGGAAAAGTGTAAAGTAATATTGGTGATATATGTTAACAAAGCAAGAATATGAGATCTGGGAGGATGGAGGTTAGATTTATGTAAATTGTGTAGAGTTATAGCAGTAGGTAGAGTACCTATTATGAGGTAGGTGATTGAATATAGGAGGCTTATGGTATGAGCTAAAAAGCTATTGATTTCGTGAGAGAGGGAAAGAGAAAAAAAAGTGGTAATAGTTTCAAGCGTGGATAACAGACAGAAAACAAAACATAGGTATTAGAAATTAAGACTTAGACCCTTCGTGGATCGAAGAAAGGGAGGTGGGAGGTGGAATATGGGAGAGCCAGTAGATGGTGGCGGATATCAAGATGTAGGGGCAAGAGGATAGTGCAGGTAGGCTAAATCAGTTCACACAGAAATGAGGCAGTGGAGGATGGGAAAATCCAGCAAATATGAGGTGTTCCCTGTAGCACATATTGTGTACTTGAATTAAAATAAAATAAGTGGAAAATGAGGGACAAGAGGGAAAGAGAAAACCGAAAAAAAAACACTAATTATAATAAAGAAAAAAAGAAAGACAAGAAGAAAGGAAGAAAGAAAAAGAGGATAGGTACACGGTGGGGAACAGATAGGGGGAAGAGAGATAAGGTATACAAGTGTCACAATTACAACACTATCTAAAACAACAAGCAAAAAAACCCCTAAATAACTGTATAAAAAAAAAAAGGGACTTTGGGGGGCACGCTAGGAGAAAAGACTAGGGGATAATGCAATATTAGCAATCAGGGTGTCAAAAAGAGTAAAAAATAAGATAAAGTGAAAATAAAAACAAAACAATATGAACCAATAAAGATAAAACGCAAACGTTAAGGTCCAGAGCATTCAAGGACCCCAGGTAGACCCCAGGGCGTGATGGATTCGGGGGTGGAAAGTCTGAGACACTGAAGACTCAAGAGGTGTGAGTCTGGGGTGTGGACCGCCAGAGTCCAGGGGACCCAGACCTGGCAACCTCAAATCTGGTCCACAGAAAGCTTAGGAGCCCCGCAGTGCAACACAGCCCTCAAGGATCCCCGTAGCTGGGTGCCAGCCCCGTGGGGGAAGATAGATCGGCGAATTCTATATTGAATGTCTGATCTCTGAATTTCACCTAACTCCTCAGGGTATCAGCCTTTGGACAGCTCCCTCCCTGTGCTCCCACGCAACGGCCACTTGAGGGCGCCTCTACACCACGGCCAGTTCAATGACCCAGATCCCAAGCCCCGCCGGGTGGGGTGGGCTTCAGCTAGAAACGCCGAAAACAGACTCTAAGATCCGAAATCCCAAACTTCGCAAAATATTCCCCAATCAGCTTCTAGACGTGTCTTCCTCCCTCACTGCACCCTACAACAGTCTCCCGATTGTGTCCCCTTATTGTCCAAAATCCAATTCCGTTGCAGATCGGCAGCCGGACCTGTAGGGATGGGGCTCCAGGCGGAAGCGCTACTCCCCCCCTGTCCGGAGACCAAAAACGTCCCCGCTTCACAGGGAAACACCGTCTGTCTCCCCAAATCAATCTGCAAAGGAGTCTTGTCCCAACAATCCCTCACCAGCCAGCCCAGTATCCGCGAATTTCTCAACACCACAAAGCCTCTAGAATAAGGAAAAAAAAACAAAAAACAAAACAAAAACCCTGGCCGCCGCGGCTCCTGAGCTGCCGGAGCGCCCGCTACCGCGTCTCCGCCCACCCAAGGAGGGAACTTCCCGCGCCCAGCTGGGACCTCCGTTTATATATTATAGATGTATCCTCTCTGTTACCTTCCCACCGAATTGACGTCCAGACACCTTCCAACCAGCAAAAATCCCCGAAACAGCGCGGTCCCAAAGAGCCTTCAACGCTGCCCAGCCGCCCCCTGCAGAGACACTACCAGGCAAGCTCACGCAGCCACCATCTTCTCTCTTCCATCTCCATATATACTCTTTATCACGTTCAAAAAATTTCATTGTATTCCGATCTTTTGGAGGGTTTTTATCAAGAAAGGGTACTGTATTTTGTCAAATGCTTTTTCTGCGTCTATAGATATAATCATGTGATTTTTTCCTTCAATCTGTTTATATGGTGTATTACATTGATTGATTTTCTTATGTTGAGCCATCCTTGCATAGCTGGAATGACTCCCACTTGGTCGTGGTGTATAATTCATTTAATGTGTTGTTGAATACAATTAGCAAGTATTTTGTTAAGAATTTTTGCGTCTAGGTTCATTAGAGAAATTGGTCTGTAATTTTCCTTTCTTGTGGTGTCTTTGTTTGGCTTTGGTACTAGGGTAATGTTGGCATCATAGAAGGAGTTAGACAATGTTCTTTCTGTTTTGATTTTTTGGAATACTTTCAGCAGGATTGGTGTTAGTTCTTTCCGGAATGTTTTGTAGAATTCACCCATGAAGCCGTCTGGCCCTGGGCTCTTCTTAGTTGGGAGGTTTTTAATGACTGATTCTATCTCTTTGCTTGTGATTGTTTTGTTAAGATCATCAATTTCTTCTTTCATCAATATGGGCTGGTTATGTGTTTCTAGGAATTTTTCCATTTCCTCTGAATTGTCATTTTTGTTGGAATGTAGTTTTTCAAAATATCCTCTTATGATAGTCTTTATTTCTGTGTGGTCAGTGGTGATATCTCCTTTCTCAATACTTATTTTGTGTATTTGCATCTTCTCACTTTTTTTCTTTGTTAGTTTTGCTAAAGGATTGTCAATTTTTTGGATCTGAAAAAAACAGCTCTTGGTCTTGTTTATCTTTTCAAGTGCTTTCTTATTTCCTATTTTATTTAGTTTTGCTCGTATCTTTGTTATTTCCTTCCTTCTTCCTGTTGTGTTACTTTGTTGTTGTTTTTCTAATTCCTTCAAATGTGCATTTAGTTCTTCAATTTTGCTCTTTCTTCTTTTTTGATGTATGAATTGATGGCTATAAATTTCCCTCCCAGTACTGCTTTGCTGCATCCCATACATTTTGGTATATTGTGTTATCATTATCATTTGTTTCAAGGTAGTCATTGATTTCTTTTGAGATTTTCTCTTCGACCCACTGTTTTTCTAAGAGTTTGCTGTTTAATATCCAAATCGTGGTGAGAAATCTGGGCCTCCGTCCTTCAAACTTCCAGCTTCACTCCACTGTGGTCAGAGATATTGTTTTGTATGATTTCGATCTTTCTGAATTCATTCAGCCTTTCTTTGTGGCCTAGCATATGGTCTATCTTGGAGAATGATCCATGTGCATTTGAGAAAAATGTATATCCTGCTGTGTTTGGGTGTAATGATCTATATATGTCTTTTAGATCCAGCTCCTCTAATATACTGTTCAAATGTTTTGTTTCTTTAGTGATTCTCTTTTGAGATGTTCTGTCAAGAATTGATAGTGGTGTATTAAAATCCCCCACTATAATTGTAGATGCATCTATTTTTTCAAATAGTTTTTCCAGCATTTGCCTCACGTATTTAGAGGTGCCCTTGTTAGAAGCATAAATATTTATGATTGTTCGATCTTCTTGACAGATTGTCCCTTTCACTAAATTGTAGTATCCTTCTTTGTTTCTCACAATTGTTTCGCATTTAAAGTCTATTTTGTCTGGTATTAATAGAGCTACTCCTTCCTTCATTTGGTTATTGTTTGCTTGTATGATTGTTTTCCATCCATTCACTTTCAACCTCCATGAGTCTCTGGGTCTAAGATGTGTCTCTTGTAGATAGCATATAGATGGGTCATATTTCCTTATCCAATGTCCCAGTCTGAATCTTTTGATAGGTGAGTTTAATCCGTTGACATACAGTGGTATTACTTTCAAGGAATTATTTGTGTTAGCCATATTTTGATTCGATTTGTGTTTGTCATATATTGTTTGCATTTTTCCTTCTATTTTTGTCTTTTCTGTTGCTCTTACACTCTCCTCCAACCCTTCCTGTCCTGTTTTTTCCTTTCTTCCTGCAGAACTCCCTTTAGAATTTCTTGAAGGGGAGTTTTCTTGTTGGCCTACTCTTTCAGTTTCTGTTTATTTGCGAATATTTTGAACTCTCCATCATTTTTGAATGCTAGTTGAGCTGGATAGAGTATTCTTGGTTGGAAATTTTTTTCCTTTAGTACCTTGACTATATCATACTACTGCCTTCTTGCCTCCATGGTTTCAGATGAGAAATCAGCCCTTAATCTTATGGAGCTTCCCTTGTATGTGATGGTTTTCTTTTCTCTTGCTGCTTTTAGAATTTTCTCTTTGTCTTGAGCATTGGATAATTTGACAAGTATATGTCTTGGGGTGGGCCTGTTGGGGTTTATGACCAGTTGGGTGTGCTGTGCTTCTTGGATATGTACATCTGTCTCTTTCAATAGATTTGGGAAGTTTTCAGCCATTATTTCCTGCAACACTCCTTCGGAACCCTTTCTCTTCTCTTCTGCTTCTGGAATGCCTATAATACGTATGTTTGAGCTTTTTGCATTATCATTCAGGTCCATAAGTACTAGTTGAATTTTTTCTACCTTTTTATTGACCAATTCTACTATCTGTTTGATTTCCGATGTAGTGTCCTCCACATCACTAATTCTCTGCTCTGCCTCTTCTAGTCTGCTGATATTTGCTGCAAGTGTATTTTCCATTTCTTGAACTGTGGTGTTCATTCCCATCATATCTGTTATCATTTTGCGTATGTCTGCAATTTCCCCTCTAAGTGTTGTCTTCATGTTGTTATCCTCTTCCTTTACTTCATTAACTTTGTTGGTGATAAATGTTCTGAGATCTTTCATTGCTTTTGCGAAGTTCTGCTCCCCTTCCTAATTTTTAGTTTGTTCATTGGATTCAGCCATGTTTTCCTGATTACTGGTTTGGTTTGTAGATTTTTGTTGCTGTCTGGTTATCATTTTATCTTGACTGGTTTAATCAGTTCCTTAGCTTCTTTGTCTAATCTTGGAGATTAATTAGCTGTTGTTTTTGCTTAAGTGTTATATCTTCTCTTTGTCACTTTGTCTTCTTATTCTAATTTCTTATTGGTGGTTGAGTTCACTTTAAAGGAAAGTTTTGGTGCCTGGGAAAGGCAATTGTGTAAACAAGGAAAAAGTGTAGAGTAGTATTGGTGATATATGTTAACAAAGCTACAATATGAGATCTGGGAGGATGGAGGTTAGATTCATGTAAATTGTGTAGAGTTATAGCAGTAGGTAGAGTACCTATAATGAGGTAGTCGACTGAATATGGGAGGAATATGGTATGAATTAAAAACCTATTGTTTTCGTGGGAGAGGGAAAGAGAAAAGAAAGGCAATAGTTTCAAGAGTGGATAACAGCCAGAAAACAAAACAAAGGTATTAGATATTAAGAGTTATACAATTTGTGGATCAAAGAAAGTGAGGTGGAATATAGGAGAGACAGTAGATGATGGAGGATATCAAGATGTAGGGGAAAGGGGATAATGTATATAGCCAAAATCTATTCACACAGAAATGAGGCAATGGAGGATGAGGAAACCCAGCAAATGTGAGGTGTTCCCTGCAGCACCTATTGTATAGTTAAGATAAAATAATATAAGAAGAAGATGAGGGAAAAGAGAGAGAGAAAGAAAAAAGAGAAGAATGGAAGAAAGAAAAAGGGGGTGGATAAAGGGCGGGAACAGATAAGTAAAAGAGAAAATATATATACACCAACCACAACAGCCACAATACCAATTAAAAAAAACCCTAAGTAACTGAAAAAAAAAAGACTTTGTGGGATACATTGTGAGAAAGACTAGGGGGTAATGCAATGTTAGCAATCAGAACATTAGAAAAATTAAATAAAAAATAAAATAAAACAAAAACAAAACAAAAAAAAAACAAAAAAGAAAGAATGCAAACGTTGAGGGCTAGGACATTCAATGACCTCAGATGGACCTCAGGGTATGATGGATTCAGGGATGGCAAGTCTGAGATATTGAAGACTCAAGAGGTGTGAGTCTCTGGGGTGTGGGCCACCAGGGTTTAGGGGACTCAGACCTGGCAACTTCAAGTCCGGTTAACAGGGAGCCTGGGAGCACCACAGTGCATCACAGCCTTCAGGGATCCCCACAGCTGCATGCCAGCCCTATGGGTGAGGTCACATCTGCAAGCTCTATCCTGTGTTCTGTACTCCACAAGTCACTCACTCACTGGGGTGTATTCTGTGGATGTATCACCAATTGACTTCAGGACCCCTCCCACCCTGTGATTCCCCAGAATGCCACCTGGGGGCGCCTCTAGACTGCAGCCAATTTAATGACACAGATCAATATCCAGTCCCAGGGGTGGGGCTCCAGCCGGGAATGCTAATAACAGAGTCTGAACCCGAAATTCCCACGCTTCACAAAATATTCCCCTAATCAGCTTCCAAATGTCTCCCACCCTGCCAGACCCTGGTAGCATCTCTTTTTTGCTATCAATTTAAATCCAATGTAGATCTGCAGCTGCATTTGAGGGGGGGTGGGGCTCTAGGCAGGAGCGCTATTGTTTGTGTCTGCAATCAAAAATTCCCCCGCTTCACAGTAAAACTCCCGTTTGTCTCCTCAAATCGGTCTGCAAGCACCTCCTGTCCTATTAACCCCTCAATAGGCCACTCAGGGCTTATGAATTCCCCAGTACTGCAGAGCTTCCAAAGAAACAAACAAATAAACAAAAAAATGCCACTGCAGCACCCGGTGCCACAGCAGCACCCAGTGCTGTGCCTCTGCACACCCAAGGAGGGAGCTTTCCGCATGCAGCCGGGAACTCCGTGTATATTTTATAGATGTATTTTCTCTGTTACCTTCCCACCAAATCGATGTCCAGATACCTCCTATCCTACAAAAATCCTTAAACACCCTGGTCCCTAAGAGCCTCCAATGCTGCCCAGCTGCTTCATTACTGGATATATTATCAGGTAAGCTCACTCAGCCATCATCTTGCCACAATTGGCTTTGGTATTAGGATAATGTTGGCATCATAGAATGAGCTATACAATGTTCCTTCTATGCTGATTTTTTTAAAGAGTTTAAGCAAGATTGGTGATAGCTCTTTCTGGAATACTTGGTAGAATTCACCTGTGAATGCATCTGGTCAATGGCTCTTCTTATTTTGGAAGTTTTTAATGACTGATTATATCTCTTTAGTTTTTATTGGTTTGTTGAAATCATCAATTTCTTCTTTCATCAATATAGCTGGCTTATGTGTTCCTAGGAATTTGTTCATTTTCTCTAAATTGTCCTTCTTGTTGGAATATAGTTTTTCAAAGTGTCCTTTTATGATAGTTTTTATTTCAGTGGGGTCAGTGGTGATATCCCATTTATCATTTATAATTTTGTGTATTTGCATCTTCCCTCTTTTTTTCTTTCTTAGTCTAGCTAAGTGTTTGTCAGTTTTATTGATCTTCTCAAAGAACGAGCTGTTTGTTTTGTTTATTTTTTCAAACCTTTTTTATTTTCTATTTCATTTAATTCTGCTCTGATCTTTGTTATTTTTTCATTATTCTTCCTTTGAAGTAGTTTGAATTTTTTTTTTACTAATTCCAGCAAGTGTGCAGTTAAGACTTCGAATTAATTATTTCTCTACTTTTTGATGTTTGAATTTATGGCTATGAATTTCCCTCTCAGTACAGTTATTGCTGCATCCCATAAATTTGAATATGCTGTGTTGTCATTTACATTAGTTTCAAAATAGTTACTGATTTCTTTTGAGATTTCTTCCTTGACCCAATGTATGTCTAAGACTGCGTTGTTTAACTTCCATACCTCAGTGCCTAATCTGGGTCTTTGGCCTTTGCAGATTTCCAGTTTCATTCCACAGTGGTCAGAGAAATTATATTTTATGATTTCAATCTATCTGAATTCATTTGGACTTTCTAGGTTGCGTAGAATGTGGTCTCTCTTGGAGAATGTTCCATGTGCACTTCAGAAGAATGTAAATCCTGTTGTATTTAAGTGAAATGTTCTGTATATGTCTATTAAGTCAGCTCTAATATATTGTTCAAAGTATTTGTTTCTTTATTGATTTTTTAAAACATTTTTTAAAGGTTTATTTATTTATTTTATTTATCTCCTCTTTCCCCCCACCCCAGTTGTCTGTTCTCTGTGTCTATCTGCTACATGTTCTTCTTTGTTCACTTTTGTTCTTGTCAGTGGCACAGGAATCTGTGTTTCTTTTTGTTGTGTCCTCTTTGGTCAGCTCTTCATGTGTGCAGCACCATTCCAGGGCAGGCTGAAATTTTTTTCATGCTGGGCAGCTCTCCTTACAGGGTGCACTCACTGCATGTGGGTCTTCCCTACACTGGGACACCTCAGCGTGGCATGGCACTCATTGTGCACATCAGCACTGCACATGGACCAGCTACACATGGGTCAAGGAGGCCCAGGGTTTGAACTGTGGACCTCCCATGTGGTGGACAGATGCCCTAACCACTGGGCCAAGTCTGCTTCTTATTGATTCTTTTTTGAAATGTTCTGTTCAATGGTGATAGTGATGTATTGCAGTCCCACACTGTAATTGTAGAGGCATCTATTCCTTCACTTAGTTTTTCCAGTTTTTGCCTCACATATTTGGAGGTGCCCTGGTTAGAAGTATTAAACTTTATGATTCTTCTATGATCTTGAAGTTTACCCCATTTACTAATATATAGTCTTCATCTTTGTCTCTCGAAATAGATTTGCATTAAATTTCTATATTGTCTGTTATTAATATAGCTACTCCTACCCTTTTTTGGTAATTGTTTCTCTATAAGGCTGTTTTCCAGGCAGGCATTTTCAACCTCATTGAATCCCTGGGTCTAAGATGTGTTTCATGTGGACAGAATATAAATGGGTCATATTTCCTAATCCATTCTTCCAATCTGTGTCTTTAGACTGGTGAGTCTAATCCATTGTCATTCTGTGTTATTATTCTCAAGGAAGTACTTGCACTTGTCATATTTTCTTTGGATTTGTGTATGGCATATGTTGTGTGTTTTTTTCACTTTTTTCTTTTTAGTTTTTCTTACACTCTCCTCTAACTCTGTCCTGTTTTTCCCTTTTCTCCTTCAAAATATCCTTTAGTATTTCTTGAATGGAAGGTTTCTTATTGGCATATTTAGTTTTTCTTTACCTGAATTTTTGAACTCTCCATAATTTTTGAACACCAGCTTTAATGGACAGAATATTCCTTGTGGAATTTTTTTTTCTTTTAGTACCTTGACTATGTCATACCACTGCCTTCTATCCTAGATGGTTTCAATGAGAAATCAGCACTTAATTTTATTGAGCTTCCCAAACATGCGATGGCTCTCTTACCTGTTGCTGCTTTCAGTATTCTCTCTTTGTCTTGAACATTGGATAAATTGACAAGTATATTCTCAAGGAAGTACTTGCACTTGTCATATTTTCTTTGGATTTGTGTATGGCATATGTTGTGTGTTTTTTTCACTTTTTTCTTTTTAGTTTTTCTTACACTCTCCAGTATTTTCTCTTTGTCTTGAACATTGGATAAATTGACAAGTATATGTCTTGGGGTAGATTTTTGGGATTTATGTTGTTTGGGGTGTGCTGCGCTTCCTGAACATGTACATCCATCTCCTTCTACAGATTTGAGAAGTGTTTGGACCTTATTTCCCCAAAACCCTTTCTGCCCCCTTTCTCTACTCTTCTCCTTCAGGGATGCATATAATGCATGTGTTTGTGTATTTTGCATTGTCATTCAGGTATCTTAGTCCCTGCTGTATTTTTTCTCCCTTTTTATTGATCAGTTCTCCTGTTTGATTTCAGATGTACTGCTTTCCACATCACAAATTCTTTCCTTAGCCTCTTCAAAATGGCTGTTATTTGATGAGAGTGTATTTTTGATTTCTTGGATTGTACCATTCAAAACCATCATATATGTTATCCTTTTTTGTTTGTTTACAAATTCTTCTTTATTTATTTTTTTAATGTTACATTAAAAAAATATGAGGTCCCCATATACCCTCCACTCAACTCACCCCACACTTACCCCATAACAACAACTTCCTCCATCATCATGAGCCATTCATTGCACTTGGTAAAACATCTCTGGGCACCACAGCACGTCATGGTCAATGGTCCACACTATCGTACAGTCCACACACTGGGTCATGGGAGGACATACAATGTCCGGTAACTTCCCTGCATCACCTAGGACAACTCCAAGTCCTGAAAATGCCCCCAGATCACATCTCTTCATCCCACTCCCTACCCCCAGCAACACCATGGCCACTTTGTCCACATCAGGGCCACATTTTCTATGATTACTAATCTCAATAATTCCTGAATAGAATATCAGTAAGTCCACTCTAATCCATACTCTATTCCTCCATCCTGTGGACCTTAGAATGGTTGTGTCCACTCCACATCTATATCAAGAGGGGGCTTAGATTCCACATGAATGATGGAAGCAATTCTCCTGCTTTCAGTTGTAGGCACTCTTAGCTCCCTGGTGTGGTGGTTGACCTTCTTCACCTCCCTGTTCGCTGGCTGGGGTAAGTCCAATAAACCAGGTGTAGGAGTTGCAAGTCTGTTGAGACTCAGGGCCTGGCTATCACATGGTCAGTCCAGAGATTAAGGTCCCCTGGGTATACACTAAACCCCAGCACCAACTACAGATCCAATAAAAGTAACAGGAGAGGCTTGTGGACAAAGATCACATCTAAGTCCAGCTCCAGCACAGAAACACAAACTCCAAGTAGGACCAACTGGCATGGCACTGAATTTCATCTGCCATGATCATAGGACCTGTGGGTCTCTGTAGCCCTCAAAAGAATCAATACCCAAGGTTGTATCTACTTTACCTCTCCCTGAGACTCTGCAGAGGTGTGCATAAGGGCAAACCCTCTGATAACCTCCCATCTCTTTTGGAGACTCATAGCCATTTAAACTCATTTGTCCTTTCCATTTCCCCCTCTTATTCAGGTCAAAAAGCATTTTTAACTAATGGTATTATATGTCGACTGAGATATTCTGCTGGTCTGAGTTGACCCTTTTATTCAAGGTCATTTTCTAGTTACATCATCACCTAGTACATGGTACTAATCCCTCAGTGCCAGGGAGGCTCATCCACAGGAGTCATTTCCAACACTGGGGGGAAGGCAATACATTAACATGCTCAGTTTGGCTTCAAGACTGGCCTCATTTGAGCAACACAGAGGCTATAAGGAGGTAACTCTTAGGCACCCTGCAGCTTTAGGTCTTGTTTTTATTTCAGGTGCACAGGCTCACAAGCATACTAATTAGTATCAAGGGCGTATTGTTGGACCTTCCTTCTTTTTTGGTCTGTGCCGTTGCACTTGGGGGATTGTTGCTGTTCCTTTAGGGACTGTGATAGAGCTCCCCTGGCCAGGAACTCATCACTCAGTTGTTGTTTTCAATTGTAACCACTATGAAAATATCCAAAAATTTTTATTTACACTGGATATATACCCTGGAGAACTCCCTGCCAACCATGTGTCCCCTTTCAATAACATCCCACACCAGTATTCCTCCCCTGCCATTGTTGAACATCTCTGTTATCCAAAACTTCTTGAAAAATGAAGCCCAATATATTGCCAGGTCCTATTAATAGTAAAATGGAATATAATGATGAGTTTAAAGGATAGATATAGAATATGTATTAATTTAGAAAAATTAAGGTAAAAATAAATTGGGGTATTAAAAAATTTAAAAAATGCGAAAGCTTTTTTTTTGATGTTTTGCCTTCCATCACTGCAATGAGACTTACCCTGTATGCAAATTGGCAATGCAACTTCTTCCATCTTTTCCTCAGTGTCCACATGCTTTATTTTCTAATTTTTTCCTAATTATTATGCTTATCTTCACAAAAGTTTTAGATCACAGTAATTCGTATATACAATATACAGTAATCTCACATATCCAACATAAAACCCTTTTCCATTCCACAGTAATAAACTTTTTACATGTTCATACTATATTTACTGAAAACTGATGTACAGATATTGAGACAGTATCTTTCAAACAAGGTAACATTTGGGTTTACATAGTGGTTTATATTTTAAACTATACAATTTTCTAAATTTTTAGTTATCTTATATTTTACATTATGACTTACATTTTAGCCTATCAGCCCCTGTACATTTTTGGTGTAATTTAACATGTCTTATGTCCATCCTTGTATAATATTGTGGAACACTTCTATTGCCCTCACAGTTACATTGATAACATATATTCAATACCTCTTTCCCCTCCCCTCAGGGCCCACAGTGACCATCAATCGTCATTGCTTGAAGGGTCATGTTCAGAGAGTGTTGAAAGCTTGACATGCTCAACTGCCCTAATGCATTGGGAGACACCATTTCTCTTGACAGATACAAATCCCTCTATTTGAGAACATCAGTCCTCCCCAGGATGTGGGTATACCTTCACTCTCATTATATGGGTCTCTATCCAACGATATAACCCACTATGGCAAAATGAACCCTCACACTCTCCCTAGAAGCCTGTCCTGCATCAGATTTTCCCCTTTAAGAATCTTAAACAGGTTGCCTTCCTAATTATATTTTTGAAAATGCCTCAGCATTATACTCTCAACCAAACACCTGACAATCTCATATATTCATATGCTTCTCCACCTTCCCAAAATTTCTTGGGCAATATTACCCATCCTTCCATCCCTAGCCACCCTCAAGCCCACAAAGCCCCCAAAAGGTAACCCTATGCCCCCATTTATCCCTTCCTTGTACAAATATTTACCTCCAGCTTATCATAGATTGCACCCAGGTGGGTGTCAGCTTACATCCTTCCTCTACCCCCCAATTTCAGTTAAGCCTATTATCCAGTCTCTAGCTTTCTGAAGTAGCTTTGTTTGCTTATTTCATATCATTGAAGTCATGTAGTATTTGTCCATCAATGCCTGGGTTGCTTCACTCAACATAAGGTTCTCAAGATTCATTCATGTTATCACATGTGTTTGTAGTGTATTTGTTCTTAAACCTGTGTAGTATTCCATTGTATGTATATACCACATTTTATTTATCCATTCATCCGTTGATGGTCATTTGAGTTGATTCCAACTTTTGGCAATAGTGAACAATGCTGCTATCAACATTGGTGTGCATATATCAGTTTCTGTCTTTGTTTTCAGTTCTACTGGGTATATACCCAGCAGTGGAATTGCTGGATCATATGGCAAATCTATAGCTAGTATTTTGAGAAACCAACAAACAGTCCTCCAGAATGGCTGGATCCTTCTGCATTCCCACTAACAGTGGATGAGTGCACCCATTCCTCCACATCCTACCCAGCATTTATAGTCATCTTTTTTTTTCATAGCTGCCAATCTTATGGGAGTAAGATGGTATCTCATTGTAGTTTTGATTTGCATTTCCCTAATAGCTAGAGATTTGGAGCATTTTTTCATGTGCTTTTGGCAATTTGTATTTCTTCTTTGGAGAAGTGTCTGATTAATTCTTTTTCCCATTTTTTAAATGGGTTATTTGTCTTTTTATTTTCGAGATATAGGAGTTCTTTATATATGCAAGTTATAAGTCTCCTATCAGATATATGGTTACCAAATAGTCTCTCCCATTGTGTAGGCTCTCTTAACTTTCTTGCAGAAGGCTTTAATTTTTAGGAAGTCCCAATTATATATATGTTCTTTTGCTGCTAGTGCTTTTGGTGTGAAGCTCATGAAGCCATTTCCTATTAAAAGGTCCTGTAGATGCTTCCCTACACTGCTTTCGAAAGTCTTTGTGGTCTTGGCTCTTATATTTAGGTCTTTGGTCCATCTTGAGATGATTTTTGTATATGGTGTGAGTTGGTAATCTTCCTTCATTATTTTACATATGGATGTCCAGTTCTCCAGGCAACATTTGTTAAAGAGGCCATTCTCTCCCAGTTGAGAGGGTTTGGTAGCTTTATTAAATATTATATGATTATATTTATGAGGATCTATATCAGAACTCTCAATCAGTTCCATTGTTCTTTGTGTCTCTCCTTGTGCCAACACCATTCTGCTTTCACTATTGTAGCTTTGTAGTATGATTTGAATTCAGATAGTGTGATTCCTCCGATTTTGTTTTTCTTTTTCAATATGTCTTTGGCTAGTCAAGGCCTCTTTCCCTTCCAAATAAATTTCATAGCTACATTATCTAGTTCATTAAAGAATGCTGTGTTGATGTTTATTCGGATTGCTTTGAATGTGTAGATCAGTTTGGTAGGATAGACATCTTAATAATATTTAGTCTTTCTATCCTTGAACAAGGAATATTCTTTTTATTTAGGTCTTCTTTGATTTCCTTGAACAGTGTTGTGTAGTTCTCTGTGTATAAGTTTTTTACATCTTTAGTTAAATGTATTCCTAGGTATTTGATTTTTTATTGACTGTTGTAAAAGGTATTTGTTTCTTGATATCCTCCTGATCTTGCTCATTATTGGTGTACAGAAATGCTACTGATTTTTGCACATTGATCTTATAACCTGCGACTTTACTAAACTCATTTATGAGTTCTGGAAATTTTGTTGTAGACTTCTAAGGGTATTCCATGTATAGGATCGGGTCATCTGTAAATAATGAAATTTTGACTTCTTCCTCTCCAGTTTGAATGCCTTTTATATCTGGTTCTTGCCTCGGTGATTGAGCAAGTACTTCTAAGACAATATTAAATAGAAGGGGTGATAGTGAGCATCTTTGTATTTTTCCTGATCTTAGAGGGAAAGATTTTAGGATTTCACCATTGTAAACATTTTTGGCTGTGGGTTTTTCATATATACTCTTTATCATGATCAGAAAATGTCCTTATATTCCAATCTTTTGAAGTGCTTTTATCAAGAAAGTGTGCTGTATTTTTTCAAATGCATTTTCTGCATCTACAGATATATAATCTTGTGATTTTTTTCCTTCAATCTGTTTATATGCTGTATTACATTGTTTGATATTCTTATGTTGAACCATCCTTGCATACCTGAAAAGAATCCCACTTAGTCATGGTGTATAATTAGTTTAATGTGTTTTTGAATATGGTTAGCAAGTATTTTATTGAGGATTTTTGAGTCTAGGTTCATTAGAGAAATTGGTCTGTTATTTTCCTTTCTTGTGGTGTCTTTGTTTGGCTTTGGTACTAGGGTAATGTTGGCATCATAGAATGAGTTAGGTAAATTTCCTTCTCTTTCAATTTTTTGTAAGAGTTTCAGCAAGATTGGTGTTAGTTCTTTCTGGAATGTTTTGTAGAATTCACCTGTGAATCCATCTGGCCCGGGGCTCTTCTCAGTTGGGAGGGTTTTTTTTTTTTTTTGTCTTTTTTTTTCTTCATTTATTTTTTAATATTACATTCAATAAATATGAGGTCCCCATATAGCCTCCACCCCACTCACACCACTCCTCCCCCCATAACAACAATCTCCTCCATCGTCATGAGACATTCATTGCATTTGGTGAATACATCTCTGAGCACCACTGCACCTCATGGTCAATGGTACACATCATAGCCCACACTCTCCCACATTCCACCTAGTGGGCCATGGAAGGACATACAATGTGTGGTAACTGCCCTGCAGCACCACTCAGGAAAACTCCAAGTCCCAAAAACGCCCTCACATCTCTTCTCTTCCTCCCAATCCTTACCCTCAGCAGCCACCATGGCCACTTTCTAGTTGGGAGGGTTTAATGACTGATTCTATCTCTTTACTTTAGATTCATTTGATGAAATTGTCAATTTCTTCTTTCATCAATATATGCTGCTTATGTGTTTCTAGAAATTTGCCCATTTCCTCTGATTTGTCATTTTTGTTGGAAAATACTTTTTCAAAGTATCCTCTCATGATAGTCTTTATTTCTGTGGGTTCAGTGTTGATATCTCCTTTCTCATTTCTTATTTTGTGTATTTGCATATTCTCTCTTTTTTTCTTTTTTAGTTTAGCTAATGGTTTGTCAAATTTATTGATCATCTCAACGAACCAGCTCTTGGTTTTGTTTATCTTTACAAGTGCTTTCTTATTTTCTATTGCATTGAGTTCTCTTATCTTTGTTATTTCTTATTTTCTTCTTCCTGTAGGGTTCCTTTGTTGTTTTTTTACTAATTCCTCCAAATGTTCACTTAGTTTTTCAATTTTTGCTCTTTCTTCTTTTTTGAAGCATGAATTTATGGTTATAAATTTCCCTCTCAGGAAATGTATCTCTCAAGAGAAATGGTGGCTCACAGGGCATTAGGGCAGTTGAGCAAGTCAGGCCCTCAACACTGTTGCAACTATCTCTGAACATGGCTCCTCAAGAAATGAAGATTGACTGTAAGTGTGGACCCCAAGGGGAGGGGGAAATAGATATTGAATAGATGGAACCAAAGTAAATGTGAGGGGAAAAGAAGTGTTTCACAAGAGTACACAAGGATAGATATAAAACATGTAATATTTCACCAAAAACATATAGAGGATGACAGACTAAATGTGTAAACCATAATGTAAAATATAGGATAACTAAAAAATTTAGAAAACTGTATAGCCCAAATTATAAACCATAACGTAAACACAAATGTTACCTTGTTTGAAAGTTACTGTCTCAATATCTGTACATCAGGTTCAGTAAATATGATATGAATAAGTTAAAAGATTGTCGCTGTGGGAGGGAAAAGGTTTTATAATGGATATGTGGGAGTACAGTATACTGTATATATGAATTACTGTGATCTAAGGTTCTTGTGAAGAGAAGCTCAATAATTAGGGAAAAAAGAAAAGAAAAAGATAGAATGTAGAATTTTTCCAAATAAATATGTATTCTATATCTAACCTTTAAACTCATTGCTATATTCCATTTTACTATTAAGGGAACCTGACATTATATTGGGCTTCACTTTTCAGGAAGTTTTGGATCACAGAGTACTTCAACAATGGCAGCGGAGGAGTACAGGTATAGGATGTTATTGATAGGGGACATATGGTTGACAGGGATTTATACAGGGCATGTGTCCAGGGTGCATGGAAATGTTTGAATATACTCATAGTGGAAACAATTAAAAAAATACAGCTGGGGGGTACTGGGTTCCTGGCTGGGGGGGGCGGGGCTCCCTAGGGGAGCAGCGGCAGTCCCCCAGGTGCAACAGCAAGGACCAGGAAGTAATGAGGGTCCAACAGTGACCCGCTGATTCTAATGACTATGCTTGTGAGTCTATACACCTGTAATAAGAACAAAGCCTAGAGCAGCTCTATGCCTAAGAGTTCCCTCCTGACAGCCTGCATGTTACTCAAATGTGTCCAGTCTCAAAGCCAAACTCAGCATGTAAATGCAATGCCTTCCCCCCAGCGTGGGCCATGACAGCCAGGGATGAGCCTCCCTTGCACCGAGGGATTGCTACCAAGGACCAGCTGATGACGTAACTAGAAAATGACCTTGAATAAAAAGTTCAACTCGGACCAGCAGAATATCCCTGTCTATAATATAATTACAGGAGTTAAAAGTGCTGTTTGACCTAAAGTAAGGGGGAAATGGAAAGGACAAATTTGTTTATATGGCTATGAGTCTCTGAAAAACACTCTGGAGGTTGTTAGAAAGATTACGCTTATGCACACCTGAGCAGAGTCTCAGAGACAGATAAAGTAGATACAACCCCAGGTGTTGGTTCTTTTGAGGGCTAAAGAGACCCAAAGGTTCTATGGTCATGGCAGATGGAGTTCACTGCCATGTCAGTTGGCCTTTCTTTGGAGCTGGTGTTTCTGCGTGATGGAGCTGAACTCAGATGGCATCTCTTTTTACAAGCCTTTCCTGCTACTTTACTGGAATTGTAGTCAGTGCTGGGTTTTAAGATATACCTAGGCAATCTGAATCTCTGGACTGACAATAGGAAAGTCAGGCCCTGAACCTCAAAAGACTTCAGCTCCTACACTCTGATTTATTGGACTTACCCCACACAGCTAACATGGAGTTGAAGAATGTCAACCACCACACCATGGAGCCTAGAGTGCCTACAACTGAAAGCAGGACGATTGCATCCAGTATCCATGTGGAATCTAAGCCCCCTCTTGACATAGATGTGGAATGGACACAACCAAGCCAAGGTCCACAGGAAGGAGGAATACAGTAAGGATTAGAGGGGACTAATGATAGTCTATTCATGAACTATTGTGGTTAATAATTGAGAAAATGTGGCATTGATGTGGAAAAAGTGGCCATGGTGGCTGCTGGGTGCAGGGAATGGGAGGAAGAGATGAGTTGTGGAGGCATTTTCGGGACTTGGAGATGTCTTAAGTGGTGCTGCAGGGACAATTTCCAGACATTTTATGTCTTCCTATGGCCCATTGAATAGAACGTGGGAGAGTGTGGGCTATGGTGTGGACCGCAAGCCATGGGGTGCAGCGTTGCCCAGAGATGTACTCACCAGATGCAATGGATGTGTCATGATGATGAGGGAGAAAGTTACTGTGGGGGGAGTGGTGGGGTGGGGCAGTGGGGGTGAATGGGGACCTCATATTTTTTTAATGTAATATTTTTTAAAAAAACGAATAAATAAAATAAAATTTTAAAAAAATTTCCCTCTCAGGACAGCTTTTGCTGCATCCCATAAGTTTTGGTATGTTGTGTTATCATTTTTATTAGTTTCAAGGTAGTTATTAATTTCTTTTGAGATTTCCTCTTTGACCCACTGTTTTTCTAAGAGTGTACTGTTTAATTTCCATATCTTTGTGTGAAATCTGGCCCTCTGGCCCTTGCAGATTTCCAGCTTCTCTCCACTGTGGTCAGAAATATTATTTTGCATGATTTCAATCTTTCTGAATTCAATGAGCCTTTCTTTGTGGCCTAGCCTATGGTCCATCATGGAGAATGATCCATGGGCACTTGAGAAAAACGTATATTCTGCTGTGTTTGGGTGTAATGATCTGTATTTGTCTATTAGATCCAACTCCATTATTATCCTGTTCAAATGTTTTGTTTCTTTAGTGATTATCTTTTGAGATGTTCTGTCCAGAGTTGATAGTGGTGTATTAAAATCCCCCACTATAATTGTAGATGCATCTATTCTTTCACTTAGTTTTTCCAGTGTTTACCTCACGTATTTAGAGGCGCCCTGGTTAGGAGCATAAATATTTATGATTCTTCAATCTTCTTGACAGATTGGCCCTTTCACTAAAATGTAGTATCCTTCTTTGTCTCTCACAATTGATTCGCATTTAAGTCTATTTTGTCTGATATTAATAAAGCTACTTCTGCCTTTTTTTGGTTATTGTTTGCTTGTATGATTGTTTACCAACCATTCACTTTCAACCTCCATGAGTCTCTGGATCTAAGATATGTCTCTTGTAGACAGCATATAGATGGGTCATATTTCCTTATCCAGTGTTCCAGTCTGAATCTTTTGATAGCTGAGTTCAATCCATTGACATTCAGTGTTATTACTTTCAAGGAATTATTTGTGTTAGCCATATTTTGATTGGACTTGTGTTTGTCATATTTTGTTTGCTTTTTTTTTCCCTTCTCTTTTTGTTGCTCTTACACTCTCCTCCAACTCTGCCTGTCCTGTTTTTTCCTTTCTTCCTGAAGAACTCCCTTTAGAATTTCTTGAACGGGAGGTTTCTTGTTGGCATACTCTTTCAGTTTCTGTTTATCTGTGAATATTTTGAACTCTCCATCATTTTTGAATGCTAATTTAGCTGGATAGAATATTCTTGGTTGGAAATTTTATTCTCTTATTACCTTGACTATATCATGCCACTGCCTTCTTGCCTCCATCATTTCAGATGAGAAATCAGCACTTAATCTTATGGAGCTTCCCTTGTATGTGATGGTTTTCTTTTCTCTTGCTGCTTTTAGAATTTGCTCTTTGTCTTGAGTGTTGGATAATTTGACAAGTGTATGTCTTGGGGTGGGTCTGTTGGGGTTTATGACAATTGGGGTGCACTGTGCTTCTTGGATATGTACATCAGTCTGTTTCAGTAGATTTGGGAAGTTTTCAGCCATTATTTCCTGCAACACTCCTTCAGAACCCTTTCCCTTCTCTTCTCCTTCTGGGATGCCTATAATACGTATGTTTGAGCATTTTGCATTGTCATTAAGGTCCCTAAGTCCTAGCTGGATTTTTCTATCTTTTTATCGATCAATTCTACTATCTGTTTGATTTCCTACGTAGTGTCCTCCACATCACTAATTCTCTGCTCTGCCTCTTCTAGTCTGCTGATATTTGCTGCAGGTGTATTTTTGATTTCTTGAACTGTGGTGTTCATTCCCATCATATCTGTTATCTTTTTGCGTGTGTCTGCAATTTCCCCTCCCAATGTTTTCTTCATGTTGTTAACCTCTTCCTTTATTTCATTAAATTCGTCTGTGATATATGTTCTGAGATCTTTAATTACTTGTGCAAAGTTCTGCTCCCCTTCCTGGTTCCTTAGTTTGTTCATTGGATTCAGCCATGTTTTCCTGATTACTGGTTTGGTTTTAGATTTTTGTTGCTGTCTGGTCATCATTTTATCTTGACGGGTTTAATCAGTTCCTTAGGTTCTTTGTCTTGTCTTGGGGATTAATTAGCTGTTGTATTTGCGTAAGTGTTATATCTTCTCTTTGTCACTTTGTTCTTCTTATTCTAATTTCTTATTGCTGGTTGAGTTCACTTGAAGGAAAGTATTAGGGCCAGGGAAAGGCAATTGTGTAAGAAAGGAAAATGTGTAAAGTAGTGTTGGTTATAAATGTTAACAGAGCAACAATATGAGATCTGGGAGGATGGATATTAGATTCATGTAAGTTGTGTAAAGTTATAGTTGTAGGTATAGTACCTATAATGTAGTACGTATAATGAGGTAGTCAACTGAATATGGGAGGAATATCTTATGAATTTAAAAGCTAGTGTTTTCATGAGAGAGAGAAAGAGAAAAGAAAGTCAATAGTTTCAATAGTGGATAAAAGACAGAAACCTAAACAAAGATATTAGAAATTAAGAGTTAGACAATTTGGGGATCAAAGAAAGGGAGGTGGAATATAGGATAGACAGTAGATGATGGAGGATATCAAGATGTGGGGGTAAGGGGATATTGTAGGTAGCCAAAATCAGTTCACACAGAAATGAGGGATCGGAGGATGAGGAAACCCAACAAATATGAGGTGTTTCCTGCAGCACCTATTGTATAATTAAGATAAAATAAAAATAAGAAGAAAATGTGGGAGAAGTCAGAAAAAAAGAGAAGAATGAAAGAAAGAAAAAGGGGATGGGTAAAGGGAGGGGAACAAGTAGGGAAAAGAAAAAAAAGATATAGAATAACCACAACAGCTGCAACAACAAAAAAAAAAAACCCTAAATAACTGAGAAAAAAAAAGACTTTGGGGTATACGGTGGGAGAAAAGACCAGGAGATAATGCAATGTTAGCAATCAGGACAATAAAAAATAAAAAAAATAAAAGAAAAACAAAAGAAAATTAAACAAAACAAAAAAGAAAAAATGCAAATGTTGAGGGTTAGGACATTCAAGGACCTCAGATGGACCTCAGGGCGTGATGGATTCAGGGATGGAAAGTCTGTGATATTGAAGACTCAAGAGGTGTGAGTCTCTGAGGTGTGGACCACCAGGGTTTAGCAGACTCAGACCTGGCAAACTCAAATCTGGTTAACAGGGAGCCTGGGAGTACCACAGTGCAACACAGCCTTCAGGGATCCCCGCAGCTGGGTGCCAGCCCTATGGAAGAGGTCACATCTGCAAACTCTAACCTATGTGTCTGAACCCCACAATTCATTCACTTACTCGGGTCTCTTCTGTGGCTGTATCACCAATTCGACTTCAGGACACCTCCCCTGCTAGTATTTTTGAGGTCTTTTGTATCTAAAGGAATTGGTCTGTAATTTTCTTTTCTTATAGTAACTTTATCTGATTTTGGTATTGGGTAATTTTGTGGTCAGGGAGTGAGTGAGGTAGTGTTCTCTCTTCAATTTTTTGGAAAACTTTGAGCAGATTTGATATTAATTCTTGGAATATTTCGTAGAATTTACTTGTGAATCAATCGTGGACTTCTCTTTTTGGAGGGGATTTTGATCACCAATTCAATCTCTTGTAATTTTTCTGTTGACATTTTCTATTTCATGTAGTGTCAGTGTAGGTCTCAGGTGAGTCTCTTCTTAAAAACATATTGTTGCATGGTGTTTTTTATCCAGTCTGTCAATATGTGTTTTCATTAGGGAGTTTAATCTGCTAAAATCCAGGGTTATTATTTTAAAACTGGTATTTATTTCCACCGTTTTATTCTTTGGATTTTATATGTCTTACATATTTTTTGTCTTTCTTTTCCTTTAGTAAATCTTTCTTTTCTGTACTGTTGACATTGTTGATTTTTCATTTCTGTATTTTTTATTTTAAATACTTTTTAATATTTCTTTGTGGTTATCCTGGGGTTTGTACTATACATCCATCAAGTATAATCTAGTGATTTGAAAGATACTTACTTAATTTTCAGTAGCATACCTATTCTTTGCTTCCATATCCGTCCATTTCCTCTCATTATGTTGCTTTTATACCACTTTACTGCTTTATATTTTGTGTGTCCTTTATCAGGAAATATGACTATTTCTTATTCAATTATATTCTCTTATAGGAATTAAATAGTAGAGTTATATATTGTGGATATAGTACTATTGGGTTTTAAAATTTACCCACTTAATTACCTTTACTAAAGATCTTCATTTCACATTGCTCCAAATCATTCTCCCTTATCTTGTCCTTTCAACTTGAATGACTACCTTTAGCAATTCTTTTAGGGCAGACTTTTTTTTCTGATGAAAATTTTCAGTTTCTTTCCATCTGTGAATGTTTTAAACTCTCTCTCATTTTAAAGGACAGTTTTGCCAGATAAAGAATATTGTGCTGGAAGATTTTCTCTCTCAATTCCTTAAATACATCATACCATTCATGGTTTCTGGTGAGAAATTGGTAATTTGACTTATTCAGTACCTCTTTTATGCAAAGAATTGTTTTCTCTTGCTGCTTTTGAATTTTCTATTTTTATCTTTGGCATTTGATATTCTGATCAGTGTGTAACTTACAGTAGTTCAATTAGTGTTTATTCTGGTTGGAGTGTTTTGTACTTCTTCGACATATATATTTATATCTTTCATAAGGTTGGGAAATTCTCAGCCATTGTTTCCTAAAATATTCTTCCTGAAACTTTTCCCTTCTCTTCTCCTTTTGGGATTACTGGGATGTTTATATTTGAATGATTCGTGCTGTCAAATGCTATACACTGCTCAATATTTTTGTATCCTTTCCTTTATCTGTTTTTCTAGCTGTATCTTATTTTTTTAAGTTCTGGGGCAGGGGATTGAACCCAGAACTTGAATGTGGGAAGATGGCACTAAACCACTGAGCCAACTCAGCTTCCCTGAGTTGGCTTTTTCATTTGATTTTGCTTTTAGTTCATTTTTGTTTTTACACTGGGAACCAAACCCAGGACCTCACATGTTGGAGTTCAACTGCCTGAGTAATATCCACTCCCTGGTTGTATCTTTTTGATTGTCCTGCCTTCTAGTTTGTTGAATCTAACTTCTATCTGTTCAAATCCTGCTATTTTAGGCTTTTAGTGCATTTTTAATCTCCATTAGTCTTCCTTTCATTTCCATAATTTCTGTTCTTTCCCCTTAAACTGTTTTTCTCCTTTTATCCTCTTTATTTTTTTTAAATGTTTCATTAAAAAATACCAGGTCTCCATATACCTCCCACCCCACCCACTCCACCCCTCCCACATCAACAATTACTTCCATTATTGTGGAACATCCACTGCACCTGATGAATACATTCTGGAGCACCACTGCACCACTTGGACAGTGGTCCACAATGTAGTCCACACTCTTCCCCAGTCCATCCAGTGGGCTATATCAGGATACACAACATCCAGCATCCATCCCTGCAGCACCACCCAAGACAAATCCAAATCCTGAAAATGCTCCCACACCATATCTTTTCTTCCGTCTCCCTACTATCAGCAGCCACCATGGCCACTTTCTCCACATCAGTGCAACAATTTCTTCCCTTACTAATCACTATAGTTCCCCAGCAGAACACCAGTAAGTCCACTCTAATCCATATTCTATTCCTCCATTCTGTGGACCCTGGGACATTTATGTCCAGTCCCTCGCTACATCAAGAGGGGGCTTAGATTCCACATGGATGATGGATGCAACTCTCCTGCTTGCAGCTGTAAGCACTCTTGGCTCCCTGGTGTGGTGGTTGATCTTCCTCACCTCCCTGTCAGCTGGCAGGGTAAGTCCAACAAACCAGAAGGTAGGAGCCACAAGTCTCTTGAGGCCCAGGACCTGGATGTCACATGGACAGTTAAGAGATTCAGGTCTCCTGAGTATACACCAACCCAAACGCCAACCACAGGTCCGGTAAAAGTAACAGAAGAGGCATGTGTAGAAAGGTTATATCTGAGTCCAACTCCATCACACTCAGGAACACAAACTCCAAAGTAGGGCCAACTGACATGGCCCTGAACTCCAGAGCCATCTGCCATGACCAAAGAATCTGTGGGTCTCTGCAGCCCTCAGGAGAACCAGCACCTGGGTTTCCATCTATCTTAACTGTCTCTGGTCCTCTGGTCTTTTAAACTTTCTAATTCTTCTTTTTGCTGACACATTGTTTTCTTAGTATCTTTATGTCTATGTTCACCATTAGTTTATATATATATATATATATGATTAGCATATACACACTTAAAAATTTCTCAGGAAATAAAGGAAACCACAGTAGAACTGTTGGCAAGAATTGTGCACACTCCATCCAGTCTGATTGCTGAATCACCTAATGAAAATAAATGTTTTTTAATTTACCCACTGTAGATATCTGGGATGTGATATCCTATTGAAGAAGTAACAATAGGCAGAAAAGCCTAATGGATAAATGAAGGGGGATTGAACTACTTCAAGGAAGGACAGGCCCCACAGCTAGAAAGTGTATAAAAAGGAGGTATTGAGGGAGAGAAGTTAAGTCATATGCACTGGGGAGAAAATTCTGCACAGTAACAAATGGAACAGAGAAGGAATTCTGGAGAAAGAAGAGAGAAAATGATGTTTTTTCTTGGACATGAAATAATATACATCAAAACAGTCTTAAAAGTCACATTCTATATTCAGGACAAGATTCAGGTGAAGGAGACGAGAGAAACTCTGAACAGAAAAATATAGGCTACTCTAAAGAGCCAGGATAAGTTGGATCAAGCTTCAAAGAAGAGCCTTAACAGAAAGTCAATCTGAATTAAAACCCTAGGCAAGAAGAAGAAACTTCCCTTCAGAGTTAGTACATCAAAATACTCAGAAGACTAGATATCAGCAAATAATTACAAGCCAAACTAAGAAACAAGAATATATGGCTCATTCAAGGGAACAAATTAAAACTTCAGAGGAGACTCAGGCTTTAGAACAACTAATCAAAGAATTGCAAACAAATCTCTTAAATCAATTCAAGGAGATGCATATATATATATATATATGTTTCCTTCATCTCCTTGATACACTTTCTAGCTGTGGGACTTACCCTTCCTTAAAGTAGTTTAATCCTTCCCTTCTTTTATCCATTAGGCTTTTCTGCCTCTTGTTACTTTTTTAATAGGGTATTCCATCCCAGGTATCTAGAGTGGGTCAATTGCTAATCCGATGAATAGGTTTCATCATGATCTCTGCAGACTTGGGACCTTGTGTCTTGATATGCATAGGGATCTAATTCACTGTTGTTAGGGTCTCTCTGTTGTCCATGATGATGAACGGCCAACATACCAAGGAACCAAGAGAGCCTACAACTGAAAGCAAGCGAGTGCCATCCATCAGCCATATGGATCTGAATTCCCTTCTCAATTAGAGGTTGAGTGAGCATCATTATACCAGAATCCTCAGATTGTGGAATGAACTATGGATTAGAGTGTAGTTACTGATATTCTACTGTGGACTTATTGTGATTCTAGCAATGGAAGTAATTATATCATTGACGTGGAGGCAGTGGCCACTAGAGGTTCTGAGGTCAGGGAGAGGAAAAATAGTGTAATACACAGGCATTTTGGGGACTTGGGAAATGTAATGAATGACATGCAGGGCAGACACAGGTCATTATATGTCTTGAAATAGCTTACAGATTTGGGTGGGATAGAGTATAAACTATAATGTAAACTCTAATCCATGATTAGTGTCAATGTTCCTAAATGTGTTCATCAATTGCAATGAATGTACTGCACTAATCAAGGATGATTTTAATGGGAGAAAATGTGGGTGGTGTGGGGAGCAGGACATATAAGAAACCTTTATATTTTTTATGTAACATTTATGTAATGTAAATATCTTTTAAAAATTAAAAAAACCAAACCTAGGTTATTTGTTACTAGGAGATAAGAGGAGGGCTGAGAAGGGTTACTGATATTTAATGTACATAGAGTTTTTAATTAACTTGACTGTAAAAGTGTGGAAATAGAGTTGATAGTAACATATTATAGTGAGTATAATTAACACAGCTGGTTTATAATTCAGATTGTGGCAGAAAGTGTAGTATAGGGATATAAATGTCAATTGAAAAAAGCTAGAGAATAATTTAGGGACTGAATATCATAGTGAACTTGGAAGTAGATGAAAATAATTGTTAATAGTACAAATACTATGAACTAGAATATATGCATGTCATTGTTATGAGGTGATAAGGATTCAGTGGTGCATGAGAAAAACATGATGAAGGTAATTTATGGGCTATAGTTAACAGCAATATTGTAATATCCTTGCATCAATGTCAAAGAGGTACTATATCACCACTAAAGGTCAGTAATAGGGTGTATGGAATATTTTTCTTTTGGACTAAGAAAAATGTTCAAAAATTTACAGATTTGATGACTGCATAACTCTGGATTAAAGTGAGAGCCACTGAGTGTTCACTTTGAATAGAATGTACAATGCATGGGGCTGTATAACATACTGAACCATGTGGTAGAAGATGGACTGTGGTTTTCAGTACCAATATGAGAGTGTTCTCTTATGAAATATACTAAATGTACAATACTAATACATGTTGCTTATAATAGGGTGTGTATAGAAAAATTACACCAATGTAAGCTATTCACCAATGTTACTTGTAATAGTCTGATGATCTTTCATAATGTGTAACAAAAGTTCCACAAGAATGGAAGTTGGTGGAAGGGTGATATATGGGAATTCTGCACATTGTGCACAATTGTTTTGTAATCACACAACTTCTGTAAAAAAAAACCATATATTAAAATACTAACTCCAGAAAAACCCATGCAACTTCCATACTACACAGCAACTACATTCTATGTATTTATCCCAGTGAAATGAAGATTTTGTGTCCACTCAAAAACATGTAGTTGAATATTTATGGCAGCTTTATGTAAGTATAAGAACCCCAAACCGGAAACAACCCAAATGTCCCTCAATGCGTGAATTTTTAAGCAACCTGCATTACATTTATGCCATGGCATCCTACTAAGCAATAAATATGAACAAACTATTGACACACACAACAACTTACTGGATAGATCTCAAGGGAAGTAAGCTAAGAAAAAGCATTTTCAGGAATTGGAGTTGTCCTGGGTGGTTCTGCAGGGATAGTTACTGGACATTGTATGTCCTCCCATGGCCAATTGGGAAGACTGGGGGAGAGTGTAAACTATAATGTGGACCATTGACCATGTAGTGCAGCAGTGCTCAGAGATGTAGTCGGCAAGTGCAATGAATGTCCCATGATGATGGAGGAGGTTGTTATGGGAGGAGTGGGGTGAGGGGGTTGGTTGGTATATGGGGACCTCACATTTTTAATGTAACATTAAAAAAATAAATAAAGACAAAAAAGAGCCAATCATCTGGTGTATGATGCTATTTGTACAATATTCATGTAATGACAAAATTATAGTGATGGAGAACAGATTAGTACTTCCCAGGGAGGGGAGAGTGAGAAAGATGGCTATAGCTATGACAACGTAGCACAAGGGATCCTTGTAATGGAAGTTTTGTTTCTTGTTTGTAGTGATGGCCATACAAATATATACAGTTGATAAAATTTCATAGAACTAAAAACATACACATGAAAATGAGTGCTTATAAAACAAGCAAAATCTGAATAAGATAGGTGAACTTTATCAATATTGGTTTCCTGGTTGTGACATTGTACTAAAGTTATGCAAGATGTTACCATTGGGGGAAACTGGGTGATGGGAATAAGGTATTTCCCTGTATTTGTACAAAGGCATGGGACTGTACAATTTTCTCAACAAAAAGTGTTTGCAGATATCTTGAAAATAATACACTTGAGGCACATAATAGCAGATTTTAATTATTCCAAGACAGAATTAGTGATTTCAAAGATAAAACATCTGAACTTGAAAAACAGGAGAACAGAAAGAGAAAAGAATGGAAAACGTGGGGCAGAGTCTCAGGGAATTGAATGACAATGGAAAATACATAAACATACACGTTATGAGTTTCCCAGAATGAAAAGAGAATGGAAAAGAGGCAGAAAGATCATTTGAAGAAATAATGACCAAAAAATTCCCAACCCTTATGAAAGACATACATATCAATATCTAAGAAGAACAATGTACCACCATCAGAATAAATTAAAATAAACCTACTCCAAGACATCTACTATTCAGAATGAAAATTATCACAGATAAAGAGTGGATACTGAATGAAGCAAGAGAAAAGCATTACATACAAATAAACCTCAATAAAATTAAGTGCCAACCTCTCATCAGAAACCATAGAGGCAAGAAGAAAGTGGTATCACATGTTTAAGGTATTATAAGAGTAACACTGCCAGTCAAGAATTCTGTATCCAGCAAATCTGTCCTTTAAAAAACAGGATAGATTTAATATGTTCACAGACAAAAGTAGTAATAAATACTGAGAGAGTATGTTACCAAAAGACAAGAATGCAATGGCTGTGTCATGATGATGGGAGGGAGTGTTGCTGGGGGGGGGGGAGAGGTAGGGTGGGGGTGGTAGGGTTCAATGGGACCTCATATATATATATTTTTAATGTAATATTATTACAAAGTCAATAAAATAAAAAAAATTAAAAAAAAGAATTACTAAAGATACTAAAGGGAATAATGTAGTCTGACAGGGAAAAGAAAAAAACAAGGGGTCGGGCTTTTTCGGGATTTTTGCAGGGCAGAAGTGCCTGGACATCGATTGAGTGGAAAGTGAACTTAACCAACAACAAGAAACTAGAATAAGAAGAAAAAAGTGACAAAGAGAAGATATAACACCTATGCAAAAATAACAGCTAATTAACCTCCAAGAGCAGACAAAGAAGCTAAGGAACTGATTAAATCCGTCAAGATAAAGAGATGACCAGAAAGCAACAAAAATCTACAAACCAAACCAGTAATCAGGAAAACATGGCTGAATCCAATCAACAAACCAATAATCACGAAGGGGAGCAAAACTTGGCACAAGCAATGAAAGATCTCAGAACATTTATCACCGACAAATTTGACGAAGTAATGAAAGAGGTTAACAACATGAAGACATCACTTGGAGGGGAAATTGCAGACATACGCAAAAACATAACAGATATGATGGGAATGAACACCACAGTTCAAGAAATCAAAAATACGCTTGCAGCAAATATCAGCAGACTAGAAGAGACAGAGCAGAGAATTAGTGATGTGGAAGACATTACATCAGAAATCAAGCAGATAGTAGAAGGGGTAAATAAGAAGATAGAAAAAATCCAATTAGGATTTAGGGACCTGAATGACAATGCAAAACGATCAAACATACGTATTATAGGCATTCCAGAAGGTGAAGAGAAGGGAAAGGGGTCAGAAGGAATGCTGCAGGAAATAATGGCTGAAAACTTCCCAAATCTACTGAAAGAGACAGATGTACATATCCAAGAAGCACAGCGCACTCCACAAGTCATAAACCCCAACAGGCCCACCCCAAGACATATACTTGTCAAATTATCCAATGCTCAAGACAAAGAGAAAATCCTAAAAGCAGCAAGAGAAAAGAAAACCATCACATACAAGGGAAGCTCAATTAGATTAAGTGCTGATTTCTCTTCTGAAACCATGGAGGCAAGAAGGCAGTGGTATGATATAGTCAAAGTACTAAAGGAAAGAAATTTCCAACCAAGAATACTCCATCCAGCTAAATTAGCATTCAAACATGATGGAGAGTTCAAAATATTCGCAGACAAACAGAAACTGAAAGAGTATACCAACAAGAAACCTCCCCTTCAAGAAATTCTAAAGGGAGTTCTACAGGAAGAAAGGAAAAAACAGGAAATGCAGAGTTGGAGGAGAGTATAAGACCAACAACAATAACAAAAAAGACAAAAAAAATATACAAACAAAATATGACAAACACAAATCCAATCAAAATATGGCTAGCACAAATAATTCCTTGACAGTAATAACACTGAATGTCAATGGATTAAACTCACCTATCAAAAGATTCAGACTGGGACATTGGATAAGGAAATATGACCCATCCATATGCTGTCTACAAGAGACACATCTTAGACCCAGAGACGCATGGAGATTGAAAGTGAATGGCTGGAAAACAATCATACAAGCTAACAATAACCAAAAAAAGGCAGGAGTAGCTATATTAATATCAGACAAAATAGACTTTAAATGTGAGACAATTGTGAGAGACAAAGAAGGATACTACATTTTAGTGAAAGGAAAAATCTGTCAAGAAGATCGAACAATCATAAATATCTATGCCCCTAACAAGGGTGCCTCTAAATACGTCAGGCAAACGCTGGAAAAACTAAGTGAAAGAATAGATACATCTACAATTATAGTGGGGGATTTTAATACACCACTATCAACTCTGGACAGAACATCTCAAAAGAGAATCACCAAAGAAACAAAACAACTGAATAGTATATTAGAGGAGCTGGATCTAATAGATATATATAGATCACTACACCCAAACACAGCAGGATATACATTTTTCTCAAGCGCACATGGATCATTCTCCAAGATAGATCATATGCTAGGCCACAAAGAAAGGCTGAACAAATTCAGAAAGATTGAAATCATACAAAACATTATCTCTGACCACAGTGGAGTCAAGCTGGAGATTTGCAAGGGACAGAAGCCCAGATTTCACACCACGATTTGGAAATTAAACAGCACACTCTTAGAAAAACAGTGGGTCAAAGAGGAAATCTCAAAAGAAATCAATGACTACCTTGAAACAAATGATAATGATAACACAACATACCAAAATTTATGGGATGCAGCAAAAGCAGTACTGAGAGGGAAGTTTATAGACATAAATTCATATATCAAAAAAGAAGAAAGAGCAAAAATTGAAGAACTAACTGCACATTTGAAGGAATTAGAAAAACAACAACAAAGTGACCCAACAGGAAGAATAAGGAAGGAAATAACAAAGATAAGAGCAGAACTAAATGAAATAGAAAATAAGAAAGCACTTGAACAGATAAACAAGACCAAGAGCTGGTTTTTTGAGAAGATTAACAAAATTGACAAACCTTTAGCAACACTAACAAAGAAAAAAAGAGAGAAGATGCAAATACACAAAATAAGAAATGAGAAAGGTGATATCACCACTGACCCCACAGAAATAAAGACTATCATAAGAGGATATTTTGAAAAACTATATTCCAACAAAAATGACAATCTAGAGGAAATGGACAAATTCCTAGAAACACATAAGCAGCCCATATTGACAAAAGAAGAAATTGATGATCTTAACAAACCAATCACAAGCAGAGAGATAGAATCAGTTATTAAAAATCTCCCAACTAAGAAGAGCCCAGGGCCAGATGGCTTCACAGGTGAATTCTACAAAACATTCCGGAAAGAACTGACACCAATCCTGCTAAAACTATTCCAAAAAATTGAAACAGAAAGAACATTACCCAACTCCTTCTATGATGCCAACATTACCCTAGTACCAAAGCCAAACAAAGACATCACAAGAAAGGAAAATTACAGACCAATTTCTCTAATGAATCTAGATGCAAAAATACTTAACAAAATACTTGCTAATCGTATTCAACAACACATTAAACGTATTATACACCACGACCAAGTGGGATTCATCCCAGGTATGCAAGGATGGTTTAACATAAGAAAATCAATCAATGTAATACACCATATAAACAGATTGAAGGAAAAAATCACATGATTATATCTATTGATGCAGAAAAAGCATTTGACAAAATACAGCACCCTTTCTTGATAAAAACACTCCAAAAGATTGGAATACAAGGACATTTTTTGAACATGATAAAGAGTATATATGAAAAACCTAAAGCCAATATTGTTTACAATGGAGAAATCCTAGACTCCTTCCCTCTAAACTCAGGAACAAGACAAGGATGCCCACTGTCTCCGCTCCTATTTAACATTGTCTTAGAAGTACTTGCTCAAGCACTGAGGCAAGAACCAGAAATAAAAGGCATTCAAATTGGAAAGGAAGAAGTCAAAATTTCATTATTTGCAGATGACATGATCCTATACATAGAAAACCCTGAGAGATCTACAACGAAGATTCTAGAACTCATAAATGAGTTTAGTAGAGTCGCAGGTTATAAGATCAATGCGCAAAAATCAGTAGCATTTCTGTACACTAATAATGAGCAAGATCAGGAGGAAATCAAGAAACAAATACCATTCACAATAGTAAACAAAAAAATCAAATACTTAGGAATAAATTTAACTAAAGAGGTAAAGAACTTATACACCGAGAACTATACAAGATTGTTCAAGGAAATCAAAGAAGACCTAAATAAATGGAAGACTATTCCTTGTTCATGGATAGGAAGACTGAATATTATTAAGATGTCTATCCTACCAAAACTGATCTACACATTCAATGCAATCCCAATAAAAATCAATGCAGCCTTCTTTAAGGAACTAGAAAAACTAACTATGAAATTTATTTGGAAAGGAAAGAGACCCCGAATAGCCAAAGACATACTGAAAAAGAAAAATGAAATTGGAGGAATCACACTACCTGACTTCAAAACATACTACAAAGTTACAGTGGTGAAAACAGCATGGTATTGGCATAAGGAGAGACACATAGACCAATGGAATCGAATTGAAAGCTCTGATATAGAACCTCACATATACAGCCACATAATATTTGATAAAGCCACCAAACCCTCTCAACTGGGAGAGAGTGGCCTATTCAACAAATGGTGTCTGGAGAACTGGATAGCCATATGTAGAAGAATGAAAGAGGATTACCATCTCACACCTTATACAAAGATCAACTCAAGATGAATCAAAGACCTAAATATAAGAGCCAAGACCATAAAAACCTTAGAAAGCAGTGTAGGGAAACATCTACAGGACCTTGTAATAGGAAATGGATTTATGAATATCTCACCAAAAGCACGAGCAGCAAAAGAACTAATAGATAAATGGGACTTCCTCAAAATTAAAGCCTTCTGCACCTCAAAGGAGTTTGTCAAGAAAGTAAAAAGGGAGCCCACACAGTGGGAGAAAATATTTGGCAATCATATATCTGATAAGAAACTTATAACGTGCATATATAAAGAACTTCTATATCTTGAAAATAAAAAGATAAACAACACATTTAAAAAATGGGAAAAAGACTTAAACAGACACTTCTCTGAAGAAGAAATACAAATGGCAAAAAAGCACATGAAAAAATGTTCCAAATCTCTAGCTATCAGGGAAATGCAAATCAAAACTACAATGAGATACCACCTTACACCCATAAGATTGGCAGCTATGAAAAAAACAGAAGAATACAAGTGCTGGAGAGGATGTGAAGAAAGGGGAACACTCATCCACTGCTGGTGGGAATGCAGAAGGATCCAACCGTTCTGGAGGACAGTATGGCGGTTTCTCAAAAAACTAGCCATAGATTTGCCATATGACCCAGCAATACCACTGCTGGGTATATACCCAGCAGAACTGAAAACAAGGACACAAACCAATATCTGTACACCAATGTTCATAGCAGCATTGTTCACTATTGCCAAAAGTTGGAATCAACCCAAATGCCCATCAACAGATGAGTGGATCAATAAAATGTGGTATATACACACAATGGAATACTACTCGGCTGTAAGAACAAACACACTACAAACACATGTGATAACATGGATGAATCTTGAGAACCTTATGTTGAGTGAAGCAACCCAGACATTGAAGGACAAATACTACATGACCTCAATGATATGAAATAAACAAGCTGCCTTAGATAGCAAGAGACTGAACGATAGGCTTACAGGAAATCGGAGGGTGGAGGAAGGATATGAGCCGATGTCTGCAGGGGTGGAATTTAAGACGAGATGGTGGTAAGTATGAACACAAAGAAGAGATAAAAGGGGGGCAAGGGGTTGCCTTTGGTTGGGGCTTTGCGGGTTTGAGGGTGGCTGGGGAGGGACGGATGGGTAACATTGCCCAAAAGTGGGGGGAGGGAGGGGTAGCATACGAACACAGGAGAGGGTCAGGTGTTGGTGGAGAGTAAAATGCCTAGAAAATCATATCAAAATATAATAAAGAGGGTTACCTGTTTAGAATGCTCGGAGGGGAGGGTCTGATGCAGGACGGGCTCCTGGGGAATGTCTAAATGCTCATTCTGCCAGAGTGGGTGTCACCATGGGGTAGAAACCCAAGTAGTGAGAGTGGGGGTGGACCCACATCCTGGGGAGGACTGATGCCACCAAATAGAGGGAACTGTATCCCTCGAGAGAAAGGGTGGCTCCCAGGGCATTGGGGCAGTTGAGCAAGTTAGGCCCTGAACACTATTCCATCTATCTCTGGAAGTGGCTCCTCAGGAAACGGAGGTTGGCTGTCACTGTGGGCACCAAGGTGGAAGGGAAAATGGACGTTAAATGTGTGGAACCAAGGTAAATGGGGGGTAAGAGAGGAGTTTCTTGAGAGTACACAAGGATGGATATAAAACATGTAATATTACACCATAACATATAGTAGATGACAGACTGATAATGTAAACCATAATGTAAAACATAGGATAACTAAGAATGTAAAGAACTGTATATACTAAAGTATGCACCATAATGTAAGCACAGATGTCACCTTGTTAGAAAGCTAATGTCTCAGACTCTGTACATCACGTTAAGTAAATATGATATGAATACGGTGGAAGAATATCGCTGTGGAAGGAAAAAGGTTTTGTGGTGGATGTATGGGAGTGCTGTATATTATATATATGCATTGCTGTGGTCTAGGACTCCTGTGAAGAGAAGCTGAATAATTAGGGGGGGGGGGGGAAAAAAAAAGATAGGATGTAGAATTTTTGCAAGTCAACATTCTTTATCTAAGTTCTTTATCTAACTATCCAAGTTCTTTATCTAACCTTTAAATCCATCGCTATATGCCATTCCCTAGTAAGGGACCATGACATTATATTGGGCTTCAAATTTCGGGGAGTTCTGGATCACAGAGTGTTTCAACAATGGCAATGGAGGGATACTGGTATGGGATACCAATGACAGGTGATATTTGCCTGACAGGGAGCTGTACAGAACATATGTCCAGGGTGCATGGTAATGTTTGGATATACTCATAGTGGCAACAATTAAAAACCACAGCAGGGGGGGTACTGGGTTCCTGGCCAATGGTGCTCTGTCGTGGTCCCTAGCGGAGCAGTGACAGTCTCGCAGGTACAGCGGCGGGGACCGGGAGGTAGTGAGGGTTCAACAGTGAGCCCCTGATGCTAATGACTATGCTTGTGAGCTGATAAGCCTAAAATAAGAACAAGGCCTAGAGCAACATTGTGCCTGGGAATTTCCTCCTGTCAGCCTTCATGTTACTCAAATGTGGCCAGTCTCGAAGCCAAACTCAGCATGTAAATGCAATGCCTTCCCCCCAGCGTGGGACATGACACCCGGGGATGAGCCTCCCTGGCACCGAGGGACCACTATCAACTACCAACTGATGATGCAACTGGAAAATGACCTTATACGGAAGGTTCAATGTGGATCAGCAGAATATCCCTGTCTACATAAAATAACATGACTTTAAAATGCTGTTTGACCTAAAGTAAGGGGGAAATGGAAAGGAGAAATGAGTTTATATGGCTACGAGTTTCTAAAAAAGAGTCTGGAGGCTGGCAGAAGGATTGCCCTCATGCACAACTGAGCAGAGTCAGAAAGACAGATAAAGCAGATACAACCCCCAGATATCGGTTCCTTTGAGGGCTAAAGAGACCCATGGGAGATATGGTCATGGCCGATGGGGTTAACTACCAGGTCAGATGGCCCCTTTTTGGAACTGATGTTTATGTGTGATGAATCTGGACTCAGATGGGATCTTCCTTCATAAGACTTTCATGCTAAGGTGATGGAGGTGCAGTTAACGTTGGGGTTTAAGATATATTTAGGGGATTTTAATCTCTGGACTGACAATGTGATAGCCAGGTCCTGAGCCTCAACAGACTCCAGCACCTACAATCTGATTTATTGGACTTATCACACTCAGCTAAGATGGAGTTGAAGAAGGACAACCACCACACCATGGAGCCTAGAGTGATTACAACTGAAAGTGGGAGGATTGCATCCAACATCCATGTGGAATCTGAGCCTCCTCTTGACACAGAGGTGCAATGGACACAACCAATCCAATGTCCACATAGAAGAGGTGGCATTGGATTGGGAAAGTGGACATGGTGGCTGATGGGTATGGGGAAAGGCAGGAAGAGATGAGAGGTGGAGGCGTCTTTGGGACATGGAGCTGCCCTGGATGGTGCTTCAGAGGCAATCACTGGACATTGTAAATCTTCACAGGGCCCACTGGATGGAATGGAGGAGAGTATGGGCCATGATGTGGACCATTGACTATGAGGTGCAGAGGTGCCCAAAGATGTACTTACCAAATCCAATGGATGTGTCATGATGATGGGAACGAGTGTTGCTGGGGGGGGGGGGGGGAGAGGTGGGGTGGGGGGTGGGGTTGAATGGGACCTCACATATATATTTTTAATGTAATATTATCACAAAATCAATAAAAAAAAAAAAGAAAAAAACAAGGGTGAGAGTCTTGGAGAAGAGCATGGAAATAAAGATTATTGGGAATTTTTTTACTATATTTTTCTGAGGGGAGATTTTTCCAGATTCTTTCATCGCCATGTTGATTACGTCACTTATACCAGTTGATTTCAAGTGCCATTAATTGTACACTTTAATAAATTGTATAATTTATTAATATGTACCAATAAAATTTCTTTAAAAAATTATGTATTTCAGTAGCCTGAAACCTCTTATTAGATATAAATCCTTTTCTTTCTAAAAATCTAACCTCCAGAGCACCTTGAATCATGGTTTGCCCTGGGACATACCTAATAAATATTTATTAAAGGATTCATCAAATCCATTTTAATCTTACTCATGTTTCTACTTTCTTCACTTTCAAACAGGATGGTTTATTTGCACCTAGGGGAGAAAAGTGATGGGGGAAGAGATGTTACTGTCAATTTTTTTTTACCTCTAAAGGCCTGGAATGACACATATCTTCTAAATCCCTAAAATGTTCACTTTTTCTAAGAACAGACTCTCCTTCCAAATTCTTATATTTATTTTCTCCATCCCCCCAAGACAATCCTACAGCTGCCTTCACCTTGTGCCTTTATTCTAGAATCATGATTTACCTTGAAACTACTTAAAGGAAAGTTCAAGGCAGTTGTATAGTTACCATATCCTATACATTTTTATCATATCCATGGTCAGTCACTAATAAAAACTGAAGATGTTAGAAACATGTAGCATTTTCTTTCACTCTGCCATTATCCTATCAATCTGAAACAATAACTTGCTCATATAACATATGCATCACATATGTGTATGTGTGTATATATATATATTTAACTGTATTTTATGGATAACTAATAAAAATTTTATGGATAACTAATAAGAATATATGCACACATATGTGTATGTGTGCATATATATATATATATTTAACTGTATTTTATGGATAACTAATAAGAATTTTAGAGATTGGCAGGAAACATAAAAGTCATGCTTTCCAAACCAGTCACCCAATAGTTAAATCCTAGTTTTTTTCTCTCAAGTTTTCCTCCAAATAGTCTCTCTCTCTCTTGATTTGGGATTGCCAGAAATGCATACAATGATTGAAGTACGGTCATGCTCTCATTGTTATTCAAAACATGCCGCAGCATTTTCAACAGTGCTTTCAGGGGTGAGTCAATGGTGATTCTTATATTTCTTTCTTTGTACACAACATCTTAAAGATGACAGCTCAACTTATATAACTCCAATCAAGATATGACCCATGCGTATATATCATATCCAACAAGGACAGTTCAAAACAAAAATTATAATTAATAAACCCAAACAATACTTCACTATACCTTTCCTTTCCCCCGCAATTTCTTATATCCAACACTCTTCAGATACTCTTATTTGCCAAACATTCCTACCATCCCAAATTTCTCTCTAGATTTCATAGCCTCCACTATTTCTTTCTCTCATCCCTCCCGTCACATTTTTTGTAAATTCAGTTAATCTCTCTCACTAAGTCTTTTCCTTCCTTCTGTGAACTCTTTTGTACTGTCACCCTTTCTTTATCCGATATTTAATTCTGTATCATAGAAATTTAAGAACTTGCCTAGCAAAACAACAAAAATGAACACAAAAGGAAAAAAGAACTATTTCTTATTTGGGTGTATGTAGTAGAAAATAAAGAGTTCAAAGACTGACTTCACTCTGACTCTTGAAGACATTTATGATCATGATTGTGACATGAGAAGGGAGGCAACTAGAGGTAGAGGTGAGACTACTGACCTTGTTTCAAGTATATTTTGAATGTTCTGGGTACTTACTAGCATTTCTACTTAGGGAAATTTGAAAGGAATTTAGGGGATCCACATTGAAAGGGGTATGTCTTACATCATACTCAGAAATCTTATGCTGCATGGAGTACTGAAATATTAATATATCACACAGGGGCTTATTTCTCATTAACCTATGACTCCCTAAAATCTTTCTGGCAAAGTTGTGGAAAAATTACTACTGGCAAATATGTTGACTTGAAAGGGACATTAGACATATTTACATCAAGAAATAAAATAGTCTTGTAGCTGATATATAAATCTGTCTATATTATAGTCTCATAAAATACATGTTTTGCAATAAAAAACAAATTTATTGTAAATTACTTTTCCTTTTCCCTTCATCCCCAATAGAATAAAGGAAATTCATCACATGCAAAAGTATTGGCCTGGCTAGGACATGCCTTCCACAGATAGGTGGGGGAGTAGCAGTAGTGGGCAGGAGAAATAGGGTGTGAAAGATAAGGTTCTCTTTTGTAACAGAAGTCTATAAAAACCTTCTTGTCATTACTCTATTCTGTGTAGTTAGCATTGTGTTTTCATAGATATATTATATCACAGTCAGTTACTCTGTAGCTTATCTGCCACTTTCTACACTTTCATAGTCTCACAAGATCTCCTTGCAATTGACCACTTAGTTTTTCTTTTGTTTTTGTTTGTTTATTCATGTTTTTGTTTTTGTGACCTTGTCAATGTTATTGTTAGTAGCAAACTTAAGTCTCTACTTTGTATTATATTTTCCAGTTTTTTTATTCATTCTTCCAAAGCGCATTTGCATTTGTCATTTAGGTGATTTTTCTACCACTTATCTGACTGTGGTTGTAAGTTCCTAGAAAGCAAGAAACAATTCTATTATCAGAACAATTGATGTCAAGGCACAAACACATTCAAATGATGATCAATGTAGCTATGAAATATAGGCGTTTATATAAGTGAATTGTCTAATGCTATAAAGCAAAAGAAGGGCTTATTCAAGGCAATCAGGACTGATTTTCATGAGCCAATTTCACCTCTTCTTCCCTTGTTCCTTCCTTTTCTCCACCTAATTCTATAAGCCTTCTCATTTGCCTTTTCTTTTCTTAAATTCCTGAAATCTGGGTCATTGTGCCCAATTCACAAAGGGAAAGTAGTTCCCTACAGGTCACCAAGATCCTTAAATATTTACTAAGAGCATTTCACCCATTAGGGAACAAATTAAAGGCCATTAATAAAGTGGTGGCAAACTAAAGATAATTTATGTTCTCAAAGATATAGAAAATAGAAAGCAATATTTGAATTAACCAAAGAATCACAAAAATAAATTTAAATATTTGTAAAATGCTATGAATGAAATAATGAGATCTTTGTAAAGAGAATGACAGTGGTTACCTTACTTTGCTTGAGAATAAAGAATGTTTGTCTGAAAAAGTCAAGTTTAGACCAAGGCTTTAAAGATGAGTAAGAGTTAGCTAGATGAACAGAGCGGAATAGGATGTTCCAGAGAGAGAGAACAGCATGTGAGAAAACACTGATGCAAAAAAAGAATTGTTACATTAGAAAAATTGGAAGTGTTCTATGTGGTCACAGCAGAAAGAATAAGGTGAAAACTGACAAGAGTAAAAGTAGAAAGGATAAGCATGGGACATATTATGTAGGCCCTTATAGGCCATGTTTAAGATTTTATATATATATATATATATTTTTAAAAGATTTATTTATTTATTTATTTCTCTCCCCTCCCGCCCCCCCGCACCCCGGTTGTCTGTTCTCTGTGTCTATTTGCTGCATCTTCTTTTGTCTGCTTCTATTGTTGTCAGCGGCACTGGGAATCTGTGCTTCTTTTTGTTGCATCATCTTATGTTGGCTCTCCGTGTGGGTGGCACCATTCCTGGGCAGGCTGCACTTTCTTTCGCACTGGGCAGCTCTCCTTATGGGGTGCACTCCTTGTGTGTTGGGCTCCCCTATGCGGGGGACACTCCTGCGTGGCAGGGCACTCCTTGCGCGCATCAGCACTGCGTGTGGGCCAGCTCTACACGGGTTAAGGAGGCCCAGGGTTTGAACCGTGGACCTCCCATGTGGTAGACGGACACCCTAAACACTGGGCCAAGTCCGCTGCCAAGATTTTATATTTTAATCTTAAATATATTGGAAAGCTTTTGCAGGATAGAAGAAAGAGTGGTAAAAAATCATTTACAATTTTATCATATGAGGAGGGGATGAATTGAAAGGATACAACAAGTAAGTTATGATTTCAGGCAAGAAGTGATGGTGGATTTGACAAAAGTTTAAAGTATATTTTGATGGAGAATTAACAGAATTTGGTAATGGAATGATGCATTGGAAATGGAACTAAAGAAGAAAATTAGACTCTCAGTTTCAAGCTTTGGCAATTGAAAAGATGAGGTGATTTTAGTGAGATTGGTTAGTCAATGTAGAAGCAGACTTTTTTGAAAAGGCAAGGTGTTACTTAAGTATTATCTTTTGGGTATGTTAAATTTGAGATGCCTACGAGACATCCAAGTGGCAATATCAAGTCAGTTATAAGGGTTATCTGGTCTGGAGATATGTATTTGGGAGTGATAAAATGTTTTGTTTAAAATGATTTAATAAATCATTTAAAGTTGCTATTTAAAGCCGTAGGGATAGATGAAAGAGGGCAAGAGAGAGAACAAAAACGGCTCACTGACTACCTATTCCAAATGTTTTTTGTTTTCCTTAAGTTTTGTTATTCTTGGATTTTCCAGTGTATCTAGAATTACTAATAATATCTTTCTCCTTGAAATTTTATCCTCCTGTAGGTGTTATAAGATTATGTTCTCTCCAATCTTGGTTTACCCATTTTCCTACACTTCACATAAATATATTTCTTAAGTCTTCTTAGCACTTCTAACCTCTCCAACCTTCTCCTTCCATCACATACATACAATGCACCTTTCAGTGAAAGCATGCTCTGTACTATTTAGGGTAATATTAGTTACTATAACATAGATACCCTTAAATTCACTGATGCTAACAAGAAACAAGTTTGTTTATCTTTATATAACAATCCAGTTTCCAGATTAGTGAGTTGTTTTCCTGCATCATATAATTTAGGGTCCAGTTCCTTCCATTTTATTCTCTGCCATCTCCTAGACTATTGTCTTTATCTGCATGGTTAACATATGGTCACAGGCATATCTGTGTTGTCTTTCACTGGATGGTGAAAGGGAATGTGAAGGATACAGACCCACTCATCTTAAAGACTCTTGCTTGGGTATTGTGACCATCACTATCTCTAACATTGATTTGGTGAGAATATAGCCACACCTAAATCTAAGAGAAGCTGGGAAATGCAATATGGCTGGCCAGCAGTATTAGTTTCCTATTGCTATTGTAACAAAACAACACAAACTGAGTGGCTTAAAACAATACAATTTTAATATCTTACAGATCTTGATAACAGAAGTCCAAAACAAGTCTCTTTGCTAAAATCAAGTTGTTGATCAGACTATTTTTCTTCTTGAGGCTCTAGGGGAGAATCTGTTTCCTTGCCCTTTCCAGATTCTAGAGGTTACCTGTATTCCATAGCTTGTGGCCCCTTCCTCCATCTCCAAATCTTTCCCTGGTTATTCTCTTCCTCTGCCTTTCTCTTCCACTTTACAGGACCTTTGTGATTACATTGGGTTCATAAAGATAATCTAGGATATACTCACTATTTTAATATCACCTGATAAACAAACTTAATTTCATCTGCAACCTTATTTCCCCCTTATCATGTAAGGTAATATAATCACAGGTCCTGAAGATTAGGATATGGGCATATTTTGGGATCACTATTCTTTCTAACAGATCAACCATGCATGTGCCATCTATAGTTTTATTTCTATGATAAAAAAGTGGCATCTTCAGTCTTTGCCACATTAACTTTCATGGTTTTATCTACTCAGGTAAAGGTTATTTTGATATTTATATAAAAATTGTGAGGTCAAGATGTTAGCAAAGTTTCCTGCTTCAATCAATTCTTTACCAATGCCTTCATAAAGTCCCTCTCTATTATTTTCCTACCTCTGGTACAATCCCATATATAAATTGGAGTTATTTCTTTATTAGATAGGTCTCTGTGATTGCCCTCCCTGTTCATTTTCAATTCCATTTCCTATGCTTAGTTGTTCTCTCTTCACTTAAAACCTCTTACTAAAATACACTTTTTCATTTTCAATCCACTTTCTTTTCCCCACTGATTTGTCCTAATTATGGAACTATTTCTTTTTTTCCCACTATTTTAAAAATTAATTTAATTCTATCATTCTTTGGCCCATGAACCTTCATGCTTTTTGCTTCATAATATCTTAGCATCTTTCCCTGGCTTATGAAACTATCAATAATCGTATTCAGCTCTACTCCTATACATATGACATCTCCTATAATCAGCTTTATCCTTTATTTCACACACACAAGCACATCTGTGCCTTTTCCTAAGCTATCCCCTCCTCTTCTTTTGATGCCCTCTCTTATTTATTATTACTCTGTATCCTAAACATCCCTGAAGATTCATCTCAATCTCTATATTACCCATGAATTCGTTTGGTGCTACTCCAGCTTATTTGATCTCATATGTCTTGGTTATTGTCCTTCAGTTTAATATTCTACATATTACACGTAGTGTACTGTAATTGATTCATATATGAGAAATTGGATGTCCCAAATACATAACAAAATTCTTCATGGTAGGTATCATGTCTGGCTTTTTTTCACTTTACAGTGCACAGCATAGTGCTGAAGACATCATAGAATCAACAAATGCTTATTAACTGAATTATCTTTTGATTCTTTATTAGGGTGACAAATTGGTCTTAAGGAGTAAACACTTGACAGTGAGACAGAGGGTAGATGATTAAATACAAAGGGGTGAGACAGAGCCTATAGTCAAAGAGAAATGCAAGCTAAACATTGTTTTAGGCATTTTTACATGTGGTGATTAAATTCTCATTGACAATAACATATGACAACCTGTTGAAATGATTTGTAAGTCTTTTAGGGTTTTACAATGAATGTTTTCTCTCAATTCTACATGATGAAATGGCACAGAATTATTTATTATATGTCTTCACTACTGGCATATAGAATTTTTAAAAGATTTATTTTTGCTTTGGTGTTCTCTAGAGATTAGAGAACTAGCAAGAAAAAGAATATAATCTTCTTTTTATCCTCAGGCCCACAACATTATAAGCTCTACCATGTATTTTGTCAAAGATCTTCCACATATACATGCAAAGAAAGTGCTTTCTTTTTATTGTAATGTAGTTATAAAACTCAGTCATTGTAATTTCATTAAATCATGCTGAGCCTCATAGAATTCTTGAAAAGTATCCATAATATGCAGTATTTGTTCTGCAAACTGGCTGAATATTTATAATATTTAGTCTATACCATGCTATTTATTCTAAAATGATGACATATTTTGTTTTTGTTTTCTTAGTAGAGCATAAGGCAAATTATATTAATTAGGCTATTCACATGATTTCCTAGCTTAAAGCAGTGAAACTTGCCTTCAGCTAACAAATAATTGGAATTAGAATTGCTAGAGATATCACAAGTGTGTTAATTATATCAGACTTCATCAAACTCTCATAGGTTGCTAAATGGTCTTTTATTTCTCTCCCCTCTCTCCTTTTCTCATCTCCCTCAATCCCTGCCCCCCCCCATTTCTTATGAAGAATGTAGTTGACATATAGTGTATATATACAATACATCTGAATTGTCATCTGAACTACAATTTCTACTTCAAATTTGGGAGCCTATAATTTTCTAGAGATGGATGTAATATACTTCCTCATTATCATCTTTTGAAGAAAATTAGGCCTTGAGAGAATACCAGATATAACACTTTTTGCTTTTCAAAAATAATGAAAATTTTAGGAAGAGGCATTAAAGCCATGGTTCTTAACCAGGAGTCTGTGAGCTTGAATTGAAATTCAAAATAAACATTATTCTTGTGGGGATGTGTAGGTGCGGGTGTGATATATTTGCTAAGTAATACACAGTATACTGCCATAGCCCTCTGGGTGGACTGGGGGAGAGTGTGGACTACAGTGTGGACCATTGTCCATGTGGTGCAGCGGTGCTCCAGAATGTATTCGCCAGGTGCAGTGGATGTGCTGTGATAATGGAAGAGGCTGTTGATGTGGGAGGGGTAGGGTGTGTGGGATGGGAGGTATATGGGTACCTCATATTTTTTTAATTTAACATTAAAAGAAAATAAAGAAGAAAAAAATACACAGTGTAGTGTGGACTTATTAAGGTGTCCATGGTTTTCATCTAACTGTCAAAGGGGTCTGTGGAATAAAAAAGGTTAAGAACCCCTGCATTAAAGCTAGGGACCAAAAAGATAAAAGCACACAAATTCAGAAGTGGTATAGTATCTCTGCAAAATAATTTTAGTTTTTACTGTTAAGTCTTAGTATTCAGATGTTATCTCATTCTTTTGTGAAATTGAAGGGTAGAAGCCAGTTGGAGAAGGGTGGAAAATAATAGAAAAACATGATTCAAAACAAATCACCAATTAGTGAAAGAAAACATACTGACAACAATATCTGATCTTGTCACTGTTGCTTAGAAACTTTCAATGGTTTCCCATTGCTCTTAAAGGAACAATTTCTTGACCGAATTTCATGAACATGAGTTCTTCTGCACCCTACTCTTGAGTTCTAACCCTAAAAATAAAAGGGAGTTGTTCTGTAGTCAATTAATTCAAGGGAATGTTGCACACCCATACCCTACTCCAGGATATACACAGTTTGTATCAATAGATTAATGCTCCGAGAAATCCTATAGTAAGAACAACTATTTAACACTGGTGAACTCAGTATTTCCAAAACGTTTTTGAAGGCAGATTTCTTTTCTCTTTTTGCATAACACCTCCTGGCATTTTGTGGGCTTACTCTGTGGGAAATGTTACCTAAAGACCAAATTTAAAGTGTCTGTTGAAGTTGATCATAATCTATCCCTCTCTATCTGTCCAGCCTCACCTCTTGCCACTTTCCCTCATGTTCTTACTCTTTCTCAGTTCCCTAAAAGTGAAGCCATTCTCCTAGCCGTCCAGGCCTCCCTTAACTTGATGAAGTCTTTCTTAGATTTCTGGTCTCTGTAAAAATGACATTGTATTTGTTTTTTTGGTTTTTTTTACATTCTCTGTGTGAACTTTGTTTTTTTTTATTTTTTTAATTGATTTTGTAAAATTATTACATTAAAAAAACAATATGAGGTCCCATTCAACACCCCCTCCCCCCACCACCACTCCCCCCCCCCAACACTCACTCCCATCATCATGATACATCCATTGCATTTGGTAAGTACATCTCTGGACATCTCTGCACCTCATGGTCAATGGTCCACATCATGACCCATACTCTCCCACATTCCATCCAGTGGGCCCTGGGAGGATTTACAATGTCCGGTGATTGCCCCTGCAGCACTATCCAGGGCAACTCTAAGTCCCAAAGGCGCCTCCACATCTCATTTCTTCCTGCCATTCCCCATACCCATATCAGCCACCATGTCCACTTTTTCCACTCCACTCCAATGCCACCTTTTCTCTGTGGACCTTGGATTGGTTATGTCCGTGGCATCTCTATGTCAAGAGGAGGCTCAGATTCCACATGGATACTGGATGCAATCCTCCTGCTTTCAGTTGTAGGCACTCTAGGCTCCATGGTGTGGTTGTTGTAAGAAGAATGACATTGTATTTGGAAAGCTTTCTCTGCCCCCATATCTTCAAGACGGGATTAGAAGTTCTTTTTAGGACAACTTTATCTTTGTATCTATATTTACCCAGTCACACTCTATTTCCTGGTTTCCTTTTTTCCGGTAAACCCTGGAAAGTTAGAGACCATTTCTGTCATGTTCAGTTATATCCTCAAGCAGTGGTGTGCTAGAGCTGTCTAGTATTAGATCACAAAAACCTACAGCTACATTTTCAGAAATTTTGTGAGCAGATTAATGTTTCCTTGATAACTTAAAAACAGCCATTTTAGGAATATTTACATCACAGAAACTGGCAAACACAACAAAGCAGGGATTTTTTTTTTGAGCAGGCTGTTGAACATTTACCAGCATGCCACTGATTCAGTGTCTAGCATAGTACTGGTACCTGGTATTAGTGGGCATTTAATGCAGTAATTTTTTGAATGAATGAATAAATTAGTTCCAGTTTTAAATTTTTTTTATTTTGCCTCATTTTTTCTAATTCTTAGCCCCAGAGAACTATCCTCTTTATATGGCAAAAGTCTTTCATGTGTCTTTTTAAATTTATTTTGCCTGAAGAAAGGGAGTGCCTTTTACTTCTACATCTCCTAGAGTCCCTTGCAGAGAGTAAATACATTATTATTATTTTTAAATAACAACTACATCTATGAATTAAGCTTGTTGTCTCATCATCTTAAGTCAATCATACCTCCTCTCTTACTCAGATAATAGCAGCAGTCATTGGGTTGTTTCTAAAGTCTAGTGCTGTTTCTAAAGCACACCTAGTGATAGAAATTGGCTGTTATTACCAAAGGTCCAATCCTGCTCATCAGATTTTCCAGGTGGGGAGAAGAGCTATATATAAATGTTTCTCTTTTTCAAAGCTTAAAGACTTACCTAATTAGCTTAAATAATTAGATTATTTTTTTGGATCATGTTCCCCAGAACCTGAACTGGAGAAAAAGATTTATTTACAAGAGATTTATTAAGGAAGCACTAGCAGGAGAAGCTGGTGAGGGTGCAAGGGAAACAGGACAGGGAAGGCAAACCAAGCAAGGGTGCAATCTTGGACAGAAGTCCCAGGTAGTGTAGGCTTCTGCCTAATTTCACAGGGGTATGCTGGAGTATTACTTTGCTGAATTGCCTCAACCTGAGTAAAGAGTGTTGGGCTTTCATACGCCTGCGTCTGAAGGTCCAGGTTGCTGGAAATAAGAGCATACTTGGGAAAGGGTGTGCGATATTGTAGGAGGGAAACTGAGGGGATCTGGAGGGAGCACTGTTAAGTCTAAAATAGGAGTTTCAATAAATTAAGAGTTAGGTTGTTTCCTTTTTGGAGATTGTAACAGTTTGATATTTTTGATGTATTCTAAAAACAAATATTGGATGACGTTTATAAAGTGATCTTTTCCTCTGTGCATATTAGATTATATTGGAATCATAGATTTACTTGATTAAGGAATTATGTAAACTTCTTGTGCCAGTAGGGTGTACCCACCCTTTGGTGAGTAGGGACTCACAGATAAAAGGCATGGCATAGGACAGATTTTGGGCTTTTAATGATGGAGTTTTAATTTTGGAGCTTGATGCTGAAGCTGGAGCCCCAGGGAGGTGAGATAGAGCCGTTCACCTGATAGTATACAGCTGACCTTGTGGAGGAACCAGAGGAGCTGAGACAAGAGGAACCTAGGAAACGTGAACCCTCACAGACATTGGGAGATGACTTGCTCCAACTAGTGAAAATAGAATTTGGTAATAGGGGAATAATTTATGCTCTATGGCCTGGTATTTGTAAGCTCCTACTCCAAATAAATACACTTTATAAAAACCAACCAATTTTTGATATTTTGTGTCAGCACCCCTTTGGCTGACTAATACAGAGATGCTTTGATTATTTCTCATAGTTTGATTACTCACAATGATGGCAGTACCCAGATTATCAGCATTTGTGTCACTTCCCTGAACTCCAATTCCCAAAAGCACTATGAAGAGGGTCAAGTGACATTTGCATAGGCAGTGGGTTGCATTACAGGAGAGGAGCCAAAATCATGTATAATACATAATAAGCATGCCTGAACTTTTCCCTGGGGACATTATTTTTATTATACTTAGAGAAACAAACCTTCCCTTTGTTCCAGAAGGAGACTATCTCTCTCTTTCAAGATTGTTCACTATACACACATCTTTAAAAAGATAGTCTGGGACAACGGCAGATAGTCCCTCTGCTCACTTAATGCCCAAAAAATGAAAGAGCCATCGAGAACTTTCTCTTAACATTTCGCTAGAATGGGGGTTCTTAACCTTTTTAGTCCCATGGACCCCTTTGCCTGTCAGGTGAAAATCACAGAACCCTTACTAAGCCCACACTATACTGTGTATTATTTAGCAAATATATCACATACACACCAACACATCCCCACAAGCACAATGTTTTTTTTAAATTTTAGTTCAAGCATATGGACCCCTTGTAAAGAACCCCTGCTCTAGAGTCTATTTTGCCAATTGTTTCTTTGAAGATAATAACTAAGACTCATGGCCTAGAAATGGGTAAACATTTTCCAAAATCTTCAGTAAATGTAATAATCCTTTCTGATCAGATCTTCTCTTTGAAAGCAATGAGAGCTGGTGAATTTGATAGGCAGGTCCTCATGCTTATGATATGTATTCCATAAAGTTAAGTTACCTATCTTCCTTCTTTCTTACTTTCCTTCCTCCTGTCCCTGTTTCATCAAACTTCCCTCCTTTTCCTCCTTCTTGACAATACTAGTAGCCTAGTAGTTACTAGGATTAAGCAAAATATTCCACTCTGTACTGTGATCCCACTTCTTGCTTTAAGAAGTATAGTAAAATTTGAGAGAATATAGTAGATATTATTCAGCAACTTCTTAGCAAATCCATCCAAGTTAGTTCCTGTGGAAACCTTCTCACCTTGGACCACCTTCAGAGAGAATATAATCAAGTCAGGCAGATAAATATTCTCTCACAGGCCCAGGGCAAATCTTAAGTTTAATAAAAATTGGAAATATGTCCCATAGCATTGGGAACATGTCTCTTTAGGATATTCAAATGCATCCTTTTCATAGCATGGATATATAGAGGGCTACAGACATTCAAGAATGTTAGGAACATGCATTAAAGTTTCCTTAATCTATTTTTCCTACCTGACAAGGCAAGCACTATGGATATTTTTGGAAGGTAGAAACTTTATACATTATAAATACATGAAATAAAATATTTGTAAATTTTATTTCTACTCCAATACAGGAACCATTCCCAACCAAAGCTTAAAAAAATTTGTCAATTGAAGATTAGTGATAAAATCTATACCATTTATAAATTTTCCCTAAATTTAAAATATCACAGCCAATATCTATAAGCTGGGAGAAGTTAATATCTATGAAATTTTCAGATTGTCTTAGTCTTATTTTTTCCAGGCTTGAATCTTCTAGGCAAGGTATCCTGGCAGTTTTCCTGTATTTAGTCCTTTTCATTGAAATCAAATAGAAGTATATTAGCTTTTTTGGGGAGTGATTATTTCACACAGTTCAAATCTTGTCTCCCCTTCCAAAACAGAAGAGCTATAAATGTACAATTTGTCATTCACAATCATAGGAAGTAAGAATGATTTCTCTGTGTGAGTTGTGGAAGGAGTCTCCTTTCTTTTTTCTTATATCTCAGTGATATACATACATAGATGCACAATTAACCACAGCCTATAGGACAAAATCAAAAGGATTTGCAAAGTCTACAAATGATAGGTGAAAGAAATTACAAGCAAAGCATTGGGGTCAAACTTCCTCTGGGAATTGGTTGATGGCTGAAATTTGAGTATCACTTACTTGAAATTACCGCATTTGTCCCCACCTCTGTGCATGTATTTTATTATCAGAATAATAGAACAAAATATTTCAATGTGGTTTATTTTCTATTCTTCTGAGCAAGTCTCCCTAGGAATCAGTTTTATTAATGATACCAAATTACAAGAAGCTGTGGTTGCATGTCCTTGCTGTAATGAATTTAAACAAATAATCAAAAACAGTCCATTTTAATTATGTTTTATAGGTACTCTATGTCATTTTTCAAGCTGCTAGCAGAATCTTATGTACCCAGTAGGTGCTCAATAAATATTAATAGATATTGATGTAACAGATTCCTTCTAGAACTAGTCATTTTTTCATATTTGTGCATCCTTTGTTTTCTTCTATACTTCCCTGATTATAGGACCTTGATCAAAGATTTTCTACCTACTCATGCTTAAAATAACATGAGTTTTTAAAAAATTAGTAAATTCCTTTCTCTAAACAAAAGAAACTGCTGTCAAAATTATTTTCTAACCACATTTAACCTTTCCCTCCTAAAAAAAATCACCACAGAACATCATATAATATCTTGGATCATATTTTTTATGACAAATAAGTGCCTTGTATAATGAAAACAACCACAAAACAGAAGTGATTCCTTAAGCAAGGCCAGGACTAAAGTTTATTGGAGAATGCACTGTTCATTTGAGGCTCAAATATATTGTTCCAAACAATCATGCTTAAAATTCCCAGCTTCAGTTGGTCCTTCAAGTCTATTACAACTGGGTTAAGGGAGTGTGTTACCCATGAGGGAAAGCACATTAATTTACTCATGACCTGGGTTTGGTTTTTCTGATTAACCTATTTCTATTCACTAGCATGGGGAAAAAAAGGCTTATAGGGGATGGGACTCTGGCTTGCCTCTGATGAAGAGAAGAAGCCAGGACATAGACTATATTAGGTCAGTGAGTTACTGTTGGGGTCCCAGCTGGACCCTTCAGTCAGAATGGGAGAGACAGGACATTTAGCAAAGAAGAAAACACATGGAGCCATGGGGAGTTTATGCATATTGAGTTTAGTCCATGCTTTTTTCCAGCTTTCTCTGCTCCCTCTCTCCTATTCCTTTAAGCTTCCTTTGGTCTCTGTTTCTCTGTTTACATGGGAGCTGCTTTTATGTTACCACTCTCAGAATATATGATTGGCTCTTACGGTAGCATACTTATTATGTTACATGTACTGATTAGCTGGTGCTTGGGTCAAATGAAATCAAGTCCACCCCAGAAGCTGAGGGCAGTTATGCTGTGTCACTGTGTCCCGGATATAGCAAAGAAGTATCCAGGACAATTAGTCTGTTTAACTATTGAGCTCTAGCTATCCCTACATTCCACTCCTTAAACCTCAAGTGGCCAGCATCTTAAGGGCTCACTGCCACAGGGATGTATCTTGGGCCCAAAAGCCATAGCAACAATATAAGGCACAACAAAACATAACTAAGAAAATCACAAAACCAATGCCAATTAACACAACCCATTTCCAAATGAATTTTAGATGTTCCCACCAATACTCAATTCAACTATTGACTACAATATGATTATGAAGAAACCTGTTATTCTCCACGAATCATTGCCACATTGTTTAATACACTAGGGTAGTATTTCCCTTAATGTTACATGTTCAGTTGGAAGCTACCCACACCAATTATAGATAGCATAATCCACTAGGGGGGTGGATATTGTCCATATCTCTGTGGAGTAGTGCTTCTTTTTGTCATTGTATTGATTCCCATTCTATTGTGGACCAGTTGGTTGTCTGAAGTTATGTCCAATTAGCCTCATCACTGCGGTGATGGTCCATGGAAGGCCTTCTGATCATTTTGCTGGCAGATCAGTGCATACCCAGCACTGGGTTATGTTTTGAATTTGGACATAAGTATGAGACCATGACAGTACAGTATTGGCTGCTATCAACATGGGTGAGGATACAGTAGGGTAAACAATACCATGAGAGTTAAATCATATCCTTCAGGCAATAGACATGGGACCTGTTCATCTTGGGACATAATGGTGGCAGGTGCTGGTGGCTGCCCTAGTCTGGAATACCATACCTTGTCTCCTTGCACTAAAGTCAACCACAAAGGGGATAGCTCCACTGAGAACAATGGTATGGGCCACATTTGTAAGACAAAATTTCCCCCAGAAGGGTTCCCCCTGAGTTTTCAGGCAATGTAACTCTCATACCTCAGATGACCATTTACAACCCCACGATGTCACAGTCGGTACTCTCTTCATGCTGTCTCCATATGGTAATAGGACAGCTCTCCAAGTGGGGACTTCAGTTACAACAGTCCATGGCCATGTCCACACCATTGTTTGTCCTTACTTCAAGGCAGTGGGGACAGGCAATACCAAAGTTCCATCTAAAACTTTAGGAAATGCAAGAGATTCTGAGGTATTCATTATTAATGTAAGGATAAAGCACACCCCTGTACAATCAAGTCTAGGTGCAACTGCCCTGTTTATCATGGCTGCTCATTTAGAAGGTGTACTGCCATTGGCAGGTGGGCAGCCTACCCCTGAAAGGTTTGCTTCTTTGGAGACATCAGGCATTCTTTGCCCTTTAATAAACCATTTTACCATTCAATCATGCCTGCAGCCTGTGGTAGAAATGTAACATACAAATGCTAATCAATGTCTTCATTTCTTGCCCAGGTTTGCACTTTTTTTGTTTTGTTTTTTGTTTTTATTAGTAGTCACAAAAGTTTTATTCTAGAATATCAGTAAGTCCCCTCTAATCCATATTTTATTCCTCCATTCTGTGGCCCCTGGAATGATGATGTCCACTCCACCTCTATATTGAGAGGAGGCTTTGATTCCACATAGATGATGGATGGAATTCTCCTGCTTGCAGTTAGTTGTAGGCACTCTCGGTTCCCTGGTGTGGTGATTGACCATCTTCACCTCTCTGTTAGCTGACTTGTGTAAATCCAATGAATTGGAGAACAGGAGTTGCAATTCTGCTGAGGCTCAAGCCCCAGGTGGCACATGGACAGTTCAGAGATTCAAGTCTCCTGAATTGAACCACCAATGCTAGCACCAATCAAAGTTTCAGTAAAAGTGACAGGAGAGGCATGTGTAGAAAGTTCATATCAGTTCAACTCCATCTTACTCAGGGACACAAATTCTAAGGTAGCGCCCACTGACAGGTCACTGAACTCCACAGTCATCTGCTATGACCATATCCCTGTGGGCCTCCATAGCCAGTACCTGGAGTTATATCCACTTTGGCTGTTTCTTGGGTCCTCCTGAGGATTACATAAGTGTGACCCCTCTGATGACCTCCTGACCCTTTTTTGACAATTCTTAGCTATATAAACACATTTGTCCTTGCCATTTCCCCCTTTCATTCAAGGTCAAAAATCAGTTTTTAACACATGATCTTACATGTGGGCTGAGATATTCTGCTGGTCTGAGTTGACCCTTTTATTCAAGGTCCTTTTCTATTTACATCACCAGATGGTGCTTGGTAGTAATCCCTTGGTGTCAGGGAGACTCATCCCCTGGAGTCATGTCCCATGCTGGGAGGAATGTAACACATTTACATGTTGAGTTTGGCTTAGAGAGTGGCCACATGTGAGCAACATGGGGGCTCTCAGGTGGTAACTCTTATGCACCCTGCAGCTCTAGGCCTAGTTCATATTTCTGGCACACAGGCACATAATCGTAGCCATCAGTGTCAAGGGCTTATTGTTGGACCAGCCTTCTTTGTTGGTCTTTGCTGTTATACTTGGGGGATTGTTGCTGTTCCATTGGGGAATGTGATAGTGCTCCCCTGGCTAGGAACTCAGCACTCCCTCACTTGTCATTTGTAACTGTTATCCAAACATATTTTATGTCCCCTATATACATGCCCTGGAGAAATCTCTCCCAACCATGTACCCCACCATCAATAACACCACACCAGTGTTCCTCCCCTGTTATAGTTAAACCTCTCTGTGGTCCAAAACTTCTTTAAAAATGAAGCCTAATATATTGCTAAGTTCAATTAATAGGAAAATGAACTACAGCGATGGGTTTAAAGAGTAGAAGTATAAATATTAATTTAGAAATACTAAGATAAAATAAAAATAAATTAGTGTATTAATAAAAATGACCAATATTATAAAGATTTGTTTTTAATATTTTGCCTTTCATCACTATAATAGGTTTTACCCTGTATGTACAGTGTCAAGACACTTTCTTTCATTTGTTCCTCAGTGTCTACATCCATTCCTTTTTAATTTTTTTTCTAATTTTTAATTTTTTCTTCAAAAAAGTTTTAGATCACAATAATTCAAATATACAATATAGGGGAATCCCATATATCCAATATCAAATCCTTTCCCCCTTCCCCAGCAATGATCTTTTTACAGGTCCATGGTATATTTGCTGCAGCTGATGTGCAGATTTTGAAACATAGCTTTCAAACATGGCTTCATTTTGTTTTACGTTACGGTTTATATTTTAGACTGTACAATTTTCTATATTTTCAGTTTCCTGATGTTTTACATTACTGTTTACATTTTAGCTTATAGACTTGTATACATTTTTGGTGTACATTAACATGTCCTATATCCATTGTTACATGATCTTGTGGAGAACTTCCATTGCTCCCCAGTTGCCCTGTTTCCATCTATTCTTTACCTCTCTCTCCCTTCCCTTGGGGCCCACAGTGACATTCAGTCTTCACTACTGGAGGGACCAGATTTACAGATACATGCAACAATGCTGAGGACTTGACACACTAGACTGCCCTAACCCATTGGGAGTCACTGATTCTCTTGAGGGACACAATATTCTCCGTTTGAGAACATCAGGTCTCCTCAGGATCTGGGTACACCTTCACACTTATTGAATGGTCTCCATCCAATGATTTAACACACTATTACAAACTGAGCACTCATACACTCCTTATCAGCCTGCCCCTGTGCCAGATGCCCCCCTTAAGTACCTTAAACATGTAATCATTCCTTATTATATTTTCTAAAGGGTTGTCTCAACCTTATAGTTTCAACCGTATACATGAGATTCTCTGATATTCAACTGTTCCCCCTGCCTTCCCCCCAATTCCTTGGGCCACCTGACTCATCCTCCCAGCCCTAGTCACACTCAAGCCTGCAAAGCTCCACTCAGTGGTATGCCTATGCCCCCATCTTATCTCTTCCCTATACAAATACTTACCTCCAGCTTATCATAGACTTCACCCATGTAGGCATCAGCTTGCAACCTTCCTCTCCTCCCCCCACCAAAGTTCCTGTAGGCCTATCTTCCAGTCTCTAGTTCTCTGAGAGAGCTTGGTTTGCTAGTTTCGTATCAGAAAGGTCATGCAGTATTTGTCCTTCAGTGCCTGGCTTGCTTCACTCAACATAAGGACCTCAAGGTTTATCCATGTTATCACATGTGTTTCCACTCTATTCCTTCTTATAGCTGAGTAGTATTCCATTGTATGTATATACCACATTTTATTTATCCATTCATCTGTTGATGGTCATTTCTGTTGATTCCAACTTTTGGCAATAGTGAATAATGCTGCAATGAACATTGGTGTGGATATATTTATTTGTGTCCTTATTTTCAGTTCTTCTGGGTATATTCAAAGCAGTGAAATTGCTGGGTCATATGGCAAACCTATAGCCAAATTTGAGAAACTGCCAAATTGTCCTCCAAAATGGCTGGATCTATATGCATTCCCATCAGCAGTGGACAAGGGTTTCCATTCCTCCACATCTTATCCAGCACTTGTAGTCTTCTGTTTTTTTTTGTTTTTTTTTTTTGTAGCTACCAATCTTATGGGAGTAAGATGGTGTCTCATTGTAGTTTTGATTTGCATTTCCCTAATAGTGATTTTGAGCATGTTTTCATGTGCTTTTAGCCATTTGTATTCCTTCATTGGAGAAGTGTCTGTTCAGGTCTTTTGCTCATTTTTCAAATGGGTTGTCTGTCTTTTTATTTTCAAGCTATAGGAGTTTTTATATATGCAGAATATAAGTCTTGTATCAGGTATATGGTTACCGAATATTTTCTCCCATTGGGTAAGCTCTCTTTTCAATTTCTTGACAAATTCCTTTGAGGTGCAAAAGGCTTTAATGTTGAGGAAGTCCGATTTATCTTTTTGTTCTTTTGCTGCTGGTGCTCTAGGTGTGAAGTTCATGCAGCCATTTCCTATTACAAGGTCCTGTAGATGCTTCCTTATATTATTTTCTAAGGTCTGTATGGTCTTGGCTCTTATATTTATGTCTGTCATCCAACTTGAGTTGATTTCTGTATAAGGTGTGAAATGGTTATTCTCTTTCTTTCTCTTCCATATGGATATCCAATTCTCTAGACCCCATTTCTTGAAAAGGCCATTCTCTCCCAGTTGAGAGAGTTTGATGGCTTTGTCAAATATCCAATGATTGTATATATATATATAAGGTTCTGTATCAGAACTCTCAAATCAGTTCCATTAGTCTGTGTGTCTACTCTTGTACCAATACTGTGCTGTTTTCACTACTGTAGCTTTGTAATATGTTTTGAAGTCAGTTAAAGTGATTCCTCAAATTTCAATTTTCTTTTTCAATATGTCTTTGGCTATTCGGGACCTCTTTCTTTCCAAATAAATTTCATGGTTAGTTTTTCTAGTTCATTAAAAAATTTTGTGTTGAATTTTATTGGAATTGCATTGAATCTGTAGATGAGTTTTGGTAGGACAGACGCCTAAATAATATTTAGTCATCCTATCCATGAACAGGGAATATTCTTCCATTTATTTAGGATTTCTTTGAACAGAATTTTCTAGTTTTCTGTGTATAAGTCTTTTTTAACTTTAGTTAATTTTATTCCTAGGTATTTGATTTTTTAAATATACTATTGTAAATTGCATTTGTTTCTTTATTTCCTCCTCAGATTGCTTATCCTCAGTGTACAGAAATGCTACTGTATTTGTGGATTCATTTTATAACTTGCAAATTTACTGAAATCACTTATAAGTTCTAGAAGCTTTGTTGTAGATTTCTCAGGCCTTCCTATGTATAAGATCTTGTGATCTTCAAATAGTGAAATTTTGATTTTTCATTTCCTATTTGAATCCCTTTTATATCTGGTTCTTGACTCAGTGCTTGAGCTAGAACTTCTAACACAATGTTAAATAGAAGGGGTGATAAAGGGCATCCTTGCCTTGTTCCTGATATTAGAAAGAAATATTTTAGGATTTCACCATTGTAAATGATATTTGCTGTGGGTTTTTCATATATAACCTTTATCATGTTCATAAAGTTTCCTTCTATTCCAATCTTTTGCAGTGTTTTTATCAAGAAAGGGTGCTGTATTTTATCGAATGAATTTTCTGCATCTATACATATAATTATGTGTTTTTTCCTTCAATCTTTTTATGTGGTGTATTACATTAATTGATTTTCTTATTTTAAACCATTCTTTGCATACCAGGAATGAAACCCACTTAGTCATGATGTATAATTCATTTATTTTTTATTTTATTTTTATTTTTTAAAGATTTTATTTATTTATTTATTTCTCTCCCCTCCCCCCCACCCCAGTTGTCTGTTCTCTGCATTTTTTTGCTGCGTGTTCTTCTTTGTCTGCTTCTGTTGTTGTCAGTGGCACAGGAATCTGTGTTTCTTTTCATTGCGTCATCTTGTTGTGTTAGCTCTCCATGTGTGTAGCGCCAATCCTGGGCTGGCTGCACATTCTTTCATGCTGGGCAACTCTGCTTACGGGGTGCACTCCTTGCACGTGGGGCTCCCACACACGGATCCCCTGCATGGCAGGGCACTCCTTGAGTGTATCAGCACTGCACGTGGGCCAGCTCCACATGGGTCAAGGAGGCCCGGGGTTTCAACCATGGACCTCCCATGTGGTAGATGGATGCCCTAACCACTGGGCCAATTCTGCTTCCCATATAATTCATTTAGTGTGTTGTTGAATGTGATTAGCAATTATTTTGTTGAGGATTTTTGCATCTAGTTTCATTAGAGAGATTGGTCTGTAATTTTCCTTTCTTTTAGTTTCTTTATTTGACATTGCTATTAGGGTAATGTGGGCATCATAAAATGAGTTAGGCAATGTTCCTTCTATTTTGTTTTTTGGAAAAGTTTAAGATTGGTGTTTGTTCTTTCTGGAATGTTTGGTAGAATTCACTTGTGAACCATCTGGCACAGGGCTCTTCTTAGTTGGGAGGTTTTTAATGACTTATTCTATCTCTTTACTTATGATTAGTTTCTTGAGATCATTGATTTCTTCTTTCATCAATGTACGCTGCTTATGTGTTTCTAGGAATTGGTCCATTTCCTCTAATTTGTCTTTCTTGATGGAATATGGTTTTTCAAAGTATCCTCTTATGATAGTCTTTATTTCAGTTGGTTCAGTGGTGATATATCCTTTCTTAGTTCTTATTTTGTATATTTGCATTTTCTTTCTTTTTCTTCGTTAGTCTGGCTATGGGTTTGTCAATTTTATTGATCCTCCCAAAGAACCAGCTCCTTTTCTTTAAAAAATTTTCAAGTGTTTTCTTATTTTCTATTTCATTAAGTTCTACTCTGACCCTTGTTTTTTATTTCTTTCTTCTTTCTTTGGGTTAGTTTGTTGTTTTTTTGCTAATTCCTCCAATTCTGCAGTTAGGTCTTCAATTTTAGCTCTTTCTTCTTTTTAGAGGTATGAATTTATGGCTATGAATTTCCCTCACAGTACAACTTTTGCTGTCTACCATAAGTTTTGATATGTTGTTTTATCATTTTCATTATTTTGAAGGCAGTTATTGATATTTATTGAGATTTCTTCCTTGATCCATTGTTTTTTTAGAGTGTGTTGTTTAACTTCCGTATCTTGGAACCTCATCTAGGTCTCTAGATTGTATTTCTTGTTGGAATATAGGTTTTCAAAGTATCCTCTTATGATAGTCTTTATTTCAGTGGGGTCAGTGGTGATATCCCCTTTCTCATTTCTTATTTTGGGTATTTGCATCTTCTCTCTTTTTTTCTTTATTAGTATAGCTAAAACTTTGTCAATTTTATGGATCTTCTCAGAGAACCAGCTCTTGGTTTTGTTTATGTATTCTAGTACTTTCTTATTTTCTATTTAATTGAGTTCTGCTCTGATCTTCATCATTTCTTTCTTCTTCCTTTAGGTTTAGTTTGTTTTTGTTGTTTTACTAATTCCTCCAAGTGTTCATTTAGTTCTTCAATTTCAGCTCTTTCTTCTTTTTTGATATATGAATTTATTGCTAAAAATTTCCCCCTCAGTATTCCTTTTGCTGCATTCCTTAAGGTTTGATATGTTGTGTTATCATTTTCATTAGTTTCAACGTAGTTATTGATTTCTTTTGAGATTTCCTATTGACCCAATGGTTTTTTAAGAGTGTGTTGTTTAACTTCTATATTTTGTTGCCAAATCTGGGTCTCTGGCCCTTGTAGATTTCCAGCTTCAATCCACTGTGGTCAGAGAAATTGTTTTGTAAAATTTCAATCTTTCTGAATTCATTCAGACTTTCTCTGTGGCCTAGCATGTGGTCTATCTTGGAGAATGATCCATGTGCACTTGAGAAGAATGTTATCTGCTGTATTTGGTTTTAATATTCTGTATATATCTATGATGTCCAGATCCTCTAACATATTGTTCAAAGTCTTTGTTTCTTTATTAATTCTTTTTTGAGATGTTCTGTCAATGGTGACAGTGGTGTGTTAATGTCCCCCACTATAATTGTCAAGGCATCTATTCCTTCACTTAGTTTTTGAAGTGTTTGCCTCACATATGTGGAGGCACCCTTGTTAGGGGCATAAATATTTATGATTGTTCTTTCTTCTTGAAAGATTGCCCCTTTCACTAATATGTAGTGTCCATCTTTGTCTCTCACAACTGTTTTACATTTAAAGTCTTTTTTTAAAATATTAATATAGCTACTCCTGTCCCTTTTTGGTTATTGTTTGCCTGTAAGATTGTTTTCCAGCCATTCACTTTCAATCTCATTGAATCCCTGGGTCTAAGATGTGTTTCTTGTAGACAGCATATAGTTGGGTCATATTTCCTTATCCAGTCTTCCAAACTATGTCTCTTAACAGGTGTGTTTATTCCATTGACATTCAGTGCTATTACTTTCAAGGAATTACTTATATTAGCCATATTTAATTTGGATTTCTGTTTGTCATATATTGTTTGATATTTTTATCTCTTTTTGTTGTTTTGGTTCTTCTTACACTCTCCTCCAACTCTGTCTCTCCTGTTATTTTCTTTCCTCCTGCAGAACTCCCTTCAGTATTTCTTGAAGGGCAGGTTTCTTGTTGACATACTGTCTCAGGTTCTGTTTATCTGTGAATGTTTTGAACTCTCCATCACATTTGAATGCCAGCTTTGCTGGATAGAGTATTCTTGGTTGGAAAGTCTTTTCTTTTAGTACCTTGACTATGTCATACCACTGCCTTATTGCCTCCATGGTTTCAGAGGAGAAATCAGCACTTACTCTTATGGGACCTCCTTTGTAAGTGATAGTTCTCTTTTGCTGTTCTTAGTATTTTCTCTTTGTCTTGTGCATTGGATAATTTGACAAGTATGTCTTGAGGTAGGCCTGTTGGGATTTATTCTATTTGGGGTGCATTGTGCTTCCTTGACATGTACATGATCTCCCTCAGTAGGTTTGGGAAATTTTCAGCCATTATTCCTTCCAACACCCTCTGTTCCCTTTCCCTTCTCTTCTCCTTCTGGGATGCCTATAATTCATATGTATGCACATTTTGCATTGTCATTCAGGTCCCTAAGTCCCTGTTTGATTTTTCCTTTCTTTCTACTGATCAATTCTTTTTTTTTTCTTTTTTTTTTCACTTTATTTTCAAGGATGCTTTCAGTTACAGAAAAGTCACATAGAAAATATAGGGAATTCCCATATACCCCATCCCCTTTCCTTTTCACATTTTCCCCTATTAATAACATCTTACAGGAGTATGGTACATTTGTTACAATTGATGAACAAATAATGAAGCTTTGCTACTCACCATGGTCAGTGGTTTATCTTGTGGTTTACACTTTACACCATACAATTTTATAGATTTTGACAAAATGTATAATGGCATGTACCCCTCATTTCAAAATCATTCAGAACAACTCCAATGCCCTAAAACACCCTATGTTCCACCTATTCTTCCCTCTCCCTCCACTTGGAACCTATGATAACCACTAAGTTTCAAATTTTCAAGAATAAGGTTCATAGTTACATACATTAATATTGAGGGCTTGGTATTCTGATCTGTTTTCTATTAGGCATTGCCTATGTGCTTGAGGGATTATTGCCTCTCTATTTGAAAATGTAGCAGGATTCCACAGAATGGGAGTTTAATTTTTTCTTGTTTATTGTGTGGGTATCTACCCACTTAGATAACACCCCATGACATGATGAACACATTCATATTCCATAGAAGCTTGCCCTATGTGCAAATTTTTCCACACGTTCCCCCTCCACTGACACCCTGCACCAGTTACCCTCTCCTGCCATATTTGCCAAAAGAACATTCCCACAAATATAGTTTCAATCAGACTTACAAATCCCAAGAGTTCATCTGTTCCCTCTTCCAGCCCTCTCCCCAGTTCCATGTATAGTCCAACCCCCATCCTGCTCACCCTCACATTCCAGCACTGTTGACCCCACTCATGTCCTTGCACCACAATTACCCACATTCACTGCCATACCACCCCCTTCCTCCTTATCATAGGTTCTTCCCAGATTGAGCATCAGCTCATCAGTACCTAGTATCTATTGATCAATTCTAATCTCTGTTTGATTTCAAATGTACTGTCTTCCAAATCACTAATTCTTTCCTCTGCCTCTTCAAATTTGCTGTTATTTGCTGAGAGTGTATTTTTTTTTTTTATTTCTTGGCTTGTTCTGTTCATCTCCATCATCTCTGTTATCTTTTTGTGTATGATTACAATTTCTTCTGTATTCTCTCCAAGTGTTTTCTTAATGTTCTTTATCTCTTCCTTCATTTCATTAAATTGGTCCATGTTACATGTTTTAAGAGCTTTAATTATTTATTCAGTGTTCCACTCCTCTTCCTGGTTTTTAATTTGTTTATTGGATCAGGTCTTGTTTTCCTGATTTTCCAGATGGTTAGTAGATTTTTATTGTTGTCTGGTCATCATTGTATCTTGATGGGTTTATTCAGTTGATTAGTTTTTTCATTCGAGCTCCCATTAGTTATTGTTTTGCATGTGTGTTAAGTCTTCCCGTTGTCACTTTGTTCTTATTATTCTATTCCCTTGTTTTTGGCTAAGTTCCCTTGAAGGAAAATATTAGGACCAGAGACAGCAAGAGGGGTTAGAAAAGTAAAAGATAATAGTAGTACTGATAGTGGATGTTAGCAGAAGAACAATGAGAGATCTAGGAGAATGGATATTGAACTCATGTAAGCTGTGTGGAGTTATAACAGTAAAAAAATGGAGTAAATATAAGGCGATAGTTAACTGAATATGGGGAGGAATATAGTATGAATTAAAAGGCCAGTGTTGTCTGGAGAGAGGTGAAGAGAAAGAAAGGACAATAATATAAAGTGTGAATAAAAGATAGAAAACAGAACAGAGGTATTAAATTTAAAAAGTCAGAAATATTGGGGGCTAAATGTAGAGAGGTGGAATGTAAGAGAAACAATACATGATGGAGGATAGAAAGGTGTAAAGGAAAATGAATAGAGTTGGTAGTCAAAATCAGTACACATAGGATGTAGGAAATTGAGGATGAGGAAGCACAGCAAATATCAATTTTTGCCTGCAGCACCTAATATTAAAAAAAGAGAAAGAAAAAACTGGGGGAAGCAAGCAAGAAAAAGAGAAAGGGAAAAAAGAAACAAAAGGATCATGGGGCGATAAAGAGGAAGGAGAAAAAAAAAAAAACAAGCCAACAAGAAAGACCAGACAATTACTCAAGGAAGTAATCTTCTTTGCAGTTGAATAAACTGCTTAGGAATCTAACCTTCCTCCTTTCTCCCTTCCTCACTTCCTTTCTCCCAGGGCAGTAGGAAGGCTGTGTGAGGGCTCCTGGAAGAAATTCAAATGGTTCTCTGGTGAACCAATTCTGCTCAGAAAATAATGCCTCTTACTTTCTTGAGAGAGAGCATTCACCCCTTGCCAGGAAACCTAAATATGCTTTTGTAAGCCTGCAATGCAGAACCCACTGTTCCTCTCCCTCAGGTATGATACAGTGAGACTAGTTAGTTTTCTGACTCCACCTTCTCCCTATCCAAGTTTCCTATGCCAGGGCATTTAGGTAAATCATGCTTTCTCAGGAGATTCATCTCTCCTCTCTTCCTAGTCTCTCCCCAAGTCAACTGGTATGCTCCTCGAAATTCAGTAAAGGGAGGGGACCAGAAAATTGAACCTGCACTCTTGGGGCCCCTCAGCACCTCCCATTTAAACCCTCCCACTCCCAGAGTTAGCCCGGTGGGTTAGGACAATGCCAGATTTCTGAGGTACTGGGTTTGGGAAACAGAGGCCTGGGAGACTGTGGACTCGGGTTATATGGGTCTGTGAGATGTGGGTTGCTAGGGTTCATGGAACATGGGCTTAGGGCTCACACATTTAGGGGAACACAGGGCTTGGGAACTCTGCCTTGTGGCTTGTAGTTCTCAGTGAAAATTGCAGCCTTTGCCCTAAGGGAAGGGATTTACCTTCCCACAGCTTCCAAGTTTAGTGTTAGAAACTCCACAATTTTACCTTGAGGAAGCACTAATTTTGTCACAGTCTCTCCAGATCTACATCCAGATGCCTCCTTCAGGGCTGTGTCAACACTCAGCCAGTTCAATTCTGGGGTCCATGTGGGTCCTTCTTGAAGAGTTGTGCCAACTTTTTTTTGGCAGGTGGCAGGACCTTGTTGGGTCTTTTGCTCATCTCTCACACACACTCCTGGGACTGCAGGTGGAATGCAGGGTGGGAGTTCCTGCTCATAGCGCCCTGGCTCACTGTAAATGGTAAAATCCCCTTGCTGAACCTGAGGACAGATACTAAACATCTGCCAGTTGCTTCCACTCTTGCACTCTCTCCCACTCTCCCCCTCCCTTCCATTCTCTCGCTCCCTCCTGCTTTCAAGCTCCAACCCACCCCCCACTCTCTCAGGTTTGCACTTTGGAATCTGTGAAATAGGTGCCTCTGTCACTCCACATTTCAAGGGAATGCCCATACTGGGCACTTAAAATATTCAGTGCTACAATAGTACTCTTTTGGGTGACTACTCAGAATGGAAAGGCAAAAACCAAACCTGTATTATTATCCACAGTTGTGAAGAGTAGCTTATATTTTTTATTAGAAAGCATTGGTTCACTATAGTCTACCTGCCATACCTGTAGGAGTCTATCTCCTCATTTTATGACCCCTTATTTCATGGGCACCTGATGTCAATGTGGGTATTATTTAGCACATAACTCACAAGCTGTTACGATGTTCATTGCATCTGTAGTTGTTAATGGGATACTGTTGTAGAACTTGAGATAGGTTCAATTATTTGCATACAGAAAGGCAGGACTCAGGAATCATTTTGAGAAGGAAAAATGACTTATTGATGGCCAGCTGGACTCAAGAGCTTTCTGTTTCAAACCTGAGTCCCAAACAAGATTTTTTAGTTCCTTTTATACAGAGAGGAAGGGCCAAATGGTCATTTTGTTTCAGTTCTCAATAGGCTTGAATTAGCATATATCTTCCACATTCTAGGTAAGCTTTTAGCATGGACTTCATACATTCTAGATAAGCTTTTAGCACATTTGGTTTGCATTGTCCCTGAATATTTAAAGTTTATGTAAGTTTGCATTGCTAAATGGTCTTCTGGGACTGGAGTCATTGCCATGGTCACCAAGGGCAGGACTGCAGCCTTTCACCTCCCACACCCACAAGCCAGGACATATAGCTTAGCTTAATGTTATCTCTGAAGAGACAAAGAGCTTCCCACCCATAGCCCACATCTTTTTACCCCGTTATGCCACAGCTTAACTTGCTAAGCTTTGGCATAATTATTGTTGGCGCTATGAGGTGGATGGCTGTTTGTTGTTTTGATCAATTACTTTACTTATCAATTTTTTTTCACTGTAGCATCCAGGATCCTGTATTTAGAAGTTTAGAAGTTTTCATTCTGGACATCAGAATCCTGGGGAAGGTGCCCCCCCTGCAGTCATCCTGGGGCCACCAGCACTCATGTGGATTCCCAGTTAGGCTCCAGATCTATCTATTAATTTTGTTTTACTCTTTAAGAGTTTACACCTTTAATCTTAGAGGGGTGCTTAAGGGAGATGATCTCTTTTCTGTAACTGCTTCCTGCTGACCATGGGCTGTAGTCATTGCCTAACAAGGTGTAAAACTCTATTTTATTTTAACTGGAGGAAGTTGGATCTGGCCTTCTGTATGAAGCTGGGTGAAGTTTTCTTATGGTTAATAAGAGGTTCATTCTGAAAGAAACAAACTTGATTACAATTTTGGAATACCTGGTTTTAAAAGAGGACATTGGATTACAGAGGGGGACAAGGCTAGGTGCCTATAAAGATGGCACCCCTTTTTAAAAGCTGGTGGGAACAGTATATATATATTTTTTTCTAAGTTATTTATTTTCAGAGAGAAATTGAAATAGATACTTAGCTTTGTTTTGAAGACACATTTCAGGCTGTTTAATGATTGACACTCATGTGTTCTGATAGACACTACTAGTGAACTGGAACTCTTTGGACAGTTGGTTTCATTCAGGATTAATGTACCAAGATGGAAATTTTCTTAGTTTTTAGCTGTGGGAGTGATCAGAACTACAGAATAAAGGTTTTTTACATTTTGGTTTTAATTGTACAATTTCTGGTAATTTTGACTGTTCAATAGTTGACTCATTATTAGCAAGCAAGCCTCATTTTTGCTACAGAGTAGAGTATAGTAGAATAGTAAGTTGGCTGAGCCTGGCTAAGACAATTGCCTTATTTTACAGACATGTTTATTAACTATTTAGAAAATAAAGTTACTAGGAATTTAACATTTCTAATATACTTTTGTACCTGATCCAGAATAGAAAAGATAATGTTATAATTATTAGGCATATATTTAGTACAGGGTAAAAGTACAACACTTTAATATTAATTAATGTATTAGGATTTTGAGTTGCAATTAATAGTTTTATATTTCAGGGTTGTAATACTTTACATGTTATCTCTCCATGGGAGCAGCCCATAATGCCAATTGTGCTTAAGTTTTACTTACAGTATCCTGGTATGATGGCTCCATTTAGCATGTCTTTACAGTGACCAAGTCACAGCATCATTGATTCTAGAGAGAGTTTCCAGTATTCTACCAGCTTGGTGCATAGTGCTCTCTTGCACTATGGAACAGTGCCAATCTGGAGGCAATATCCATTGTGCACATGGCTGTAACAAGTCATCATTGGCTGCTGCAGGAGCTTGAAACTGCAACATAGTTTCCATTGACTTCAGGAGCAGAACCAGAGGCTGATATAGCAAATATTTCTAATTGAGGGGTCAGTGACCAGCCTAGCCAATAACTCACATGGGGAGTCAACCTGTAATGTATTTAAGGCCTGGTTTGAATGTGCAAAAGAGTTTGACACTGTTAAAGTTTATTCCATGTTTTTATACATATTTTATACAGTTAATGCAACACATCATATATCAAATGACTGTTTCTTAAACAATTTTACTATTAAGTTAATAGTAGGTATTTTACTTTAGTATTAGAGGGAAAAACTATATTTCATTGTTAATTTGAAAACAGAAGATTTCCAATAGAATCAAGGTAACTTTTTATTACTATTTACTTAAATATGCATCTTGCAGTGGCTTTCAGACAGGTTTTATTACCACGAAGCCATTCTTTACTACTAATACTAATCTAAGTTTTTAGTTGAAAATGACTTTTAGAACTAGAACTATTTAAAAGTTTTCAGTTTGGAAGATGTTTTACAAACTCTTTATAGTTGACTACAAGCACATTGATTAGTTACTTTACATTTAAATAAACTTATTAAATTACAATTACTAACCAAAGAAATTTACTTTGTTTATTTAAGAGCGCATATCTGCAATCTATCTTCTTTAGTTAATTTCACTAATGTAAACTTTCAATTTTTGTTACTCTAAATATTTTGTACATATAATGTTAATTTATTTAATGGGTATTTTATAAACTAAGGGAGATTACACCCAAGCTAAATAAAATCGAAGCCATTATAGTTTATGCAATAATTAAAGAATGTTCTCTTTTGTCCTTACAGGAGCTAAAAATTTCTTTTCTTTGTTTAAGTTATGAAAGTGAATAATTTTTAAAAGCATACTGACTACCAGGTTTCAAAACATATTACACAATTACCTAATTTGTTTAATCATAATCCAGGAAAGATCTCTCCATATTTTTATGGACTTTTTTTACTTACTGAAATTTGTCAACAGACCCATTAATTGCTCTTATTTTATGGCTGTTAAAAGATTTAAAATGGGAAATTACAGGGCAAACTTATTCTTAATTCCCCAGCCTAGTAGATAGGCTTAAATCTGCCACACCTAGTCCTGCCCTCAAAGCTCTTGCAAAGAGGAGGCCCTTTCCCAATAGTTCCTATAATCAGATTTTTATATGACTTTTCTATCCTGCTTAGTTTAATTCGGGCTCCAAGAATACTTATTCACATATATAACTGCATATTTAATTTTTAACAATTTGAATAGAGCTCTTTGAAGCATTTTCATTTGTTAATTTGATACTATCATCTTGATGTATGAAGACATACACCCAGCAAAGAGGCAGACACAAATAGAGTTAGACATAGAAACACAACTCACCGATGTTGCATTATTTTATACACTGTTTAGCTTAATTTGGGTTTCAGGAATATATATTACTTATATAACTGCATATTGAACCTCAACAACTTGAGCAAATAGGCAGACATGAATAGTTTGACACAAAAACATAACTTTAGTTACTTAAAACTTTCTTTTTTTTTCACAAAATAAGTGTGACTGCAAAACATTTTAAAGACTCCTAAAACTTTTTCTTAATTTGCACTATGACTGTGCAGTTTTGTTCAAGAATTTTGTTTCTTAACCAATGGATTGTAAACAAAATGTTCCCAATGTTTAATACAATTCTCTTTTGTTTCAGAACCTTATATTTTACTTTGAATTTAGCAGAATTTTGATAAACAACAAGATTAATTCTGTGTATATTTACTGAGGCTTTTTGAAGCCTCAGGGAGACTGGTTTCTCTCATGAATTGCTACTTTTAGGAACACTGAAAGTCAAGGCAGAAGACTTCATTTACCCCCCACCCCCACCCCAGTCCTTGGAGATAATAAAATGTCAGTGGTTATTTAACTCCAGGGCTAAGAATTCCAGCAGGCAGCAATTTAGTTTATACTTGGATACATGAGAGAAAGCAGGGTTACTAATATCAATAGGACAGGAGACAGGGATGTCCTCAAGTTTGCCTTTCCCTAGACTATAGGGGCAGAAGCTGTTATGAAATAACCATAGACAAAGGCAAGGGGTGAGGATAGGCTTGAAGTAACCATAAACGAAGGTAAGGTTAATTTAGAATTTATACTTACAACAATAGTTTCAGGCTAAATTCACCCAGTTATAATTTGTTATTATCTTTCAACTGTTTTATAATATAACTGCATCTATAAATGATCTTAACTCTTAGTTACAGTTTTTATTAATTTTTAACCTTAAGGTGAATTGGATATCTTTATTAATTAAGCTACTAGAGTTTTATTAGTAACAATTCTGTGAAGTCCTGCCTTTTCTTAGTAATGGAAAAAATACTCATCCACAAGTTATGCATTTAATTCACCAGCAAGACAGTATTGGCATTTACAGATTCATTTTAAACTACATTTTTAACCTTTTTACATGAATTCTTAGGTGCCAGCAACTGACAAAAGCCAAACATAATTTCAAAGTGACATTACATTCTTTTTTTTCTTTTCCCTCTGTAGTCTCACAACTGTGAAGTTCCCAGGCAAACCATTGAAAAGGCTATCAAGTGATTAGAGGTCTATTGTTTCAAGCGATAGCCTCCTTTCTTTAGACAAGTTTACAGTTCTAAAATATTTTAAAGTATTTCTTCAGTCTTACAGAGAGAGAGATTCTGAAAAGTAAAAAACCTGGGCAGAATGCAAGGCCTTTGACACCCTAGGGAGAGAACTTTACTGCATTTATTTATTTTGATCCTGCTTTTAATCCCCTTCACCTCCCTCCTTCCAGACACTTAGGTGCACAGCTATTAAATAGGAATGCAGCTTATGAATAGAAGGTGTGGACTCACTGGAAAGGGACAAGCTATTCCCCCCTTTACAGCTTTTTGTCAAAATGGGCAGGCAGAACCTACTCAAATTTGGCACCCCTCGCAAGGACCCAGACACCCTGACTGGGGCAGCCCCAACAAACCCGGGTGCATGGCATGGACACAGATGGCCTCCAAGCCCAGACAAAGGGGGAACAAGAGATCAGACAGCAGAGCACACCCAAACATCCAGACTCTGCAGTTTTGCCCCATAATCAATTCACCCCCTTGCCAATGGCAAGGGAGTATTCCAGCTCAACTAAATTCCACTACTTTATATAACCACACAACTCCAACACCAGCATTGAGCTGACACAGACAGAAGCACAAAGGCTACTAATCTGACCCACAAGTTCTATATATGTGTTTTTTTCAGCATGGCTGCCCCCACAGCGATCACAAATCTTGGAGAGAACATTCAACATTAACATCTGGTATAAAGCGAATTCATTCGCAATTCAGCACCATAACAAAAGATTCTAGCTAGACCGTTTTCATTGTTTAGCTTTACACCCAGACCAAGCTTGACTAGAAAAGCTGATCCATTTTCCTGTAACCAAGTTTTTTTAAAATCCAGACCAATTTCCAAGACATTAGGACTCAAACCTATAAACAACCCTTCCTATTATAATCAAGCTTCCACTCCTTCAGTGGATATAAGACCAGTACCAAATTCCAACATGCAGTTAGACAAACCCAAAACACCAGGCTTTTTTCTGGTTTTTCTCCAGGACATTAGGACTTTAACCTATAAACAGCCCTTCCTATTAAAATCAAGCCTCCACTCCTTCAGTGGATATAAGACCAGTATCAGATTCTAACATACAGTTAGACAAACCCAAAACACCAGGCTTTTCCCCAGTTTTCCTTTTTCTAGACCTAGAGAGAATGGCTTCCCCCCAGTTTTCTGGGGTTACTAGGGTTCTCTTGGGAGGTGATCCACCTCCCTCCTTAGCAATTAAAGCTAGGGTTCTCCAGACTGTGCTTCCCCAGGGAGTCTTACCTTCTTCCATGTTTGTAGTTCTTTTCATTCCAAGAATCTTTCTCTTCAGACCTTCAATTGCCCTTGACTTTAGTTGGGAAGATTCTGGTGAAGCCCACATCTTTTCTGGATTAAATTTAATCCAGGGCACCCAGATTTGTGGTTCACCCAAGTTCTCCTGGCTTCCTCGGGGATTTGGAAGGGGCAGTAAGATGCTACCATCTCTGGCCTTCGTTTGCAATCCTGGGAGAGCCCCCAAAAATGTAGAATTTGAAAGAGGTTCAATTATTTGTGCATAGAAAGGCTAGGGCTCAGGAATGATTTTGAGAAGGAAAAATGATTTATTGATGGCCAGCCAGACTCGGGAGCTTTCTGTTTCAAACCCAAACCTCGAACAAGGTTTTTGAGTTTCTTTTATACAGAGAGTAAAGGCCAAATGGTTCTTTTGTTTCAGTTCTCAATAGGCTTGAATTAGTATATATCTTCCACATCCTAGGTAAGCTTTTAGCTTGGACTTCATACATTCTAGATAAGCTTTTAGCACATTTGGTTTGCATTTTCCCTGAATATTTAAAGTTTATAGAGTTTGCATTACTAAATGGCTTTCTGGGACTTGAGTTGTTGCCATGGTCACCAAGGGCAGGACTGCAGCTTCTCACTGTCCCACACCCACAAGTCAGGACAGACAGCTTAGGTTAAAGTCATATCCAAAGAGACAAAGAGCTTCCCACACATAGCCCACATCAATACCTTATCACCTGGCTATGTGCAGGAGGGTCTGTGCCCCCACATGACCCATGTGTTTATGTAATCAGGAGGCCCATCCATCTGTTAGGTGGTATAAAGCTCTTACTTGTGTTAGACTGTCTGTAGCATCGTTTCCTGGGCTTATGAGAGGTTTATACCCTGTAATATGAAAAACAGTTATGCTGCACTCTTGCCCTTTGGACCACAAGTCCTTCCACAAATTTTGTCCCCAGAGAGGTCATTTACCAATTATCTATTCTTGCTGCTCCCACTGGGGCATCCATAAAGTTAGCCCTTTGTACATTGTCCAACTATCTGTACACCCTGTAAGGGTGCTTGGTTAATGCATTAAAACTAGCCACACAGCTCTCAGTTCAGCCCACTGGCTGCTTTGACTAAATCCAGTTTCAAACCATATATCTTCTGTATCCATGTGGGTACCTACACTGGCCCAAGACATCACCATGCCTTTGAATCAGCATATTCATCAGCATACCAGGCATCAGCTGGTATAGTGCCCATTCCATCCTTATATAAGCTAGGCTCTAAAGCCTGGTGACCAGAAAACCCTTTGGTTGAGGGGTTAACTTGATTCTCTGCTGGTCCTAACAGTTCCTGCAACAGTATAGACAGGAGGCTAGTGTTCAACATTTCTCACTATTCCAGATATGTACCCCACTTAGCCAATATGGACATCTTAGCCACCCCAGTTCTGTGCATTCAACATGAATGTGCCCATTCTACCACAGGGAGGGAGGTTCATACTAGGACTCATTGTGGTCCTGTAAGCACTTCACAGGCCTGAAGGGCAGCATACACTGCCACTAACTGGCACTCAATGAGAGAATAGCAGGGTTCTGCCCTTTCCGTAGCTTGGACCCGAACCCTATGGGCACCTTGAATTTCCCATGTGTTTGCCAGAGGCCCCAGCCATACTTGGCATCATGACACGTGACATCATGTTGGAAAGGCAGAGAATGATCAATAACTTGCAAGGCCCGACCCTGATGAACTACCTGCCTGGCAGCTTGAAAAGCATGGCCATGGGCATCAGTCAAATCACAAACACTTCTTTTCTTCTGGAAGCAGAATATCTGTGCTAAATGAGGTATAAACACCCTCCAATAACCTAATAGGCCTGTAAATGCCTTTAACTATTTCACAATAGTAGGTCAGGGGTATGCTTGTACCTTATCTATTACTGCCTCAGGGGTAACTTTTGTCTTACCTGACCAAACAATTCCTAAGAATTTGACAGATACTCCAGGCCTTTGCACCATTGCTTCATTGACTGCCCAACCCCATGTTATTAGCCTATCTCATAGGTCCTTGGCTGCTGCTTCTAAATCTGAAAGAGAATCAGAGGTTAGCATATGCTGCACAATCAAACTATGACAGATGTTTTGGCTATGAATATACCCTTGAGAAAGCGCTAAGAAGGTCCCACTGGTGGCCTTCTTATGTAAAGTCAAATTGTTCTTAACTCTCTGGTGCAATATCTACAGAGAAAAAAGGATTAGCAAAATTGACCATATAATGATATTGTCCCAACACATGTGATAGCTGATTCATGATCTCAGTCACTGATGGGACTGCTGCATTTAAAGGTGGAGTCACTTATTCAGTTCATGGTACTCTACCATCATTTTCTGTTGGGCTTCTGGACAGGCTACATAGGGGACTATGTGCAGGCTCTGGTCCTCCAAACTCCCAAATCAGGTTCCTTGGCCCACTTGCCAATTTTAATAGTATCTGGTTCTACCTATAAAACATCTTTTAAACTGAAAGGACATCCCATTGGTGGGGGCTTTTTCCCCCACTACTTTGTGTACTGCTGTTCTGGCATCAGCTCCTTCCAGAGAGCTAGTAACACTTCATTAGGTTGCTGCTTTATCTTATCTGGATTCACACTGGCAACAATGAGGTCTGCCCACATTTGCAGTTGAGACACTTTCAGAGGCTTCAAGTACTTGCTCCTCTGGGCCTGTGTTGAGCAGGTACCTTTCCTCCCCATATGGTCCCCTCCTTGTGCTTCTCCAAAAGGGGAAAGAGTATTTTGGACTTTACAGTCCTACTTTCTCCATGTATGAGTCTAAGAAGGCTGCAAAGAACCAAAAGTACCAAGTGGAGCTGTCACCAGAATCATGTCCTTCATATGTGTGGAAAAGAGTTCACTGTTTGGGTCTATGTAATTTGCCTGGAACATCATTTGCTGCATTCCCATCTCATGCACAATCTAAACCAGATCCATATAAGTGGCCTATTTACTAAGTTTCTGGGAGTTCCCCAGCATTGGACCATTTCTTCTGACATAGAGTCCTAGGGGTGGTGTGGGGACCTATCCCAGGGCTCATTGTGTGTACTCACAGCACCAATGGCCTCTCTGAGAGCTGACTCTTCCTCCAACACAGTCAGGTGGGGTTCCCGTCCCTCCAGCCAATTCTCTGAACACAGGCTTTCACAGCCAAAATTCCCTTGTGCTATAACTGCAGCATAATCAGGAACAACCAGGGCATTTTTCCAGCCCATTCTTTCTGGGAAAGGTTTAACATGGCTCCCAAGAATTCCAGTGCCTTTGCAATAAACTCTGGAGTGGGATGAACCATATCCCAGCTCTCCAGAGGGGCCTATCACAGGAGAATCACTGCAACCAGATGCTAAAGACCTGAAGGGGGCCACAGCCCACCCTTGTCATGGACTGTCAGGTCAGATGGTTCTGAAGATCCACTCACCATGCTCAGAACATCTTGCCGGCTATGCCAAATGTTGGGCTCTGAGCTGTACCCCTCTGTGGTTGAATCAGGGCCATTAACAAAGAAGAAGGCTTGTGGAGCCCTGGGGAGTTTATGCATATTGAGTTTATTCCATGATGTTTTCCAGCTTTCTTGCTCCCTTTCTCCTGTTCCTTTAAGCTTCCTTTGTTCTCTCAGCTCCTCTGTTTACATGGAAACTGTTTTTATGTTACTACTGTCAGAATATATGATTGATTCTTACAGTATACTTATCATGTTACATATACTGATTAGCCGGTGGATGAGTTAGTAGGGATCAAGTCCACTCCAGAAGCTGAGTGCAGTTAAGCTGTGTCACTGCATCCTGGATATAGCAAAAAAGTATCCAGGATGCTTAGACCATTCAACTATTGGGCTCTAGCTACCCCTACAGTCACTGTGATAGAAGGTCTTGGAAGGCCAGGAGGTCATAAAAGCAATGGGGGCACTGGGCAGGAAGAGTGAATATTGAAAGGATTCAGAAAGGAGAGATGACAAAGAGGCAAAGACAAATTTTATTTACTCTGCAATTTCTACTTTGGTCAACCCAATTTCTAAATTTAAATAAAAAGGCAATTTGCTCTACAGCAGTGGTTCTCAAACCTTTCTGATGTTAGAATCATCCAGGGAGCTTTTTAAAAATAGCAATGCTTAGTGCTCACCACCAACACTATGATTTAATTTGTCTGGGATAGCACAAGAGTATTGGTAGTTTTTAAATATTCCAAGATAATTCTAATGTGTTGATAAGTTGGAGAACCAATGATCTCTAGCAAACTGAGGATCTTAAGATTGCTTCCCACTCAGTATTTTCCTAAAGTAGTGGTTTTCAAATTTTACTGTGAATCAGAATCACCTGGGGACCTTGTTAAAATGCAGATTACCAAGGAGGTTTACATTCCAGAGATACTGATTCATTCCAGAGATCCAGCTTCAGTGGGTATGTAGTGAGGCCTAGAAATTTGCATATTTAATTTACACCTTCATACAATTCTTTCTGGTACTCACAATTGGATAAAAGGAGCCCAAGATGAATGAGAATGATCAAAGTCTCATCTATAAATAGAGGACATGTTTGGGAACAATATTGACTATAGCTTTGCTATTTAAAGTGTGGTCTTCAGGCCAGTAGCATCAGCACAACTTAATTGCTTATTTGAAATGCATACTCTCGATCACCTACCCCAGATTTATCAAAATCTATCTTTTAACAAGGTTATTGTGATTATTGGTAATAATTTTACTTGCTTGCTTGTTTGTTGGTGCTCTTTACTTGATTATAAATATCATGTTATTTTGTTCTCCACTGTACACTTGACATCTATTATAACGCCTGTCCCAAGATAGTTGGACAATAGATTTAAGAATTTTTAAATCAATGCACTATTTACCTTTAAGTACCAAATATTGGAGAGAACCTGTCTCAAATGACCTCTGCCCCATTGAATTTTGGACATAGACTGAAGGGAGGAGGTAACTTTCCAAAGGTTGACTAGAGGATGAGAAAAATGTCTCTTACTTCTGGCCACACATCCCCCTCCCAAATAAAGCTGAATGTCTCCTCGGACATTCAGAAGGGTCTATGTGTACCCAGAGGAAATGTTTGTATTTTTCTACCTCTTTGTTTGTTGGCATGTGTGTGTGTGTGCATTCTCACCCTCATGCATGTACTCATGTACACACATTCACAAGCATGTGGGATGCTATGCTGAGAGCACCATGAATAGGGGTGGCCCCTGGATTTTTAATATTTTTGTTCATCTCGCTATTACAACTGCAATATGTAAAGATTGGCTGATGATGATGCAAGACTCAGTCAGATGTATATATTTAGTTGACATGTTTGTAATGCTGCTGATTCAGATGGCTAGAAAGCTACATCTGTTCAGGATTCAAAGGATATTTTATTGAAAGTATTCTAATGAAGGTATTCTGTCGAACACAATTTGAGAAAACCTGTTCCAGAGCTGTTACCAGGAAGGAGGAAGAATGACTATTTATTTAACCTATACTAGGGGCTGGGCACTGTGCTGCTAGGCACTTCTTTGTATATCATCTCATATATCCATACTGCACTCTCTATTTTCACATGTGAGGAGAATGAGGATCAAGGAAGTGGTGTGCTGGAACTGACAGAGGTTTTATATGATAGGGATCTAGATTGAGACCAGATGTAGTTGTGATGACACTTTCTCAATTGAATCATACTACCTGGGTTGGAAACCTAGTTCAGCAACTTTATGTGTGAACTTGGAAAATTGCTTAACCCCTCTATGCCTGTTTCTGCACCTATATAAGGGAGATAATAATAGTACATACCTTGTAAGATTGTTGAAGGATTAGCTCAGAAGAATGATTGGCATATAGCAGGCATCCAGTAAATGATGACTGCTATTCTCATGATCATCATCATTATCTGACTCCAAAGAAATTAATGTTTTCTGCCTCAGGGTACCTCTGTAAGATTTTGATAATAATATATTCTACAGAAGACAAATTGGTCCATGGAGAAAACAAAATAAATATTGTGTAATAGTATATTAAACATGTTGATTCAGTCACTATGTGCTCTCCCCTCTTCAATCTTTCCCTTTTCATTGGCACCTTCCTCTCCACCCTCACAACTTGCAGGTCTCTTTGGGTTTCAGTGTGGGTATCATTGAGGATGGTTATTAAGTAGTGAAATATGCAGGAAGCTGCACCTAAAAAAATAAACAGCTATCTAGTGCCTAGGCAGGGGTCACTCATTTTAAGTGGATGAAAATTTGTCTCAAAGAACAATCAATCCACCTATTAAAAATCTTAGATCAAAGCCAGGTACCTTAGTAACCAGTAACATAAAATATATCTTACAGTTTATATGGAGTAGTAGATTGAATCGTGTCCTCCTCAAGACATATTCAAGTCCTAACCTCTGGTCCTATGGGTATAATGTCATCTGTAAACAGCATCTTCCAAGAACCTATTAATATGAGGCCAAATTGGATCAGAGTAGGCCTTACTCCAAAATGACTGATGTCCTTAGAAGCAAAGGAAATTCAGAAGCAGTCAGTCAGTAGAAGCTGGAGATTGATTGCCATGTGATGGAGGCAGAGACACATCTAAAAGCCAAGAAATGGCAAGGATCATCATTAAACCACCACCAGAATGCTACAGACTTCAGGGAAAGCATAATCTTGACAACATCTTGATTTTGGACGCCTAGTCTTCAAAATTGTGAGACAATAAATTGTCTATTAAATTGTGATATTTATTATAGCAGCCTTGGAAGTGTTGTTCCAAGATTTAATTGTGTTAGAAAAGGCTTTAGACCACAGAAATAATTTTGGAGTCTTAAAATTCGTTTTGACATTAATCACATTTACTTAGGTCCTATGCTTCTAGTATTTTCCTAGTCAGGTGGGCACATACAGAATACTGGTTACAACTATGGATTTTAGAGTTAGATAAATCTAAGATTAAGGTCTGGCACTCTCACTTATTAGCACTGTTTCATTGAGAAATTTATTTCACTTTTCTAATCCTCAATTTTCTCTGAGGTAAAATGAGGAAAATAAAAAAATTTAACTTCAAAATTTTAAGGAATAAAATATTGTCATAAAGTTCCTGGCATAGTGTCTGGCACCAAGCGCTAAAAAATATTTGCTGATACATTAGTGATTATTTTGCCTGTGTATCTCCTTTCTCCAACTGTTACTAATAAGCCTTTTCAGATTCCTCATAGCATCTGGGAACTAACTAAATAATACCTTATGATATTGCACAAATCATTTATGTACCCAAGAACATGAACTGGGTTTTCTCAGGCCTGGGAGAGCTCAGCTCTACAGGGCCAACTGACATCAAGGATAGGAATAGAAATCAAATATAATTTTTTAACAATAAATGTAGATTCACATGTATTACAAAATAAAATAGGAATACAGTGCAATTTTTTATTTAATAAAATTTTTAAACATACTTTAATTTATTATATTACTTAATAATTTTTTCCATTTGAGAAATCAAAGCCAAAAAATGATACACTTATTCAATCAACCACATATTTTATTATCATTTAAATAAAGAATGCAATATTCTAAGCATGTTGGGGGAAAAAAATCTACCACTCAGATGTTCCAGTGTAATTATTTCATTATAAGAAGTAAAACCTAAGTATAAAGTCTTGGTAGTTTAAACAATTAAAGCTTTAAAAATCCACTATTAAAAAACCCCAGTGAGCCAAATTCATATGTGATTACTGCAAATTGAATATTTCTGCTCCTTTAGGAATTTTGTTAAAAACAAATCCCATCCCTCCCAAATTCCCAACTTGCAACACTTAACACAGGACATCGTTTTGACCCTTGAACAAGGAAAGAGTCCACAAATTCTGTGTTCTATTTTTTATATTTTTGAGGAAGATTGAAAGAGAATTTATCTGGGTCAAAGAAAAACTCACAGGTGAAAACTTGAAAGATGCCCTTCAAAGATTTTGTAAACTCATATGGATTTTTTTTCTACTAAAAATATATAACTTACCAAATTGACTCAGATCTTAATAGAAAACTTGAATGGACCTGTAAATGTTTGTTTTATTTAAATTGCATCAGTACTTAAATATCTATACACACACATGCACTGGGCTTAGAAAGTTGTATAAGCTTTTTCTAGGAATGCTCAAGCAACAGTCTCTGCTATACAAAGTATTTCATGGAATAAGGATGTTTAATCTCAGTTGAATGGACATAGGTGTTTGTTAACTTATTCTCTTCATTTACTTGCACAACTGAAATATTTCAGAATTTACAATTTTTAAAAAAGGGTTATAAAGAAAGAATTGACAAGAAGCATATCAGGAAAGAGATTAGTTATTCAAGGCCAGAGTATGGCGCATGAAAGACAGTGGGAAAGGTGAAGGAGATAGCAGAATGAGTGAGCATGGATTGAGTTTGCAGACAAAGAATGATCCAGAGACTGAGGAGAAATTCTCATGTAGCCTACATGAGAACTTTTTAAGGTAACAAAAATGCCTTTAGTATATTTTGTTTGTGATGTACGACACACTAAAAAAAATCTACATACACTTAATTTTTTAAATAAAAGTATTCCTCTTTGAATTTTGATATCATGTTAAGATTGTTGTAAACATCAGTTACAAGGAGGCCAAGCTTTATTTAGGTTATATATGTATATAATCCAGTTAGATTTACATTCTTAAATGTTTTGTTACCACCCCTCCACAAAAATATCACCAGCCTAGGAGAGGAAAGATCAAATCAAAAACATATAAAAACTCTGAATATTCAGGTTTACCTTTTGCCACAGCCAAATGTTAGAAATCCACCTGCTCTTAGAGATTCATGAAGGAAGACAGAAAATTGCAAAAGAATATAAACACCAAACCTATGGTTATTCCTTCTCAAGAAATGAAGAAACAGGATGAGCAAACCTCTTCAAATGTTATGATTTAATTTTCCCTTCTACAAGGAGCCAAAAATTCAGCTCTCCCAGTAATAAGCCTCTAAATAAAAAAGGAAATGAAGAATGTGCTAAGAAGGAATGTTTTCATTGGATCACCACAAGAGCAGGAATTCTATAGACATTTAGTCCAACAAACTTCTAATGAATGAATGAAAATCACTACATATGAACATGTCAGCATGGTAGTTACTCATTGGAGTGTAGTAGCCAATAGCATGCCTGAAGAATGATGGACTGGGTTTGTGAAGATGCATGATGCTATGCATTGACATCTGTTGAGACCAGCCTCCAGAAAATTATTTTAGAAAGCTGTTCTAGAGTACCAGATTTTCATTAGAAAGTAGGAGTAATAGGTGTGCCATTCCAGAAGAATAATTTCAGAAATTAAAATAAAGGTATAGTATAACTTAGCAATATCAAAACTTAAATAAATTAGAGTAGCTCTCCTCAAATAGAAAATAAAACTGATATAAATGCAAAGCATTTCTAAAATGCTGTAACTACAACAAAATTAAATTCTCTCTGCAGATGTTACATAAATTACCTAGGCATGCCTTGAACTGGTTCAGTGGACATTGCATAAACAAGAAAAGGTTTCATGAGCATCAGCTATTGTGTTATGGCTTTACCCCACTAATTTATTCTCCCTGGTCCTGGCCTGGATATTAGCAGTCAATGGTAGGACTTTAAAAGATTACTTTTTAATATATTTCTCTTCTTTCATCTTCCATTCTGATACTTCAATGAGCAGCTACATTGGTCATTAACTACTTGCATTTTATTATATCTACAGTAAGCTTTTAAAAAAATTTACAGAAACTTTAGATTACATAAGAGGTACATAAGAAATATAGGGGACTTTCCTATATACCACCTCCTCCCCCTCTCACACTTTCCCCCATTAACAACATCTTTCTTGAGTGTGGTACATTTGTTACAATTGATGGACACATATTGAAGCATTGTACTAAACATGGTCTGTAGTTTACATTATAGTTTACACAATTTCACACAATTTCACAGGTTTTGTCAAAATGTATAATAGCCTGAATCCATCACTGAAATGTCATGAAGGACAATCCCAATGTCCCCAAAATACCCCACATTTTAAACAGAAGGAAACTGCTCATGGGAAGTCTAATCCTTCCATGATAGAAATAATTAAGCTCTTTTATTTGTAAGGGGAAAATCTTTGGGAAATGTAGGAAAGCTACCAAATGGCAGAAAAAGAAGACAAAAAACAGACACTAGATATTACAATTTCAGTTAAGTGTAGTATATTGAAAGGTGAAAAGAGACTTTGAAAAGTCAAAATTTTCAGGACTTCTCTTTTGTCCTTTGTGGCAGTTGGTCAGCATAATCAGAAATTGAAGAATTCCTAGACATACATTTTATACCACCACAGAAATATGTATATAGTGGTTTTTCTACTCTTAGGACATACAAAGGAATGTGAAATCCACATCTTCTTTGTGACCCTTTATCACCACTATCCAATACTTAAAGAGCAAGAGAATTCCTGCTAGGGTTTCTTTCCTACTGCAGGAACTATCTATCTCACCATCACACATCGTGACTAAGTGGGTCATTTTCTGAGCTGTCTGTTTAATTAGAATCCTTGCTTAGGAGTGAAATTTGCTTTGCCCATTGTAGCAATCTCCAGTGTCAGCAAGGCCAGATTAAGACTTAAAATATTATGGTTCTTCTCCCATAGTTTGTAATTCAAAATACAATTTTGCAAGTAGGAATAAATATACAAAGCATGTATGTATATTGAAATTAAAATAACTTCTTGATATAAGTTCTGAATACAAAACGTCAACAAGATTGTTGCTCCTCTTTTGTTGAGGTTTTAAGCATGCACTAAGTCTGCCTATTTAGTATGATTGCCCTGTAAGTTTTCACAATGACTTTATGGTTTTATTTTTTGTTGTTTTATTTGATCCCTTGCTTCAGTAGTGATTCTTTTGAAATTAAGTCTTAGAGCACCCCTAAATTCTCCAATTTCATGAACACAGTCATTAAATTGTTCTAGAATTGGCTATCTGGAAACATAAAGCTCAGAGTAGAAATTTTCATACTTATTTTTATTTTTTTATTTATTTATTTTTTTTAATTTTTTTATTTTTTATTGACTTTGTAATAATATTACATTAAAAATATATATGTGAGGTCCCATTCAACCCCACCCCCCCCACCCCCCCCTCTCCCCCCCCCCCAACAACACTCGTTCCCATCATCATGACACATCCATTGGATTTGGTAAGTACATCTTTGGGCACCTCTGCACCTCATATACATTGGTTCACATCATGGCCCATACTCTCCTCTATTCCATCATGTAGGCCCTGTGAGGATTTACAATGTCCGGTGATTACCTCTGAAGCACCATCCAGGGCAGCTCCATGTCCCGAAGACGCCTCCACCTCTCATCTCTTCCTGCCTTTCCCCATACCCTTTGTCCATTATGTCCACTTTTCCCAATCCAATGCCACCTCTTCTATGTGGACACTGGATTGGTTGTGTCCATTGCACCTTTATGTCAAGAGGAGGCTCAGATTCCACCTGGATGCTGGATGCAATCCTCCCATTTTCAGTTGTAATCACTCTAGGCTCCATGGTGTGGTGGTTGTCCTTCTTCACCTCCATCTTAGCTGAGTGTGGTAAGTCCAATAAATCAGATTGTAGGTGCTGGAGTCTGTTGAGGCTCAGGATCTGGCTATCACATTGTCAGTCCAGAGATTCAAATCCCCTAAATATATCTTAAACCCCAACATTAACTGCACCTCCAGCACATTAGCATGAAAGTCTTATGAAGGGAGATCCCATCTGAGTCCAGATTCATCACACATAAACACCATTTCCAAAGAGGGGCCATCTGCCCTGGTAGTTAACCCCATCGGCCATGACCATAACTCCCATGGGTCTCTTTAGCCCTCAAAGGAACCAATATCTGGGGGTTGTATCTGCTTTATCTGTCTCTCTGACTCTGCTCAGTTATGCATGAGGGCAAACCTTCTGCCAGCCTCCAGACTCTTTTTTAGAAACTCGTAGCCATATAAACTCATTTCTCCTTTCCATTTCCTCCTTACTTTAGGTCAAACAGCATTTTAAAGTCATGGTATTTTATGTAGACATGGATATTCTGCTGATCCGCATTGAACCTTCCGTATAAGGTCATTTTCCAGTTGCATCATCAGTTGGTAGTTGATAGTGGTCCCTCGTTGCCAGGGAGGCTCATCCCCGGGTGTCATGTCCCACGCTGGGGGGAAGGCATTGCATTTACATGCTGAGTTTGGCTTCGAGACTGGCCACATTTGAGTAACATGAAGGCTGACAGAAGGAAATTCCCAGGCACAAAGTTGCTCTAGGCCTTGTTATTATTTTGGGTTTATCAGCTCACAAGCATAGTCATTAGTATCAGGGGCTCACTGTTGAACCCTCACTCCCTCCCGGTCCCCACCACTGTACCTGGGAGACTGTCGCTGCTCCCCTAGGGACCACGACAGAGCACCACTGGCCAGGAACCCAGTACCCCCCCTACTGTGGTTTTTAATTGTTGCCACTATGAGTATATCCAAACATTACCATGCACCCTGGACATATGTTCTGTACAGCTCCCTGTCAGTCATATATCATCTGTCATTGGTATCCCATACCAGTTCATACTTATTTTTAGATTATTCCTTAAGAAGGCTACTTCTCAGAGAAGAAATATAGGCATCAGAGGAAAGGAGCACTCCTTTCATTTATTCATCATTCATCTATTCATTCACTCATATTCATTCAACAAATTGTCTATTATGTGTTATATATTCTCAAAAACAATTGAAATATAGAGAGGGAAAAGATGCACTTCTATTGAAAAAAATTTTCAATCTAGTGAAAAAAAATAAAAGGATGCTCTTGTGGGCTACAATTCTCATCTAACTATAGGGAAAGGAAATTGCATTTTGAAGGAGGAGATAGCATAGGGCTTTTATCATTGCCTCATTAAATATTATTGAATGCTCCTACCTAGTAAATATTATCACATTGTAAGTTCCACATGCCAGAATATACTTTTAACTTCTTTTGAATTTTTTAACATTGTCTAAGAATATAGCATCCATGTACATACAAGTTATGTGGTATTCATATGTTAACTAATAGACATAAAGCAATTGTATCTGCATTAATGCTTTTATTTATATAAATATTTAAAATATTTAGTATCATGGAGGAAACAGAAAGATGGCGGCAGAGTAAGGAGCTCCTAGAGTCAGCTCCTGATACAGGGCAGCTAGTGAACACCCAGAGCTCTCTGGAGCTAGATGAAATTGGGGCTCCAGGAGGCCTGAAAAACATCCTGCAACATCCTTGGGGAAGTGGAAGGGGGGGACTGCCTGTCTGCAGAGAAGACTCATAAGTAGAGTGCTCCACACCACAGAGGTCAATGCCCATCCTCCATTGGAAGCACAAGTTACCTCGGGAGTTGTTCCGTCGTTGGAATTGAAAGCTCCACCTCCCCAAAATGGAGGAGGAAAAGACAGTTGGGCACCAATTTCAGGTATGTTGAGGAAATTCAGTGGGCTACAGTATGATCCTGAGAACAGCTAAGATTTGAGCCTGTCCAGGTGAGAAAGAGGCTGGGAGCTGCCATCTTAACTCTATACCTGGCACAAAGGAAAGTGGGGTTGACTGAAAATCCAAGTGCTAGTGCGGACCAGCTTCTTCCCATCCAGATCACATCACAGTCTAGCCTAGGCCCCAGTGCCACCTCCAGCAGGGAGGAAGCTGCAGGGACTAGCACCAACCTCTCTGGGAAATTACCAGCCAAGCCACGGAGGCCGGTAGTCATCCTACTATGGCGGCATGAGCCTTCCCAGGAGCTGTTCTGTGATGGGAATTGGAAGCTCTATTTCCCAGAAAGAGGGGAGGAGGAGATGGTTGGCTCCTGAATTTGCTATGGATTGGGAGTCTTGGCTGGCTAAGAGATAACACTGGGAATGGCTGTGTGGGAAACAGCCCAAGTCAGAAAGAGGCCAGTAGACTCCATTCTGAATCCACCTCCAGCCTGAGGGAAGGCAGGCTGACTGAAACTCTCTGTGTAGGCAGGAACCAATTTCTTTCATGCAGATCAGTCTGCAGCCCTAGCCTAGTCTTCAGACCCACCTCTGGCAGGGAGGAGACTGAGGAGTCCTGCACCAGCCTATACAGATAACTGCAGAGAATTTTGGCTGGCATAGACTGAAAATCAGAAGTCTACCAGGGCAACTGTGGCCATCTTGGACTCACACAGCATAGATTCCTGCCCACACCTGCAGCTCGATCCCTGCCCCAGGCAGGGGAGAAAGGGATATGAGGTTTCATCAGTCTCTCTGGGCAACTACAGTCTAAGTCTGCATGTGGATCATTCCACATAGCTGTGACTCTGTCCCTACCCCTGACAAAGGAGAAAGTTGTAAGAGGCATCATTGGTCCCTGGTGCAATGAGGGCAGCTTGAACATAGAGAGCTTACAGCACCAACTACATGCTTGGCTCCTACTGCGCAACCAGCAAGGGAGAAATGATAGGAAACAATAAACTGAAGAGAAAAACTGCACCCAAAATAAATACTACAGCAAGCCAGATGCAAAGACACCAACAAAAAATTACTATCAACACAAAGAAACTGGAAGCTATGGCCCAGTTAATGGAACAAGATAAGCCTCCAGATGACATAAAGTAGTTGAGACAACTAATCATAGATGTTCAAACAAACCTCCTTAATAAATTCAATGAGATGGCTAAAGAGATTAAAGATATTAAGAAGACACTGGGGAGAAGGGGTGGGCAGGAGAGGGCACAGCCTGCGGATGCTCTGGCTGCTGCCTCTGCTGGTCTCAAAAACAGTTTTTTGAGCATTAGAAATTCTTCAGGACCAGGCTGTTTTGGGATTTTGCAGGTCAGGAGGTGTCTGGACATCAATTTCATGGGAAGGTAATAGAGAAAATTCGTGTTAAAGATAAAATTGAGGCTCGCTCACATGGAGGTGAGGGTTGAGCGTGGGACGCTCCCTCCTGGGGTGGGCGGAGTTGTGGCACCAGCACCGTGGCCATGATTCCTGGAGGCTCTGTGGTACTGGGGAATTCATAAGCCCTGAGCGGGCTATTGGGGGGCTAACAGGGCAGGAGGCCTTTGCAGACCTATTTAGGGAGATAGATGGGAGTTTTATTGCGAGGTGGGGAATTTTTGATTGCGGACACAAATAATAGTGCTTCTGGCTAAAGCCCCACCCCCAAGGCCAGCTGCTGAATTGCAGCAGCCCTAAATCACTGACAGCAAAGAGATGTCACCAGGAGGCTATTTCGGGGGACGGCAGGGTGGGAGGCGGCTGGAAGCCGATTAGGGGAATTTTTTGTGAGGCATGGGATTTTTTATTTCGGACACTGATACAGCACTTCTGGCTAGAGCCCCGCCCCCTAAGCCTAGCTTTGGATCAACAGCATCCTTAAATTGGCTGCAATATAGAGGCACCCCCAACTGGCTGTTTCGGGGACCTGCAGGGCAGGAGGTGTCCTGAAGCCGAATTGGTGATACAGCCACACAAGAGACCCTAGTGAAAGGGGGAATTGTGGGTTTCGGAAACATAGATCAGAGTTTTTGGACGTGACCACTCCCATAGAACTGGCACCCAGCTGCAGGGATCCCTGAAGGCTGTGTTGCATTGTGGTGCTCCCAGGCTCCTGTTAACCAGATCTGAGGTTGCCAGGTCTGTGTCTCTTAAACCCTGGTGACCCACACACCAAAGACTCACATCTTTTGAGTCTGCAATATCACAGACTTTCCATCCCTGAATCCACCACGCCCTGAGGACCATCTGAGGTCCTTGATTGCTCTGATTCTCAACATTTGCGTTTTTATTAATTTAATTTTAATTTTTAATTTTTAATTTTTTATTGCCCCGGTTGCTAACATTGCATTATCTCCTAGTCTTTTCTCCCATTGTATCCCCCAAGGTCTTTTTCATTTTTCATTTTTTTGTTGTTGCTGTTGTTGGTGTTCTAAATCTCCTTTTCTTTCCCTTACTTGTCCCCTCCCTTTACTTTACTCAGCCCCCTTTTTCTTTCTTTCATTCTTTTCTCCCTTTTTTTTCTCTCTTTTCTCTTGTTCCTCATTTTCCTCTTATTTTACCTTAATTATACAATAGGTGCTTCAGGGAACACCTCACATTGGCTGGGTTTCCTCATCCTCTGTTGCCTCATTTCTGTGTGAATTGATTTTGGCTACCTACACTATCCCCTTTCCCCAACATCTTGATATGCTCCATCATCTACTGTCTCTCGTATATTTCACCTCCCTTTCTTTGATCCCCAAATCATCTAACTCTTAATTTCTAATAACTTTGTTTTGTGTTCTGTCTTTTATCCACTCTTGAAACTACTGGCTCTTTTCTCTTTCCTTCTCTCATGAAAACACTAGCCTATTAATTCATACCATATTCCTCCCATATTCAGTTGACTACTTCATTATAGGTACTCTACTTACTGCTATAACTCTACACAACTTACATGAATCTGATATCCATCTTCCCAGATCTCATATTCTTGCTCCGTTAACATTTATTACAATACTACTTTAAACATTTTCCTTTCTTACACAATTGCCTTTCCCTGGCCTTAATATTTTCCTTCAAAGTGAACTCAGCCAGCAATAAGAAATTAGAATAAGAAGAACAAAGTGAAAAAGAGAAGATATAATACTTAAAAAAAACAACAGTGAATTAATCCCCAAGAATAGACAAAGAACCTAAGGAACTGATTAAACCAATCAAGATAAAATGATGACAAGACAGCAAAAAAAATCTACAAATGAAACTAGTAATCAGGAAAACATAGCTGAATCCAATGAACAAAGTAAAAACCAGGAAAGGGAGCAGAACTTCGCACAAGCAATTGAAGATCTCAGAACATATATCACAAACAAATTTAATGAAGTAAAGGAAGAGGTTAACAATATGAAGACAACATTGGAGGGGAAATTGCAGACATATGCAAAAAGATAACAGATATGATGGGAATGAACACCACTGTTCAAGAAATCAAAAACACACTCGCAGCAAATAGGAGTAGATTAGAAGTGGCAGAGCAGAGAATTAGCAATGTGGAAGACAGTTCATTGGAAATCAAAGATAGTAGAGTTGATCGATAAAAAGATAGAAAAAATCCAGCTAGGACTTAGGGACCTGAATGACAATGCAAAACGCACAAACATATGTATTATAGGCATCCCAGAAGGAAAAGAGAAGGGAAAGGGATCAGAAGGAGTGTTGCAGGAAATAATGTCTGAAAACTTCCCAAATCTACTGAAACAGACTGATGTACATATCCAAGAAGCAAAACATACCCCAAATATCATAAACCGCAACAGGCCCACCCGAAGACATATACTTGTCAAATTATCCAACTCTCAAGTCAAAGAGAATATTCTAAAAGCAGCAAGAGAAAAGGAAACCTTCACATATAAGGGAAGCTCCATAAGATTAAGTGCTGATTCTCATCTGAAACCATGGAGGCAAGAAGGCAGTGGTATCATATAGTCAAGGTAATAAAAGAAAAAAATTTCCAACCAAGAATACTATATCAAGCTAAACTAGCATTCAGAAATGATGGAGAGTTCAAAATATTTAGAGATAAAGAGAAATTGAAAGAGTATGCCAGCAAGAAACCTCGCCTTCAAGAAATTCTGAAGGGAGTTCTTCAGGAAGAAAGGAAAAAACAAGACAGACAGAGTTGGAGGAGAGTGTAAGAGCAAGAAAAAAGACAGAGAAGAAAAAACAAACAAAATATGAGAAACACAAGTCCAATCAAAATATGGCTAACATAAATAATTCCTTGAAAGTGATAACACTGAATGTCAAAAGATTAAACTCACCTATCAAAAGATTCAGACTGGGACATTGGATAAGGAAATATGATCCATCTATATGCTGTCAACAAGAGACACATTTTAGACCCAGAGATTCATGGAGGCTGAAAGTGAATGGTTGGGAAACAATCTTACAAGCAGACAATAACCAAAAAAAAGGCAGGAGTAGCTATATTAATATCAGACAAAATAGACTTTGAAGGTAAAACAATTGTGAGAGACAAAGAAGGATACTACATATTAGTGAAAGGGACAATCTGTCAAGAAGAACGAACAATCATAAATATTTATGCTCCTAACAAGGACACCTCTAAATACGTGAGGCAAAAGCTGGAAAAACTAAGTGAAAGAATAGATGTATCTACAATTATACTGGGGGATTTTAATACACCACTATCAACTCTGGACAGAACATCTCAAAAGAGAATCAATAAAGAAACAAAATATTTGAACAGTATATTAGAGGAGCTGTATCTAATAGACATATACTGATCATTACACCCAAAGACAGCAGGATATACATTTTTCTCAAGCACACAAGGATCATTCTCCAAGAAAGACCATATGCTAGGCCACAAAGAAAGGCTTAATGAATTCAGAAAGATCAAAATCATACAAAATAATATCTCTGACCACAGTGGAGTGAAGCTGGAAATCTGCAAGGGCCAGAGGCTGAGATTTCACAACAAGATATGGAAATTAATTAAACAGCACACTCTTAGAAAAACAGTGGGTCAAAGAGGAAATCTCAAAAGAAATCAATGACTACCTTGAAACAAATGATAATGATAACACCACATACCAAAATGTATGGGATGCAGCAAAAGCAGTACTGAGAGGGAAATTTATAGCCATAAATTCATACATCAAAAAAGAAGAAAGAGCAAAAATTGAAGAACTAACTGCATATTTGGGGGAATTAGAAAAACAACAACAAAGTAATCCAACAGGAAGAAGAAGGAAGGAAATAACAAATATAAGAGCAGAAGTAAATGAAATAGAAAACAAGAAAGCACTTGAAAAGATAAACAAGACCAAGAGCTGGTTTTTTGAGAAGATCAGTAAAATTGACAAAGCTTTATTGAGACTAACAAAGAAAAAGAGAGAGAAGATGCAAATACACAAAATAAGTAATGAGAAAGGAGCTAACACCACTGACCCGACAGAAATAAAGACTATCATAAGAGGATACTTTGAAAAACTATATTCCAACAAAAATGACAATTCAGAGGAAATGGACAAATTCCTAGAAACACATAAACAGCCTATATTGACAAAAGAAGAAATTTAAGATCTCAACAAAACAATCACGAGTAAAGAGATAGAATCAGACACTAAAAACCTCCCAAATAAGAAGATCCCAGGGCCAGATGTCTTCACAGATGAATTCTACAAAAGGTTCCAGAAAGAACTAACACCAATCCTGCTGAAACTCTTCCAGAAAATAGAAAGAGAAAGAACATTGCCTAACTCCTTCTATGATGCCAACATTACCCTAGTACCAAAGCCAAACAAAGACACCACAAGAAAGGAAAATTACAGACCAGTTTCTCTAATGAACCTTGACGCAAAAATACTTAACAAAAGACTTGCTAATCGTATTCAACAACACATTAAATGAATTATACACCACGACCAAGTGGGATTCATTCCAGGTATGCAAGGATGGTTCAACATAAGAAAATCAATCAAGGTAATACACCATATAAATAGATTGAAGGAAAAAAATCACATGATTATATCTATAGGTGCAGAAAAAGCATTTGACAAAATACAGCATACTTTCTTGATAAAAACACTCCAAAAGATCAGAATACAAGGAAATTTTTTGAACTTGATAAAGAGCATATATGAAAAGCCCACATAAAACATTGTTTACAATGGAGAAATCCTAAAATCCTTCCCCCTAAAGTCAGGAACAAGACAAGGATGCCCACTGTCTCCCCTTCTTTTTAACATTGTCTTAGAGGTACTTGCTCGAGCACTGAGGCAAGAACCAGATATAAAAGGCATTCAAATTGGAAAAGAAGAAGTCAAAATTTCATTATTTGCAGATGACATGATCTTATACATAGGAAACCCTGAGAGGTCTACAACAAAGCTTCTAGAACACATAAATGAGTTTAGTTAAGTCGCAGGTAATAAGATCAATGCGCAAAAATCAGTAGCATTTCTGTACATCAATAATGAGCCAAATCAGGAGGAAATCAAGAAACAAATAACATTCACAATAGTAAATTAAAAAATCAAATATTTAGGAATAAGTTTAACTAAAGATGTTAAAATCTTATACACCAAGAACTATACAAGACTGTTCAAGTAAATCACAGAAGACCTAAATAAATGGAAGAATATTCCCTGTTCATGGATAGGAAGACAAAATATTATTAAGATGTCTATCCTACCAAAACTGATCTAAACATTCAATGCAATCCCAATAAAAATCAACACAGCCTTCTTTAAGGAACTAGAAAAACTAACTTTGAAATTTATTTGGAGAAGAAAGAGGCCCCGAATAGCAAAAGACATATTGAAGAAGAAAAACGAAATTGGAGGAATCACACTACCGGACTTCAAAACATACTACAAAGCTACAGTAGTGAAAACAGCATGGTATTGGCATAAGGAGAGAAAAACAGACCAATGGAATCGAATTGAAAGTTCTGATACGTACCCTCATATGTATAGCCATATAATATTCGATAAAACCCCCAAACCCTCTCAACTGGGAGAGAATGGCCTATTCAACAAATGGTGCCTGGAGAACTGGATATCCATATATAGAAGAATGAAAGAGGATTACCATCTCACACCTTATACAAAGATCAACTCAAGATGGATCAAAGACCTAAATATAAGAGCCAAGACCATAAAGACCTTGGAAAGAAATGTAGGGAAACATCTACAAGACCTTGTAATAGGAAATGGCTTCATGAACATCACACCAAAAGCACAAGCAGCGAAAGAACAAATAGATAAATGGGACTTCCTCAAAATTAAAGCCTTCTGCACCTCAAAGGAGTTTGTCAAGAAGTGAAAAGGGAACCTACACAATGGGAGAAAATATTTGGCAACCATATATTCGATAAGAGACTTATAACTTGCATATATAAAGAACTCATATAATTTGAATATAAAAAGATAAACAACCCATTTAAAAAATGGGGAAAAGATTTAAACAGACACCTCTCCAAAGAAGAAATACAAATGGCTAAAAAGCACATGAAAAAATGCTCCAAATCATTCACTATCAGGGAAATGCAAATCAAAACAATGATGACATACCATCTTACTCCCATAAGATTGTCAGCTATGAAAAAAACAGAAGAATACAAATGCTGGAGAGGATGTGAAGAGATGGGAACACTCATCCACTGCTGATGGGAATGCAGAAGGATCCAACCATTCTGGAGGACAGTTTGGCGGTTTCTCAAAAAACTAAACATAGATTTGCCATATGACCCAGCAATTCCACTGCTGGGTATATACCCAGCAGAACTGAAAACAAGGACATAAACTGATATATGCACACAGATGTTCATTGCAGCATTGTTCACTATCGCTAAAAGTTGGAATCGACCCAAATGCCCATCCACAGATGAGTGGATCAATAAAATGTGGTATATACATACAATGGAATACTACTCGGATTTAAGAACAAATACACTACAAACACACGTGATAACATGGATGAATCTTGAGAACCTTATGTTGAGTGAAGCAACCCAGGTATTAAAGTACAAATACTACATGACCTCAATGATATGAAATAAGCAAGCTGCCTCAGAGAGCTAGAGACTGGAAGATAGGCTTACAGGAAATCAGGGGGTAGAGGAAGAATGTAAGCTGACATCTACGTGGGTGAAATCTATGATAAGCTGGAGTTAAGTATGTGTACAAGGAAGGGATAAAATGGGGTGTAGGGTTATCTTTTGGTGGGGCTTTGTGGGATTGAGGGGGACTAGGGATGGGCAGATGAGTAATATTGCCCAAAAAATTGGAGGGAGGGTGGGGCAACACATGAACATAGGAGATTGTCAGGTGTTGGTTGAGAGTATAATGCTGAGAAAAACTTTTCAAAATATAATTAGGAAAGTTACCTGTTTAAGATACTGAAAGGGGATAACCTGACACAGGGCAGACTCCTAGGGAATATGTGAATGCTCATTTTGCCAGAGTGCGTTATACCATTGAGTAGATTCCCATATAATGAGAATGAAGTTAGACACACAACAAGGGGAGGACTAATGCCATCAAATAGAGGGAAGTGTATCTCTCAAGAGAATTGGTGGCTCCCAGGGCATTAGGACAGTTGAGCAGGTCATGCGCTCAGCACTGTTGCAAGTATTTCTGAACGTGGCTCCTCAGGAAATGAAGATTGACTGTCACTGTGGGCCCCAAGGGGAGGGGGAAATAGACATTTAATAGATAGAACCAGAGTAACTGTGAGAGCAAGGGAAGTGTTGCACACGAGTACACAAGGATGAATATAAAACATGTAATATTACACCAAAAACATAAAGGGGACGACAGACTAATAATGTAAATCATGATGTAAAGCATAGGATAACTAAAAAATTTAGAAAACTGCATAGCCTAGAGTATAAACAACAATGTAAATACAAATGTTACCTTGTTTGAAAGCTATTGTCTCAATATCTGTACATCAGTTTTAGTAAATATGATATGAATAAGTTAAAAGATTATCTCTGTGGAAGGGAAAAGTTTTTATAATGGATATGTGGGACTATTGTATATTGTATATATGAATTACTCTGATCTAAGGCTCTTGTGAAGAGAATCTCAATAATTAGGGAAAAAAGAAAAGAAAAAGATAGGATGCAGAATTTTTCCAAATCAATATATATTCTTTATTTAATCTTTAAACTCATTGCTATATTCCATTTTACTATTAAGGGAACCTGACATTATATTGGGCTTCACTGTTCAGGAAGTTTTGGATCACAGAGTGGTTCAACAATGGCAGCAGAGGAATACTGGTATGGGATGTTATTGACAGGGGACATATGGTTGACAGGGAGTTATGCAGGGCATGTGTCCAGGGTGCAAGGAAACATTTGAATATACACAGTGGAAACAATTAAAAACAACAGCTGGGCAGTACTGGGTTCCTGGCTGTGGGGGAGGGGTCTCTGTGGTGGTCCCTAGGGGAACAGCTGCAGTCCCCCAAGTGCAACGGCAAAGACCAGCAAGGAATGAGGTTCCAACAGTGACCCCCTGATACTAATGACTACGCTTGTGAGCCTATACACCTGAAATAAGAACAAGGCCTAGAGCAGCACTGTTCCTAGGAGCTCCCTCCTGACAGCCTGCATGTTACTCAAGTGTGGCCACTCTCACAGCCAAACTCAGCGTGTAGATGCAATGCATTCCCCCCAGCGTGGGACACGACACGTGGGGATGAGCCTCCCTGGCACTGAGGGATCACTACCACATACCTGCTGAAGAAGCAACTAGAAAATGACCTTGAATTAAAGATTCAATGCGGAACAGCAGAATATACCTGTCTACATATAATAACATGACTTCGGGAAGCAGTTTGACCTAATGTAAGGGGGAAATGGAAAGGAGAAATGAGATTATAAGGCTGTGAGTCTCTAAAAAAGAGTCTGGAGGTTGTCAGAAGGAATACCCCTATGTACAACTGAACAGAGTCTAAGAGACAGATAAGGTAGATACAACCCCAGGTATTGGTTCTTTTGAGGGATAAAGAGACCCATGGGTTCTATGGTCATGGCAGAAGGGGTTCACTGCCATGACAGATGGCCCTTCTTTGGAGCCGGTGTTTCTGTGTGATGGAATTGGACTCAGAGGGGAACTCTTTTCACAAGACTTGCATGCTACTTTATTGGAATTGCAGTTGGTTCTGGGTTTAAGATATATGTAGGGGATTTGAATCTCTGGACGGATAATATGACACCCAGGCCCAGAGCCTCAACAGACTTCAGCTCCTACACTTTGATTTATTGGACTTACTCCACTCAGCTAACATGGAGTTGAAGAAGGTCAACCACCACAACATGGAGCCTAGAGTGTCTACAACTGGAAGCGGGAGGAGTGCATCCAGTACCCATGTGTAATCTAAGCCCTCACTTGACATAGGTGTGCAATGGACACAACCAATCCAATGTCCACAGAGAAAATGTGGAATGGGTGTTGGAACGGTAGCCATGGTGGCTGCTGGGTGTGGGGAACGGGAGGAAGAGAGGAGATGTGGAGGCATTTTCGGGACGTGGAGTTGTCCTGGATAGTGCTTCACGGACAATTACGGGACATTGTAGATCCCCCCAGGGCCCACTGGATGGAACGTGAGAGAGTCTGGGCTATGATGTGGACCATTGACTATGAGGTGCAGTGATGCTCAGAGATGAACTTACCAGGTGCAATGGATGTGTCATGATGATGGGAGAGAGTGTTGCTGTGGGGGGAGTGGGGGGTGGGGGCGGTGGGGTTGAATGGGACCTCATATTTTTTTTAATGTAATTTAAAAATTATATATAATAAATAAATAATAAAAAAAGAAAGAATAAAACTAAAATTTAAATACTCTCAATAAAAAAACATATGTTTAAAAAATAATAATAGGGTGGTTTGGGGGAAAAGCACACCTAATGTAAGATAAGAACTATGATTAGTAGTAAGATTTTGACAATGTTCTTTCATAGTTAGTAACTATGTCTCATGACAATGCAAGGTGTTGGTGGAGGGTGTATGGGACCTTTTTATGATGTTATGCTTGTTTGCTTTGTAAGTTCACAACTTTTACTATACACTTAGTTTTTTTATGTATGTTCATATATATAAAGGATATAAAGATAATAATAATCAGATTGGGTAGGGGAAAATAAAATATATTTAGTATCATTTCATTAACTAGAACTCTTATTTTTACTTGTGATATAATCAATAAAATATTAAAAGCTGTATGCAAAATTAAAGTATGAATATAAAAAACATTTTTCTGGTTTACAGTTTTTAAGTTCACATTTTATGAAGCAAAGGCCCAAGTAATTCACCTTGTACTCTAAGTCTCTAAAAGAAAGGATATATGAATAGCATGATAAAAAAACTGAGGTTTTGGATTTTAAGTTGTATGAGAACAGAGACTATATCTTACCCATTTTCCATTCCCTAACTCTCTGCATGGTGTCATGGCACCTAGTTCTGTGTTTCAGTTTCCAGGCTGCTATGGCATAAACTACACAATGGATTGGCTTAACAACAGGAATTTTTTTCTCATGGCTTCATAGGTGAAAAGGCTTCCTTCTTCCCAGGGTTTATAGCTTTCTGGATAGCGAGCAAACCTTGGATTCTATGGCTTTTCCATCACATAATTATGTCCTTGCCTTTCTCTTCTGGGCTCTCACTGACTGCAGGCTTCTTTCATATCCAATTTTCTTGGCTTATAGGGACTTAGATCATATTAAACTCTGACACCTCCATTCATTTTGGGCACACTTTAATAATATCTTCAAAATTCCTGTTACAATGGGTACATTCTCACAAAACAAGGGATTTAGACCTGAACATCCGTTTGTGGGGACATGATTCCATCAAAATGCCCAGTAAGTGATCAGCATATGTTTGGGAAAGAGAGAGAGAGAGAGAGAGAGAGAGAGAGAGAGAGAGAGGCAGACAGACAGAGAAGATCAAAAAGGAAGAAGTATTTTCTGAAGATCAAGTAACCAGTAAGTAATCTGAGTGTTGTGGTAGTCCCCAGCGCCTACTAGAATTCCTGCTACACATTGAAACAGGCATAGAAAAGATGAATCAAATTAATACTGAACAAAATCTTAGCTGGACAATTTAGTGCCTTTTTCACACCTCAGAAACATCTGTAATAACTGATGGAAAAGCTGATGAAAAACGGTGGAAATTTTGGCAGGACTTTAGGTTGACCATAGGTAGATACTGAAAGCAATGAAATAAATGGCATAAATGACGTTATTTTGGACAGAAACATTATCTCTTTCAGCCCTAAATAGAAATTTGATTAATAATCTAGTTTTTAAAACTTTATATTCCAAGATAATTTCAAACTTATGAAACACAGAAATAATACAAACCCCATACAGATAATTCCAACATCCAACGTACACCAAACCCCAGATTCTCAGATCCACCAAAAGTAATATTTTGCGACATTTGCTGTATTATTCTTTTTTATCTATCATTCAATCTATCTCAATATCTGTCTGCTTATTTATTTATCCATCCATATTCTTAATGTTAGAAAGTTGTTTGTATATATCATACTCTTTGAATACTGCCATGTGCATTTCTTAAGAACTGGGATATCCACCTATGTAATTGACTTAAAGGTACTTAAAGAAATTTAACATTGATATAAATGGAAAAAAAGATAAGAAATCCCTAAACTAAAGGGAGACACTGCACCCATAATACATAAATCTAGCAAGCCATATGCAGAAGCATCAAAAAAATTACAATCCATACCAAGAAACAGGAAGAGATGGACCAATTAAAGGAAAAAGATACGCCTGCAGGTGACATAAAGGAGTTGAAACAACTAATCTCAGATGTTCAAACAAATCTCCTTAATAAATTCAATGAGATGGCTAAAGAGATTAAGGATATTAAGAAGACATTGCATGAGCACAAAGAAGAATTTGAAAGCATACATAGAAAAATAGCAGACCCTATGGGAATGATAGGTGCAATAAATGAAATTAAAAATACACAGAAGGCAAATAACAGCAGATTTGAGGAAGCAGAAGACAGGATCAGAGAGCTTGAAGACATGGCCTCTGAAAGTGAACAAACAAAAGAACAAATGAAATGAACTGAAAAAATTGAACATGAACTCAGGGAAATATATAAGAGCAAGAGATGTGCAAACATATGTGTTATGGGTGTCCCAGAAGGAGAAGAGAAAGGAAAAGCAGAAGAAAGAATATTTGAAGAAATAATGGTGGAAAATTTCCCAAACCTGTTGAAGGACATAGATATCCAGGTCCAAGAAACACAAAGTACTCCAATCAGAATAAATCCAAATAGACTGACTCTGAGACACATACTAATCAGAATGTCAAATGCCAGAGACAAAGAGAATTCGGAGAGCAGCAAAAGAAAAGCAATGCATAACATATAAGTAATACCCAATAAGATTAAGTACCTATTTCTCATCAGAAACCCATGAAGGCAAGAAGGCAGTGGTATGATATATTTAAGATATTGCAGGAGAAAAACTGCCAGCCAAGGATTTTATACTCAGCAAGATTATCTTTTAAAAATGAGGGTGAGATTAGAATATTTACAGATAAACAGAAAATGAGAGAGTTTATAATAAAAAGACCAGCTTTGCAAGAAATACTAAAGAGAGTATTACATCCAGGAGAGAGATACCTGGAAGATAGTCTAGAAATGAGAACTGTATCAGTAACAGTAACTAAAATTGTCAAATATAAAATGACAGACAAAATGAAAAGATCAAAATGAATGAAATAAGAACTGCCTTTAGAGTAGTAACATTGAATGCTAATGGATTAAACTTCCTAATCAAAAGACACAGACTGGCAGAATGGATAAGAAAATATAAGCCATCTATATGTTGTCTGCAAGAGACTCAACTTAGGCCCAAGGATACCAATAAATTGAAAGTGAAAGGTTGGAAAAAGATATTCCATGCATTCAGTAACCAAAGAAAGCTGGGGTAGCTACACTTATATCAAGTGATACAGACTTTAAAAACAAAAGTGTTATTAGATACAAAGAAGGACATTACATATCAATAACAGGGATCATTCACCAGGAAGGAATAACAATCATAAATATATATGCATCTAATCAGGATGCCCAAGATACATGAGACAAACACTGGCAAAACTGAAGGAAGAAATAGTTGGAGACTTTAATACACACTCTCAGCATTGGATAGAACATCTGGGCAGAAGAACAATAAAGAAACAGAAAGTTTGAATAATATGATAAATGGACTAAACCTATTAGAAATATATGGAACATTGCACTCCAAAACAGCAGGATATACATTCTATTCAAGTACTCATGGATCTTTCCCCAGGTCTCAATAAATTGAACAAAATTGAAATTATACAAAGAACTTTCTCTGATCATGATGGAGTAAAGCTGGAAATCAGCAAGCAGCAAATAAAGGGAAAATACACATACATATGGAGATTAGACAACACACTCTTAAATAATCAGTGGGTCAAAGAAGAAATTTCAAGAGAAATCAATAAATGTCTCTAGATGGATGACAATGAGAACACAACATATCAGAACCTATGGGAGGTTGCAAAGGCAGTGTTGAGAGGAAAATTTATAGCTCTTAATGCTTACATTTAAAAAAAAAAGAAAGGTAAAATCAATGAACTAACTACACAGCTGGAGGAACTAGAAAAAGAACAGCAAACTAATCCAAAAGCAAGTAGAAGGAAAGAAATAACAAAGATCAGAGCAGAAATAAATGAAATTGAGAACAAAAAAATAGAGAAAATTAGCAATACCGAAAGTTGGTCCTTTGAGAAGATTAACAAAATTGACAAATCCCTAGCTAGACTGACTAAGAAAAAAGAGAGAAGATGCAAATAAATGAAATAAATATGGAAAGGAGAACCTTACTATGACCCCACAGAAATAAGGGATGTCATAAGAGGATACTATGAACAACTTTATGCTAAAAAACTCTACAATGTAAATGAAATGAAAAAATTCCTAGTAATGCACAAGCAACCCTCACTGACACTGAAAGAAATAGAAAATCTCAACAAACTGATCACAAGTAAAGAGATTGAAGAAGTCATCAAAAAGCTCCCCAAAATGAAAAGCCCAGGACCAGATGGTTTCACAGCAAAGTTCTACCAAGCATTCAAAGAAGATTTAATATAAATCTTACTCAACCTCTTCCAAAAAATTCAACAAGAAAGAATGCTACCACATTCTATGAAGCCAATATTAACCTAATATCAAGCCAGATAAAGATATTACAGAGAAAGAAAATTGCAGACTCATTCTCTAATGAATAGAGATGCAAAAATCCTCAATAAAATACTTACTAATCGAATCCAACAGCATATTAAAAGAAGTATTCATTATGATTAAGTGGGTTTTATACCAGGCATGCAAGGCTGGTTCAACACAAGAAAATCAATCAGCATAATACACCACATTAATAAATCAGAGAAGAAAAATAACATGATCTTATCAATTGACACAGAAAATGCATTTGACAAAATACAGCATCATTTCTTGATAAAAATATTACAAAAAATAGGAATTAAAGGAAATTTTCTCAACATGATAAAGGCCATATATCAAAAACCCACAGCTAAAATTGTACTCAATGGTGAGAAAATAAAAGCTTTCCTGTTGACATCAGAGACAAGACAAAGATGCCCACTGCCACCACTGTTGTTCAATATAGTGTTAGATGTTCTAGCTAGGGCAATCAGGCAAGAAAAAAGTAATAATAGGCATCTAAATTGGAAAGGAAGAATTAAAACTTTCACTATTCACAGATGATATGATTGTATATCTAGAAAATCCCAAAAAATCTACAACAAAGCTGCTACAGATAATAAATGATTTCAGTAGAGTGTCAGGATATCAGAACAATATTCAAAAACCAGTGGTGTTTCTATACACTAATAATGCACAGTCTGAGGAGGAAGTCTGGAAAAAAATCCCATTACAATAGCAACTAAAAGAATCAAATATTTAGGAATAAACTTAACCAAGGATGCAAAGCACTTGTATTCAGAAAACCATAATGCATTGCTAAAAGAAATTTTAAAAAGACCTAAATAATTGGAAGAAAATTCCATGCTCACGGATTGAAAGGCTAAAATCATTAAGATTTCAATTCTACCAAAATTGATAAACAGATTCAATGCAATCCCAATAAAAATTTCACCAGTATTTTTTAAGTAAATGGAAAACAAAATCATCAAATTTATCTGGAAGGGTAAAAGGCCCCAAATAACAAGAAACATCTTAAAAAGGAAAAGTGAAGTTGGAGACTCTTACTTCCAGACTTTAATTCATATTACCTAGCCACAGTGGTAAATAAAGCATGGTATTGGCATAAAGATAGACACATACACCAATGGAACCAAATTGATGGTTCAGAAATAGACCCTCACATCTACATCCAAATGATTTTTGACAAGCCTGTCAAGTCCGTCAAGTTGGGGTAGGACAGTTTATTCAACAAATGGTGTTGGGAGACCTGGATATCCATAGCCAAAAGACAGAAAAAGGTAGTCTGGGGAACTAAATGTCAATAAAAAGAAAGCTAAAGAATAATTTAGTGACTGAATAACACAATGAACCCAGAGGCGGTTGAGAATTGTGGTTAACAGTACAAATGTGAGAGAGTCCTTTGTTAGCTAGAGCGGATATATATCACTTTTGCAGGGTGATGGGAATATGGAGAAACATGGGAAAACTACAACTGGTGTGACCTATAGTCTGTGGTTAGCAGCAATATTATAATATTCTTGCATCAATGCCATGCTGTACTGTGTTGATAATGGAAGTGTATGGAAAAAGTGTGCCAAATGTATGTTATGGATCATGGTAGGTGGTAATAATCTGATAAGATTATCTCATAATCTGTAACAAATATTCCACCAGGGTGTGGAGTTGTATGGGAAATCTTCACATCTGTATGATTGTTTTGCAAGTTCACAATATCTGTAATAAAAATACATTTTTAAAATATAATGGGTTGGGGAAAATACAGCAAATGTAAGATAAGGAATATAGTTGGTAGTAATATTTTGACAATGCTCTAGCATAGTTTGTAAGAAATGTTTCACACCAATGCAAAGAGTTGTTGGAGAGGTGATATGTGAGACCCCTGTGTGATGTTATGTATGTTTATTTTGTAAGTTTGCAAATTTTATTATACATTTATAGTTTATGCATGTTCATGTATGAGTGATATACTTCAATAAAACAAATATTTTTAATTTAAAAATTTTAAAAAAGATTTCATCAAGAAACTTTAAAGGCAGTCTACTCAATTGGAGAAAATATTTGGAAACCACATATCCAATAAGGGTTTTGATATCCATGTTCTATAAAGAGATCATAAAACTCAGCAATAAAGAGACATGAAAACCAATTTTAAAATGGAAAATAGACTTGAATAGACATATTTCCAAAGAGGAAATACAAATGACAAAAAAAATACACATGAAAATGCATTCAACACCACCATCTATTATGAAAATTCAGACAAGAATCATAATGAGATAACAGTTTTCATCTTATAGAATTGTCTTTCATAAAAAAAAAAACTATAGAAAATAAAAGAAAAATACAAGTGCTGCAGAGGATGAGGAGTAATAGGAACACTCCTTCACTGTTGTAGAATAGAGAATGGTACAGCCTCTGTAGAGGACAGTTTGGTGGTACGTCAAGAAGCTGATGATAGAAATGCTATATGGTACAGCAATCCCATTACTAGTAATAAATTCATAAGAACTGAAAGTAAGGATGAGAACCACCATTTTCACACCAATTCATAGCAGCATTATTCAGTTGCTAAAAAAGGAAAGAACTCAAGTGTCTTTCAACTGATGAATGCATAATAAAAATGTGGTATATACATCCACTGGAATACTAGTCAGCTATTAAGAAGACATTAAATTGGAGTGAATATGACAAAATTGATGAACCTTGAGGACACTGTGTTTAGTGAAATAAGCCAGACACAAAGAGGGAACTAGTATCTTGTGTCACTAATATGAACCAAATACAATGAGTAATCTCATGGAGGTAAACTCTAGCATATAGGTTACTAGCAGATAGAATGTGTGTTGAGAAGGGAGCTGTTCCTTAATGTAGTAGGTTTTTAAAGAATGTTCACTGTGGAAATGAATAAAGTTTATGGTAATGCATTATAATGAGCATAATTAACACTGATGATTTATAAATGTGATTGTGGCTGAAAGGGAATATTCTAGGGACAGAAATATCATTGAAAGGAAGTGAGAGGATAATCTAGGGACTGTGTAACAGTGATTTCAGTAGTGGAAGAAGATTGTGGTTAATAATATAAATATAAGAATGTTCTTTTACCAAATTTTAAGAAAATGGTAATATATGGAAAAATTACTACTATTGTAAAGTATGGAAAATAATTAGCTGTAATATTGTAATAATTGAAGCAATGGCAAAGAAGAAATTATATCAATTTAAGAGACAAAAATGGGGGGAAAAAGGGATTATTTTTCCTTTTGGAGGAATGAAAATGTTCTTAAATTGACTAAATGATAACAGCTCAATTCTGTAATGAAAATGAAAGACATGATTATACACTTTGAATAGATTGTAAAAGGCATAGGACTGTACAACATAAGGAATCCTGTGGTTAACTGTGATTAACAGAACATATATAAGAATATTCTCTCATGAAATATAACAAATCTATAATACTCATATGGGGTTTTAATAATTGGGTGGGCTGGTGGAAAAACACCAAATGTAAGATATGGGCTATAATTAGTAGTAATATTTTGACAATACTCGTTCATAGTTTGTAACAAATGTTTCCCAACAATGCAAGATGTTGGTCCTTGGGTGATGTATACAAGCCCTGAATTATGATAGGCATGATATTTTTTGTAAAGTCATCACTTTTACTATACACATATGGTTTATGTATGTTCCTGTTTGAATGATATATTATACTTCAGTAAAATTTTAAGTGAAAAAAGAAACAAAAAAAAAAGAGTTACCATGCCTTGTAGTGATGCAGGTGGTGCTGTTGTTTGAGCTTCTTCAAGTCCTTTACAGCAGTGGGGCCCTAAGGCCTAGCAGAGTGGCAGGTGGTATATGGGGACTTGAATAGTGAAAGTCAAACAGGAAATTTTTCTTATTTACCAAGCTAACACTATGATACCACAGCCATATTTGCCTTATGATTTCAAAACCTTTCAGTGAGGTCAGAAAAATGCAAAGCTAAAAGCCAATTTCTATCTTCTAAACTATATGCTTGATCAACATCTAACACTTTCCTTAGGTTGAGCAATATTTGCAATAAACTCAGAGACTCCCCCCCCCCCATATTTAGCTTTACAAACATGCTTATGTTTGTGCCAAAATCAATCCAGAGAGGTCTCAAAATCTCAGGTTTGTTTTCCAGATTTGTTTGAGCATGTCAACAAAACCTAAGCTCATCTCCATGAAAAATATTGAGCAAACTACACCTGAATCCCAAACTTCCCTGAAGTTGTGCTGATTCAGCGTATGCCAACTTTACATTGAGTGAAAAAGTTTCCTGCTTTCAACAGCAGAGACTTACACAAATAGCCCCAAAGTTAACAAGACTGAAAGAAATAAAAAACAAACAAACAAACAAACAAACAAAAAACACTCTTTCTTCTGAAAAGTCACATGGGGCACGATATAGATTTCTGAACAGTTTGCTGTCCAAATGCTAAGTGGTGATTTGTTGTCTATCCTACAAATAGGTGGCTTACAAAATAAGGAACTGTCCTTTATACTTTAATACTGTGGTAGAACTCCATCTCTTCTTGTTTCTGCTGAGTCCCAAGACAGTTGTCTACATACAATTATATACAGTTTAGCACAGTCAGTGGCTTCCTTCAGGAGTGACCCAGCTGTGATCTTTGCTGGTTCTTAAATAACTCCTGAACCATGAAGGAGGTAGTCATGCCAGGTCAGGGTTTATTATGGAAACAGAAAGTTTTTTTTAAAGATTTATTTATTTGTTACTCTCCCCTTCTTCCCTCCCCCACCCCAGTTGTCTGTTCTCTGTGTCTATTTGCTGTGTCTTCTTCTTTGTCTCTTCTTCTTTGTCCACTTTTGTTGTTGTCAGTGGCACAATAATCTGTGTTTCTTTTTGTTGCATATTCTTGTTGTGTCAGCTCTCCGTATGGGCAGTGCCATTCTTAGGCAGGCTGCACTGTCTTTCGCACTGGGTAGCTCTCCTAATGGGGCACACTCCTTGCGCGTGGGGCTCCCCTATGTGGGGGACACCCCTGCATGGCAGGGCACTCCTTGTGTGCAGCAGCATTGCACATGGGCCAGCTCCACATGGGTCAAGAAGGCCCAGTGTTTGAACCACAGACCTCCCATGTGGTAGACAGATGCCCTAACCACCGGGCCAAGTCCACTTCCCAGAAACAGAAAGTTTGAAGGGATTGACATTGGAACTGAAAGCAAGACATTTTATTTGTAAAGGAAGGACTTCATCCATGGATGCCTGCTTGTCTGGAATGCAGAGAACTTAACCTAAACTGAACAGTACTTTTCATACTACTCACAGTGAAGAAGAATAAAAAATAATTCATTGACTTTGCTGGCAAGTTTCCTTAACTTTAATATTCATTGTGAGCTGTTCAGAAATTCCACTTCTTTACAGTGCTACACTAAGGAAAATGTTGTGAGTGCTAATAAAATCAGGCTGTAATATGTTTGAGCTTTTACAAAACAGCATTAATTCACTAGGCTGACTATTTATATAAGGCACTGTAGACTTAGGAAATTAGTATTCCGATCTATTGTATACACAGTTTCTGTTTGACCATAAAGATATCTTCTGTGGCACACCTTTCCCCTTGCAAGAAATATTATTATATGCCAAGACACCAAGATAGAATAACAGGACATTATGGATTTTTTCATAGAAAATGAAAAGAAGAAAAATCTGTGTATTGTGATAAAGAATGAGCATGTAAACTGTAGGAAAATTCATACTTTCATTTTGTAATCTTTCTATCATGATGTAAGGTATTGAAAAATGTTGTTAGCGGATGTAAATTAAAATTATAAATAATCTTAAGATGGAGGAAGATTTTTATTTGTTTTGTTTTCTAACATAAACATAAAATGAAATTATATATATCTGATATACATATATATATACACACATATATATGAGTTTCTTAGATTTCTACAAAGTAATGTGAATTGGGTGGATTAAAACTACATGAATTTATTGTATCAGTTTTGGAGGTTAGAAGTAAAAATTTAAGGCATTGGCAGGGTCGTGCTTCCTTCCTCTGAAATCTGCAGAGTTCTGGCACTGACTTGCCAGCAATTCATGATGTTCTTTGGCTGTGGCATAATTCAATCTCTGCCTCTGTCACATGACCAGCTTCTCTCTTTCTGCCTGTGTCCAAATTTACTCTTATAAGGACATCTGTCATGTTGGATTTGGGCCTACCTTAATGAAGTTTGAAAGTTAGGCAAGGCTTAACTCTCTCACTAAAACAATGGAGGAAGTAAAAAACTCTATCTTATGAAGCTGCTTTGGGGGTCTGCAGACCAGGAGACCACTGCACATCATCTAGGAGGGAAAGGGACAGAGAGACAAAGAAGCCAAATAAAAACCATGAGTTACTTGCCCCTGTGGCTGAGAACAGCACATATAACCCATTCTCAAGGTGAATAATCTCAGAAAACCCCTAGTTCAATGTAGCCAACTGTGGGAGAAAGAATATTCTTCTCCCTGGGAGGAGATAGGGTCTGTCAGAGGTCAGAAAATGGTTTCTCTTCAATGAGTTTGGCCAGCTGAATCCCCACTGAATTTCAAAAAAGATCTCAGCCAGCAATGAAGCAACTCCAGGGAGAGGGAAATGGGTATCTGATCAGACAGGCTATCTCACCTAACTGTCCTGGGAGAGAAGAATTATGTCAGTGAGGGGGTAAGGAGAGACAGGTGCCTAAGAAGCTTGAGAGAGAAGGAAATCAGGAGACATACCTGGCAAACTTAAAAGCCCAACTCTCCTGAGGGAAAGGGGGAAGGGAGAGCCAGATAAGATTTCAGAAGCCTATCTAACCTGTGGAATGGGTGTAGCTCAGTGTAGGAACACACGCCTCACATATACTAGGTCCCTAGTTTGATTCCTGGTACCTGTTAGAGAAAGGATCCAGGTAGTGATACACTGGGTAGTCAGGTACCCAGTAGCCTCCTTATGAGAGGGAACTTAAAGACTGAAATTTTTTTGGTATTAGGATTTTTGCAATGTTAATTTCTATTTATTATTATTTTTAATTTTAAATTATTTATTCTATTCACTAAAACCAGGTACCTTAAGTGTGGAGGGCAGACTGCAGAGTAATTGATTGATGAGCACCAGTAGCTGGAGAAGGGCTCTAGGGGCCTAAGAGAGAAGCCTGTTTTCCTTGGTTGTTATTTTATTGTTTGGTATTTATTAGTTGTTTTTTCCTTTTCTTATTTTTTCACCTTAGTTTCCTTATTTTTTTTCATTCTTTCAATTTCTCCTCTTCCATTGTTTGCTTTCATTCTACCTTTCCTTGTTTGGTGTCCATTTTTTCCTCTACCCATCTCATCTTTCTGGTCTGTTATCTCATTCTTTTTTTATTCTTGTTTCATTTTTTTATTTTACTTTTTGGATCTTATTCCTTTGAATTTTTTATGATTTTTTCACTCATTATTTTCCTGGGCCTTTTATGGTTCCCTTTCTATATTTTAAAAAGTATGACTATTCCTTTTCTCTTCTCTTTTTCCTGTTCTATGGTATGAATTTTTTTTTCAGGGTAACACAAACAACAGAAATAAATTGAATAAGGGAAACCAAGTTTCAAGAAGGAGCCTTACCACACACACATACACAAACAAAAAAATAACAGTTTAGAGTAAAAGGAGAAGCTAACCGTCTGAAGAAGCCCATCAAAATAAACAGATACTCAGAAAGAAACAAAAAATACAAGCCAAACTAAGAAATAGAAAGACATGGCCCATCTATTGAACAAGGTAATAAACAGAAGTATATGCAGAAAATGAAAAATTAGTCAAGGATGTCCAAAAATTACCATGAATCAACTTAATGAAGTGAAGGAAGACATAAAGGATATTTAAAAGGCACAGAGGAAACATACTTGAAGAAATTGTAAGCATACATAAAAAATAACAAATCTGTTGGTGATGTTTGGTACAATGCTGGAAATGAAAAATGTACTAGAAGCACATATTAGCAGATTTGAACAGGCAGAGGAAAAATTAGTGACATCAAAGATAGAACATCTGAAATCAGACAATTAGAACAAATCTATAAAAATGATTTTAAAAATTCAGAGAGAATCAGGAAATTGAATGGCATTGCAAAACACACAAACATATGCATTGTAAGCATCCCAGAGGGAGAAGAGAATGAAAAATGTGAAAAGGAGTTTTGAGGGAAATAACAGCTGGAAATTTCCCAACTCTTTTGAAGGACATGAACATATATGTCCAGGAAGTGCAACACACTCCAAACAGCATAAATCTTAACATGCCTAAATGAGACATATATTTATCAAATCATCAAGTACTCAAGATAGAGATATTGAAAGCAGTAATAGAAAAGAGACCCATCACATAAAATGAAGTTTGAAAAGAATAAATGTTGAAAACATAGAAGAAAGCAATATTATAAAATAGTTAAGGTTGTAAGAAAGAAAAAAACCTGTCATCCAAGAATTTTCTATCCAGAAAAGCTGGCATTCAAAAACGAAAAATTCAGAATATTCCAGGTAAACCAAAATTAAAAGAGGTTGTCAACAAAATATGTCCTTCAAGAAACACTAACATCCACGGCAAGATGGTCATCACCTCTCTCACAAAAAACAGCTGCAGTGGGGGTAAGATCCTGTCTGAGTGAGCTGTTTTGGGAACCCAAAGAGCAGGAGGATTCAGAGTATTTATCTGATGACAGCTGGAAAAAAAGAGGTAAATTGTTCCAGGTAAAACCCTGAGTTTCTAGCCTCTGAGGCTGGAAAATATGGGAAGGGAAGATTAAATACCACCATTAAGGCAATAAGCCACTCTGAGCCCAAACTCCTATAGGCAACCTGGTGGGAGGGATCATTCTTCAAGCATTCTCTGAGAGGGTGAAGATTCTGGCAAAGGGTGGAGATGGGTTTCCTTTCTATGGGTTTGTTTCTCTGGACCCTTTTAGAGATTTGAGGAACATACCAGCTGGCTCCAGGTGGCATCAGGAAGAGGGGAGAGGCAAATCTGCTGAGTCAGCCTCATTTACCTAGCAGACCTGGGAGAGAGGAACCTTACTTGGGAAAGGGTGGAGTCAGGAAAATGAATAGTCCATACTGAAAACTAAAAAATACCAACTCCCCTAAGGGAGGCAGGAGTAAGAATCACTAAATAGCCTCCCAAGAGCATATTTAGGGCCCCTGGTAGAAGGGGTGATTTAGAAGAGGATCCATAATCTTTTTTTCTGTGAGGAATTCAGTCACCAGTGTTCCATTTTAATTTTGAAAGCAAACTCTTCCTGTCCCTGACAAGTGAAGGACAATTCCCTCCCACAGGCTATTGAGTCCTGCTGCCCTGGGAGAGAAAGCAATAAGAATAGAAAGGGGGCAGGGACAAATCTGCCTGAGGGAAAGTGCCTGGATACCTTTCTGAAGAGATAACTGACCCAAAGGGAAAGTTTAGATTAGTTAAGTAGTTTCCACCTTGAAAACACGAGGTCCCTAGTTTGACTCATGGCTCCTCTTAGAACAGCGATCTACTGGGATATCAAACACTCAGCTGATACTTTAGGACAGTGAAAACACAGACATTATATTTGTGCTGGCTTCTCTTGCATCTCTTATTTTAGAAGGAAGGCTGCAGGGTAATTGATGAACATCCACAGCTTAAGTAGCTCTCCAGGGGCCAAAGAAGGGAGGCTCTTCTTCCTTAATATTTAAGCAGGGACACAGAGAGAGAAAAGAAGGGAAAGGGGACAGAAGGTGTGCAGGAGGAAACAATGGCTGAAAACATCCCAGCCCTAAGGAAAGAGATGGATGCACATGTCCATAAAGCACAATGAACCCCAAACAGAACAAATCCCAGCAGGCCTACTCCAAGACAGATACTTGTTAAAAAGTCTGATGCTCAAGACAAAGAGAAAATATTGAAGGCAGCAAGAGAAATGAGAACCATCACATACAAAGGCAGTTCAATAAGATTAAGTCCTACTTTCTCATCCAAAATGATGGAGGCAAGAAGGCAGTGGTATAATATAGTCAAGGTACTAAAAAAAAAAAAAAAAAAAAAAAAAAAAAAAAACCTTCCAGCCAAGACTTCTCTATCCAGCAAAGATAGCATTCAAAAATGATGGAGAGTTCAAAATATTCACAGATAAACAAAAACTAATAAAGTATTCCAATGAGAAACCTGCCCTTTAAGAAACACTAATAGGATTTCTGTAGGAGGAAAGGAAAAAGGAGAAGAGAAAGAGTTGAAGGACAGTGTACAAACAATGAAAAAGACACATGAACCCAAAGAATATATGGCTAATGTAAGTAATTCCTTGAGAGTAGTAACACTGAATGTTAATGGATTAACACCCCAGTCAAGAGACACAGGTTGCAAGGATGGATGAGGAAATATGACCCATCTATATGCTGTCTACAAGAAACCCACCTTAAACCCAGGGATTCAAGGAGGCTGAAAGTGAATGTCTAGAAATCAATCTTACAAGCAAACAATAACCAAAAAGGGCAGGAGTAGCTATACTAATATTGAAAAACACAGACTTTAAATGCAAAACTATTACATACATCATATATTAGTAAAAGGGTTAATCTTTCAAGAAGAAAGCACAATCATAAACATTTATGCACTGTAACAGTTTGATATAGTTATGAATTCCAAAAATAGATATTAGATTGTTTCTAAACTTGTCTGTACCTGGGCATAATTAAATTATAATTAGGGCTTTGATTGTGCCATGTCTGTATGGCATTGAGTTCCTGCCTCTTGGTGGGTGGGGATTCACAGATAAAAGGCATGGCAAAGGGGAGAGTTGGAGCTTATGATGCTGGAGGTTTTTTTTCTAGGGTGGAGTTTTGATGTTGAAATTTGAAGCTGAAGTTTTAAGCTGGAGCCCTGAGAATAAAGCACACAATGGAAAGAGAAGCAAGCCCCAGGAAAAGAGGAAACCTGAGCACAGAAAGGAGCAGACCCTATGAAGAAAGAATACCTGAGTCCAGAGAGAAGAAAGACCCAGGAAGAGAGGAATCCAGAAGCCTGAACCCTGGCAGACTTCAGCAGCCATCTTCTTCCAACACACGAAAATAGACTTTGGTGAGGGAAGTAACTTATGATTTATGGCCTGGTATCTGTACACTCCTACTCCAAAAAAATGCTCTTTATAAAAGCCAACAGACTTTTGGTATTTTGCATCAGGACCCCTTTGGCTGACTAACACATGCACCTAACAAGGGAGCCTCAAAATACATGAGGCAAACACTGGAAAATCTAAGTGGAGAAAGAGATGCCTCTACTATTATACTGTGGGGACTTTAATACACCATAATCACAATTAAAGAGAACATCCTGAATGAGAATCAATAAAGAAAAAAAGACTGAGTAATACATTTAAGGATCTGGATGTATTAGACATATATAGAACACTACACCCATACAGAAGGATATACATTCTTCTCGAGTGCACACTGATCATTCACAAAGATACACCAGATGTTAGGCCACAGGAATATTTTCAGTGAACTCAGAAACATATAAATTATACAAAGTAATTTCTCAGAAAACAATAGAATGAAACTGGAAATCAGTAAGAACCAAAGAACCAGATTAGTCCCAAAGATATGGAAGTTAACACATTCTTAGTCAACAGTGGGTCAAGGAGGAAATTTCAAAAGAAATCAGTAACTAACTTGAAATGAATGAAAATTGCAATTTAACATATCAAAACTTACGTGATGCAGCAAAAACTGTATTGAGAGGAAAAGTCATAATATTTAATATATATATCAAAAAGCAATAAAGAGCTAAAATTGAAGACCTATCTGCACACCTGAATGAATTAGAAAAAGAGCAACAAACTAACTCCAAACAGAGTAGAAAGAAGGAAATAACAAACATTAGAGCAGAACTAAATGAAATGGAAAATAAGAAAGCACTAGATAAAATAAATAAACGAAAGCTAGTTCTTTGAGAAGATTTTAAAAAATTGACAAAGCCCTAGCTAGAATAACAAATACAAAAAGAGAGAAGATGCAAATACACAAAATAAAAAAAGAGGAAGGGGATATCTTCCTCACAGCACAGAAATAAAGAGTATCAAAATGTATTCACCAAGGGAAGTGGATGTAGTCCAGTGGTTAGGGCATCTGTCTACCACATGGGAGGTCTGTGGTTCAAACCCCAGGCCTCCTTGACCCGTGTGGTGGAGCTGGTCAATGAGTAGTGCTGATGCACACAAGGAGTGCTGTGCCATGCAGGGTTATCCCTATGTAGGGGACCCCCATGTGCAAGGAGTGCACCCTGGAAGGAGAGATGCCCAGCGTGAAAGAAATGCAGCCTGCCTAAGAATGGTGCTGCCCACAAGGAGAGCTGACACAACAAGATGACACAACAAAAAGAAACACAGATTCCTGTGTCGCTGACAACAGAATTGGACAAAGAAGAAGATGCAGCAAATAGACACAGAGAACAGACAACCAGGGTGGGGGGTGGGGGAAAGGGAGATAAATAAATAAATAAATAAATCTTAAAAAAATGTATTCACCAAATGCAATGAATGTGCCACAATGATGAAAGAAGTTCTTGATGTGGGACAAGTGGGGGTATGAGGCCTGGGGTATATGCTAGCCTCATATTTTTTAATGTAATTTTTTTTGTGGTCTATGGATCTTAAAAAAAGCAATATTTTTTTTAAAAAAATGAGTATCATAAGAGTATAATTTGAAAAATTATCAACCAGCAATAAGGAAAATTTAGAGGACATGGACAAATTCCTATAAACACACAAACAACCTACGCTGATGAAAGAAAAAATTGATGAATTCAACAGACCAATCACAATTAAAGAGAGAGAATCAATCACCAAAAACCTCCCAACTAAGAGGACCAGATGGCTTCACAGGTGAATTCTACCAAACATTCCCGAAAGAACTAACAACTATCCTGGTTTAACTCTTCCTAAAAATAGACGTAGAATTAACATTGCCTAACTCATTGTATGATGCCAATATTACCCTGATACTAAAGCCAAAAGAAGACACAAGAAAGGAAAATTACAGACCAATTCCCGTAATGAACCTAGATGCTAAAATTGTCAAGTAAATATTGCTAACAGAAGCTCAGGTCCTTTTTTTTCTCCACAAGATCAGCTGTAGATATTAGGTGAATGTCTCTGTCTCTCCCTGGTGCTTCAGCTGTGTCTAAGGAGCAATCTCTATTCCTCTGTGTTCTCCTTGCTCCAGCTTAAGACTTCAGCATCAAACTCCAACATTAAAACTCCAATATCAAAAACCTCCACCTCTGTCCTTTGCCATACCTTTTATCTGTGGGGTCTCAACAACCTACTGATATGATCCAATTAAACCACTAATTAAAATTTAATTGTGCCCAGGTACAGACCTATTTACAAACATCTTCCAATATCTATTTTTGGAATTATTATCTGTATCAAAATGTTCCAGTGATACTCTGGGCTTCATTTTTCAGGAGGTTTTGGATCACAGAAGGGGTTGCAACTGTGGCAGGGGAGGATCTTTGGTGTGGGGTGTTGGTGATGGGGAATGCATAGGAGAAGGTTCACCTGGTACATATATAGGGTAAATGAATGTGTTCAGGTGTTCATGGGGCACTGACACAGTGAATAGAGATTATACAACAATTGAAATGATATGGGATTCCCATCCTGGGGAGCCCTGCCACATTCTCTAATGGAGCAGCAACAATCACCCAAGTACAAGGGCAATGACTAGTGTCCATTGAAGGGCCCTTGACATTTATGACTATCCTTATGAGTCTTTGACCTTGAAGTTGCACCATAGCCTGGGGTTGTAGGGTGCCTAAGAGTTGCTTCCTGGAAGCCTCCCTGTTGCTCAATGTGGCCTCTTTCTGAGCCAAACTGAGCATATTAATGTACTACCTTCCCACCAGTGTGGGATATGACTCCTGGGGATGAGCCTCCCTGGCACTGAGTGATCACTACCAAACACTAATGAGCAATGCAACTGGAAAGAGCTTGAATAAAAGGGGGAACAGGTAAAGACAAATTAGTGTATAGGGCTAAGAGACTTCAAAATGTGTTGGGTGGTCTTCCCAAAGGTAAAGCTTATGCATGTCTCAGAGGATCTCATAGACAGTCAAACTAGATACTACTCTAAATAGTGGGGCTCCTGAGGGGTCTGGAGACACCCAGGTCCTATGGTCATGGAAGATAGCTCCAGTGGTTGTTGCCTTGCCAGTGGACAGTACTTTGGAATTTATGCTTGCTCCCTGGCCTAACAGGGTTGGACTCAGATATGACTTCTCTACACATGCCAATTCTGTACCCTTTATTTGAACCTACAGTTGGCGCTGGAGTTGGTACGTGTATGTCCAAGAGATCGGAATCTCTAGGTGGTCCAAATGCCATCTGGGCCCTGAGACTCAACAGAGTTGCAACACCTACTCTCCAGTTCATTGGACTTACCCAGGAAAACTAACAAGGATGTGAGAATGGACAAACACCACACCAGGAACCAAGAAAGTCTACAAATGCAAGCAGTACACTCCCATACTTCAGCCATAGAGGACTGAATCCCCCTTCAATTGCAAGTGGAGTGTGCATCACCATCCCAGAATCCTCAGGATTGGGAAATAAAAAAGACGGACTAGAGTGGACTTATTAGTATTCTACTGTAGACTTATTGTGATTCCAGCAATGGAGGAAATTATATCATTTATGTGGAGACAGTGACCATTGGAGGTGCTGAAGTCAGAGAGAGAGACAAAGAGGTGTACTATGGGGGCAATTTCTGGGCTTGAAATTGTCCTGAGTAGCATTGCTGTGAAAGCTAGGGCTCATTATATATACAGCCTTAACCTACAGAATTGAGCAGAAAAGAGTATAAATTAAAATATAAACTATAATCCATGATTAGTGGCAATGTTCCAAAATGTGTTCATCAGTTGCAATGAATGTACTTCACTAATGAAAGAAGTTGTTGAAGTGGGGAAGGGTGGGAGATGTGGGAAGTGGGGCATACAGGAATCCCTTATATTTTTGTGTAATATTTTATGTAATCAAAATCTCTTTTAAAAATAAATAAAAATATATTTAAAAAAAAGAAATACTAAAAGGATTTCTGCAGGTTGAAAAGGGAAAAAAAAGTAGAGTGTTGGAAGAGAGTGTAAAAAGCATGATTATTAATAGAGATGTGGAGGCATTTTCGGGACATGGAGTTGTCCTGGGTGGTGCTTCGTGGACAATTACAGGGACATTGTAGATTCCCCCAGGGACCGCTGGATGGAACATGGGAGAGTGTGGGCTATGATGTGGACCATTGACTATGGGGTGCAGTGATGCTCAGAGATGTACTTACCAGGTGCAATGGATGTGTCACGATGATGGGAGAGAGTGTTGCTGTGGGGGGAGTGGGGGGTGGGGGCGGTGGGGTTGAATGGGACCTCATATTTTTTTAATGTAATTTTTAAAAATAAATAAATAATTTTAAAAAAGATGAAGGAAATATAAACAAAATATGACCCATGTAAATCTAAAGGAAATATGGCTACCGTAAGTATTGCATTGACAATAATAACAGGGAATGTTAATAGATTAAACTCTCCATTCGAAAGATAGAGATTGGTAGAATGGATTAGGAAATATGACCCATCTATATGCTGTCTTCAAGAAACTCACCATAGACCCAGCAATGCAAGGAGGTTGCAAGTTAATAGTTGGAAAATGATTTTACAAACAATAACCTAAATGGTCAGAGTAGTTATACTAATATCAGGTAAAATAGACTTTATATGTAAAAGTATTATAAGAGACAAAGAAGGACACTATATATTAATAAAAGTGGTAATATATCAAGAAGATGGAAGAATCACAAACATTTATGCACCTAACCAGGATGCCCCAAAATACCTCATCCAAACATTGGGAAAACTAACTGGAGAAATAGATGCCACTACAATTACAGTGGGGAACATTAATATACGATTAACTCCATTAGACAGAATAGCTCAACAGAGAGTCAATAAAGAAAGAGAACTTGAATAATATGTTAGAGGATCTAGACTTAATAGACATATATAGATCATTGAATCCAAAATCAGCAGGCTATAAATTCTTCTTGAAAGCACATGGATTATTCTCCAGGTTAGACCATATGCTAGATCACAGAAGAACCCACAGCAAATATTTTAAATATTGAATTTATACAAAGGAATTTCTCTGACCACTATGGAATGAAGCTGGAAATCAATAAGGGGCAGAGAACCAAAATAGGCAAAAATATATGGAAGATAAACACCGTACTCTAGTACAATAAGTCGGTCAAGGTGGAAATTGTGAAAGATGTCAATAACTCCCTTGAAATGAATAAAAATGAGAACACAGCATATCAAATCCAATGAGATACAGCAAAATCAGTCCCGAGAGGAAATTCATAGTCATAAATGCCTATATTAAAATAGAAGGAAGCTAAAATCAAGGCCTTAATTACACACCTGGAGGAGCAAGTAAAAGAATAATAAACTAATCCCAAAGCAAGCATGAAGAAGGAAATAACAAAGATTAGACCAGAGGTAAATGAAATGAAGAATAAAAACACTAGAAAAATTAACAAACCACAAAGTTGGTTATTTGAAAAAATAATAAAATTGGTAAACCCTTAGCTAGACTAGCAAAGAAAAAAGAGAGATGATGCAAATACATAAAATTAAAAAGGAGGGAGAAGATATTACCACTGACCCTACAGGAATAAAGAGTATCCTAAGAGGATGTTTGAAAAATTGTATGCCAACAAAATGGATAACTTGTGTGAAATGGACAAATTCCTAGAAACACACAAGTAGTCTACACTGACACAGGAAGAAATTGATGAACTGTATAGAATAATCACAAGTAATGTGACTGAATTAGTCATCAAAGTCCTCCTAAGAGACCAGGACCAAAACCACATAAAGACACCACAAGAAAATAAAACTACAGATCAATCATTCTAATGAAGCAGGATTCTAAAATCTGAAACAAAACACTTGCAAATTGTATTCAACAGCACATCAAATGCATTATACAAGACCAACTAGGTTTCATCCCTGGTACGGAAGGATGATTCAGCATAAGAACATCAATCAATGTAATACACCACATAAACAGATTGAAAGAAAAAAAACATATGATAATCTCTATTCACTAAGAAAAAGCTCTTGACAAAAGACAGCATTCTTTCTTGGTAAAAACACTTCAAAAGTTAGGAATAGGAGGAAAATTTTCAATATGCTAAAGGGTATATATGAATAAACCACAGCAAAGATCATATTCAATGATGAAATGCTAAAGACTTTCCCTCTAAGATCTGGAACAAGACAAGGATGCCTCCTGTAACCACTCTTGTTTAACACTGTGTTCGAAGTATTTGTTTGAGTACTTAGGCAAGAAAAAGATATAAAAGCCGTCCAAATTGGAAAGGAAGAGTTTAAAACTTCACTATTTGCAGATGGCATGATCCTGTACATAGAATATCTGGAAAAAAGTTACAACAAAGCTTCTAGAGATGATAGATGAGCTTGGTAAAGTGGTAGGATATATGATCAACATGCAAAAATCAGTAGCATTTCTACACACTAATAATGAGCAATATGAGGATGAAAGCAAGAAAAAAATATTCCTCAATGCCCTTCCCGGGAAACAGAGTGTCTGCAGCCGCAAGCAATAGTTTCATCCAACTGCCCCATGGGATCTAAGCCTTCTATTAATCAGAGAAAAGGTGGGGACGACATCCCAAAATAATCAAGATTGAGGGCTAAACAGACATAAGGTAGAAAGCAACCATGGACTAAAGTAGACTTATGGTTATTCTAGCAATGGAAGAACTTGTATCATTTATATAAAAACAAAGGCCACCAGAGTTTCTGAAGGAGGATAGAGGGAAGAGTAGGTACAATATGGAGTTATTTTTGGGACATTGGAATTGTCTTGCATGACATTGCAGTGACAGATACAGACCATTATACATTTTGACAAAACATATAAAATTGTGTGGGACAAAGTGCAAACTATAATGTAAAGTATACTTGGTTAGTACAATTTTAAAATATGTGTTCATCAATTTTAACAAATGTACCACACTAATGAAATATGTTGTAAATGTGTGAAAGAGTGGGAGGGGAAAAAGGTGGGGTATATGGGGATCCCTACATATTATATTTTTAATGTAAAATTTATGTAAGATATTGGGGAAACATACAGTGGAAATTATCACTGTTCATACAAGATAACATATGTTATGGTGATGAAAAACACTACAAAATGTTTACTTTTCATTTATTTGTTTATTACTTTTGTATTTTATTTGAATTTTTAATTATTATTTATGTTTTAATTCATTTATTTGTTTTGATTTGTTTTCAGGGAGGATTTGGATTGCAGAAAGGTAAATGTGGCAGGGGAGGATCACTTGTGCAGGGTATCAGTGATGGAGGGATATGTGGGGAGCAGTGCACTTGGTTCATTCCTTGATGGCATATTAATATCCTCTAGTGTTAATGGGACATTGTCTCAGTGGTTAGAGACCCAAATAATAACTGAAAGAAGATTGAATATGAATTCCTGCTATATTTTCTAATAGAGTAGCAAGAATCCCTAGAGGGCATGGGCAATTCCTAGTTAAGAAGGACAGACCAATGTAGCCTGGTCTTATATATTCCCAAAGAGTTATCTCCTAAAAGTCTCTTTGTTTCTCAAATATGGCTTTTCTCTTAGCCAAACTCAGCATATATTTATAAATGCACTACCTTCCCCGCTTTGTGGTACATGACTCCAGGGATGAGAATTCCTGACCCTGAGGGATTATTACCAAGCACTAACTAGCATTGCATTTGGGAAAAAAAAACCTTAACCAAAAGGGGGAAATATTAAATACAAGTGAATTTTTATGGTTAAATGTTTTAAAAGTGAATTATGAAGTCATTCCTGAGGTAATGCTTATGCAAGTCCCAGCAGGATCTCATTGACTGCCAGAGTAAACAGCACCTGCCTCAAACAGGGTCTCCTGAGGGCTCCAGACACACATAGACACTAGAGGCAGGGCAGACAATCTCAGGAACTTAGCACCCTGTAAATGGACCTTACTTTCAAATATATGTTCCCGAATGTACCAGTTAGACTCATGTATAATTTCCCTACATATGGCTCCTATGTTCCTTTTATTTGAACCTATACGTACACTATACTCATTCATATATGTACCAGAGGCTTAAATCTTTGGTCTGTTCTTATTCCATTCAAGCCTTGAATCTGAGCAGTGTAGAAATACCTACTCACCATTTCATCAGACTAGTCCAGGACAACTAATAAAAGGATGATGATAGACAACCTCCTTGCAAAAAATAGAAAGTATCTATAACTGTAAGCAAGACAGTTCCATCCATCTGTCCCAAGGGATCTTAGCCCCTTCTAGATCAGAAACAGCCTGGATATCACCATTGAAAATCCTCAAGATTGAGAAATGAACAAATGTAAGTGGGGACTGCAACTATGGACTAAAATACTTATTATTCTAGCAATGGAAGATATTATAACAGTAATATGAAGGCAGTGTTCCCCAGACGTTCTGAGTAGAGGGAGAGGGAAGAATAGTTGTAACTTGGTGCATTTGTGGGACATCAGAATTGTTATGAATGACTTTGTAATGATGGATACAGGCCATTACACATTTTGTGAAAACCTATAAAAATGTGCAGTGCAAAATGGAAACTATTATGTAAACTTTAGAAAATAGTTAGCAAAAATGTGTGATCCTCAATTGTAACAAATGAACCACACTAATGAAAGATGTTAATAGGGAAAAGTGGGATGGGGGATTATATAGAAATCCTCCTATAATTTTTATGTTTCATTTATGGAATCTAAAACATCTTTAAAAACAAAATTTACAAATTTAAAAGTAAAACAAATGAAAAAACTACAATGTTGGGACTGTTCTTTTGGCAAAGGTGGCATGATAGGGTTACTAGCATAGGGTGTCAGAGAAGGGGTATATACAGGATAGGGTGCACCTGAGGCAGGCTTCTATGGAATACGGAAGTGTTCATATTGTCATAGTGTGTTATCTTAGTGGGAGGATACCCATATGATAAACAATAAAATATTAAACTCCTATGCTATGGAGTCCTGCTATGTTCTCAAATAGAGGTACAAGAATCTTCCAAGAAAGTTGGCAGTACCTAATAAAAGAAAACAGAAAAATATGACAAGCCCTCAATATTTGCTTGCAACTATGAACATTATTCTTCAAAAATTGAAACTTAGTCCTTACCATAGATTCCAAGGGGATGGGGAGGGAAAAACAGAATTGATGCTACATGGGTCATTTTTAAGGTATTGGAATTGTTCTGAATGATCTTACAATGATGGATAGAAGCCACTTTAAATTTTGCCAAAACCTAAAAATGTGTACAGTGCAACATGTAAACCATAATGTAAACCATTTACCTGGTTATTAGCAATGTTCATTGTCTTTCACCAATTTTAACAAATGTACCATACATATGGAAAATATTAATAGGGGAAAGTGGGAGAGGGAGAAACAGTTGGGTATATGGGAATCCCCCATATTTTCTATGTGACTATTCTATAACCTAAAACTTCTTTGAAGATAAAGCAAAAAAAATGACACTACAGGAACATACACAAGAAATTGTCACTGTACCAAAAACATAACAGAACTTTCAGTGATGGAAGACACAATGAAACATTTTTTCAATCTAATTTTTTATTTTTGTATTTTATTCTTTATTATTTTTATTATTATTTTATTTGCTTACTTTTTGGCTTTGTTTTTGGGGAGGTTTTGGATTGCTGAAAGGTCACAACTGTAGCAAGTGAAGATCACAGGTGCAGGGTGTCAGTGATAGAGGGATGTTTGTAAAGTGGTGCACCTGGGCCATGCCTTTATGACATATGAATATGTTCACATGGTCGTGGAGCTTTATAGCAGTGGGTGGAGACCAACACAATAACTCAAAGAATATTGAATTCTCATCCTGGGAAGTCCTGATACTTTCTCTAATTAAGTGGCAAGAATCCCTGGAGTACATGGGCATTACCTAGCAAAGGATAGGTCATCCCAGGCCCTTCTTATTGGGGGTTGTACTTATGAATCTTGTTCTCGTGGAAATGAAGCTTAGCCAAGTGTATTGCCTAAGAGTTACCCTCTGAAAACCTCCTTGTGCTCAACTGTCACCTCTTCCTAAGCCAAACTCAGCAAATAAAGGACTACCTCCCCCACTCCAGCATGGGACATGACTCCCAGGGATGAGCCTCCCTGGAACCAAGGGATAATTATTAAGCATGAACTAGTAATGCATTTATAAAAAGACCTTAACCAAAAGGGGGAAATATTAAACAAAAAGCAGTTTTATGGCTAACACATTTCAAAGTGAGTCAGGAGATCATTCCAGAGGTTACAGTAATGTACATCTCAGAAGGACCTCACTGACTGTCATTGCAAAGAGTTCCTCAAACACCAGGACTCCTGACAGTTCTAGAGACATCTAGGCACTATAGGCACTCCTCCCTGCTACCCCCAAGATAATAAGTGGGGATAAAACTTCTGGGGAATTGCATCTAACTGAGAAGAGAGCAGATATCTTCCTCCTTGCCAACTGCTTTGGATATATATAGAACAGCAAGGTGCTCTGAATCTTCTAGGAGGATAATAGAAAGATAAAGAAGCCAATGGAAAATTGTGAGTTGCTCATCTCTGTGGCTGGAAGTGGCAAATATACCCCAACCCCATGGCAAATAACCTAGGTGGAGCAACTGGCTCCTTCCTCCAAAGGGAGTGTGAGGGTGGATTCCCTGGGATGAATATGGGTCTGTGAGGGTGGAAAGTGATTTCTTTGCAGTGAATTTGGCCAACTGGGCCCCCTTTGAATATTGGAAGGGATTCTGACTCCATACAGAGAGTGGGGAGCTCTCAGGCAGGCTGTCATACTCAGCCACCCAGGTAAAGAGAATATTTTTTTTAAATGTTACATTCAAAAAATATAAGAGGTTCCCATATACCCCCCAAACCCCTTACCCCATTCCTCCCACATCAACAACCTCTTTCATCATCGTGGAACATTCACTGCATTTGGTGAATATATTTTGAAGCACTGCTACACCACATGGATAATAGTTTACGCTGTAGTTTACATTCTCCCCAGTCCACGCAGTGGGCCATGGCAGGACATACCATGTCCAGGATCTGTCCCTGCAGTACCACCCAGGACAACTCCAAATCCTGAAAATGCCCCCACATCATATCTCTTCTTTCCTCTCCCTACCCTCAGCAGCTCCCTTGGCCACTTTCTCCACATTAATGCTAGAGTTTCTTCCATTACTAATCACAATATTTCCAAAGTAGAATATCAGTAAGTCCACTCTAATCCATACTCTGTTTATCCAGTCTATGGACCCTGGGATGGTTATGTTCACTCCACCTCTATTTTGAGAGGGAGCTTAGATGCCACATGGATGATGGAAGCAATTCTTATGTTTGCAGTTGTAGGCACTCTTTGCTCTCTGGTGTGGTGGTTGACCTTCTTCAACTCCCTCTTAGCTGACTGGGGTAAGTCCGATAATCCAAAGAGTAGGAGTTGCAAGTCTGCTGAAGCTCAGTGCCTGGCTCTCACACGGACAGTCCAGAGATTCAGGTCTCCTGATGTAGGAAATTGCAATAGAAATCAGTAAATATTTTCAAGCAAAATAAAATGAGAACAAAATATCAAAACTGATAAGAAGAAGAAAAGGCAGTACTTAAAGGGAAAGTTATAACCCTAAATTTCTACACTTAAAAATAAGAAATAGATAAAATCAAAGATCTAATTGCATCTGCATAAAATAGTAAAACAACAATAAACTCATACCAAAGCAAGCAAATCAGCAGTGTTTCTTTACATTAATAATGAGCAATCTGAGGAGGAAATAAAGAATTTCATTTACATTAGCAATTTAAAGAATCAAATATACAGGGATAAACAACTGAAGATGGAAAGGACTTATATACAGAAAACTAGGCAACATTGCTTAAAATATCAAAGAAAATCTAAATAAATGGAAGAGTATTCCATGTTCAATGATTGGAATACTAAATATCATTAAGATGTCAATTCTACCTAAATTGATTTACAGATTTAACACAATCTTAATTAAAAATTCCAGTAGTGTCTCTTACAGAAATGTAAAAACAATTATAAAATATATTTGGAAGGTAAGGGAGCCCAAATAGTCAAAAACATCTTGAAAAAGAAAAACAAAGTTCAGGGACTCACACTACCTTACTTAAAAGCATATTACAGAGCTATAGCACTCAAAACTACATGGGTAATGCCACAAGGAAAGACATATTGCCCAAAGGAAGCAAGTTGAGTGTTCAGAAATACAACTACATGTCTATGGTCAAATATTTGACAAGGCTGTCAAGTTCACTCAGCTGGGACAGAATAGTCTTCTTAATAAATGATGCTGGGACAGCTGGATATCCATATTCAAAAGAATGAAAGAGGATCCCTATCACATACTGTACAAAAATTAACTCAATATGGGTCAAAGACCTAAATAGAAGAGTAAGAACAATACAGCTCCTAGAAATTAATGTAGGGACGCTTCTATATGACCTTTTGGTAAGCAATGGATTCATGAACTTTGTATCCTTTTCAGAGGAAATATAGGTAAGTGTGACTTCCTCAAAATCAAAATCTTTGCTTCAGAAAATCTTGTCAAGGAAGTGAAATAACACTGTTCTCAATGGTAGACATTATTTAGAAACCACATATCCAATAAGTGTATAATTTCCAGCATATATACAGAAATCTTGCAACTCAATAATTAAAAAAAAAACATTAAAAACAATGGGCAAGAGTTTGAACTGAAACTTTTCCAAAGAAGAAATATGCATCAGTAAAGTCACATGGAAACATGCTCAACATCATTAGCTATTAGGGAAATGCAAATCAAAAGTAAAATAAATAAATCAAAGGAGACCTAAAAAAATGGAAGATCATTTCATGTTCATAGATTAAAAGGCTAAATATCATTAAGATTGTAATTCTACCCAAATTGGCATGCATAGTCAATACAAACCCAATAAAATTTCCACAAGCATTTCTAAACAATTGAAAAACAAAATTATCAAATTTATTTTGAAGAGTAAAAGTTGCTGTATAGTCAGAAACATCTGAAAAAGAAGGTATGAAATTGGAGGATTCTCACTTTCAGAATTTAAATCATACTACCTAGATACTGTGGTAAAAACAACATTGTGCTGACATAAAGATAGACACACAGACCAATGGAACAGAAATGATGGTTCAGAAAAACACCCTAACATCTATGGCCAAGTGATTTTTGATTAGGTTGTCAAAACTCCTTAATCAATTTAAGGAGATGAAGGAAAATATCGCTAAAGACATAAAGGATATTAAAATAACACTACGTGAGCATGAAGAAAAATTTGAAAGTCTGCATAAAATTAATGGAGCTTATTGTAATGAAAGATACAATAGATGAAATGAAAATACATGAGAAGCATATAACAGCACATTTGAAATCTTAGAAGTATGAATAAGTGAATTCAAAGAAATAACATTTGAACTTGAAAAGATAGGAGAACAGAGAGAAGAATGCAAAAAATTTAACAGGGACTCAGGAAATTAGATGACAACATAAAATGTTAAAACATGCACATTATAGGCATCCCAGAAGGAGAAAAAAAGAATGGAAAGGGTTAGAAAAAATATTCGAGGAAATAGTGATTGAGTATTTTCTAACCCTTATGAAGACATGAAAATCAATGTTCAAGAAGGACAGTGTACCCAAACAGAATAAATCTGAATAGACCTACTCTGAGACATCTACTATTCATAATGTGAAAGGCAAAAGATGCAGAGAGGATTTTGAGAGACCAAGAGAAAACAATGGATTACTTGAAAGGGAGGCTCAATAAGGCTAAGTGCCACTATCACATCAGTAACCATGGAGGCAAGAAGGCAGTGATATGATATATTTAAGGTACTGAAAGAGAAAACCTGCCAGCTGAGAATACTTTATGCAGCAAAACTATCCATCAGAAATGAAGGTGACTTTAAAGTCTTCACAAACAAAAATAGAGAGTGCTACAAGAGATATTAAAGTGTATATTACACCTTGATAGAAAAAGACAAGCACAAGAGTCCTGGAGAAGAGTTGAGAAATGAAGAACATAAGTAAGAGAAACTGAAAGGGTTAAAAGACAGATCATAGTAAAATATGACAATAGAAATCCAACGTATAAAATGGATGAAGTAAGCATAACCATTACAGTACTGACACTAAATGTTAATGAACTGATCTCATCAATTAAATGATATAGTCTAATAGAATGGATAAAAATTATGAGTCATTTTTCTTGTTTACAAGAAACTTACCTTCAATATAAGGACACAATCAAGCTGGAAGTAAAAGTTCAGAAAAAGCTATTTCATGGTAAAAACAATAAAAAAGAGTGGGTGTAGTGAAACTATGTCAGATAAAAGAGATTTAAATGCCAAGCTCTTATAAGAGATGAAGAATGTTACTATATATTAATAAAAGGAAAATTTCACCAAGAAGAAATAAAATAATAAATATTTATGCACCTAATATAGGTGCCCCAAAATACATGAGACACACACTGGCAAAACTGAGGGAAGAAATGAGCATCTCTAAAATAATAGTTGGAAATTATAACACTCCACTCTCAGCATTATTTAGAATATCTGGACAGGATATAAATAAGGAAACTGAGAGCTTGAATTGTATGAGAAATGAACCAAATCTGATAGATATTTATAGGGTGTTACACCCCAAAGCAGCACTGTATACATGCTTCTCAAGTACTGATGGCTCTTTCCCCAGGGTAGACCACATGCCGAGATATAAGTCAGATCTCAATAAATTATAAACACTGAAATTATTTTAAAACTGCTTTCTCTGATAAAAATGGTATAAAGTTGGAAATTAAAAATAGCCAGAAAAAAAGGAAAATTCACAAATATATGGAGATTAAGTACATATAATCCATAGGTCAAAGATGAAATTCCAAGAAAAATCAGTAAATACTTCAAGACAGATTAAAACAAACACAAAACACATTAAAAATTATGCGATAGAGCTAAGGCAGTATCGAGAGGGAAATACCTCAAGACAGAAGAAAACAAACACACAACACATTAAACATTATGGGATACAGCAAAGGCAATGATGAGAGGAAAACTTATAGTACTCAATGCTTATATTTAAAAAGACAAAAGAGCTGAAATCAAAGTCCAAATTGCATACCTGGAGGAACTAGAAAAAGAGCTGCAAATCAATCATAAAGCAAAAAGAACAGAAGCAATAATAAAGATTAGAGCAAAAATAAAGGACATAAAAAACAAAAACTATAGAGAAAATCAACAGAACTAAAACTTGGCTCTTTAAGAATATCAACAAAATCGGTAAAACCTTACCTAGATTTAAAAAGTAAAATGAGAGAAGGCACAAATAAATAAAATCAGAAATGAGAAGAGTGACTTTACTACTGACCCAGCAGAAATAAAAGAGAACATAATATGGTACTATGAAAAACAGTATGCCAAAAAAACCCCAACTAGACAACATTGATAAAATGGACAAATTTCTGGAAACACATAAACACACTGCATTGATGCTAGAAGAAACAGAAGACATCAGCAAATCAATCACAAATAAAGAAATTGAAAGTCATAAAAAACCCTCCCCAAAATGAAGAGTCCAGGACCATGTGGTATCCCCATAAGAGACCTCAAATAACCAAAAATATATTCAAAAGAAGAACAAAGTTGGAGGACTCTCACTTCCAGCTTTTAAAACGTATTATCTAGCTACAGTAATTTTAAAAAAAAAAACAGGATGGCATAAAGACAGACTGACCAAAGGAATTGAATCAAGATTTTGGAAATAGACCCACACATCTATGGTCAAATAATTTGTATAAGCCTGTCAAACCCACTCATCAAGGTCAAACAACCTATTCAATAAATTGTGCTTAGAAAACTGGACATCCATATATGAAAGAAAGAAAGAGGGACCTTATCTCACACCATATACAAAAATTAATTCAAAATAGTTCAAGTACCTAAATATAAAAGCTACAAGCATAAAACACCTAGAAAAAATATATAGGGAAATATGTTCAAGATCTTGCAGGTGTTGATGGTTTCTTGGTCCTTACACCCAAAGCATGAATTATAAAAGATAAAATATATAAAGGGAACTGCCAGAAAATTAAATAATTTCAAATTGAATCCATACATCATTCCAGAGATTACTCTTATGTAGGCCTCAGCAGGATCTCATTAACTGCCACAATAAACAGTGCCTCAAATAGCAGGGCTCCTGAGTGATCTAGAGACATCCAGAAACTATATAAACAGCTCAGGAATTTGGCACCCTGTCAGTTGGCATTACTTTGAATTTATGCTTCCCAGTGTAACAGAGCTAGACTCATTTATATGCTCTGTATACATGGCTACTCTGTCCTTTGTTTTTGAACTCATAATTAGCACTATACTTGATAAGTATATCTCCCAAAGACTTAAATCTTTGGTCTACCCATGTGCCAGATGAGCCTTGAATTTCAGGAGAGCTGTAAAACCTACTCTTCAGTTCATTGGACTCACCCAGGACAACTAACAAGGAGATTATGATGGAAAATGCCCATCCCAAGGAACAGAGAGTCTGCAACTCAACTGAAAGCAAAAAAGTCCCATCCATCTGCCCCATGGGATCTAAGCTCCCTCTCAAGTAGAAGCAGAGCTAGCATCATCATCCCAAAATTCTCAAAATTGGGGAATGAACAATGTACTAAAGTAGACTTATTATTATTCTACTATAAATATTATTGTAGCAATGGAAGAACCCTTATTATAAAGACAATGGCCACCAGAGGTACTGAGGGATGGGAGAGGGAATAATTTGTGTTATATAGGGACATTTTTAGGACATTTGAATTGCCCTGCATGATGTTGCAGTCATGAACACAGGCCATTGTTTATATTTTCATAAGCTACAAAATTTTGTGGGACAGAATGTAAGCTATAGTGTAAACTTTAGTCCATGGATAGCAGCAATATTTTAATATAGATTCATCAATTGTAACAAATGTACCACACAATTCAAGGATGTTGTTGATGAAGAAGCAAGATGGTCGCTGAATGAACTTGCCTTGCAGTCTCTCCTGGGAAGAGAAGGCTGGGCGTGGCTGGAGGTTCTCCGAGGCGGGGCTTTTTCGGGATTTTTGCAGGGCAAAAAGTGTCTGGACATCAATTTGGTGGAAAGGTAACGGAGAGGATTGGTCTATATGATATAATTTGGGTTCTATTGCCCAGAGGTGAGACCCGCACATGAGTTCCTCCCTCTTGGGGGTGGGTGGAGCTGTGGTGCTGCGCAATGGCTCAGCTTTTTGGTGGCTCTGCGGTGCTGGGGAGTTCGCGAGTCCTGGGTGGGCTGTTGGCGGGTTGATGCGACGGGTCGCCTTTGCGGATCGATTTGGGGAGATAGACGGTGTTTTGTTGTGAAGAGGGGGAAATTTTTTATTGTGGACACAAATAATAGCTCTTCCGCCTGAAGCCCCACCCCCACAAGCCCGGCTGCTGATCTGCAACTGAATTAGGCTGTAGGTAATAAAGGAACGTAATTAGAAAGTTGTTTCAGGGTGCGGTGAGGGAGGGGGACATGTCTGGAAGCCAATTAGGGAATATTTTGCGAAGCTTGGGAATTCTGGTTTTGGAATCTGTTTTCGGAGTCACGGGCCAGGCTTCGGATCTGTGCCAGTAAAGTGGCTGCGGTGTAAAGGCGCCCTCAAGTGGCAGTGTTGTGGAAGCATAGGGCAGGAGCTGTCCAAAAGCTGAAGTGACGATATACCCACATTAATGAGCCCTACTAAGTGAATTGCAGGGTTCAGACATAATATAGAGTTTGTGGATCTGACTTCCCCCATAGGGCTGGCACCCAGCTGTGGGGATCCCTGAGGGCTGTGTTACACTGTGGGGCTCCTAGGCTTCCTGTTGACCAATAGGAGGTTGCCATGTCTGAATCCCCTAAACTCTGGTGGCCCACACCCCAGAGAATCACACCTCTTGAGTCTTTAATATCTCAGACTTTAAACCCCTGAATCCATCACGCCCTGAGGTCCATCTGAGGTCCTTGAATGCCCTAGTCTTCAATGTTGGCGTTTTTTCTTTATCATTTCATTTTGTTTTGTTTTTATTTTCATTTTGTCTTATTTTTTACTTTTTTTAATGTCCTGATTGCTAAAATCGCATTATTCCCTAGTCTTTTCTCACAGCGTATCCCCCAAAGTCTTTTTTTATTCAGTTACTTAGAGAGTTTTTTGTGGTTATTGTTGTGTAGTTGGTGTTTTAATTGTGGTTCCTGTATATCTGTTTTTTTTTCTTTCTGCTACCTGTTCCCCACCCTTTGCCCACCCCCTTTTCCTTTCTTCCTTTCTACTCTTCCCCCCTTTTTTTATTTTTTTTTCTTTTTCTGTTTTCTCACTCCCTCGTGTCCCTCATCTACATATTTTATTTTAACTCAATTATACAATAGGTGTGGCAGAAAACACCTCACATTTGCTAGGGTTTTCTCATCCTCCACTGCCTCATTTCTGTGTGAACTGATTTAGGATACCTACACTATCCTCTTTCCCCTACATCTTGATATCTGCCATCATCTACTGTCTCTCCTATATTCCACCTCCCTCCTCCCTTTTTTTGATCCACGAAGTGTCTAAGTCTTAATTTCTAATACCTTTGTTTTGTTTTCTGTCTGTTATCCACTCTTGAAACTATTACCTTTCTTTTCTTTTTCCCTCTCTCACGAAAACAATGGATTTTTAGCTCATATCATATTCCTCCCATATTCAATCATCTACCTCATAATAGGTACTCTACGTACTGCTATAATTCAACACAATTTACATGAATCCTACCTCCGTCCTCCCAGATCTCATATTCTTAGTTTGTTAACATATTTCACCAATACTACTTTACACTTTTCCCTTGCTTACACAATTGCCTTTCACCGGCACTAATACTTTCCTTTAAAGTGAACTTAACCAACAACAAAAAATTAGAAAAAGAAGAACAAAGTGACAAAAAGAAGGTATAACACTTACACAAAAACAACAGCTAATTAATCTCCAAGAGTAGACAAAGAAGCTAAGGAACTGATTAAATCCATCAAGATAAAATAATGACCAGAAAGCAACAAAAATCTACAAACCAAACCAGTAATCAGGAAAACATGGCTGAATCCAATCAACAAACCAAAAATCAGGAAGGGGAGCAGAACTTTGCACAAGCAATGAAAGATCTCAGAACATTTATCATGGACAAATTTGATGAAGTAATGAAAGAGTTTAACAACATGAAGACATCACTTGGAGGGGAAATTGCAGACATACACAAAAAGATAACAGATATGATGGGAATGAACACCACAGTTCAAGAAATCAAAAATACACTTGCAGCAAATATCAGCAGACTAGAAGAGGAAGACCAGAGAATTAGTGATGTGGAAGACAGTACATCAGAAATCAAACAGATAGTAGAAGGGGTCGATAAAAAGATAGAAAAACTCCAGCTAGGACTTAGGGATCTGAATGACAATGCAAAAAGCTCAAACATACATATTATAGGCATTCCAGAAGGAGAAGAGAAGGGAAAGGGGTCAGAAGGAGTGTTGCAGGAAATAATGGCTGAAAACTTCCCAAATCTACTGAAAAAGACTGATGTACATATCCAAGAAGCACAGCGCACTCCACTAGTCATAAACCCCAACAGGCCCACCCCAAGACATATAGTTGTCAAATTATCCAATGATCAAGAAAAAGAGAAAATCATAAAAGCAGCAAGAGAAAAGAAAACCATCACATACAAGGGAAGCTCCATTAGATTAAGTGCTGATTTCTCATCTGAAACCATGGAGGCAAGAAAGCAGTAGTATGATATAGTCAAGGTACTAAAGGAAAAAAATTTCCAACCAAGAATACTCTATCCAGCTAAACTAGCATTCAAACATGATGGAGATTTCAAAATATTCACAGACAAACAGAAACTGAAAGAGTATACCAACAAGAAACCTCCCCTTCAAGAAATTCTAAAAGGAGTTCTGCAGGAAGAAAGGAAAAAACAGGACAGGCAAAGTTGGAGGGGAGTATAAGAGCAACAACAACAACAAAAAAGACAAAAAGAGATGGGGAAAATGTACAAACAAAATAAGACAAACACAAATCCAATCAAAATATGGCTAACAAAAATAATTCCTTGTAAGGAATAAGACTGAATGTCAACGGATTAAACTCACCTATCACAAGATTCAGACTGGAACATTGGATAAGGAAATATGACCCATCCGTTTGTTGTCTACAAGAGACACATCTTAGACCCAGAGACGCATGGAGATCGAAAGTGAATGGCTGGAAAACAATCATACAAGCCAACAATAACCAAAAAAAGGCAGGAGTAGCTATATTAATATCAGACAAAATAGACTTTAAATGTGAAACAATTGTGAGAGACAAAGAAGGATACTACATTTTAGTGAAAGGGAAAATCTGTCAAGAAGATCGAACAATCGTAAATATTTATGATCCTAACAAGGGCGCCTCTAAATACGTGAGGCAAACGCTAGAAAAACTATGTGAAACAATAGATGCATCTACAATTATAGTGGGGGATTTTAATACACCACTACCAACTCTGGACAGAACATCTCAAAAGAGAATCACTAAAGAAACAAAACATTTGAACAGTATATTAGAGGAGCTGGATCTAATAGACATATATAGATCATTACACCTAAACACAGCAGGATATACATTTTCCTCAAGCACACATGGATCATTCTCCAAGATAGACCATATGCTAGGCCACAAAGAAAGGCTTAATGAATTCAGAAAGATTGAAATCATACAAAACAATATCTCTGACCACAGTGGAGTCAAGCTGGAAATTTGCAAGGGAAGAAGCCCAGGTTTCTCACCACGATTTGGAAATTAAACAGCACACTCTTAGAAAAACAGTGGGTCAAAGAGGAAATCTCAAAAGAAATCAATGACTACTTTGAATCAAATGATAATGATAACACAACATACCAAAATTTATGGGATGCAGCAAAAGCAGTACTAAGAGGGAAACTTATAGCCATAAATTCATATATCAAAAAAGAAGTAAGAGGGAAAATTGAAAAACTAAATGCACATTTGAAGGAATTAGAAAAACAACAACAAAGTAACCCAACAGGAAGAAGAAGGAAGGAAATAACAAAGATAAGAGCAGAACTAAATGAAATAGAAAATAAGAAAGCACGTGAAAAGAAAAACAAGAACAACAGCTGGTTTTTTGAGAAGATCAACAAAATTGACAAACCTTTAGTGAAACTAAAAAAGAAAAAAAGAGAGATCATGCAAATAACACAAAATAAGAAATGAGAAAGGAGATATCACCATTGACCCCACAGAAATAAAGGTTATCATAAGAGGAAACTTTGAAAACCTATATTCCAACAAAAATGACAATTCAGAGGAAATGGACAAATTCATAGAAACACATAAGCAGCCTATATTGATGGAAGAAGAAATTGATGATCTCAACAAACCAATCACAAGTAAAGAGATAGAAACAGTCATTAAACACCTTGCAACTAAGAAGAGCCCAGGGCCAGACGGCTTCACAGATGAATTCTACAAAACGTTCTGGAAAGAATTAACACCAATCCTCCTAAAACTCTTCCAAAAAAACAAAACAGAAGCAACATTACCTAACTCATTCTATGATGCCAAAATTACCCTAGTACCAAAGCCAATCAAAGACACCACAAGAAAGGAAAATTACAGAACAATTTCTCTAATGAACCTAGACAGAAAAATACTTAAAAAAATACTTGCTAATCATATTCAACAACACATTAAACGAATTATACACCACGACCAAGTTGGATTCATCCCAGTTATGCAAGGATGGATCAACATAAGAAAATCAATCAAGGTAATACACCATATAAACAGATTGAAGGAAAAAAATCACATGATTGTATCTATAGATGCAGAAAAAGCATTTGACAAAACACAGCATCCTTTCTTGATAAAAACACTCCAAAAGATCGGAATACAAGGAAATTTTTTGAACATGATAAAGAGTATAAGAAAAACCTAAAGCCAACATTGTTTACAATGGAGAAATCCTAGAATCCTTCCCTCTAAACTCAGGAACAAGACAAGGATGCCCACTGTCTCCACTCCTATTTAACATTGTCTTGATAGTACTTGCTCGAGCACTTAGGCAAGAACCAGATATAAAAGGCATTCAAATTGAAAAGGAAGAAGTCAAAATTTCATTATTTACAGATGACATGATCCTATACAACAAAGCTTCTAGAACACATAAATGAGTTTAGTAAAGTCGCAGGTTATAAGATCAATGCGCAAAAATCAGTAGCATTTCTGTACACCAATAATGAGCAAGATCAGGAGGAAATCAAGAAACAAATACCATTCACAATAGTAAATAAAAAAATCAAATACTTAGGAATAAATTTAACTAAAGAGGTAAAAAACTTATACACCAAGAAGTATACAAGACTGTTCAAGGAAATCAAAGAGGACCTAAATAAATGGAAGAATATCCCTTGTTCATGGATAGGAAGACTGAATATTATTAAGATGTCTATCCTAACAAAACTGATCTACACATTCAATGCAATCCAAATAAAAATCAACACAGCTTTCTTTAAGGAACTAGAAAAACTAACTATGAAATTTATTTGGAAAGAAAAGAGACCCCGAATAGCCAAAGACATACTGAAAAAGAAAAACGAAATAGGAGGAATCACACTACCTGACTTCAAAACATACTGCAAAGCTACGGTGGTGAAAACAGCATGGTATTGGCATAAGGAGAGACACAGACCAATGGAATCGAATTGAAAGCACTGATATAGAACCTCACATATATAGCCACATAATATTCGATAAAGCCACCAAACCCTCTCAACTGGGAGAGAGTGGCCTATTCAACAAATGGTGTCTGGAGAACTGGATAGCCATATGTAGAAGAATGAAAGAGGATTACCATCTCACACCTTATACAAAGATCAACTCAAGATGGATCAAAGACCTAAATATAAAAGCCAAGACCATAAAAACCTTAGAAAGCAGTGTAGGGAAACATCTACAGGATCTTGTAATAGGAAATGGATTCATGAATATCACACCAAAAGCACGAGCAGCAAAATAACTAATAGATAAATGGGACTTCCTCAAAATTAAAGCCTTCTGCACCTCAAAGGAGTTTCTCAAGAAAGTAAAAAGGGAGCCCACACAGTGGGACAAAATATTTGGCAACCATATATCTGATAAGAAACTTATAACTTGCATACATAAAGAACTCCAATATATTGAAAATAAAAAGATAAACAACCCATTTAAAAAATGGGAAAAAGAATTAAACAGACACTTCTCCAAAGAAGAAATACAAATGGCTAAAAAGCACATGAAAAAATGCTCCAAATCTCTACCTATCAGGGAAATGCAAATCAAAACTACAAAGAGATACCATCTTACACTCATAAGATTGGCAGCTATGAAAAAAAGAGAAGAATACAAATGCTGGAGAGGATGTGAAGAAAGGGGAACACTCATCCACTGCTGGTGGGAATGCAGAAGGATCCAACCATTCTGGAGGACAGTATGGCGGTTTCTCAAAAAACTAGCCATAGATTTGCCATATAACCCAGCAATACCACTGCTGGGTATATACCCAGCAGAACTGAAAACAAGGACACAATCCGATATAGGTACACCAATGTTCATAGCAGCATTGTTCACTATTGCCAAAAGTTGGAATCAACCCCAAAGCCCATCAACAGATGAGTGGATCAATAAAATGTGGTATATATACACAATGTAATACTACTCGGTTGTAAGAGCAAATACACTACAAACACACGTGATAACATGGATGAATCTTGAGAATCTTATGTTGAGTGAAGCAACCCAGGCATTGAATGACAAATACTACATGACCTCAATGATATGAAATAAGCAAGCTGCCTCAGAGAGCAAAAGATTGAATGATAGGCTTACAGGAAATCGGGGGGTGGAGGAAGGATGTGAGCTGACGTCTGCAGGGGTGGAATTTATGACGAGCTGGTGGTAGGTATGAACACAAAGAAGAGATAAAATGGGGGCAAGGGGTTGCCTTTGGGAGGGGCTTTGCAGATTTGAGGGTGGCTGGGGATGGGCGGATGGGTAATATTGCCCAAAAGTGGGGGGAGGGAGGGGTAACATACGAACATAGGAGAGTGTCAGGTGTTGATTGAGAGTAAAATGCCAAGAAAATCATATCAAAATATAATTAAGAGGGTTACCTGTTTAGAATGCTCGGAGGGGATGGTCCTATGCGGGATGGGCTCCTGGGGAATGTCTGAATGCTCATTTTGCCAGAGTGGGTGGCACCATTGGGTAGAGACCCAAGTAGTGAGAGTGGGGGTGGACCCACATCCTGGGGAGGACTAATGCCATCATATAGAGGGAACGGTATCTCTCGAGAGACAGGGTGGCCCCCAGGGCATTGGGGCAGTTGAGCAAGTTAGGCCCTGAACACTATTCCAACTATCTCTGCACGTGGCTCCTTGGGAAATGGAGGTTGGCTGTCACTGTGGGCACCAAGGTGGATGGGAAAATGGATGTTAAATGTGTGGAACCAAGATAAATGGGGGGTAAGAGAGAAGTTTCACAAGAGTACACAAGGATGGATATAAAACATGTAATATTACACCATAACATATAGGAGACGACAGACTGATAATGTAAACCATAATGTAAAACATAGGATAACTAAAAATTAGAAAACTGTGTATCCTAAAGTGTGCACCACTATGTAAGCACAGATGTCACCTTGTTTGAAAGCTATTGCCTCAGACTCTGTACATCACTTTAAGTAAATATGATGTGAATAGGGTGTAAGAGTATCGCTGTGGAAGGGAAAAGTTTTTGTGGTGGATGTGTGGGAGTGCTGTATATTATATATATGAATTGCTGTAGCCTAGGGCTCTTGTTAAGAGAAGTTCAATAATTAGGTGGAAAAACAAGAGATAGGATGTAGAATTTTTTCCAAGTCAACACGTATTCTATATCTAACCTTTAAACCCATCGCTATATGCCATTTTACTAGTAAGGGATTCTGACATTATATTGGGCTTCAATTTTCAGGAAGTTCTGGATCACAGAGTGGTTCAACAATGGCAATGGAGGAATACTGGTATAGGATACTATTGACAGGTGGTATATGGCTGACAGGGAGCTATACAGGACATATGTCCAGGGTGCATGGTAATTTTGGATATACTCACAGTGGCAACAATTAAAAACTACAGCTGGGAGGGTACTGTGTTCCTGGCTGGTGGTGTTCTGTTGTGGTCCCTAGGGGAGCAGTGACAGTCTCCCAGGTGCAGCGGCAAGGACTGGGAAGGAATGAGGGTCCAACAGTGAGCCCCTGACGCTAATGACTATGCTTGTGAGCTGATATGCCTGAAATAAGAACAAGGCCTAGAGCAGCATTGTGCCTGGGAATTTCCTCCTGACAGCCTTCATGTTACTCAAATGTGGCCAGTCTCGAAGCCAAACTCAGCATGTAAATGCAATGCCTTCCCCCCAGTGTGGGACATGACACCCGGGGATGAGCCTCCCTGGCACTGAGAGATCACTATCAACTACCAACTGATGATGCAACTGGAGAATGACCTTGAATGGAAGGTTCAATGCGGATCAGCTGAATATCCCTGTCTACATAAAATAACATGACTTTAAAATGCTGTTTGACCTAATGTAAGGGGGAAATGGAAAGGAGAAATGAGTTTATATGGCTACGAGTCTCTAAAAAAGAGTCTGGAGGCTGTCAGAGGGATTGCCCTTATGCAGAACTGAGCAGAGTGTAAGAGACAGATAAACCCCCAGGTATTGGTTCCTTTGAGGGCTAAAGAGACCCATGGGTGCTATGGTCATGGCAGATGGGGTTAACTGCCATATCAGATGGCCCTTCTTTGGAGCTGGTGTTTATGTGTGATGAATCTGGACTCAGATGGGATCTCTCTTTATAAGACTTTCATGCTACTGTGCTGGAGTTGTAGTTGGTGTTGGTGTTTAAGATATATTTAGGGGATCTGAATCTCTGGACTGACAATGTGATAACCAGGCCCTGAGCCTCAACAGACTCCAGCACCTACAATCTGATTTATTGGACTCACCTGACTCAGCTAAGATGGAGTTGAAGAAGGACAACCACCACACCATGGAGCCTAGTGTGCCTACAACTGAAAGCAGGAGGATTGCATCCAGTATCCATGTGGAATCTGAGCCTCCTCTTGACATAGAGGTGCAATGGACACAACCAATCCAATGTCCACAGAGAAAAGGTGGCATTGGAGTGGGAAAAGTGGACATGGTGGCTAATGGGTATCGGGAATGGCAGGAAGAGATGAGATGTGGAGGTGTCTTTGGGACTTGGAGCTGCCCTGGATGGTGCTGCAGGGGCAATCACCGGACATTGTAAATCCTCCCAGGGCCCACTGGATGGAACGGGGGAGAGTATGGGCCATGATGTGGACCATTGACCATGAGGTGCAGAGGTTCCCAGAGATGTACTTACCAAATGCAATGGATGTGTCATGATGATGGGAATGAGTGTTGCTGGGGGGGGAGTGGTGGGGTGGTGATGGGGGTTGAATGGGTCCTCATATATATATTTTTTTAATGTAATATTTTTACAAAATCAATTAAAAAAAAGGATGTTGTTAATGTGGAAAAGTATGGGTGGGGGAGGGGGCATAAGAGAATAATTTACGTATACATTTTTTTACTTTCTTCACTGTAATACTTGTTGTCCGTTATGTACAGTGGTGTTTTCTCTCATTTCTTCTACAGCATCATACCTTTTTCCATTTTGCCTTCAAGGAAGTTTTAGGTCACAGTAAAGTCACATAGAGAATATAGGGGACTCCCATACACCCAACATCCTCCCTTTTCTTTTCCCTAATAAGAACATTATTATGTGTGAATAGTATATTTTTTCAACTGATTTACAAATTTTGAAACATAGCTACTATCCATGACCAGTGGTTTACAATATGGCTTATATTTGAGAGCACACACTTTTATAAATTTTTGATGAATTTAGCATGGCCTGTATCCTTCATTGGAAAATCATGCAGAGCACTTCCATTGCCCCTTAAATATCCCTTCTCCCATCTATTTTATTCTTGTCTCCCCCACTTCTTAGGGCCTGTTGTGACTACCAGGCTTCACTCCATGAAGTATAAGATTCATAGATACTTGTAACAATGCTGAGGGCTTGACACACTAGTCTTTCCTCCCCTATTAGGAACTGCCCATGTCCTCAAGAGACACCATCCCCTCTGTTTGATACCATATCAGGCCTCCCCAGAATGGGAGTCCAACTCCTTCCAACCAGTATGTGTGTCTCCCCTCAATAATAAAAAATAAAGAAATCTCCCTTCCACTTCGACTTTTTGGAAGAGTTTCAACAGATTGGTGTTAATTCTTTCTGATATGTGTGATAGAATTCATTTGTGAAGCCATCTGGTCCTGGGCTCTTCTTAGTTGGGAGATTTTTGATGAATGATTCTATTTCTTTACTTGTGATAGGTCTCTTGTGTTCATTAATTTCTTCTTTTGTCAATGTATGTTGCTTGTGTATTTCTAGGAATTTGTCCATTTCCTCTAAATTATCATTTTTGTTGGCATATAAATTTCCCAATTATCCTCTTATAATAATCTTTATTTATGTTGGGTCATTGGTGGTATCCCTTCCCCATTTCTTATTTTGTGAACTTGCATCATCTATTTTTTTTCTTTGTTTAGCTAAGGGTCTCACAATTTTTTTGATCTTCTAGAAGAGCCAGCTTTTGTTTTTTGTCTAATTTTTTCTAGTGATTTCTTAATTTCAGCACTAATCTTTCTTATTTCTTTATTTCTTCTTTCTTTGAGTTTAGTTTGTTGCCCTTTTACTAATTCCTTCTAGTGTGCAGTTAAGTCTTCAATTTTAGCTCTTTATTCTTTTTTGATATACATATTAATGGCTATTAATTTCCCTCTAAATAGAGCTTTTGCTGCATTACATAAGTTTTGATATGTTGTTTTGTAATTTTCATTCATTTCAAATTAGTTACTGATATCTTATGAAATTTCATCCTTGACCCATTGTTTGTATAAGAGTTTGTTTTTTAAGTTCCATGTCTTTTGTCTAATCTGGTTCTTTTGCCCTTACTTATTCCCAGCTTTGTGTCATTGTGGTGAGAGAAATTGTTTTGTGTAATTTCCATCTTTTTTATATCACTGAGAATTTTTCTGTGGTCTAGCATGTGGTTTATCTTGGAGAATGATCCATGTGCACTTGAGAAAAATGTATATCCCACTGTATTTGGGTATGTTTGTATGATTTCTTCTGTTGTTCAAATTCCTAAGACCCTGCTGGACTTTTTCTATCTATTTATCTATCCTACTCTCTTTCATTTCAGATATAGTGTCTTTCACATCACTGTTGCTTTACTCTGCCTGTTCAAATCTGCTGTTATGTCCTTCCAGTGTGTTTTTAAATTTCTTGGATTGTGTCATTCTTCACCATCATATCCAATTATCTTTTTAATGTTTACAATTTCTTCAATATATTCTCCCAGTGTTTTCTTAATATCCTTAATCTCTTCTGCCACTTCATTAAGTTATCCATGACATTTATTTGGACTGCTTTGATTAGTTGTTCAATATTCTGCAGCTTTTCCTGGTTTTTAGTCTGTTCATTGGACTGGGCCATGTCTTCCTGCTTCTTGGTATAGTTTGTAATTTTTTGTTGCTGTCTGGTCATCTTTTTGTCTTGATGCTTTTATTCAGTTAATTAACTTTTCTCTCTACTACAGGGTTTTATTTAGCTGCTTTGTGTGTTTGTGTTGTTTCCTCTTTGACATTTTGTTCTTCTTGTTCTATTTCCTTATTTTCTATGTTCCCTTGCTGGAAAAAATATTAAGGCCAGAGAAAGCAAAAGAGTTAAGAAAAAAAGAAAAGAGTAAAAAAGTAAAAGTTAGAAGAAGAACCATAAAATACCTAGGAAATTGAAAACTTATCTTATGTAAGCAGTGTAGAGTAATAAGAATAAAAAAGTGGAGTATGTACAATGAAATGGGAAATGAAATAGAGAAAAATACATAGAATTAAAAGGCCAGAATGTTGAGGAAAGAAGGAAAGGGAAAAGAAAGGACAAAAGAATAAAAAGTTAATAAAAGAAAGAAAACAGAATAGATGTTTTAGAAATTTAAACCAGAAAAACTGAGAACTAAATGAAGAGATGTGGAATATAAGATCAGCAATAGAAAGGGAAAGATAGAAAGATTAAGGGAGGAAAAGAGATAGTGTTGGTAGGCAAAACTGGCATACACATAAAAGGGGATATCAAGGAAGAAGAAACACATACAAGAAACAAGTCAGCAGCACTGAATAAAAAAATGGGAGGGGGAAAAAGAGGAAAGGAAAACAGGGGGAAAAAAAGCAAGTCAACAAACAAGCATGCAGTCAAACCAAAATTAAGGAAGAACAGCCTTGCATCTTAGGCCCCTGTGAAGCTTCTCACACTGCAGGTGTCCATAAATGAATTACCCTGCAGCCTTCCCTCTGCAGGTTTTGAAGTGAGTTTTAGCAAGTAGACTAAGCTAATTTTATTTTTGAAGTAACTTTTGTTAGGAAAAATAAGAGACCCAAGAGAAGTAATACATAAATAATGTCTGTGTTTTCCATGTCCTAAAGTATCAGCTGAATGTTTCATATTCCAGTGGATCAGTACTCTAAGAGGAGATTGGAATTGAGATTGGAATTGAACTAGGGGCCTCATATTTTCAAGGCAGAAACTACTCCACTGAGCTAAATTTTCTTGTTGTGTCAGTTGGGTTAGAAAGCTATCCATTCACTTTTCCTTGGTCACATTTGACTTTTTGTGTTTGGATAGTTTCCTGCTGATTAGAAGTCTATCCTTGCCCCCTTTCTATTCTTATTTCTTTCTCTCCCTGGGCAGGAGGATGAAATAGCCTATGTGGGGGGATCCCCCCTCACCTCTCCAGGTCAAGTTAAGGTCCCTTTTGAAATTCAAATGACATCCTTGTAACTGAATTTACTGCAGGAAAATGACTCTCAACCCTCTTCCAGACCACCCCCTCCTCCCATTCGATCCTAAATAGGTTCTTGGAAGCTAATTAAGCACTTCTTACTGCCTGCCTCCCTTAGAAGAGTTGAAATTTTCATGGTTTTTAGCACAGGACTAGTCAATTGCCTGACTCTGCCCTATTCCAGGACAAGTATATCCCAAAGCAGTTAGGTAAATCAGGTAACCTCAGCAGATTCACCTATCTCCTCTTTCCTGTGTCACCTTTAATCACTTGGTATGTTCCACAAACCTCATAGGGGGACCAGTCAACCAAACCCACTAAAGGAAAACCTTCTACACCCTTCAGCAGAAACTTTCCATTCTGGGAAAACACTCCCTCCCACTGGGTGGCCTATGGGACCTGGGGCTTGGGTCTCATAGCAGCTTTGCCTTGAGGGTGGGGTTTAGCTGTCCCAAAGTTTCTAGTCTCAGGGGAAAAAATCTTTTGCCTTAAATAATTTATCTCTTCATCCAGCTCTCTCTGGATCAATGCTCTGAAATTTACTGCTCTGTGAGTTCCCAGAACAGCTCACTCAGGCAGGATCTTGCCCCCACTTAGCATTTTTTGTGAGAGTCGTTGAGTGCACACTTAAACTGACATCATCATGCAGCTTCTCTCATATTTTCTATGTAACATCTATATAACCTAAAGCTTCCTTAAAAACAATAATCAAAAAAATTCAACACTTTTTTTTTCAAACAATTTTATTAAAAAAAGCAAAAAGACCATCAACTTAATGGGAAAAACATCTTTGGAAACTATATATCTGCATAGGGATTGATCTCCACATTATATAAAAAGATTACTCAACTTAACGACAAAATTACAAACAATCCAATTTTTTATAATGGGCCAAAGAATTGAACAGACATTTTTCTAAAGTAGAAAAACAAATAACCGGAATATAAATGAAAAGATGTTTAACATGATCCACTACTAGAGAAATGCAATTCAAAACTACAATGAGATATTATGTCACATTGTACAGAATGGTCATTATATTAAAAAAAAAAAAAGAAAACTGAAAGTCCTAGAGATGATGTGGAGAAATAGGAACATTCCTTCAACTGTTGGTGTGAATTTAAAATGGTTCAGTCTCTGTGGAAGACAATTTGATGCTTCTTCAGGAAACTATATATAGAACTGCCATAAAATATGTTAATCTGCTAGTAGGAATATATTCCAAAGAACTGAAAACAATGAGGTGAACTGATATTTTTACACCTATATCATAGTGACATTATTCCTGACTGCTAAAAGATGGAATCAACTGATGAATGGATAAAGAAATGTAGTATATTAATAAAATGTAGTATATGAATAGAATATTATTCAACTCTAAGAAGAAATTTATTGGAGAAGCACATGATAACATGGATGAACTTTGAAGATATTATGCTGAGTGAAATAAGCCAGACTCAAAAGGACAAATATTGTATGGTCTCAATTATATGAAATAAATACAATGAGTAGACTTATTGAATTGGTTTATGATGTTTAGTTTGATGAGAAATAGGAAGTGCTTTGCAAAAGCGTTGATGAGGTTGGATGTATATAAAATATTTACTAAGATCAAATATAAATATGTGGTCATGAATGTACTACATATTATACTGAATGTAACAAACACTTAATTTATGGATGTGACTGTGCTGGAATAAGTAGTCTAAGGATAGTAATATCAGCTGGAAAACAGCTGGAGCATAATCTAGAGGATGTATAACAATGTTGGCAGTAGATGAGGATTGTAGTTAATAATATAAAACAAAAATGTTCTATTATAAGGTGTTAAATTTATTGTGATACATGGGAAAATACAATTAATGTTCTTTAGGCTTGTCCTGGAAAAGCAACAAAAGACAAATGATAGAAAAGTCCCATCCCCCAAAACAAGAAGAATACAACTTCAAGCAAAACAATCCCTTCCATCTGACCCTTAATATCTAAGTGCCCTCTCAGTCTGAAGCACTCAGAGTGGACATCATCCCAAATCCCTCATGATTAAGGAATGAACAAACATAAAGGAGGAGTGTAAACATGGACCAAATTAAATTTATTGTTATTGTAGTTATTTTCTTGGGTTAACAGATTATTCTGTGTGATACTGCAATGATGAACACATGACATTATATATTTGCCAAAGCCTATAAAACTGTACAGTATGAAGCATCAACCATAAAGTAAATAGACTTTGGTTAGTAGCAAAGCTTCAATATTGGTTCATCAATTGTAAAAAATGTACCACACTAATGTAAAATGTTAATATTAGGGAAAATATGTGTATGGATGTGGGGGAGTTACATAGGAATTATATTTTCTGTGTAACATTTCTGTAAATGTAAAACTCTAAAATTAAAATTCATTATTATGAATAAACTTGGAGTAAATAATTTCCCATTGTATAAGCCAACCCATTGCAAAGTGTTTCTTTGAGCAGCCTACGGAACTAAAACACGCACTTGGAAAACTAAGACCACCCCTACAAAATAATGTCTTGTATTTTCATATTTTAGATTGATTTTGATTTTGCTAACCCTACTCATTGGGTGTTATGAATATTTTTGCAGTCAATATTTAGATATATGCACAAATTAACTGATTTCTTGACTTGCCATACCCACTGTCATCTTAGATGATTCTTCTGAGATGATTTGCCTTTGGCCTTAAGTACATTCTTTAGCATTTCCTTTGGTGAGAATTCTGATGATGTTAAAGTGTCTCCACTTTCCTTCTCTGAAAATGTCAATTTTGATAATCCCTTATTTCTTTATCATACTCTCAATTCTATTCCCTACCCCCAAACCTAATGCTTTCAAGTCTTTTATATTCTACATTTGCTAATTTCAATAACTGGTAATAATTACAATAATCTAGATCAGGTTATATTCTGCTGTCTGTTATTTCTATTGGCTTGAAATAATGGTGTTTATCATGATGTATGAGGGCATATTAGCATTCTACAAAGAATCAAAACTGACAAGGTACACACACATACATATATATATTGAGAATATTATTTTAGGAATTGGCTTAGTGATTATGGGGATTGGCAAATCCACATTCAATGGGGCAGGCTGCAAGTTGGAAGCTTAATGAAGGTGATGTTCAATTTCTCAAGATAAGCTGTAAGTTGGGAACTCTGATGAAGGTGATAATGAATTCCTCAGAAAAACATGGCTGGCTGAAGTAGAAAGAGAAATTCTTCCTGACTACTGAAATCCTCAGTTCCTGTTCTAATGTCTCAAACTGATTGGATGGGGAGACACCTCTCATTGCTGAAGGCAATTTCCTTTGTTGATTGTACGTGTAATCAGCCATAAATGCAGTTAACTGATTAATGATTTAAATCCATCTACAAAATATCCTCACATTAACAATCTTAACAATCAGTCCAGGGCTTGATTGACCAAACAAATGGATGCCATAATCTAGCCAAGTTGACATATGATATTAATATTAACTACCACAGGGATTGTGAAAAATATGAACACTTTCCAGCATAGATTCTAAGCAGGTTGATAAATAAAACAAATGAGTGGCCAAAGGAGACTCAAATGTATTTTTTCATTAGTGATGTGTATGTTAGGTCTGAGAAGCAATCAAATTTATTAATCCCCACTTCCTGAAGTAGGTCCACTTACTACCCAGTACCAGATCTTATGAAACCAGAATGGGCCTCCTAATGTTTAAAAAAGTCTAGCCTTTGGAGGAGCAGAACAAAATACCTGCTTATTGTGGACAACTCATTCACGGAATGAAGAAAGGTGTTGCTGACCTAAGCATGACTAGTTATTTTTCCCAAATATTCCAATCAGATAAAATATTCAATCAACCTTTCCCATTTGGAATGTGTATAGGGGCAGAGATATGCCAGGAATGTAATGGCAATGGTGCTCTCTTTACCTAGCAGAAAATATCAGGAATAGGGAAGACTTGTTGCTCTGAGAGTGCTTTGTGTCTTTGTATGTTGTGTGGTTTTTGAATATAAACACATTCTCCTTGGAACCTCATTTGTGGAAAGCCTTTTAGGACTGTGTTGAAGACATTTTCTTCCAGAGAGGATTTTAGTTTAATTGCCAAATTGTCCAGTGTACATCCAACCTGCAACTATTATGACAATAATTCTCATCTGGAAGCTCTTCAGACAACATAGATAGTGTGAATTCAAACCCCAAATATTCCCAAGGTCCAGCTTTTGTTTAAAATTTCTAAGGAAGGAAAGATGTTATTTTACCATTCAACCCTGTGCCAAGACTAAGATAGGCAGATTTCCTTACTGCCTCTTTTGTGGGGTGAGATTTGTTTTATTGTTTGTTTGTTTTTTGGTGTCCTTTTTGTTGCTAGTTAATTAATTAAATTATTACTAATTCACCATTACTGGGAGAGTATAAATCATTTTTTAAAACTTTTTATTTTGAAATAATCACAAATTTACAGGACATTTGCAAAAAAATTAAAAACACCATACAGAGAAACCCAACAACATACACCAAGCAGCTCCCTGAGATACCTAGATCCAATAATTTTAAAAGTTTGCTATCTTTTATGTATCATCCTACATACCTATTTTGTGAACATTTGCGAGCAGGTTGTATACATCATATTCCTTGACTACATTATACTTCTATGTAGATTTCCTATGAAAAAGGATATTCACTCTTTAATCACCTTAAATATCATTATCAAGTTCAAGAAATTTAACATCGATATAAATCTTACATTAATTTATATTTCAATGTTTTCTTATGTCCCGATAATGTCCTTTTTTATAATTAATATTTTTTTTCATTTTTCAAAAAGCTTTAGATTACATATATGTTATGTAAAATATATAAGGGATTCCTATATGCCTCTCTCCCTCCCTCTCTCACTTTCTGACATTAACAACATCCTTCTTTAGTGTGGTACATTTGTTGCAATTTATGAAGCCATATTGAAGTATTGCTACTAACTATGGACTACAGTTTACATTTTAGTTTATACTCTATCCCACACAATTTTGTAAGTTATGACAAAATACACAATGGCCTTTATCTGTCACTGCAATGTCATGCAGTACAACTCCAAAGTACTGAAAAGGCCCCCATATTTCTTGTAGTTTCTGGATATCTCTAGAACTCTCAGGAGCCCTGTTATTTTTTTCCCTTGTGGTCTCTTTTTTTTTTTTTAATGTTACATTCAAAAAATATAAGAGGTTCCCATATACCCCCAACCCCTCACCTCACTTCACCCACATCAACAACCTGTTTTCCTGTGTCAGTCAATGAGATCTGGCTGAGACTTGCATAAGCTTTGATGTGGGCTATGGGTGGGAGGGTCTTTATCTCTTCAGAGATAACCTAAACTGTCTGTGACTTGTGGGTGTGGGATGATAAAAGGCTGCAGTCCTGCCCTTGGTGAGCAGGAAACAGTTTAACAATGCAAGGTCTATAAACTTTAAGTATTCAGGGGAAATGCAAACCAAATATGCTAAAAGCTTATCGAATGCCTGAGGTCCATGCTAAAAGTTTACCTAAGATGTGGAAATATATGCTAATTCAAGCCTTTTGAGAACTGAAACAAAAGGACCATTTGGCTTTTCCTCTCTGTATAAAAGGGACTAAAAAATCTTGTTCAGGGCTCGGGATTGAAACAGAAAGTTCCCAAGTCTGGCTGGCCATCAATAAACCATTTTTCCTTCTCAAAATCATTCCTGAGTCCTGGCCTCTCTATACTCAAATAATTGAACCTCTCTCAAATTCTGCAACATTTTTGGCAACCGCAAAGGGACAACAAATGAAGGCCAGAGATGGTAGCATTTTGCTGCCCCTTCCAAATCCCCAAGGAAGCCAGGAGGACTCGGGTGAACCCCAAATCTGGGCGCCCCTGGATTAAATTTAATCCAGAAAAGATGTGGGCTCCACCAGAGTCTTCCCGACAAAAATCGAGGGCAATGGAAGGTCTGAAGAGAAAGATTCTGGGAATGAAAAAGAACTCCAAACATGGAAGAAGGTAAGACTCCCTGGGTGAGCAGAGTCTGGAAAGTCCTAGCTTTAATTGCTAGGAAGGGGAGGCTGATCACCTCCCGAGACAACCCTAGTAGCCCCAGAAAGTTGGCGGGAAGCCGTTCTCTCTAGGCTTGGGAAAAGGAGAAAAACCGGGGAAAAGCCCTGGTGTTTTGGGTTTGTCTAACTGCATGTTAGAATCTGGTACTGGTCTTATATCCACTAAAGGTGTGGAGTCTTGATTTTGATAGGAAGGGTTGTTTATAGGTTCGAGTCCTAATGTCCTGGAGAAAAACCGGGAAAAAGCCCTGGTGTTTTGGGTTTGTCTAACTGCATGTTAGACTCTGGTACTAGTCTTACATCCACTAAAGGAGTGGATGCTTAATTTTAATAAAAAGGGCTATTTATAGGTTCAAGTCATAACGTCCTGGAAATTGGTCTAGATTAAAACAAAACAAAACAAAACAAAACATGGTTACAGGAAAATGGATTGGCTTTTCTAGTGGAGCTTGGTCTGGGTGTAAAGTTTAAACAGTGGAAAAAGTCTAGCTGAAATCTATTGTTATGGTGCTAAATTGTGAATGAATTCGCTTTATACCAAATGTTAAATGTTCTGAGTTTGTGATGGCTGTGGGGGCAGCCATGGTGAAAATATATACATATAAACTTGTGGGTCAGATTAGTGACCTTTGTGCTTCTGTCTGTGTCAGCTCAATGCTAGTGTTGGAGTTGTGTCCTTATGTAAAGTAGAATGCAGTAGAGCTAGAACCCTCCCTTGCCATTGGCAAGGGGGTGAAATGATTATGGGGCAAAACTGAGGAGTCTGGATGTTTGTGCATGCTCTGCTGTCTTGTCTCTGGTCTGCCTCTTTGCCGGGGCTTGAAGGCCATCTGTATCTGTGCCTGTGCCACACACCCAAGTTAATTGGGGCTGCCCCAGTCAGGGTGACTGGGTCCTCTGGAGAGATGCTGAAATTGAGTAGGTTCTGTCTGCCCATTTTGGCCTGAAAGCTAGAAGGGGGGAGCGGCTTGCCCTTTTCCAGCGAGTCCACACCTTCTATTCATAAGCCTCATTCCTGTTTGTTGTGCACCCGACTGCCTGGAAGGGGGGGAAGTGAAGGGGGTGAAAAGCAGAATCAGAATAAATGCAGTAAAGTTCCCTCCATAGGGTGTCAAAGCCAAAATACGTTTGCATTCTGCCCAGGTTCTTAGAAGGTATTGTAGTAACTTTAAGTACGAGAATGTGTTCTGTGAAGGTAAAATTTGTCTTAAAGGTATAAATAATTATAAAAGTTTAACAAAGCATTGTTTAAATTAAGGTATTTAAATGGCTAATTGCAGAAAGTCATTATTAAACAAAAACTGAACTGATAATAATAATAGTAAAAGGTAATTTTATAACAAATTTATTCAATAGCCAGCCTCCCCTGCCAACTTGCTTCCAAAGAAACTGTTTCTGGTATTACATGCTACTAAGTATTTAAAGTGAAGTAAAGTTCATTATTTTAACAAGCTTGTTTAGTATTAATGGCAATTATATGTTGTAAGAAGTTTGCCTGGTAACTTAGTATGTGGGATATATGGAATGTGTTTTTATTGTTAAGGAAACAGAAGATGATTTTGTCCTAAGATAAAATGATTGATTATTGGAAAGAGTAGAGTGTGGGACAAAACCTGAATGAATACTGAAAGTGTAGAAGGTTTGTGGAAGGAAAATTTTTATGATTAAAATTGAGTAAGATCAATATACAAAGAAAATCTGTTTTATCAAAATAGCTTCTTGTGCTTTAACCTCATTTCCTCAGTGTTTGAAAAAGAAAGGGTCTTCTCTTTTAAAGAACGTTATATTCTAGAAATCAAATCCTGAAAAGTAGCTTTTTCTTTCAAACTAACTGGAAGAGATTTATTCTTTTGCTTTAAAAGAAAAACTAAAGTAATATTTAAGTTTATTTAATATGTTATAAGTCAAATAAAAGGTGTTTAAAGGTGTTACAAAATTAAGTTTTTTAAAAAATTAATAAAAACTGTAACTAAGTTAAAATCATTTATAAATGCATTTATATTATAAAACAGTGGAAAGATAATAACTGAAATTATATCTGGGTGAATTTAGCCTGAAATTATTATTTAAGTGTAAACTCTAAACTTAACCTTTCCTTAATTTATGGTTACTTCAAGCCTAACCTCACCCCTTGCCTTTTTCTATGGTTATTTCATAATAGCTTCTGCCCCTACAGGCCAGAGAAGATCTGGGACATCACTGTCTCCTGTCCTGGTATTAGTAACCCTTTCTCTCATGAATTCAAGTGTAAACTAAATAAATTGCTGCCTGATGGAATAAGGTTAAATGACCACTGGAGATTTATTATCTCCAAAATCAAAAAGGTGGGTGGAGCAGGAGAAGTCTCCTGCCTTGACGGTCAGTGTTCCTAAGAGTGGCAATTCATGAGAGAAACCAGTCTGTCTGTCTCCCTGAGGCTTCAAATAGCCTCAGTAAATATATATAAAATTAATCTTGTTGCTTATCCAAAATTCTGCTAATTTCAAAGTAAAATATGAAGTTCTGAAACAAAAAATAGTGCTAAAGCATTGAGAACATTTTGGTTACAATCCATTAATTAAGAAAGAAAATTCTTGTGTAAAATTGCATAGTCATAGTATAAAACTGCACAATCATAGTGCAAATTAAGAAGAGTTTCAGGAGTCTTTAAAATGTTTTGCAGTCACACTTGTTTTGTAAGAATTAGAAGTTTAAAGTAACTAAAGTTATGTTTTTGTGTCTAACTATTCAAGTCTGCCTATTTGCTCAAATCATTGAGGTTAAATATGCAGTTATAAGTAATATATATTTCGGGACCCCAAACTGAGCTAAACAGTATATAAAATAATGCAAATTATAAGTAATATCAATGAGTTTTGTTTCTGTGTTTAACTCTTTGTGTCTGCCCATTTGCTCAGTGGATGTCTTCATACATCAGGATAATAATATCAAATTAACAAATGAAAATTCTTAAAAGAGCTCTATTCAAATTGTTAATTAAATATGCAGTTATATATGTAAATAAGTATTCTTAAAGCCCAAATTAAACTAAGCAGGATGAAAAAGTCATAGAAATCTGATTATAGAAACAATTGGGAAAGGGCCTCCTCTTTGCAAGAGCTTTAAAGGCAAGACTAGGTGTGGTGGATTAAACCTATGTTCTAAGCTAGGGAATTAAGAATCAGTTTGCCTGGTAAATTTCCAGTTTAAACCTTTTGTCAGCCATAAAATGTAAAACAAACAAACAAACAAAGATTAGGTTAGTTTTCACATAAAAGAAAAAAATGTTGATTGGTGTAACCTGGTGGCCTGCTGCCTCAGTCTCCCACTCCCGGGTTGGACAGCAGTGGAGGAGACCAGTTTAGGCCAGTCCTATGGGCAGTGGAAGGATGCCCAAGAAGAAGCTAAGTCAGTGCCATTTCAGCACTAAATTCTATTCCCTATTTGACAAAGGGGAGCAGGTAAAAGTTAAAATGGTTGGAATGTGATAGAGGAAGCAGTTAAATCACAAACTTTTGCATGGGAAAGTTAGATCTCAGATAAGCTGTAACTTCTGAAGTATCCAATCTATGGAAAAACAGAGGAAGAGCTTGCATGCTAGGCTTAGGGGTATAAATTGTGTAGTTTTTCTTTGTTCGGGGCACCAGCCATATCTGGCTCTGTGCCCCTTCTTGCAAGATTGAGAATAAATTCTTTTCTTCTCCACAATCTGGTGAGCCTTATTTTCTTCCAGAAGATTTCTTTCCAACAAAATAAAGGTAATTAGTGGCTCTATTAACAAATTTCAGTAAGTAAAGGAAAGTCCATAAAAACTATGGAGAGATCTTTCCTGGGTTATGATTTAAAAAATTAAGTAATTGTGTAGTGTATTTTAAAACCTGGTAGTCAGTATGCTTTTAAATTATTCATTTTCATAACTTAAACAAAGAAAATAAGTTTTTAGCTTCCTGTAAGGGAAAAAGAGAACATTCCTTGCATAAAATATTGTGGTTTCAATTTTATTTAACTTGAGTGTAATCTCCCATAGTTAATTAATAAATTAAATTAACATATGTATGAAATCTTTAGAGTAATGAAATTTGTAAGTTCATATTGGTGAAATTATGCTAAAGGAAAAAGATTGTAGATATGCTCTCTTAAATAGAGTTAATTTCTTTCATTGGTAATTGTAATTTAGTAAGTTTATTTAAACATGAGGTGTCTAGTCAATGTGGTTATAGTCAATTATAAAGAGTTTGTAAAACATCTTCCAAACTGAAAATGTTTAAATAGTTCTAGTTCTAGAAGTCATTGTTAACTAAAAAACTTAGATTGTTATTGGTAACAGAAATAACTTCGTGATAATAAAACCTGTCTGAAGGCCACTGCAAAGTACACATTTAAGTAAATGGTAATAAAAAGTTATCTTGATTCTATTGGAAATATTCTGTTTTCATTTTAACAATGAAAAATATTTTTTTCCTCTATTACTAAAGTAAAGTACCTGCTGTTATCTTCATGGTAAAATTGTGTAAGTAAACAGTCATTTAATACATGATGTGTTGCATTAAATTGATTAAAATATATATATAAATAAGGAATAAACTTTAACATTATCAAATTCTTTTGTGCAATCAAACCAGGCCTTGTATACATTGCATTTTGCCTCTCCATGTGAGTTATGGGCTAGGCTGGTCATTGACCCCTCAATTAAAAATATTTGCTATATCAGCCTCTGGTTCTGCTCCTGAAGTTGATGAAAACTATGTTGCAGTTTCAAGCTCCTGCAACAGCCAATAATGACTCAGTACAGCCAAGTGTACAATGGATATCACCTCCAGACTGGCACCGTTCCATAGTGCCAGAGAGCACTATGCACCAGGCTAGTAGAATACTGGAAAATCTCTCTAAGATCAAGATGCTTCGACTTGCTCACTGCGTTGAAGAACATGCTAAGTGGAGCCATGATACTAAGTGGAGTTTCACTGTAAGTGAAACTTAAACACAATTGACATTATGGCCTGCTCTCATGGAGAGATAACATGTAAAGTGTTACAAACCTGAAACTCAAAACTAATAATTGCAACTCTGAATCCTTATGGATTAAGTAATACATTAGTTAATATTAAGTGCTGTACTTTTATCCTGTACTAAATATATGCCTAATAATTATAACGTTATCTTTTCTATTTTGGATCAATGCAGAAGTATATTAGACATGTTAAATTCCTGGTAAAATCATTTTCTAAACAGTTAATAAACATGTCCATAGAATAAGGTGGCAGTCTTAGCCAGTCTCAGTCAACTTCTATATTCTACTGTACTCTGCTGTGTAGCAAAGGTGAGGCTTGCTTGCTGATAGTGAGTCACCTATTGAACAAGTCAAAATTGCTAGAAATTGTACAATTAAAACCAAGGTGTAAAAAAAACCTTTATTCTGTAGTTCTGATCACTCCCACAGGTGAAAACTAAGAGAATTTCCAACTTAGTGTTCTAATCCTGAGTGAAGCCAGTTGCCCAAGGAGTGCCAGTTGACCAGGAGCATCTGACAGAGTGAATGAGTGCCAATCATTGAACAGCTTGGAATGTGTCTTCAGACAAAGCTAAGTGTCTGTTGCAATTTTTCTCTAAAGATGAATAACTTAAAAAAAAAAAAGAATATATATGCTGTTCCCACCAGCTTTTAAGAAGGAGTGCCATCTTTATAGGCACCTAACCTTGTCTACCTCTGTAATCCAATGTCCTCTTTTAAAAACGTGTATCCCAAATTTTTAATTAAGTTTGTTTCTTTCAGAATGAACATCTTATTAACCATATGAAAACTTCATCCACCTTCGTACAGAATGCCAGATCCATCTTCCTCCAGTTAAAATAAATTAAGAGTTTTACACCTTATTAGGCAATGACTACTTCCCATGGCCAGCGGGAAGCAGTTACAGAAAAGAGATCGTCTCCCTTCAGCACCCCTTTTAAATTAAAGGTGTAAACTCTTCAAGGGTAAAATAAAATTAATAGATGGATCTGGAACCTGACTGGAAATCCACATGAGTGCCAGTGGCCGCAGGATGACTGCAGGAGGCCCCCTCCCCAGGATTCTGCTGTCCAGAATGAAAACTCCTAAACTTTTAAAAACAGTACTGGATGCTACACTAAAGATTGATAAATAATCAATCAAAACAACAAACAGCCATCCACCTCATAGCTCCAACAATAATTATGCCAAAGCTTAGCAAGTTAAACTTTGGCAAAGGCGGGAAATGATGTGGGCTATGGGTGGGAGGCTCTTTGTCTCTTCAGAGATAACCTAAACTGTCTGTGACTTGTGGGTGTGGGATGATGAAAGGCTGCAGTCCTGCCCTTGGTGAGCAGGAAACAGTTTAACAATGCAAGGTCTATAAACTTTAAGAATTCAGGGGAAATGCAAACCAAATATGCTAAAAGCTTATCGAATGCCTGAGGTCCATGCTAAAAGTTTACCTAAAATGTGGAAATATATGCTAATTCAAGCCTATTGAGAACTGAAACAAAAGGACCATTTGGCTTTTCCTCTCTGTATAAAAGGGACTAAAAAATCTTGTTCGGGGTTTGGGATTGAAACAGAAAGTTCCCGAGTCCGGCTGGCCATCAATAAACCATTTTTCCTTCTCAAAATCATTCCTGAGTCCTGGCCTCTCTATACTCAAATAATTGAACCTCTCTCAAATTCTACAACAGCATAACCTCTGGAATGACCTCCCAATTCAATTTGAAATCTCTTAGCCATGAAAACTCATTTCTTTTTACCATTTCCCCCTTTTGGCCAAATTCTTTTTCCAGATGCACTGCTAGTTGGTGCTTAGTAATAATCCCTTGTTGCCAGAGAGACTTATTCCCAGGAGTCATGTCCTAGGCCAGCGGGAAGGTAGTGTGTTTATAAGCTGAGTTTGGTTTAGAGAGAGGCCACATTTGAGCAACAAAGATGCTTTAAGGAGGTAACTCTTAGGCAATATATAATACTAGGCTAAGTTTCAATTTCACAAGAGAAGTTTCATAAGTATAATTATCACTGTCAAGGACCTAGCATATGGTATGTCTTCCTTCACTAGACATTGCCCTTGCACTTGGAGGATTCTTGCAGTCCTATTAGAGAATGTAGCAGAATTCCCCAGAATGGGAATTCAGTATTCTTTTGTTATTCTGTGGTTCTCCACCCACCAAGACAATGTTCCATAAACACTTGAATGTATTCATATGCCTTAGAGGCATGCCCCAGGTGAACACCTTCCCAGGTGTCCCTACCTCACTGACACCTCACACAAGTGATCCTCCACTGCTATTGCTGTGACCCTTTTGTGGTCCAAAGCCTCTCCAAAAGTGAAGACTACAAAATAACTGAATAAAATTAATAAGAAAATGAAATAAAAATTTAAAAAATAACCAAAGTAGTACAAAAAACACAATTTGAAAATTGTCTTTCATCACTGTAAGGTCTGTTTTCTTTTATGTGCGGTGGCAAATTTTTTTTTTTCATTTTATCTTCAAAGGAGCTTTAGGATACAGAGAAGTCACATAGAGAATATGGGTGTTTCCCATATAACAAATACCATCCCCATTTTCCCCTCTTCCTTATTAATAACACTTTACATGTGGATGGTACAATTGTTACAATTGATGTACAAGTATTGAAGCATTGCAACTCACCATGGTCAATGGGTTGCATTCCAGTTTACATTTTGGATTGTACACATTTATAAATATTGACAAGATTTGACCTGGCCTATATGCATTCTTGAAGGATCCCGCTGAACAATTCTAATGCCCCAAAAATGCCCTATATTCCATCTATTCTATTCTTCCCTACCCCTCCCTTCAGAAACTATGATAATCACTAAATTTCAACTGTTGAATAAGATTCATAGTGCCTTGCAATAATATAGAGAGCTTGACATATTGGTCTGTTTTCTTTCATTAGGCACTGCCTATGTTCTCGAGGGATTCTCCCCCTCTAATTGAGAATATAGCAGGACTCCATACCATAGAAGTTTAATATTTTCTTGTTTATTGCGTGGGTCTCCACACATTTATATAATAAACTATGAAAAGATGAAAACTTAGATATTACATAGAAGCCTGTAACAGGTACAACCTATGCTGTATACCCCCCACACCCAGCATTCTACACCAGTAACCCTCCACAGCCATATTTGCCAAAATATTTCCAATATTACATCTTTAATCAAAGACCTCCAAATCCCCAGAGTTAATCTGCTCCTTCCCTTGAACCTCCCCCCAGCCCCATGGATGTTCCAACTTAACTCCCCCATTGTATTCTTCCTCACAGACAAGCACCGCTAAACTCAACTATTTAAATGCACCACTCTCACACCCATCCACTGTGCAATCACACCCTTCCCCCTTAGCATAGATTTTGACCATATGGGATTAGTTTACCACTCTCTACTTCCTTTCTGGCTTTGGTAAACCTACCTTCCAGACTCCAGCTCTGCTACTTTGCTCAATTTACTTAATTCCTATCAGTGAAGTCATGTAATATTTGTCCATCAGTGCCTGGCTTACTTCACTCAATATGAAATGTTCAAGATTTTTCCATGTTATCCCATGTGTTAATACTACATTCTTCTTACAGCTAAGCAAAATTCCCTTGTATGTGTATACTACAATTTGCTTACCCATTCATTTGTTGATGGGCATTTGGGTTGCTTCCAACTTTTGGCGATTGTGAATAATGCTGTTATAAACATTGGCATGCATATACCAGTGCATACCAATGAACCATCCTTGCATATCTGTTCATGTCCTTGCTTTCAATTCTTCTGGGTATATACACAGCAGTGGCATTGCTGGATCATATAGCAGTTCTTTGGTTAGCTTCCTGAGGAACAGCTAAACTGTTATCCACAATTACTGCAGCATTCTATACTCCCACCAGGCGCGGATAAGTGTTTCCTTTCCTCGACATCCTCTCCATCACTTGTAGTCCTCTTTTTCCAATAGCCACCAGTCTAGTGGGTGTAATATGATATCTCATTGCTGTTTTGATTTGCATTTTAGTAATAGCTATTTATGTTGAATATCTTTTCATGTGCATTCCACCATTTGTATTTCTTCTATGGAGAAGTGTCTATTCAAATCACTTGCCCATTTTTAAATGACTTATTTGCCATTTCATTTTCAAGATGTAGGGTTTCTTTATATATGTTGGGTATTAAGCACATATTGGGAAGTTGTTACCAAATATATTTTCCCACTGAATAGGCTACCTTTTCATTCTCTTAACAAGCTCCTTTGAAGTGCAAAAGTTTATAATTTTTGGGAGGTCCCATTTATCTATTTTTTTCTTTCATTGCTCATGCTTTGACTGTAAAGTTTATGAAATCATTTCATACTACAAGATCTCATAGAAGTTTCCCTACATTATTTTCTAGGAACTTTATGGTCTTGGCTCATACATTTAGACCTTTGAACCATCTTGAGCAAATTTTTGTATACAGTGTGAGATGGTGGTCTTCTCTCACTCTTTTTTTTTAATTATTTATTTTTAAAAATTACATTAAAAAATATGAGGTCCCATTCAACCCCACCGCCCCCACCCCCCACTCCCCCCACAGCAACACTCTCTCCCATCATCGTGACACATCCATTGCACCTGGTAAGTACATCTCTGAGCATCACTGCACCCCATAGTCAATGGTCTTTTTGATATGGATATCCAGTTCTCTAAACACCATTTGTTGAAGAGAACATTATCTCCCAGTTGAATGGGCTTGGTAACCTTGTTGAATATCAGGTGACTGTATAAGTGAAGATCTATATCAAAACACTCAATTTTGTTCCATTGGTCAGTATGTCTTTCATTGTTCCAATACTATGCAGTTTTGATTACCGTTGCTTTGTAGTTCTTTTTTAAAGTCAGGTAGTGTGATTCCTCCAATTTCATTTTTCTTTTTCAATATGTCTTTGGCTATTAGGGGACACTTGTCCTTCCACAAAAATTTCATAGTTAGCTTTTCCAATTCAGTACAAAATGCTGTTGTAATTTTTATTGTGATTTCATTAAATCTGTAAATCAATTTGGTTAGGACAGCTATCTTAATGTTTAGTCTTCCAATCCATGAACAGGGCATGTTCTTTAATTTACTTAGGTCTTTGATTTCCTTTAACAATGTTGTGTGGTTTTCTGCATAAAGTCCTTTGCATCTTTAGTCAAGTGTATTCCTAGCTATTTGATTCTTTTGGTTGTTATTGTAAATGGATTTTTTTTCTTGATTTCCTCCTATGAGTACTTATTACTGGTTACAGAAATATTACTGATTTTTTGAGTTGATCTTATATCCTGCCACTTTGCTTAACTAAATTATCACCTTTAGAAACTTTGTTGTAGATTTCTCAGGGCTTTCTATGTATAGGGCCATCTGCAAATAGGAAAAATTTTACTTCTTCCTTTCCAATTTGGAGGCCTTTTAAATCTTTTTCTTGCCTAAATGCTCAAGCAAGTACTTCTAACACAATGTTAAATAAACATGATGACTTTGGGCATCCTTGTCTTGTTCCACATCTTAAAGGGAGAGCTTTTTACATTCCATGATTGAATATGATGATAGCATTGTTTTTTTCATATATATTCTTTATCAAGTTATCAAGTTTCCTTTTATTCCTATCTTTTGAAGTTTTTTTTTTAATCAGGAAAGGGTTCTGTATTTTGTCAAATGATTTTCCTGCTTCAATAAAGATGATCATGTGAGTTTTTCCTTTGATCTTTTAATGTGATGTCATTACATTGATTAATTTTCTTATACTGAACCATCCTTGCATTCTAGAGATAAAACCCACTTGGTCACAGTGCATAATTCTTTTTTGTTTAATACAATTAGAAAGTATTTTGTTGAGGGTTTTAGCATCCAGTTTCATCAGAGAGATTGGTCTGTAATTTTTCTTTCTTTTGGCATCTTTACTTGGCTTTGGTATTAGGGCAATGTTGGCATCAGAGAATGAGTTAGACAATGTTTCTTCCCCTTCTATTCTTTGGAAGGAGTTAAGCAAGATTGGTGTTAGTTCTTCCCAGAATGTTTAATAGAATTGACATGTGAAGCCATCTGGTCCTGGGCTCTTCTTATTTGAGAAGTTTTTATTTAGTTTTTTTTTTCCCTTAATTTTTCTTTATTAGAGAAGTTGTGGGTTTACAGAACAGTTGTGCACATTCCTAGATACCACCTTATTATTATTAATTTTTATACATTTTAATTTTTTTAAAATTTAATTCCCCCCCTCCCCCGGTTGTCTGTTCTCTGTGTCTATTTGCTGCGTCTTGTTTCTTTGTCTGCTTCTGTTGTCATCAGTGGCACAGGAAGTGTGGGTGGTGCCATTCCTGGGCAGGCTGCATTTTCTTTTGCACTGAGTGGCTCTCCCTAGGGGGTGCACTCCTTGCACATGGGGCTCCCCTATGCAGGGGACACCCCTGCATGGCACGGCACTCCTTGTGCACATCAGCACTGCGCATGGGCCAGCTCCACACAGGTCAAGGAGGCCCAGGGTTTGAACCACGGACCTCCCATGTGGTAGACGGATGCCCTAACCACTGGGCCAAGTCTGTGTCCCATTAATTATCTTTTTTAAAGATAGTAAATCACACAAAACATTACATTAAAAAACATAAGAGCTTCCCATTTACCCTACTCCCCATCCCCTACTCCCATCATGTTTTAATTGTATTTTCGAAGATACATAGATCACAAAAAATGTTACATTAAAAAATATAAGAGGTTCCAATATACCCCCAACACCTGCCCCACTCCTCTCACATCAACAACCTCCTTCATCACTGTGGCACATCCATTGCTTTTGGTGAATACATTCCAGAGTACTGCTACACCACATGGATAATAGCTTTTATTGTAGTTTACACTATCCTCCAGTACATTCAGTGGGTTATTATTTGGGAAGTTTCTGATGACTAATTCAATCTTGTTACTTGTGGTTGTTGTGAAATGCCTGCTGAGTTAAGCAATTTCTTCTTTTGTCAATGTAGGCTGCTTGTGTGTTTCTAGAAATTTGTCCACTTTTTTTATGTCATCCATTTTTTGGCATGCAATTTGTCAAAAGATCCTCTTTTTAGATTTTTAAATAAAATTTTATTTAAGTATCTCATTCATACATGAATGTATATTAATAATAAATCTATAGTAAAATTTGTGAATTTAGAAAACAAACATGCATATTATCATACAAGGTTCCCATACATCTCCCCATGACCAACACCTTGCATTTTTGTGAAACATTTATATCAAATGAAAAAGAGCATTGTCAAATATTACTACTTATTATAACCCATATCTTACATTTAGTGTACGTTTCACCAACCTACCAAATTACTAACACTTATATTAGTGTTCTATATTGTTATCATTCAGGAGAATACATTTTCATATTTGCCCTGTTACCACAGTCCATCATCCACCACTGCATCTGTGCATTATATATTAATATACTTGGTACAATTCATTCAAAGTGGAGGAGAATGGAAGACAGACTTTAAAAATAAAATCCAATTTTCACCACACAGTTATGTTGTCAATTTTAGAATGTTTTCATTGTGCCATGAGAAGATATTTAAGCCAGGGAAATGTTAATACAGATTTATGTGTTTTTCTTTAAATGTTTAATTGTCTTTTAAAAAGATACATAGATCACAAAAATGTTACATTAAAAAATATGAGGTTCCCATATACCCCACTCTCCATCCCCTCACTCCTCCCATGTCAAAACCCTCTTTCATCATTGTGGCACATTCATTGGATTTGGTGAAAACACTTGGGAGCACTGCTGCACCACAAGGATTATAGTTCACATTGTAGTTTACACTCTACCCCAGTACATTCAGTGCGTCATGGCAGGGTATATAATGTCCAACATCTGTCCCTGAAATACCTTTTATGACAACTCCAAGTCCTGAAAACACCCCCATATCACATCTCTTCTTCCCTTTCCCTGCCCTCAGCAACCACTGTGGCCACTTTCTCCACATCAATGACACTATTTCTTCCATTGCTAGAGTCACAATAGTTCTATATTAGAATACCAGTAAGTCTACTCTGATCCATATTTTATTCCTCCATCCTGTGAACCCTGTGAAGGTAATGTTCACTTCACCTCTAAATCAAGAGGGAGGTTAGGTCACACATGGATGCAATTCTCCTACTTGCAGTTGTAAGCACTCTCAGTTCCCTGGTGTGTTGGTTGACCATCTTCACCTCCCAGTTAGCTGACCTGGGTAAGTCCAATGAACCTGAGAGCATGAGTTTCAACTCTGCTGAGGCTCAGGTCCCAGCTGGCACATGACATGGCTAGTCCAGAGATTCAGGTCTCCTGAGTATACAACCAAGCCCAGCACCAATCACAGGTTCAGAAAAAGTGACAGAAAAGGCACATGTAGAAAGGTCACATCTATGATACTCTTCATATCCCCTTCTTCATTTCTTATTTTTTGCATTTATATCTACTTTCTTTTTTCCTTTGTTAGTTTAGATAAGGTTTTGTCAATAATATTAATCATCTAGAAGAATCAGTTTTTGGTTTTGTTCATTTTTTCTAGTGCTTTCTTTTAATTTTTATAAATTAAAAAATTATTTTAAAGATACAGAGATCATATGAAACATTACATTAAAACTATAAAAGGATCCCATATACTCCCACTCCCCATCGCCATCTCCTCCCACATCACCAAATTCTTTCATCAGTGTTGCACATTAATTGCATTTGATGAATATATTTTGGAGTACTGTTATGCAGCATGGACTGTAGTTTACATTGTAATTTACACTCTCTCCCAGTCCATTCAGTGAGTTATGGCAGTACTTATTTTCAACTTCATTTAGCTCTGCTCTAATCCTTGTTATTCCCTTCTTTATACTTGCTTTAGGATTAGTTCCTTTTTCTTCTAATTCCTCTAAGCATGCACTTAACTCTTTGATTTTAGCTCTTTCTCCTTTTTCCTTGTAGTCAATTATGGATATAAATTTCCCTCTCAGCACTGCTTTTGCTGCATCCAAAAGGTTCTGATAGGTTTTATTGTCATTTTCATTCATTTAAAGGAAGTTAGTGATTTCCTTTGCAATTTCCTCTTTGATGCTCTGAGCCCATTGTTTAATTTCCATATGTTTTTTCCTAATTTGTTTCTGTGCCCTTACTGATTTCCAGCTGCATTCCATTGTGGTCAGAGAAATTACTTTGTATAATTTAAATCTTTCTGAATTCATTGAGAATTGTTCTGTGGCCTAGGATGTGGTGTCTCCTAGAGAATGATTCATGTGTACTTGAGAAGAATGTATATCTTGCTGTATTTGCATATACTGTCATGTATATGTCTATTAGGTTTAGATCTTCTAACATATTATTCAAGGTTTCTGTTTCTTTATTGATATTTTTTGAGATATTCGGTCTAATAGTGATAATGGTGTATTAAAATCTCCCACTATAATTGTACTGGCATCCATTCATCTAATTATTTATCCAATATTTGCATCATGTATTTTGATATGCCCTGGTTAGGTGCATAAATGATTTTGATTGTTCTTTCTCCTTCATAGGTTATCCATTTTATTAATATATGCTGTCCATCTTTGTCTCTTACAATATTTTTCCACTTAAAGTCTATATTTTTCTGTTATTAGTGTAGCTACTCCTTTTCTATTTTGGTTTCTGTTTGTGTGTACATTTTTTTCTCAATCATTCACTTTCAACCTCCTTGCATTCCTGAGTCTAAGGTGAGTTTTTTTGTAGACAGCATATAGAAGAGTCATAGTTCTTTATCCTTTCAACCAATCTGTGTCTCTTGAATAGAGAAGTTAATCCATTAATATACAATATTATTACTCTCAAGGCATTGCTTACATTTGCCATATTTTCCTTAGTTTTACATATATCATATGTTCTTTTTATTTCTTTTTATCTTTTTAGTTATTCTTACCAGTAATTTTCCTTCCTAAACTCTCTTCCAATCCTCTCTCTCTTGTTTTTTTTTCCTTTCAACATTCAGAATTCCCTTTAGCATTTCTTGAAGTTGAGACTTCTTGCTGATATACTCTCTTAATTTCTCTTTATCTGTTAGTATTTTGAACTCTCCATCATTTCTGAATGCCAGATTTGCTGTATAAAGAATTCTTGGCTGACAGTTTATTTTTCTTTTAACACCTTAACTATGCCATTGAACAGCCTTCTTGCCTCCACAGTTTCAGATGAGAAATCAGCACATAAACTTATTGAGCTTTCTTTTATGTGATGATTCTCTTTTCTCTTGCTTCTTTTAGTATTCTCTCTTTGTCTTCAGCATTGAATGATTTGATAACTATATGTCTTTGAGTAGGCCTGTTAGGATTTATAGTATTTGGGGTTTACTGTGCTTCCAGGACCTGTACATCCATGCCTCTTTAAATAGTTGTGAAATTTTCAGCCATTATTTGATTCAATGTGCCTGCCCACTTTTCCTTTTCTTCTACCTCTGGGATTCCTATAATGTGTATGGTTATGCGCTTTGTGTTGTCATTCAAATCCCTATGTCCCTTGTGAATTTTTTTTCTATCTTTTTATCTGTATGTTTTACTATCTGTCTGATTTCTAATGTACTGTCTTCAACATCACTGATTCTTTATTCAGCTTGTTCAAACCTGAAGTTATGTGCTTCCAAAGTATTATGGAATTCTTGCATTGTGCTATTCATCACCATCAACATATATTCTTTTTTATGTATGTTTATGATCTCTTCAGTATGTTCCTCCAGTGTCCTCTAAATATCTTTTATCTCTTCCTTCATTTCATTGAATTGATTCAAAATATTTGTTTGTAAATCCCTAATTAATTGTTCCATGCTCTACATCTTTCTCTGTTTTTTAGTTTGTTCATTAGACTGGGCCATGTTTTCCTTTTCCTTAGTATGGCTTGTAAGTTTTTGTTGATGTCTAGACATCTGTATATCTTGATGGACTTATTTGTTTGGTGATCTTCTATTTCTACTCTAGGATTTCATTTTTTGTTTCTTTGTGTGTGATAAGGTTCCTTTTTGATATTTCATTCTTCTTGTTTTATAACCTTGCAGTTATCTGTGTTTCTTTGAAAAAATATTAGGACTAAATAAAAGGAGAGAGATAAGATGAGAAAAATAATAGTAGTAATAATAATAAAGTAGAGTCTATAAATAATAAGGTTAGGGAAATTAAAAAATAATATGGGTAAAAAACTATAAAAATACAATTGAATAAGAATTTTTAAAAAGTGTAATAGAAAAAATGTAACAAGAAACAAAGTAGAGAGAAAAAATAGAATTAATGAAAACTCCAGACAGACAAGAAGAGAATAAAAGAAAGAACAAAGGGAGAAAGAGAAAAAAAGAAAACCAAACAAGAAGACATGGAATGAAAGAAAAGTAACAGAAGTCAGAAGATAGAAAAATAAATGAAAGAAAAGAAATACAGTAAGTTGGAAAAATAAGTAAAAGAAAAAAAATGAAACAAAGAGGGGAAAAGACATTAAACAAGAACCAAAACAGCAACAAAAATTGAACAAATCAAGATAAACAGCCTTTCCTCTTTGACTCCTAAGGATCTTCTCAGGTTGGTGCTCATCAATTACTCACTCTGCACCCCGCCATCTGCAGGTGATGTACCAAGTTTTAGTGAATAAAATAGAGGAAAAAGAAAAAAAAGAGAATGGATAAAAGGTACTAGCTGTGTGCCTGATCACTTGGTGGATCACTCCTTGGATCCCTTTTATTAGGAGGTACTGGGAATTGAACCAGGGACTTTCTACATGCAAGGCAGGAATTCCTCCATTGAACTACACCAACTTTTAAGATAAATAGGCTTCTGAAAGCTTATCTGGCTCTTCCCAACCCATTTCCCTCAGGTTAGTTGAAATTCTAATTGTTTTCGGGTTCGGGTTGGTTAGGCAACTATCTCTGCCCCCCTCCCTGACCTAGTTCCTCTCTCCCATGGTGGCTGGGTGTGACAGCCTGCCTGAGGGGATCGCCCCTCCTCTCTCTGCAACGCCACCTCAGTGATGGCTGGAGTCCTCCCTGAAATTCAAAGAGCTCCTCAGTGGCCAAACGCACCAAAGGACAAAAACACTCTCCACCTTCTGCCAGAACCCTCTTCTTCCCAGGGAATGCTTCCTCCCATTAAGCTGGCTGGTGAGAGCCCAGGGTTTCAAGGAGACTATTTGCCTTGAGGATGGGGCTTATGCACCTACTGTTTCCAGCCACAGGGGTGAGCAACTCTCGGTTTTCCCGTGGACACTTTGTCTCTTTTTCCCACTAACTCCTGGACGATGCCCTGCAGCCTCTGTTCTGCAGATTCCCAAAGCAGCTCCCTTGGGTAGGCTTTTTCACTTTATCTGCTGTTTTATTGTGAGAGAGATGTGCAATACCTACCTACGTCAATAACATTTTCCCAGAACCTCAAGAGAGTATAATTCTTTGAGGTCTAATCTTGTTGCCAAACCTTCAACAAATTGTCCTTCCTTGTGTGGACATAAGGCTTTGTTTTCAAGCCTTTGTGTACCAAGTGGTCTTAAACATTGAACAGCACTGTCAGCAGAGATTACAGATACTTCCAGGGTGAAAACTAGCTTTTATACTTACTTACCTTTGGAGATATTTACCTTTCTTTTGTATTTTGTGTTTAAGGTTTATTATTGCTTTCTTTCCAATAAATATATGGAAATAGAAATAAATTTTAAGATATATTTATCCAGTATGTTTAGTTGTTTAATCACAAAAGAATAGTTCAAGTTATCTAGTCTGCCCCACTGCCCAAAGAGAAGTATATATTTGACTTTATAGAAAAAACTTGTATTCTTTAAAGAAAAAACATAAAGAAATCAATGCCTAATATTTATGGGATGCTTACTACATGCAGACTAAAATTGTGCTAAGTGCTTCCTATTAATTGCCTCATTTAATCTTCATAATAGCCACATGAAATAGGTATCCTTTTATCAAATGCAGAAAATTAGTCTAAAAACAGTCAAAATAATTGCCCAAGTTCACAGAGCTGAAAATTTCTGGTGATAGAATTCAAGTTCAACTCTGTCTGATGCCAAAGTCAGTGCTCCTAAATGCTATCATATGCTATGCCTCAAGGTAAAATGCTGTTAAAAGAGTAATGCATTTATCTGCATGGTTTTAATATAAGCACTATCATGACAGATGCAGTAATTTTATTATCCATCAATGTGCCCCAGTGCCTATCACCATGCTGGGAACATAATAGGTGTTCAATAAACATATTATATAAATGAAAGAATAAAGGCATTTAGGGGCTCTTATTCATACATGTGTACAGGTAGACTAAAACTTTCCCTGCTTGTAGTGGGCTGACAATTTGATAAAACCAAACTTTTGAGCACATTTCTGGGGCTCAGTGTTTCTAATGTTTTTATTCAAATTGTATGGTCTTTAATAACTAAAATTATGCCAGCTCTGGAACCCACAACACACCTGAAGTTCTGAACATCTATTGTTTCTTTCCAGGTCATGTGCTTAGGGATTGAGTACCAATGTTATTTCACATCTTTTATAGTATTTAGATGGAATTCCAATTTCCATTAAAACGTTGAGTTCATACTACTGCAGCTAATTATTATTGCATGCCTACTATTGTTTTATTCTTACTTCCCAAAAAAGTTCTGCGAATCATTAGGGCTGTCAACATTTAATAAATGAAGAAACTAAAGGGACCATACAGTTAATAAGCAGAAGAACAAGTCACGTTACCACTTCTAGCCATAGATTTTCCTGTGCTTTACCCACCCTAGAATACTCCTCATACTCCTAAAGCCCACTGTGTACTTTCAGACTTCTAGACTTTTCTTTTGAAGTCCCCTCTACCAAAATGACATTCCTTCCTTATAGGATGAGTGAACTCTTACACATCCTTCAAGGCACAATTCAAATACCACCTCCTTAGTGAACATATCCATGAACCCCTCCTGGCCTTCCTGCTTATTTGTTTTCTAGCATTTTGTGTATTACTACTCACATTGTTCTATAATGAATCATTCATCTGTCTTCCCACATGCAGTTGTGATCCAGGGAATGAATATCATTTCCCTCCTTGTATTTCTAGCAGCTAGCCTGTGTCTGGCACATAACAGAACAAATGAATCGATGACTGGATTTAATGGATCTAGGTAGGATTTATCTGAGGAAACTTCATGCTAATAATTCCTAACAGAGCTTTACCCTCTTCATGTAACACTTGAATTTTTCTTCTTTTGCTAAATACTTCTTTTTATTCTCTTTGAGGCAATCTTCAGAAAATGATCTTAAGTATGATAATAATAATATGACAATATCTCAAACATGTAGAAACTTACAGGAACTTACACTTTCCATTACAACTACTTTTCTCCTCAGCTTTCTGAATTGGTGTGGGCAGGTGGTATTACTCCTGTTTTAAAGTTGAGGAAAATGAGTCTGACTGCATGCTCAGTAAGTGTTAGAACGAGGAGTTGGACTCTGACCTAGCAACTAGCCCAGAACTTTCTATTCCTTTAAACTATCCTCTTGTCGAAAAAAAAAAATAGTCTTTGCAAGAAGAAAACCTCAGTAAATTTAATCATGTTAACTGAAAAAAGTGATCCATTAATGATGTGGTAACCAAACTTTAGTGTTATCACTAAGAGAGCAGGTTTAAATTGTACATTGTTAGGCTCCATCCTACAGTTTCTGATTTAGTAGGTCTAGGGTGGGGCCTAAGAGTTAACTTTAAATAATTACCCAAGGTGATTCTGATGTAGCTATTTCTTTGAACAAACTTTGTGAAACACTGGATAAAGGCTAGGCTGAAATTTCATTTTCTAATAGTATATTCAGAAAAAAATATGGCTTCTAATGAGTAGAATCTGCCTGTTAAGAGAAAGGTAAGGCATTTCAAGAAAGGTGGAGTGAGGTGGGGAGGATGGTCACAGAGGAAAAGTGGCTAAAGGACAGAGAAGGAAAAGCCAAGGTGCATAGAAAGCTTGAATTGCCTGTTAGTCTTTTTCTAAGACATAGAAAGAAAATCAGAGAAGACATTCTGTCAAATATGTAATAATTGCTTCAAGTTTCCAAGACATTTTGTATCGGAAAAAGAGCTATGTTGATGCAATGCGATATCTAGAGTTGACATTTGTTCTTTTACTTCCACAGGTATTAGTTTCTATTTTTTTCCCTTTCTGCTCTCTAAACTAGGTAGCCATTTGGTTGTTTTTAATTGTCACATTTGTTCTCATACTGACATGTTAAATGTAACTTAAACAAAAGCCAAGCCTGCATGTCCCTTTTCCCTCTTCCTGAAAACCTACACAAAACTGAAGTTAGAAATCTTTATGTTTCTTTCCTACTTTCTAAACTAAATTTATCATCTTTTGACCACCTAGGAATACGGGAGAATCCATATTCACTTTTGGCTTCTCTCCATATTCTGAACATTCTTAGATAATCAGTGCAGGAGGTGACAGAAAATTTAGTGTTTTAAAAATAAAAATTTATCTGTGAAGTAATATCTGTCTTGCATACTCTATTTTGCTTTGGTTTCAATGTAAAATCGACAACATCTTCTCTGGAATAAGAATTTCTTTCCAAACTTTGGCAAAATCCTGAGAAAGAATGCAAGAAACCCATTAAAATCATATTTAAAGAGAACAAATATTTGTTAAGTTTGGAGTTGTAAAAATTTTCACAAATATGAATGTAAAAAAGGAGATTTCTTTCTTTCCTTTATCCTATAAACTAAAAGACCCAAAGGAAAAAAATAACTCAGAGTTTAAGGACATAAAATTCACTGAATTAGAATGCCCAAGCATTTATATCAAGCCTTCACTCTCATAGTCAACACTTTCACTCATATTCTGTAATGGAAAGATATTCTTTGGAATAATCAAATATTAGTGGAAGATAAAAGGAGCGAGTGGATGTTATTCTAAGCCTACTATGTGCCAGGGACTTACGTTCAGGCTTAATGTTGAATATTTTGTCATATCCTCCCATTTTTTCAGTCTAATTCTGAAACATTATACATTGTTGGGGGAGTCGAGTTTCAAAGGTAAAAATATATATTTGAAGTAACTGGCATTGAGCAAGCATTCAGATAATATGGTTTGAGTTAATATTCACAGGACATGAAAATCTAGGTGGTAAAGACATGTTCTTCACTCAGTTCACCATAGTATAATATGAAAAGGCAAAACTTAGTAAAAGCAATACTACAGAGAGGGAAAATGTATTTCTGGTAAATGTCTACACACATAGGGGATAGAAAACTTATTGAAAGAATTGTATTTTGGACACAATGAGTTGGACATCCATGATAAACAAGTAGGTTTACAGATGAGTCTGGCAGTTAGAACTGAAGAGTCACGTCATATATTTAAATGCAGGGAGTTTACAGTATATAGATGGTATTTAAATCCATGGGTTAGAATGAATTGCTTCAGGAGAAAGTTTTGATAGAGAAGACAAGTTGACAGAAGACAGACCTGAGGCACAATAATGTGATAACTCAATTTTTTTTTTTTATTTTTTATTGACTTTGTAATAATATTACATTAAAAATATATATGTGATAACTCAATTTTAATGCCCCAGTTTTCTCATACTGCTTCCCCAGCACACAATCACAAACATACACATACATAAATATATATGATAACTATTTTTAGTGTCTAGTTGAATTTAGACATTGCATATACTTATATTTTACATCACTGGCAAAGGTGAGACTACTTAATATGCACAATGGCTTGCCAAGGGCTGTTTGTAAGCATTTGGAAACGTAAAGAATCAATATATCACTCAATTTAAACAGTTCTTTGGATAGTAGTTAAAACTTTTATCTTTTGGGTTGGATTCCCAAATCCACCACTTCCTATCATGTGTCTTTGTACAAATTTATTAACTTCCTTGCCCCTCAGTTTCCTTGTTTATGCCTGTCTTATTTTCATAGGACTGCCATAAAAACGTATTACAAACTAGGTAGTTTAAGTCCACAGAAATTTATTGTCTCATAGTTCTGGAGGCTAGAAGCCCAAAATCAAGGTGTCCATGGGTTCATACTCCCTCTCAAACCTGTAGTGAGAATCCTTCCTTGACTCTTCCTTGCTTCTGGTGGCTTGCCAGCAGTCCTTGGTGTTTCTTGGCTTGTAGCTGAAATACTTTAATCTCTGCCTCTGTCCTCACATGCTGTTCACTCTTGTTCCTTCTCCTCTTATAAGGAGCCTGCCTTATTTTGATATGATCTCAATTAATTCCATATGAAATTGCCCTTTTTCCAAATACTGGGAATTAGGTCTTCAACATATCTTTTGGGAGAACAAACTCAATCCATAACAATGTAATCATAGTTCCTAATTCCTAATATTTTTGTGAGGATTAAATGGCGTAGAATATGTAAAATACATTGAAATTCAGTAAAGGTTCATAATTATTATACAAGAATTGTGTATATCTCTGTATCTCTGAGTTTAAAGGAATCCTAGCAGCTTTCTTTTCCAAGTCTCATGCTACATAGATCCTCTTGAGGCACTCCCTGTATCACAAAACAGACATTTCTACATTGGCAAGCCTCAGATTTTGCACACTTTTACATTAAATCCAAATCTACCACTCTGTCACTTCCATACTTTGGTCCTGTTTTTGCATTCCAGAGAGCTGCAGAATAAGTTGCCTCTTGTACCTGATGATTCCTCAAATCTTTGAAGTAGTTTTCATGTGCTCTTTTGTCTTTTCTTCACTGGGCCAACCATACTCTGCAACTTTAACTCTTCTGTATACAAAACAGATTCTATACTTTTCATACTCCTTGATTTTCTCAACTATATATATTTCCATTTGTCGAAGTTTCTTTAAAATTCTTCCCATTAATTGTGTATATCAAGGCACACAAGAGCTTATAACAGTGCACATTTTAAGCCACTTCTGATTTTAGTTAAAAGAGACTAAGGAAAACAATGAACCCATAAAATATTAGTGATGCTTTTAGTCTTGAGAATTTTTAAAGGAATAAATTAAGACTAGTTAAATTATCCTACTAAGTGGAAAGAATAAGTAACTTCCTCAAAGTGTTTTTCTAACTTGAGTAGAATTCACCCAGCTGTTTTATGATATGTATGCCTATTTTTAAATGTGTAATTTCAATATATGTATCATAACATATATATGAAAGAGATTCTTTCAATTTTAGAGTAGCTTTTCATTAAAGGTATCTTAGCTGGATGAATGTGAAGATTCATAAGCCCTTATTTACCTTGGGCATTTCTATAGTGCTTGTTACCATAGTAACCAACTTAGACTGATATATGAGACAACAAACATAAACGCTTAGAAAGAACACTATAATAGCAGATAAGTTGAATCATGATTATTCTATCAGGATGAATAGGACACTTGATGATATGATGATGTTCTGTTGAAACAAGTAATTATTCAAGATCATACAGGCTTTTGATACATCATGCTCTAAAGGAAAGTTTGCTGAACTACGTATGAAAAGCTCTGTGTTCAACAATTGACTCCATTGTTCACTAACTGCTTGTGACCTTGTCAGATTATTTAAATTAACTAATATTTAGTTCCCATATTTTTAAAACTGAGATAATAATAAAGGCTGCACACCTAGTGTCTTTATGAAAAGTAAATGCGGTATTATATAAATGATTTGCTAGTTAAACATGAGGTAGCATTCAAAATAAGCTTACATGTGTCATTGTGCTTTATTTCAAGAAAACTTAGTATAAAGTGGAACAAAAATTTCCTGGGACAAATTTTGGCATAGTTATCATTCTTCAGTAGCATACTCTTGAGAGAAATAAAAATTCTCCTTGTAGAGTTAACTTTTATGGAAACTTCCTCCTACATTTACCATCTGGAGATACTTTCTGAACTTTTCAGTACAGGAAATGAATGTCAACCACCACACCATGGAGCCTAGAGTGCCTACAACCGAAAGCAGGAGGATTCCATCCAGTATCCATGTGGAATCTAAGTCCCCTCTTGACATAGATGTGGAATGGGCACAACCAAGCCAAGGTCCACAGGAAGGAGGAATACAGTAAGGATTAGAGTGGACTTAATGATATTTTATTCATGAACTATTGTGGTTAATAATCGAGAAATTGTGGCATTGGTGTGGAAAAAGTGGCCATGGTGGCTGCTGGGTGTGGGGAATGGGAGGAAGAGATGAGATGTCGAGGCATTTTTGGGACTTGGAGTTGTCCTGGGTGGTGCTGCAGGGACAATTGCTGGACATTGTATGTCCTCCCATAGCCCACTGGATGGAACGTGGGAGAGTATGGGCTATGGTGTGGACCACAGGCCATGGGGTGCAGCGATGCCCAGGGATGTACTCACCAGATGCAATGGATGTGTCATGATGATGGGGGAGAGTATTACTGTGGGGGGAGTGGTGGGGTGGGGTGGTGGGGGTGAATGGGGATCTCATATATTTTGAAAGTAATATTTTTTAAAAAATGAATAAATTGAGTAGAATTTGAAAAAAAAGAAATGATTTTCAACAAATATTGGTTGCAAGAAATAATTTTCGAGGTCCTTTATAGTTCTTGTGATGGTGTTAAAGTTAGATACATTATATAAGCAAATAGACCAACTCATCTGGGAATGGACTTGTGACATCAACATTGTTTTATTGGTCATATATAAAGTACAGTCTTTTAATCCAATTGTTCCACTGTTAACTTTTGCGATTCCCTTTTGGCAGCATAATGTGATTGAAAAATTACAGTATTGGGGAATAAATCTCAGCCCTAGCACACACTTACTATGTGGTCTTGGGTGAGCCACTTAATATCTTTGTAAGAGAAGGTCATTTCTAAAATGAAAATGAGAATTTTGTCCTCACAGAATTCGGTAACAATTAGCAATAGTAAAAAGTGTAAAGCAAGTGGCACTCAATAAATGGTAGTTGCTATGAGAAATCTTAGTCTAGTTTCCACTGACTTGTGTTCTATTTTCAGTGAATGTAAGTTTGATTTTAAACTTATTCTGGACACAGACGTTAATATTGATCTTATTGAAAAAAAATTGAAATAAAAGTCTAGACCAGTAGTGATTAAGGGTACTACAAGCCAAAACAGTTTCAATTTTTTGACCATCTATATAGCACATCAGATTTGAAACATTAGACTAGATTCCTATATATCCATCTACAGCAATTTACAGACCACAAAAGGCATATGTTCCCAAAAGTAAATTTCTGTAGTTGTTTCTGACACAGATAATTTAGGAAATTGTCATAACATTTCTTCACTTGCTGTATGGTTAAGCAAACAAGTCTGTTAGACTTAAAGGAGAAATTTATTACCTTCAAAATATGGATAGTAATTATATCTATTCATTATAAGGATACCACCTCCTCCATGAATCCTTTCAGTAAGGATGAATCATTGTTTCTGCTCTAACTTTACAATTCTATCACAGAACTCACTAAATCTGCCATGTTTTGGACTTAATTATGTACATGACAGTTTTAATCCATAGGGCTGTGATAGATAACTGATTTTCCCACACTTCCATCCACAGGAGGAAAGGGGAACTCAGGAAGTCTCCATATTCCACATGCGAACCCCTCTTCTCTGATCTCCATATTACCCTTGTCACAATGGAGGAGGGCAGGGGTGGGAACAGAGCTCTGTCTAATCCTGGAAAGAACTCCATTTCTCCTTCCCTTTTGATGCTCATAGTTTTGCCTCTTTGATTTGCCTTCAGATGATTCAGATTAATGAGATCAGTATGCCTTGAATTCTGTTTATGCCACAAAAAAACCCATGTTTCCTAGGTTGTCCTTTAAACCCCAACGCTAATCCTGTACCTCTCTATTGGAAGTGATTAGGCAATCCATCTCTACTTTCCACTCTCATTCCATATTTGTCTTTCCTGTTTTATTTTACTATACAGCACTTATCAACCTGTTGATGTTTTACTTATTCTTTATTGTCTGTTTCCCTCCACTATATTGTAAGCTTCCTAAGGGCAGGGATTTTTCATTGTTTTATTTACAACTCTATGCCTAGAACAGTGCTTGTTACATGGTAGTTATTCAAAGTGTATTTGTTGAATGAATATTGAGTTAACCATAAACTTCTATAGTTCGGAGGTTGTATAATATTTAACTGTCCCTATCTCACTGCTTTGTACATATTAGACTTTCAATAAAGGTGTATTGGATTAATTAAGTTGAATCTCTCTACTAACATAAGTCTTTGCAGTCTTCCAACTGTGCTGACATTGGAAACTGTGTAACAGAGATAAATGAAGATACTGTGCTTCATATAACTCAAGTTTAAAATATGAATACTAATTTAGACATCAATTATTTTGTGTGTGTGCACATTTAGTTTTATTGTAACAAAGCTCTTTGTAGCTTTTATCATTTAAAACTGAGCATCATCTTTGCTTTTCAGTGAAACAAATTTTTTTTAAGAAAGAATGAAGTTACAATAGAGAGTGTTAATTCCAAATTAGTTCCAACAGGGTCTGCTATTCTCCTATTGAGTGGTATGGTTCAAGTGATCATTAGAAGATAATTTCATTTAGAAAGTGTCATCTTAAACTACAAGGATGTATGTTTTTTCATTCTTTCTATGTTTTTAATGTTACATTCAAAAAATATAAGAGGTCCCCATATACCCTCCACCCCCTCATCCCACTCCTCCCATATCAGCGACCTCTTTCATCATCATGGCACATTCATTGTATTTGGTGAATACATTTTGGAGTACTCCTCCACCACATGGATAATGGTTTACATTGTAGTTTTCACTCTCCCCCAGGCCACCCAGTGGGCCATGGCATGATGTGCAATGTCCAGCATCTGTCCCTGCAGTACACCCAGGACAACTCCACCCAGGACAACTCCAAGTCCTGAAAATGCCCCTACATCATATCTCTTCTTCCTTCTCCCTACCCTCAGCAGCTACTGTGGCCTCATTCTCCACATCAATGCTACAATTTCTTCCATTAATAATCAAAATAGTTCCAAAGTAGAATATCAGTAAGTACACTATAGTCCATACTCTATTTCTCTATCCTGGGACCCTGGATGGTTATGTCCACTTCATCTCTATATCAAGAGGGGGCTTAGATTCCATATGGATGATGGATGCAATTCTCCTGCTTGCAGTTGTAGGCATTCTTGGCTCCCTAGTGTGGTGGTTGACCTTCTTCACTTCCCCGTTAGCTGGGCAGGATAAGCCAAATAATCCAGGGAGTAAGAGTTGCAAGTCTGTTGAGGCTCAGGGCTTGGCTGTCACATGTACAGTCCAGAGATTCAGGTCTCCTAAGTATATACCAACCCCAGTGCCAAACACAGGTCTTGTAAAAGTGACAGAAGAGGCATTCCCCAATGGAACAGCAGCAATCCTCCAACTGCAATGGCAAAGACCAATAAAGAAGGATGGTCCAACAATGAGCCCTTGATACTGATGACCATGCTTAGGAGCCCGTGTGCTTAAAATATGAACTAAATCTAGATCTGCAGGGTGCCTAAGAGTTACCTCCTGAGAGCCTCCATGTTGCTCAAATGTGGCCTTTCTCTAAGCCAAACTCAGCATGTAAATGCATTGTCTTCACCCCAATGTGAGACATGACTCCCAAGGATGAACCTCCCTAGTGCTGAGGTATTACTACCAAACACCAGCTGATGATCTAATGAGAAAATGACTTTGAATAAAAGGGTAAACTCAGACCAGCAGAATATCTCAACCTATATGTAATATCAGGTGTTCAAAAGTGCTTTTGACCTTGAATAAACGGGGGAAATGGAAAGGACAAATTAGTTTATATGGCTGTGAGTTTCCAAAAAAGAGTCAGGAGGTCATCAGAGGGGTCACACTTATGCATTCCTCATCAGGGTCTGAAAGACAGCCAAAGTAGATACAACCCCAGGTACTGGTTCTCCTGAGGGCTACAGAGACCAACAGATTCTATGGTCATGGCAAATGGCTCTGGAGTTCAGTGTCCTGTAAGTTGGCCCTACTTTGGAGTTTGTGTTCCTGAGCTGGACTCAGATGTGATCTTTCTCCAAGGATGTATATTAAGCATCATAGTTAAACATGTCAAAGGAGAAGCCATCTTGTCAAAATGCCTGCTTAACTCCCATAAATATCTCAAACCCATCTTTTGCTGACCTTCTATTTATATAGCCCCATTTTTTTCAGTTTTTTTTTTCTTTTTTTAAACTAGAGAACCTATACAGGTATACAGACACATGTTGGTAAGTGTTAACTGTCCATGTTCACACAGAGACTCAATGTAATCTCTGAGCCCAATATGCAGAGAAAGGTGGAAAAACCTACAATTCTATGTTCTACTACACAGGGGTTTAGCATCCTCCAGCTTCCAGCAGAGCAAAATGAGCAGAAGGTTGTTGTTTTTTCCAACAGAGTGCAGTGTTCCTTTGATTCTTTAAAGTTTCTTTTTGTTGAAACAGGAAGGGGAAATGTATTTCAGATAGAAAAGGGTAGAGATTCTTTCCCACTGCTTTCTGCTCAAGGTATTTCCCCCCAAATAGCTGAGAACCATAGTGTAAAGTAGAGAAAGGAAACCTTAGAAACTGCATGACTGAGCATAAGAGGGGAAAAAAAGAATGCAACTTGCTCTCAGGGACTGGAGAAAATTAAAAAGGGAAGGCCAATCTTTTAATTATATATTCAACCCTTTCTGCATGATAGTGATCCAAGACAGACAAAGGCAGCATATCAAACTGGCACTTGAGAATTTCATGGGTTTTGCCTCATTTATCTTCCATACTTCAGTTAAATAAATACGTATACCATCATTATTACTGCATTGAATGGTAGATGTACTTGAGCTCTATAGACATTAGGATAGAGAAAATATTATTTACTGAAAAGATAATAGAACAGGCTAGTCATGGAACATGAGTGAATTTAAGTGGACATTCATTTCAAAGAGCATAGATTGAAGCTTTCAGACCAATTTCAGTTGGTGAAAAGATAACTTATGAAACAATAACACAAGATTTTCCACAAATTATGTGTAATTGCAAAGAAAGAATTGAGGAAGGATGATATTAAAGAGGCACAAGGGACCATTATGACAACTTGTTTTTTGGATATAGTTTCAGTTCCCTGGTTTCTAAAATAAATACCACAGATTGGATTGACTTAAACAATTGAAATTTATTGGCTCATGGTTATGTGCCTAGGAAAAATTCAAAATCAAGGCATCATCAAGGCAATGCTTTCTTCCAGAAGACTGGCATTCTGGGGCTGACTTGGTTCCTGGCTTTTCTGTCACAAGAAAATGCATATGGGTGCCTCTTCTGACTTCTCCAGTTTCAGCTGACTTTCAGCTTCTCTCTTTCTGTGTGTCTGAATTTCATTCTGCTTATAAATAACTCGAGTAACAGGATTAATACCTACCCTGATTTAGTTGAGGCACACCTTAACCTAGGTAATCTTATAAAAAAAAGTTTCTATTTACAATGGGTTCACACCCACAGGAGTAGCTTAAATTCAAGAAAATATTTGTTTTTTATATGTAGCTTAAAGCCACCACAGATGTCCACACTAGGCAATAATGTAGAGGCAAGACAGTGGTTCATCTGTTTAAAGGGGCCTTGTGAAAATCTTATTAAAAATTTGCCTGGTTGGCAGCTCTTTGTTTTCAGTCACATCAGGATGTTTTTGCCTCTAGTTTTCCTCCTTCTTCCCTATCCTTCATTAGGATGCCAGAATGATGTTTACCAAAGTAAAAATTTATCAAGTTGCTCCCCAGCTTGAAATCTTTCAACGGTTCCCAATTTCCTATAGGATTAAGCCCAAACTCCTTAGCATTGCTTACAAGTCATTTGAAATCTGGTCCCAGTCTCATCTCTCAATATTCACCATTTAAAAAATTAATTAAATAGTTTGTTTATTAGAGAAGTTGTGACCTTACAAAATGATCATTCATAAAGTGTGGAATTCCCATATATTAACCCCCCACCAACACCTTACATTTTTGTAGAAAATATGTTACAGATTATGAAGAAACATGATCAGAATATTACCACTAACTATTGTACATAGCATACACTTGGTATGTTTTTTCCATGCACCCCCTATTACTGACACCATGAATTAGTATTGTACGCTTGTTATATTTCATGAGAGAACACTCTCATATTTGTATTGTTAACTATATTTCATCTGTCAGCACATGATTCACTGTGTTACACAGTCCCATACTTTGTACATTCTATCAGAAGTGTATACTCAGTGGCTCTCTAACTTTCCCCACAGAGTTGTGCAGTCATTTGATTTCCCCAGTAAACTTTTGCACATTTGCTTTAATTCAAGAGAAAAAATTTCATACCCCTGTGGTATTGTTTATGAATTCCAAAAATAGAAATTGGATTGTGTTTGTGAACTGGTCTGTTCCTCTGGGCATATTAGATTGTATTAGATTCAGAGGTTTCACTTTCACTTTATTAAATAAAAATTAGAGCTTTTATTTGACCATGCCATTAAAGTGACTTGGTTTGTGTTTCTGTCCCCCTGCATTATGGGCTATATAAACAGTTGCTTAGTCAAAGACACAGAAGTAAGTACAATGAGAAGGAGAACACAAAGTTTAATTTTGGATACTGGAGCCCCAGGGAGAGAGTGGAGCCATTTGCCTGATAGTTTGCAGCTGAAGATACCAGAGCCCTGATCATCTGAGAAATCCCAGAAAGAAACAAGCCCCAGGGAGAGAGAAAAGCCATATGCTAGTCTATAACCGAGACTGGAAGAAGCTGAGACCACAGAGCCTTAGGAGGAAGAGGAAGGTTGAAACCTTGCAGAGACTGGCAGCCATCTTGCTCCAAGATGTGGCAACAGACTTTGGTGAGTGAAGTAACTTACGCTTTATGGCCTTGTGACTGTAAGCTACTACCCCAAATAAATACCCTTTATAAAAGCAAACAGATTTCTGGTATTTTGCATCAGCATCCCTTTGACTGACTAATACAAGTGCTGATGCAAAATACCAGAAATCTGTTTGCTTTTATAAAGGGTATTTATTTGGGGTAGTAGCTTACAGTCACAAGGCCATAAAGCATAAGTTACTCCCCTCACCAAAATCTATTTGGAACAAGTTGGCTGCCAACATCTGTGAGGGTTCAGGCTTCCTGGGTTCTTAAGTTCCTGGGGTTTGCTTTTCTCTGGGTTCAAGTTTCTTTCCTTCCTCAGGCTTCATTTTCCTCTGCATGCTGACTTCTTGGGGTTCCAGCTTAAGTATTCAGCATCAAACTCCAACATCAAAACTCCAACTTCAGAAACTCTGGCATCAAAAGCTCTAACTCTGTCCTCTGCCATGCCTTTTATCTGTGAGTTTCCACCCACCAAGGGATGGGGACTGGATGGGGAATACACGTCCTTAAGATAACTCAATCATGCCCAGGTACAGATCAGATTATGAACATAATCCAGTATTTCCTTTTAGAATTCATCAATTCATCAATTATATCAAACTGCTACATCACTCCTTTGGCTGAATAATACACCCCCCATTACTGATCCTTAGTGTTGATATAGTATCTTCTTTGACACTGATGCAAGAATATTATAATAGTGCTGTTAGCTATAGTCCAAAAGTTGCATAAATTGTATTTTCCCATGCATCACTATATTCTTATCACCTTGTATTAATGATTTACATTTGTTGTAGTTCATAGAAGAGCATTCCTATATTTACATTATTAACCACAATCTTCATCCACCTCTGGGTTCACTATGTTATTGAGTCTTTAGATAATCCTCTAGCTTTCTTTCAGCTGACATTCATGGGAGTATAATATCCCTTTCAGCCCACAATCCTATATATAAATCAACCATGTTCATTATATTCACTATAGTGTGTTACCATCATTTGCATCCACTTCCAAAATTTTACTGTCAAGGTAATTGAATATTCTACTTATATTAAGCAGTAGTACCCCTTATCAGTCCTCATCTTATCTTCTCCTAACATATGGTCTAGATTTTAACTGCATGTATTTAGCTTCATATTTAGTTAAAAAATAGGTGAGACCATACAATGTTTGTCTTCTACATCTGGCTTATTTCATTTAGCATAATGTCCTCAACATTCATATGTGTTATCATGTGTCCAAATTTCATTTTTTCCCCCAAATTCTATTCAATTTATTCATCCTTTAAAAAATATTACATTAAAAAAATATGAGGCCCCCATTCACCCCCACTGCCCCCACTCCACCACTCCCCCCACAGTAACACTCTCCCCCATCATCATGACTCATCCATTGCATCTGGTGAGTACATCTCTGGGCATCGCTGCACCCCATGACCTGTGGTCCACACCATAGCCCACACTCTCCCACGTTCCATCCAGTGGGCCATGGGAGGACATACAATGTCCAGCAATTGTCCCTGGAGCACCACCCAGGACAACTCCAAGTCCCGAAAATGCCTCGACATCTCATCTTTTCCTCCCATTCCCCGCACCCAGCAGCCACCATGGCCACTTTTTCCACAACAATGCCACATTTTCTCGATTATTAACCACAATAGTTCATGAATAGGATATCATTAAGTCCACTCTAATCCTTACTGTATTCCTCCTTCCTGTGGCCCTTGGCTTGGTTGCGTCCATTCCACATTGATGTCAAGAGGGGGCTTAGATTCCACATGGATACTGGATGGAATCCTCCTGCTTTCAGTTGTAGGCACTCTAGACTCCATGGTGTGGTGGTTGACAACATTCAACTCCATGTTAGCTGAGTGGGGTAAGTCCAATAAATCAGAGTGTAGGAGCTAAAGTCTGTTGATGCTCAGGGCCTGGCTATCATATTGTCAGTCCAGAGATTCAAATCCCCTAGATATATCTTAAAACCCAGCACCAACTACAATTCAAGTAAAGTAGCATGAAAGCCTTGTGAGAAGAGATCCCATCTGAGTCCAGCTCCATCATGCAGAAATATCATTTCCAAAGAAGGGCCATCTGACACGGCAGTGAACCCCATCTGCCATGACCATAGAACCTGTGGGTCTCTTTAGCCTTCAAAAGGACCAATACCTGGGGTTCTATCTACTTTATCTGTCTCTGGGACTCTGCTCAGGTGTGCATAAGGGCTCATTTCTTTTTATAGAAGCACAGCATTCCACAATATGTATATACCACATTTTGTTTATGCATTCATTGGTCGATGGATACTTGGGTTGTTTCCATCTTTTGACAGCTGTAAATAATGCTTCTATGAACATCAGTGTGCAAATGTCTGTTTACATAACTATTTTCAGTTCTTCTGGATATTATCTTAGAAGAGGGATGTAATTTAATTTATCCATTTTTTTCTTTAATTGTTCATGCTTCTGGTGTAAGGTTTAAGAAATCACCACCTACCACCAGGTCTTGAAGATATTTCCCTATATTTTCTTCTGGAGTTTTATGGTTTTCACTTTTACATTGAGATTTTTATTCATTTTGAGTTAATTTTTGTATAAGGTGTGAGATATGGGTCATCTTTCTTTCTTTTGGGTGTAAATTCAGTTCTTCCATGACAATTTGTTGAAGAGATTGTTCTGCCCGGCTTGGGGGGGTTTGACAACATTGTCAAAAATCACTTGACCATAGATGTGTGAGGTCTGTTTCTGAACAATCCATTCAGTTTCTTTGGTCTATATGTATCTTCAGGCAGATGCCATACTCTTATTACTTCTGGCAAATGATTTATATTCTGGAAGTGAGAGTCCTACATCCAAGTTCTCCCATGTTTATATGGTTATGGCTATTTGGGGCCTCTTACCTTTTCAAGTAACTTTGATAATTGTGTTTTCCATTTCAAAAAAAAGGCTATTGAAATTTGAAATTTTTATCAAGTTTTCATTGAATGGTATATCAGTTTTGGGTAGAATTGACATCTTAATGATATTTAATCTTTGCAGCCATGAACATGGAAGGATTTTCCATTTATTTAGGTCTTCTGTGATTACTTTTAGCAATTCATTGTAGTTCTCAGAAAACAAGTTGTTTTATCCTTGAACAAATTTATTTTTAAATATGTGATATGTGATTCTTTCAGTCACTTTTATAAATGTAATTTTGTTTTCTGAATTCCTCCTCAGACTGCTCGTTATTAGTGTATAGAAACACTACTGATGTTTGCATATTAACCTTGTATCCTGCCACTGCTGAACTTGTTTATTGGCTCTAGCAGTTTTGTTGTAGATTTTTTTGGGATTTTCTAGATATAGGATCATATCATTTGTAAATAGGAAAAGTTTTTGCTTCTTCCTTAACAATTTGGACACATTTTATGTATTTTACTTGCCTGATTGTTCTAGCTAGAACATCTAGCACTATATTTAACAGGAGTGGTGACAGCATCCTTCTGTAGTTCCCAATCTCAACAGGAAGCATTCAGTCTTTCACCATTGAGAACAATATTAGCTGTGGGCTGTGGGATTTTAATATGTGGCCTTTGTCATGTTGAGAAAGTTTCCTTCAATTCCTATCTTCCAAATTAATAGTATTTCTGTTAAGAAAGGATTTTCTAGTTTGTCAAATGCCTTTCCTGTGTCAAAAAATAGAATCATGATTTTTCTTCTTTGATTTATTAATATGATATAGTCTGCTGATTTATTTTCTTGTGTTGAACCACTCTTGCATACATGGGATAAAACCCACTTGATAGTGTTGAATAATTTCATTTATTGTGGGGTTCAGTTAGCAAGTATTTTGTTTAGAATTTTTGCATCTGTATTCATTAGGGAAATGGGCCTGTAATTTTCTTTTTTCATGTTATTTTATCTGGCTATGGTGTTAGCATGGTACTGGCTCCATACAATAAGCTAAGTATCATTCCTTCCTGTACATTTTTTGGAAGAGTTTGAGTAAGGATATTGAATCTTCTTTGAATGTTTAGTGGAATTCACCTGTGAAGCCATCTCGTCTTTGGCTTTTCATTTTGCTGACTTGTTTGATGACTGTTTTCATTTCTTTGTTTGTGATTGGTTTGATGAGATCTTCTATTTCTTCTAGGGTCAGTGTAGGTTGTTTATATGTTCCTATGAACTTTTTCATTTTACCTCCATTCTCTAGTGTGTTGTCATGCAGCTTTTCATAGTATCCTCTTATTAACTAATGTATTTCTTTGGGGTCAGTAGTAATGTACTATTTAATTTCTGATTTTATTTATTTGTTTCGTCTCTCTTTTTTCTTTTGTCATTCTAGTTAAGGGTTTGTAATTTTGTTGATCTTCTCAATGAACCAACTTTTGATTTCGTCTATTCTCTATTGATTTTTTAAAATTCTCAATTCCATTTATTTCTGCTCTGATCTTTGTTATTTAATTTCTTCTGCTTGCTTTGTGCAGTTTGCTATTCTTTTTCTAGTTCCTCCAGCTGTGTAATCATGTTGTTGATTTTAGCTCTTTCTTCTTTTTAAATGTATGCATTGAAGACTATCAGTTGTCTCTCAGCACAGTTTTTACTTCATCCCATAGCTTCTGCTATGCTATGTTCTTGTTTTCATTCATCTCAAGATATTAAATGATTTATCTTGCAATTTCTTCTTTGACCCACTGGTTATTTAATAGTGTGCTGTTTAATTTTCTTATATTTGTGCATTTTCCCTTTTTCCATCCATTATTGATTTCCTACTTTATTCCATTATGATCAGAAAAAAGTGCTTGATTTAATTTCCAATTTTAAACTTATTAAGACCTGTCTTGTGTTCCAACATATGGTCTATCCTGGACAAAGATCCATGAGCACTGAAGATAAATGGATATTTTGCTCTTTTGGGGTGCAATGTTCTGTATATGTCTATTAAGTTGATTCTTTTATCAAACTATTCAAGCTTTCTCTTGCTTTATTTACTCTCTGCCCAAATGAACTATCCAATGAGAGTGATGTATTGAATTCTCCAACTATCTTTGTAGAGCTATGTATTTTTCCCTGTTTTGCCACTATTTGCCTCACTTAATTTGAGGCATCCTGCTTAGGTACATATGTACTTATGGTTTTTATTTCCTCATGGTGAGTTGCCCCTTTAATTAATATATAATGATCTTCCTTGTCAGTAATAACAGCTTTTCTTTTTTATGATTTATTTTATTTATTTCTCTCCCCTCTCCCCCCATTGTCTGTCTCTGTGTCCATTTTCTGTGTGTTCTTCTATGTCTCCTTGCATCCTGAGTGGCACTGGAAATCTTTGTCTCTTTTTGCTGCATTGGCTTGCTACATCAGCTCTCTATGTGGGCAGTGTCACTCCTGGGTGGGCTGCACATTTTTCACATGGGGTGGCTGTCGTTGCAGGATGCACTCCTTGCATGTGGAGGCCCAACCACATGGGGGACACCCTTGCATGGCATGGCATTCCTTGTGCATGGCAGCACTGCGTATGGACCAGTTCACCACATGGGCCAGGAGGCCTTGACTTTGAAGTGTGGACCTGCTATATGGTAGGCAGATGTTCTATCATGCTATATGGTAGGCAGATGTTCTATCAGTTGAGCCACATTTGCTTCCCCAGCTTTCCTTTTAAAGTCTATTTCATCCGATAGTAAAGTTATTGCAGCTTTTTTTTTTTTTTTTTTGGTTACTGAATGCATGTAATTTCTTTTTTCCAGGCTTCACTTTCACACTGCCCATATGGATTTCTATTCAATGATGAGTGTGGTGTATTGAAATTTCCAGCCATCATTGTAGAGACATCCATTTCTCCATTCAATTCTGCCAGCATTGCCTCATGTAATTTGGTGCATCCTGGTTAGATGAATATACATGTAGCATTATTATTGTTTCTTGGTGAATTGCCCCTTTTATTAATATATTATGTCCTTCCTTGTCTCTAATAACAGTTTAGCTTTGAAAGTCTATTTCATCTGATACAAGTAGAGCTAATCTAGTTTTTTTTTTCTTTTTTTGTTTTGATTACTGCATGGAAAACCTTTTTCCAGTCTTTCATTTTCAATCTATTTTTATACTTCGGTTTAATTTGAGCCTGTATTTTTTTTATTGACTTTGTAATAATATTACATTAAAAAATATATATATATATATATATGAGGTCCCATTCAACCCCACCACCCCCACCCCACCTCTCCCCCCCCCAGCAACACTCATTCCCATCATCATGACACATCCATTGCATTTGGTAAGTACATCTCTGGGCACCTCTGCATCTCATGGTCAATGGTCCACATCATGGCCCATACTCTCCCCCATTCCATCCAGTGGGCCCTGGGAGGATTTACAGTGTCCGGTGATTGCCCCTGAAGCACCATCCAGGGCAGCTCCATGTCCCAAAGACGCCTCCACCTCTCATCTCTTCCTGCCTTTCCCCATACCCATCAGCCACCATGTCCACTTTTCCCAATCCAATGCCACCTTTTCTATGTGGACATTGGATTGGTTGTGTCCATTGCACCTCTATGTCAAGAGGAGGCTCAGATTCCACATGGATGCTGGATGCAATCCTCCCACTTTCAGTTGTAATCACTCTAGGCTCCATGGTGTGGTGGTTGTCCTTCTTCAACTCCATCTTAGCTGAGTGTGGTGAGTCCAATAAATCAGATTGTAGGTGCTGGAGTCTGTTGAGGCTTAGGACCTGGCTATCACAATGTCAGTCCAGAGATTCAAATCCCCTAAATATATCTTAAACCCCAACACTAACTGCAACTCCAGCACATTAGCATGAAAGTCTTATGAAGAGAGATCCCATCTGAGTCCAGATTCATCACACATAAACACCAGTTCCAAAGAGGGGCCATCTGACCTGGTAGTTAACCCCATCTGCCATAACCATAACTCCCATGGGACTCTTTAGCCCTCAAAGGAACCAATGCCTGGGGGTTGTATTTGCTTTATCTGTCTCTCAGACTCTGCTCAGTTGTGCATAAGGGCAATCCTTCTGACAGCCTCCAGACTCTTTTTTAGAGACTCGTAGCCATATAAACTCATTTCTCCTTTCCATTTCCCCCTTACATTAGGTCAAACAGCATTTTAAAGTCATGTTATTTTATGTAGACAGGGATATTCTGCTGATCCGCATTGAACCTTCCGTATGAGGTCATTTTCCAGTTGCATCATCAGTTGGTAGTTGATAGTGGTCCCTCGGTGCCAGGGAGGCTCATCCCCGGGTGTCATGTCCCACGCTGGGGGGAAGGCATTGCATTTACATGCTGAGTTTGGCTTCAAGACTGGCCACATTTGAGTAACATGAAGGCTGACAGGAGGAAATTCCCAGGCACAATGCTGCTCTAGGCCTTGTTCTCATTTTAGGCTTATCAGCTCACAAGCATAATCATTAGCATCAGAGGCTCACTGTTGAACCCTCACTCCCTCCCGGTCCCCGCCGCTGCACCTGGGAGACTGTTGCTGCTCCCCTAGGGACCACGACAGAGCACCACTGGCCAGGAACCCAGTACCCCCCCTGCTGTGGTTTTTAATTGTTGCCACTATGAGTATATCCAAACATTACCATGCACCCTGGACATATGTTCTGTACAGCTCCCTGTCAGCCATATATCACCTGTTAATTTTATCCTATACCAGTATTCCTCCATTGCCATTGTTGAACCACTCTGTGATCCAGAACTCCCTGAAATTTGAAGCCCAATATAATGTCAGGGTCCCTTACTAGGAAGTGGCATATAGCGATGGGTTTAAAGGTTAGATAAAGAATATGTGTTGACTTGGAAAAAATTCTACATCCTATCTTTTTCTTTTTTTTTTTTTTGAGCCTGTTTTGACAGCTTATAGATAGCTTATTTATTCTTATCAATTTCACTAGTCTGTGTCTTTTGATTTGGGAATTTAATCCTCTAACATTCAATGTTATTACTGTAAAGGAATTTTTATTTCACCAATTTTGATATTTTTGCTATATCTGTCATATATTATTTTCCCCACTCTTTCTACACTTTTAGTTACTTTACTGATATATTCTTTACTTCCAGACTCTCTTCCAAGCTTCTACCTCCTGACTGTTCTTCTCAGTATGTAGCATTCTCTTTAGTATTTCCTGCAGAGCTACTCTTTTTGTTACAAACTCCCTCAATTTCTGTTTATCTGTGAATATTCTCAACTCACCATCATTTTTGAAAGACAATCTTGTCAGCCATAAGATTTTTATCTGGCCATTTTTCTTTTTCAGTACCTTAACTATATAAAACCACTGCCTTGTTGCCTCCATTTATTCTGATAGGAAATCAACATTTCTTATTGGACATCCTTTGTATGTTGTGGATCTCTTTTCTTTTTCTGCTTTTAGGATTCTCTGTCTTTGCTATTTGAAACATTCTGATTAGTATGTGTCTCAGAGTAGGTCTGTTTGAATTTATTCAGTTGGGTGTACATTGTGCTTCTTGGACATGGATATCTATGTCCTTCAATGGGATTAGGAAATTTTCTATAACCATTTCCTCAAATATTCCTTGAGCTCCTTTTCCCTCATCTTCTTCTTCTGGGACACTCCATGACAAATATGTTTTAACATCTATTTTTTTAAATTTTTACATTATTTATTAAAGTTAATAGATCACAAAGATCATTATATTAAAAACATTAAAAATAATAAAAAACGTAAGAGGTTCCCATATATCCCACCCCTTACCCCATCATTTTTGTAAATTGTATTTTTGGGGATATATACATCACAAAATAATCACATTAAAAAATATGAGTTTCCCATATAGCCCTCACCCCCACACCCCATTCCTCCCACACCAAAACCTACTCCATCATTGTGGCACATTCATCACACTTGGTGAACACATTTTGGAGCACTGTTTGCACATTTCTTGCCATGATTTATTTCCCTGAGAACCTGTTCAAATTTTATTCCACTCTTTTATCTATTCTTTCATGTGTTATTGACTTTTTTTCTAAAATGCCATAAGGCTTTTGTGATACTATGTTTGAATGAATGCATTTTGCATGTGGGAAGAACATGTCTTTTTGGAAGCCTGAAGGCATTTTGTTGGGGATTGAATCATGCCCCCCAAAAAATGCATGATCAGGACCCAACCCCTGGTACTATAGGTGTAAACCTATTTGTATATGGGAACTTGGAAGATATAATTAGTTATAGTATGCCCAAATTACATTACAGTGGGACTTGATCAATGTGGCAATTGGACTTGACACTCAAAAAAATGAAGCCATGGGGAACATTCATAAGCTGGAAGTCATGGGGAACTCAGAATAGTAGGGAGAAGACACCACCATGTGCATTGTCATGTGACAGAAAGAGCCTCAATGACTGCCTATCAATAGAAGATACTCAATTCAGGAAGAAGCAAGCCTTCTAGCCTCTGAAACTGAGCCAGTAAATTCCTGTTTTTAAGCCAGGCCATTGTATGGTATTTGTTTTAGCAGCTGGGAAATTTAAACATCACTCTTTCATGGAAAACCAAAGTAGCCATGCCCCCACAACACTCACCAGTGATTTTATGTCATATTGATGGTCTTTAAATGTAGGCCAAAATATTAAGAACTCAGCGTTAAGAAATAAGAGAAATCTGAAGGCTTTTGACTTGTATCTTTTTAAAACAGGCATCTCAAGAGTTGATTTGCAGTTATGATTGTATAAATCAAATGTGTTAAGAAACAGCAAAATTTAACACATTCACAAGATCATGCAATGACTGATATAGGAAATGTTAAATTCCAACAAAAATGTATAAAATTCTATAGGCTAAAATGTAAACCATAATGTAAAACATAAGATAACTAAAAATTTAGAAAATTGTATATTCTAAAATATAAACCATAATGTCAACCAAAATGGAACCTTTTTTGAAAGTTATGTTTCACTATCTGTACGTCAGCTGCATCAAATAAAATATGAAAATGTAAAAACATCATTGCTGGGGAAGGGACAAAGTGTTTGTATATGTGGGAATACCTTATATTATATATGTGAATTACCATGATCCAAAACTTTTGTGAAGGCAGAACTAATATTTAGGGGAAAAAAAGGATGTAGACACTGAGAAAGAAATTAAAGAAACTTTACTATTTAATGGAACCTGGCAATATATTAGGCTGCATTTTTTAAGAAGTTTTGGACCACAGAGAAGTTCAACTATGACAGGGAGGAACACTGGTGTGGGGTGTCATTGATGGGGGGCACACGGTTGGGAGGGAGTAATCCAGGACATGAATACAGGGTACATAAAAATATTTGGATATTTTCATAGTGGTTACGTTATAAATGACAACTGAAGGGGTGCTGGTTTCCTAGCCAGGGGAGCTCTATCACATTGCCCAAAGGAGTAGCAACAATCCACCAAGTGCAATGGCAAACACCAATAAAGAAAGATGGTCCAATCATGAGCCCTTGATACTGTTGACTATGCTTAGGAGCCCGTGTGCCTGAAATATGAACTAGATCTAGAGCTGCTGGGTGCCTAAGAGTTACCTCCTGAGATCCTCCATGTTGTTCAAATTTGACCACTCTCTAAGCCAAATTCAGCATGTAAATGCATTACCTCCCCACAGTGTGGACCATGACTCCTGGGGATGAGCCTCCCTGGCACCACAGGATTATTCCCAAGCACTAGCTGATAATGTAATGAGAAAAAGACCTTGAATAATAAAAGGTTCAACTCAGACCAGCAGACTATCTTAGCCTACATGTAATAACAGGTGTTAAAAACTGATTTTTGACCTTGAATAAAAGGGTTAAATGGAAAGAACAAATGAGTTTATATGGCTATGAATCTCCAAAAAAGAGTTGGGAGGTCATCAGAGGGTTCACATCTATGCACAACTCTGCAGGGTCCCAGAGAGTGCCAAAGTAGATACAACCCCAGGTACTGGTTCTCCTGAGAGCTACAGAGACCCACAGATTCTATGGTCAAGGCAGATGGCTCTGGAGTTCAGTGCCATGTCTTTGACCCTCTTTGGAATTTGTGTTTCTAGGTGTGATGGAGGTGGACTCAGGTGTGACCTTTCTACACATGCCTCTTCTGTCACTTTTACTGGACCTGTGGTTGGTACTGAGGTTGGTGTATACTCAGGAGACCTGAATCTCTGGACTGTCCATGTGACAGCCAGGTCCCGAGCCTCAGCAGACTTGAAACTCCTACCCTCTTGTTTATTGACTTACCCAGCCATCTAACAAGGAGGTGAAAAAGGTCAATCACCACACCAGGGAGCCAAGAGTGCTTCTTGATATAGAGATGGAGTGGACATAACCATCCCATGGTCCACAGGATAGAGAAATAGAGTATGAACTGTACTGGACTTACTGATATTCTGCTTTGGAACTATTGTGATTAGTAATGGAAGAAATTGTAGCATTGATGTTATGAAAGTGGCCACGGTAGCTGCTGAGAGTAGGGAGAGGGAAGAAGATATGCGATGTGGGGGCATTTTCAAGACTTGGATTTGTCCTGGGTGGTACTGCAGGGATAGATGCTGGACATTCTATGTCCTGCCATGTCCCACTGGGTGGACTGGGGGAGAGTGTAAACTACAATATAAACCATTATCCATGTGGTGCAGCAGTGCCCCAAAATGTATTCACAAAATGCAATGAATGTCCCATGATGTTGAAAGAGGTTGTTGATTTAGAAGGAGTGAGGTGGGGGGGGTGGGGAGTATGTGGGGACCTCTTATATTCTTTAATGTAACAATTAAAAAATAGAAAGAGAAAAACAAAAGAGGTAGAAGTCCTGAATTATCTATAAATTCATTATTTCAAGGTATAACCTTCGGAATATTAATCCACACCCCATTGTAGACTATAGAGACTTCAATTTTTAAAATTAAACTTTATATTGTGTGTTAAAGTTTGATTCATATGCATTTGGAAGAATAATACAGAGATATTTTGTACCATTTAGATAATTTTCCCTCCTGGTACGATTTTTTTCACTGATAATATGGTTACAAGATAATGTGGTTTAATTACATTTCAAAGGACAATTTTATATTTTACATCTTATCTTTGCCCATTGTGAATGTTTAGTAAGAATTTCAAAAGCGCATTTCTGAGAAAAATGAGAGCCCGATCATCTTCTGTTCTTCTTTCATCAATATAGTCACACTGGTCACTTTCTTATTCCTTCATCATGCCTTGTTTATATTGCCCTATCTTTACGCTGTTGTTTATGCAGCTTCTCCCATCCTCTTCACACCAGTATATTCCAAATACTACATCTTCTAAAGGAATGACACTATATTATTTTCCCTGAATTAATGGAACTTTACAAATATACCTTGGTATCACCTTCTTCAAATCAGGAGCAGGCAGGGTAAAATTTATATAGGCCCAAAAGCATGCCTCAGGTTTGAAAAGCAATCGCTTACTGCCTTTTGTTTTAGGCACATTTTTCAAAGATGTATCGACTGCTGATACCTCAATCAATTGATTTGTAGGCATTTTCAATGTATATATTTTTTATTTTGTTTAAAAAAGAATCTTTTTATATATTACATATGCTTTTATAATGATTTTCATCATTAAATATTAATATATAACATTTTAAAAGCTGCATATATTTCATTGTATGAATAAACTATAGCTTACTAAATTATGTTCAAACTGATTGATTTATAAAATATATTTTTAAAATTTATAAGAATATATTTATAATTTATAATTTTTAATCATTAATATCCTTGTTAATCCATCTTCATCCACTTATTCAATATTATCCTTATGATAAGTTTCTTGGAACTGAATTACTGAGAAAAAGAGGATACATTTTTACAAAGACTATCCATAACTGTGACAAATTGACCTCCAGAAATAAATTACGAATTTTTACAACACTAGTACTACTGAGGAACCTATCTACAACCCTTTATTTTTAAATTTTATTTTCAAATAATTTCAAACACAGTACAGTAGCAAAAATAATTTAAAACCCATAGAGAGAACTCCAACATAACTAACACCCAGATACCCATTTCCACCAACATTTAATATATTGCCACATTTGCCATGCCATTATGTCTATTTATTAATGCACATATCATCAATATATCTATATTTTCTAAATCTTTCATAGTTGGTTGAATACAAGATGCTCCTGAACTCCTAATTCCTTTGTATACATTTCCTAAGCACAAGGATATTCACTTATGTAACCTTCTTAAGTTCAGTTATCAAGTTCAGGAAATTTTGCATTGATAAAAACTTTATAACGGTAAGGATCAGGAAGGAATGAGGGTCCAACAGTGAGCTCCTGATACTAATGACTATGCTTGTGAGCCTATACACCTGAAATAAGAACAAGGCCTAGAGTAGCACTGTGCCCAGGAGTTCACTCCTGACAGCCTCCATGTTACTCAAATGTGGCCAGTCTCAAAGCCAAACTCAGCATATAAATGCAATGCCTTCCCCCCAGCATGGGACATGACACCCGGGCATGAGCCTCCCTGGCACCAAGGGATCACTACCAAGTACCAGCTTGTGATGCAACTAGAAAATGACCTTGAATTAAAGGCTCAATGTAGACCAGCAGAATATCCCTGTCTATATATAATAACAGGAGTTAAAAATGCTGTTTGACCTAAAGTAAGGGGGAAATGGAAAGGACAAATGAGTTCATATGGCTATGAATCTCTAAAAAAGAGTCTGGAGGTTGTCAGAAGGATTGTCCTTGTGCACACCCGAGCAGAGTCTCAGAGACAGATAAAGTAGATACAACCCCAGGTATTGGTCTTTTGAGGGCTAAAGACACCCACAGGTTCTATGGTCATGGCAGATGGGGTTCACTGCCATGTCAGTTGGCCCTTCTTTGGAGCTGGTGTTTCTGCATGATGGAGCTGGACTCAGATGGGATCTCTTCTCACAAGGCTTTCATGCTACTTTACTTGAATTGTAGTTGGTGCTGGGTTTTAAGATATATCTAGGGGATTTGAATCTCTGGACTGACAATATGATAGCCAGGCCCTGAGCATCAACAGACTTTAGCTCCTACACTCTGATTTATTGGACTTACCCCACTCAGCTAACATGGAGTTGAATGTTGTCAACCACCACACCATGGAGTCTAGAGTGCCTACAACTGAAAGCAGGAGGATTCCATCCAGTATCCATGTGGAATCTAAGTCCCCTCTTGACATCGATGTGGAATGGACACAACCAAGCCAAGGGCCACAGGAAGGAGGAATACAGTAAGGATTAGAGTGGACTTAATGATATTCTATTCATGAACTATTGTGGTTAATAATCGAGAAAATGTGGCATTGGTGTGGGCATGGTGGCTGCTGGGTGCGGGGAATGGGAGGAAGAGATGAGATGTCGAGGCATTTTCGGGACTTGGAGTTGTCCTGGGTGGTGTCCAGGGCAATTGCCATACATTATATGTCCTCCCATGGCCCACTGGATGGAACATGGGAGAGTGTGGGCTATGGTGTGGACCACAGGACATGGGGTGCAGCGATGCCCAGAGATGTACTCACCAGATGCAATGGATGTGTCATGATGATGGGGGAGAGTGTTACTGTGGGGGGAGTGGTGGGGTGGGGCAGTGGGGGTGAATGGGACCTTATATTTTTTGAATGTAATATTTTTAAAAAAATGAATAAATTGAGTAGAATTTGGGGAAAAAAAGAATGTGTTCATCACTAAAAAAAATAAATGACAGCACAATTTTGTTATTGTCTTATTAAGTATAACCCATGGTTTAAATTAGGGTTCACTCTTCCAGATAGGAAACCTGTATATTTTGAGCCTTGACTTCCCATTCACTATCCCCATCCTGTCACCTCATAATCCATATCCTGAATTCTGACTGTGAGTTTGTTTATTCTAATTGTTTCAAATCAATGAAATCATAAATATTTGTCTCTTTGTGTTTGCTTTATTTTACTCAGCATGATGACTCCAAGATTCAACTGTGTTGCCTCATAGACTTCATTTTTCTTACAGCTGAATAACAGTCCTTTGAATATGTTTTTCACATTTTGTTTATTCATTCATCATTTGGACACTTCAGTTGCTTGCAACTTTTGTCAATTGTGAGAAAGCCTGCAATGAACCTTGGTATGCAAATATATGTTTAAGTTCCTGCTTTCTACTATTTTAGGTGTATACCAAGTAGGAGGATTGCTGGGTCATATAGTAATTCCCTACTTAGCTTTCTGAGGAACCAACAAACTCTTGTCCACAGCAGATACACCATTTATCATTTCCACCAGGAAAGAATGAGTGTCCCTATTTCTCAGAATTCTCTTCAACATTTTTTTTTCATTAGCAGCCACTTTAATAGATGTAAAATGGTATCATTTTGTAGTTTTGCATTGCATTTCCTGATGGTTAATGATTTTAAGCATGTTTTCATATGCTTTCTGGACATTTGTATGTGTTCTTTGGAGAGATGTCCATTCAATAATTTTGCTCATATTTAAATTGGGTTGGTTGTCTTTTTTGTTGTTGTTATTCTTGTTAAAGTGAAAGATTTCTTTCTGTATTTTGGAGATCGTAAATATTTTTAGATACGTGGTTTTTAAATATTTTATCCCATTGTGTAGGTTGCCATTTTACTTTCATGATAAAGTCATTTGAGGAACAAATCTTTTCACTTTTATGAGGTCACACTTATCTTTTATTTTTCTTTTGTTTCTTGTGCTTCGGACATAAAGTCTAAGAAAGCATTGTTTAGCACTAGGTCTTGAAGATGTACCCTATAGTTTCTTCTAGGAGTTTGATAGTTCTAGTGACTATAGTAATGTCTTTGATTCATTTGGAGTTGATTTTTGTGTATGGTATGAGGTAGGTGTCCTCCTTTATTTTCTTGCAAATGGAGATCAGGTTTCCCCAGCACCATTTCTTAAAACTATTCTTTCCCAATCAAGTGGTCTTTGCCATTTTATCAAAGCTTAGTTGGTCATAAATGGGAGGATTGATTTCTGAGCTCTGAGTTTGATTCCATTGGTCTATATGTCTATCCTTGTGTCAGAACCATACTCTTTTGATTATTGTAGCTTTGTAATGAAGTTAAAGACCAGGAGTGTGAGTTCTGCAAATACATTATTCTTTCCCCAAATGACTTCAGTTATTCAGGGCTGCTCACTCTTCCATATAAATTTTATTATTGGCTTTCCATTTTTGCAAAGAAGGTTGATGAAATTTTGATTAGGATTTCATTGAATCTATAAATTGCTTTGGGTAAGATTGACATTATAACAATATTTAGTCTTCCATCCCATGAACATGGAATGGCCTTCCATTTATTTATGGTTTATTTGATTTATGTTAGCAACATTTTATAGTTTTTGTGTAAAAATACTGTACATCCTCAGTTAAATTTACTCCTGGATATTTATTTATTTTAGTTGTTATTGTGAATGGAATTTTTTCTTGGTTTCTTCTTCTGATTGCTCATTGATTGTGTATACAAACACTATTCAATTTTTGGTTTGGATCTTGCACCCTGCTACTTTGTTAAATTCATTTATTAGCTCTAGGAGCTTTGATATGTATCTCCCAGGACTTTTGGATCTAGGATCCTACCATCTGCAAATAAGGAAGGTTTAACTTCCTGTTTTCCTACGTGAAGATTTTTTATTTATTTTTCTTAATTTCTCTGTGAAGAACATCCCATACAATGCTGAATTATAATTGTGACAATGGCCATCTTTGTGTTTTACCTGATCTTAGAGGGAATTCTTTCAATCTTTCATAATTAGGTAGGATGTTAGCTATGGGATTTTTAAAAAAGATACTTAGATTATACCAAATTCACATAAAAAACATATGGGGTTCCCATATGCCCCACTCCCTACATCTTCCACAATTTGCCAACATCCTTCATTAATGAGGTACATTCATTGCAATTGATGAACACATTTTGGAGCATTACCAGTAAGAACAGGTTAAAGTTTACATTGTAGTTTATGTTATGGGCTTTCTACATGTGCCCTTTGTAATATTGAGGAAGTGTTCTTCTACTCCCAGTGTTCTAAGTTTTTTTTTTTTTTAATCTGGAAGTGGTGCCATCTTGCCAAATGACTTTTCTGCATCAATTGAGATGATCTTGTGTTCTTTCCTTCATTCTGTTAAAGCAGTGTATTACATTATTCATTTTCTTATGTTGAACAAACCTTACATAACAGGGATCAATCCCACTTGATATTGGTGTATAATTTTTATGTGCTCTTGGTAATATTTTAATTATTTTGCATTTATATTCATACTAGGTATTGGTCTGTAGTTTTTTTTCTTGTGGTATCTCCATCTGGCTTGTTATAAGGGTAGTACCTGCATCATATAACGAATTAGGAAGTTTTCTTTTCTCTTCCATTTTTAGAAGATTTTGGTCAGAATTGGAGTTAAATCTTTTTGGAATGATTGGTAGAAATGCCCTGTTAAACCATTTGGTCCTGAACTTTTCTTTGATGGGAGGTGATTTTGTTTTTGTTCTGCTTTTTAGGAGGTACCAGGGATTGAAACTGGGACCTCATACATGTGAAGCAGGTGCTCAATCACTGAGCTACACCCACTCCCCAATTGGGAGGTTTTGATTACTGATTCATTCTCTTTAATAGTAATTGGTTTTCTTCTGTGGTCAATGTAAGGAGTTTTTATGTTTCTGAGAATTTGCCCATTTCATCTATGTTATCAAAGTTATTGGCATACAGTTGTTCACAGTATCCTCATATAGTCCTTTTTATTTCAGTGTGTTTATTGTAATGTACCACTTTTCAGATCTGATTTTTTTGTTTGTATCCTCTCACTTTTATTCTTTGTCAATCTAGCTAAAAGTGTAAAGATTTTAACTGACCTTTCAAGGAAACTATTTTTGTTTTAGGTGATTCTATCTAAAGTGTTTTTCTCTTTCATTCATTTCTGCTCTAATTTTTGTTATTTCTTTCATTTGGCTCACTTTGGATTAAGTTTTCTCTTTTCTTTCAAGTTCTTCCAGTGTTGAAGTTATGTCTCTGATTTTACATCTTTCCTCTTTTTTATGTAAGCCTTCACCGTTATAAATTTCCTGATCTTTAAACTAATTACAAAGACAGTAATCAAAACAGTACCGATCTTTTCAAGATGGCATTGGCTTAGGTGTGCATTCTCCAGCTCTCTTACAAAAAATAGCTGAGAAGGTATAAAATCCTACCTGAGTGATCTGTTTTGGGAACCCTCAGAGCAGGAGACCTCAGGGACTCAATCTGGAGGGCACTGTACAAAGAGATAAAAAGCCCAAGGGAAAACCATGCCGCTGTCTATTTTCTTCTTTGTTGTGTTTTCCCTTTCTTTTTTTCCCCTTTTTTTGTTAAGCAATTTTGTCTACCTATGGTAATTCTTTTCCTTCCTTCATCTTTCTGTTTTCTGCTTTCTGTTGTTGTTCTTATAAAGCACCTCTTTTTGTTTGGTCTTCAATTTCCCTTCTTTATTTCTCACTGCCTTTTTCTGCATTCTTTTTCATACAGTTTTTTCCATTTGAATTTTCTTTTCTCTTTCACTCTCTTCTTATCATTCTGGCCTTATAATTCATTTTATTTATCTTTTTATGTTCAGTTTCTCATCTCATTGCTTGTATTCCATTCCACTTTTTAAATTCTTATTCCTCTGCACTTCTTACTTGAGTTAATTTTTCATATTTCTAGGTCTTATGCAGTTCCTTTTCTACATTTTACTATTATTATTACTATTATCCTTTTTCTCCTTTTACCTCTTACCTTTTCTCTGGACCTACTATTTTTTTCAATGGAACATAGAAAACAGAAAGGAAATAAAATAAGAGGAATGAAGTTTCAAAGTGCAAACTTACCACACACACACAAAACAACAACAAAATAAAACATTTATTACAAAGAGAAGCTAATCAACTGAACAAATCCATCAAGATAAACTGACGCCTAGACACCAACAAAAATATTTTTTTTTCTTTTTTAATTTTTTAATTTATTTTGTAAAAATATTATATTAAAAAAATATGATGTTCCATTCAACCCCACCACCACCACACCACCACTCCCGAACCAGCAACACTCTCTCCAATCATCATGACAAATCCATTGCATTTGGTAAGTACATCTCTGGGAATCGCTGCACCTCATGGTCAGTGGTCCACATCATAGCCCATACTCTCCCATGTTCCATCCAGTGGGCCCTAGGAGGATTTACAATGTCCAGTAATTGTCTCTGAAACACCACCCAGGACAACTCCAAGTCCCAAAAATGCCTCCACAGCTCATCTCTTCCTCCCATTCCCCACACCCAGCAGCCACCATGGCCACATTACCGACATCAATGCCACATTTTCTCTGTGGACCTTGGATTGGTTGTGTCCATGGCACATCTATCTCAAGAGGGGGCTTAGATTCCACATGGATACTGGATGCAATCCTCCTGCTTTCAGTTGTAGGCACTCTAGGCTACATGGTGTGGTGGCTGACATTCTTCAACTCCATGTTAGCTGAGTGGAGTAAGTCTAATAAATCAGAGTGTAGGAGCTGAAGTCTGTTGAGGTCAGGGCCTGGCTATCATATTGTCAGTCCAGAGATTCAAATCCCCTAGATATATCTTAAAACCCAGCACCAACTACAATTCAAGTAAAGTAGCATGAAAGCCTTGTGAAAAGAGATCTCATCTGTGTCCAGCTCCATCAGGCAGAAACACCAGCTCCAAAGAAGGGCCAACTGACATGGCAGTGAACCCCATCTGCCATGACCATAGAACCTGTGGGTCTCTTTAGCCCTCAAAAGAAACAATAGCTGGGGTTGTATCTACTTTATCTGTCTCTGAGACTCTGCTCAGGTGTGCATAAGGGCAATCCTTTTGACATCCTCCAGACTCTTTTTTAGAGACTCATAGCCATATAAACTCATTGTCCTTTCCATTTCCCCCTTAATTTAGGTCAAACAGCATTTTTAACTCCTGTTATTATATGTAGACAGGGATATTCTGCTGGTCAACGTTGAACCTTTAATTCAAGGTCATTTTCTAATTGCATCATCAGTTGGTACTTGATAGTGATCCCTCGGTGCCAGGGAGGCTCATCCCCGGGTGTCATGTCCCATGCTGAGGGGAAGGCATTGCATTTACATGCTGAGTTTGGCTTTGAGACTGGCCACATTTGAGTAACATGAAGGCTGTCAGGAGGAAACTCCTAGGCACAGTGCTGCTCTAGGCCTTGTTATTATTTCAGGCATGTAGGCTCACAAGCATAGTCATTATTATCAGGGGCTCACTGTTGGACCCTCATTCCTTCCTGGTCCTTACCGTTGCACCTGGGGGACTGCTGCTGCTCCCCTAGGGCCCACAAGAGAGCACCCCCAGCCAGGAACCCAGTACCCCCCCCAGCTGTAGTTTTTAATTGTTGCCACTATGAGTATATCCAAACATTACCATGCACTCTGGACATATGCCCTGTATAACTCCCTGTCAACAATATATCACCTGTCAATAACATCCCATACCAGTATTCCTCCGCTGCCATTGTTGAACCACTCTGTGATCCAAAACTTCCTGAAAAGTGAAGCCAAATGTAATGTCAGGATCCCTTACTAGTAAAATGGAATATAGCGATGGGTTTAAAGGTTAGATCTAGAATACGTACTGATTTGGAGAAATTCTACATCCTATCTTTTTCTTTTCTTTTTTCCTAATTATTGAGCTTCTCTTCACAAGAGCCCTAGATCACAGTAATTCATATATACAATATACAGTACTCCCACACATCCACCATAAAACCTTTTCCCTTCCACAGTGATATTCTTATAACTTATTCATATCATATTTACTTAAACTGATGTACAGACTCTGAGACAATAGCTTTCAAACAAGGTGATATCTGTGCTTACATTGTGGTCCATACTTTGGGATATACAGTTTTCTAAATTTTTAGTTATCCTATATTTTACATTATGGTTTACATTATTAGTCTGTCATCCCCTATATGTTTATGGTGCAACATTACATGTTTTATATCCATCCTTGTGTACTCTCGTGAAACTCCTCCCTTACCCCCACATTTACCGTGGTTCCATCCATTCAACATCCATTTCCCCTCCCCTTGGGGCCCACAGAGACTGCCAACCTCCATTTCCCGAGGAGCCACGTCCAGAGATACTTGCAAAAGTGTTCAGGGCCTGACTTGCTCAACTGCCCTAATGCCCTGGGAGCCACCCTTTTTCTCGAGAGATACAGTTCCCTCTATTTGATGGCATTAGTCCTGCCCAGGATGTGGGTCCACCCCACTCTCACTACTTGGGTCTCTACCCAATGGTACAACCCATTCTGGCAAAATGAGCATTCAGACATTCCCCAGGAGTCTGTCCCGCATCATCAGACCATCCCCTCTGAGCATCCTAAACAGGTAACCCTCCTAATTATATTTTGATACGATTTTCTCAGCATTTTACTCTCAACCAACACCTGACTCTCTCTTATGTTCGTATGTTGCCCCTCCCTCCCCCCAATTTTTGGGCAATATTACCCATCTGCCCATCCCCAGCCCCCTCAAACCCGCAAATCCCCACCCAAAGGCAACCCCTTGCCCCTATTTTATCTCTTCTTTGTGCTCATACTTACCCCCAGCTCATCATAGATCCCACCCCTGCAGATGTCAGCTTACATCCTTCCGCCACCCCTGATTTCCTGTAAGCCTATCTTCCAGTCTCTAGCTCTCTGAGGCAGCTTATTTCATACCATTGAGGTCATGTTGTATCTGTCCTTCAATGCCTGGGTTGCTTCACTCAACATAAGGATCTCAAGATTCATCCATCCTATCATGTGTGTTTGTAGTGTATTTGTTCTTACAGCCGAGTAGTATTCCACCGTATGTATATACCACATTTTATTGATCCACTCATCTGTTGAAGGGCATTTGGGTTGATTCCAACTTTTGGTGATAGTGAACAATGCTGCTATGAACATTGGTGTACATATATCAGTTTGTGTCCTTGTTTTCAGTTCTGCTGGGTATATACCCAGCAGTGGTATTGCTGGGTCTTATGGCAAATCTATGGTTAGTTTTTTGAGAAACCGCCAAACTGTCCTCCAGAATGGTTGGATCCTTCTGCATTCCCACCAACAGTGGATGAGTGTTCCCCTTTCTTCACATACTCTCCAGCATTTGTATTCTTCTGTTTTTTTTTCATAGCTGCCAATCTTATGAGAGTAAGATGGTATCTCATTGTAGTTTTGATTTGCATTTCCCTGATACCTAGAGATTTGGAGCATTTTTTCATGTGCTTTTTAGCCATTTGTATTTCTTCTATGGAGAAGTGTCTGTTTAAATCTTTTTCTCATTTTTAAAATGTGTTGTTTATCTTTTTATTTTCAAGATATATGAGTTCTTTGTAAATGCAAGTTATAAGTCTCTTATCAGATATATGTTTGCCAAATATTTTCTCCCATTGTGTGGGTCCCCTTTTTACTTTCTTGACAAACTCCTTTGAGGTGCAGAAGGCTTTAATTTTGAGGAAGTCCCATTTATCTATTTGTTCTTTTGCTGCTCGTGCTTTTGGTGTGATATTCATGAATCCATTTCCTATTACAAGGTCCTGTAAATGTTTCCCTACACTGCTTTCCAAGGTCTTTATGGTCTTGGCTCTTATATGTAGGTCTTTCATCCATCTTGAGTTCATCTTTGTATAAGGTGTGAGATGGTAATCCTCTTTCATTCTTCTAGATATGACTATCCAGTTCTCCAGGCACCATTCGTTGAATAGGCCATTCTCTCCCAGTTGAGAGGGTTTGGTGGCTTTATCGAATATTATATGGCTATATATATAAGGTTCTATATCAGAACTTTCAATTCTATTCCGTTGGTCTGTGTGTCTCTCCTTATGCCAATACCATGCTCTTTTCACTACTGTAGCTTTGTAGTATGTTTTGTAGTCAGGTAGTGTGATTCCTCCAATTTTGTTTTTGTTTTTAAATATGTCTTTGGCTATTCGAGGCCTCTTTCCTTTCCAAATAAATTTCATAGTTAGTTTTTCTAGTTCCTTAAAGAAGGCTGTGTTGATTTTTATTGGGATTGCATTGAATGTGTAGATCAGTTTTGGTAGGATAGACATCTTAATAATATTTAGTCTTCCTATTCATGAACAAGGAATATTCTTCCATTTATTTAGGTCTTCTTTGATTTCCTTGAACAGTATTGTATATTTCTCAGGGTATAAGTTTTTTACATCTTTAGTCAAATTTATTCCTAAGTATTTGATTTTTTTATTTACTATTGTAAATGGTATTTGTTTCTTGATTTGCTCCTGATCTTGCTCATTATTGTTGTACAGAAATGCTACTGATTTTTGCGCATTGATCTTATAACCTGTGACTTTACTAAACTCATTTATGAGTTCTAGAAGATTTGTTGTAGATCTCTCAGGGTTTTCTATGTATAGGATCATGTCATCTGCAAATAATGAAATTTTGACTTCTTCCTTTCCAATTTCAATGCCTTTTATATCAGGTTTTGCCTCAGTGCTCAAGCAAGTACTTCTAAGACAATGTTAAATAGAAGGGGAGACAATGGGCATCCTTGTCATGTTTCTGACTTTAGAGGGAAGGATTTTAGGATTTCTCCATTGTAAACAATGTTGGCTGTAGGTTTTTCATATATACTTTTTATCATGTTCAAAAAATTTCCTTGTATTCCGATCTTTTGGAGTGTTTTTATCAAGAAAGGGTGCTGTATTTTGTCAAATGCTTTTTCTGCATATATCGATATAATCATGTGATTTTTTTCCCTTCAGTCTGTTTATATGGTGTATTACATTGATTGATTTTCTTATGTTGAACCATCCTTGCATACCTGGAATGAATCCCACTTGGTCGTGGTTTATAATTCACTTAATGTGTTTTTGAATATGATTACCAAGTATTTTGTTAAGTATTTTTGTGTCTAGAGAGATTGGTCTGTAATTTTCCTTTCTTGTGGTGTCTTTGTTTGGCTTTGGTACTAGGGTAATGTTGGCTTCACAGAAGGAGTTAGGCAATGTTCCTTGTGTTTCTATTTTTTGAAAGAGTTTCAGCAGGATTGGTGTTAGTTCTTTCCAGAATGTTTTGTAGAATTCACCTATGAAACCATCTGGCCCTGGGCTCTTCTTAGTTGGGAGGTTTTTAATGACGGATTCTATCTCTTTACTTGTGATTGGCTTGTTGAGATCATCAATTTCTTCTTTCATCAATATGGGCTGCTTATGTGTTTCTAGGAATTTGTCCATTTCCTCTGAATTGTCATTTTTGCTGGAATATAGTTTTCAAAGTATCCTCTTATGATAATCTTTATTTCTGTGGGGTCAGTGGTGATATCTCCTTTCTCATTTTTTATTTTGTGTATTTGCATCTTCTCTGTTTTTTAATTTGTTAGTCTCACTAAAGGTTTGTCAATTTTGTTGATCTTCTCAAAAAACCAGCTCTTGGTCTTGTTTATCTTTTCAAGTGCTTTCTCATTTTCTATTTCATTTAGTTCTGCTCTTATCTTTGTTATTTCCCTCCTTCTTCTTCCTGTTGGATCACTTTGTTGTTGTTTTTTTTCTAATTCCTCCAAATGTGCAGTTAGTTCCTCAATTTTTACTCTTTCTTCTTTTTTGACATATGAGTTTATGGCTATAAATTTCCCTCTCATTACTGCTTTTGCAGCATCCCATTAATTTTGGTACGTTGTGTTATCATTATCATTTGTTTAAAGGTAGTCATTGATTTCTTTTGAGATTTCCTCTTTGACCCACTGTTTTTCTAAGAGTGTGCTGTTTAATTTCCAGATCGTGGTGTGTAATCTGGGCCTCTGACCTTTGCAAATTTCCAGCTTCACTCCACTGTGGTCAGATATATTATTTTGTATGATTTCAATGTTTCTGAATTCATTAAGCCTTTCTTTGTGGCCTAGCATATGGTCTACCTTGGAGAGTGATCCATGTGTGCTTGAGAAAAATGTATATCCTGCTGTGTTTGGGTGTAATGATCTATATATGTCTATTAGATCCAGCTCCTCTAATATACTGTTCAAATGTTTTGTTTCTTTAGTGATTCTCTTTGGAGATGTTCTGTCCAGAATTGATAGTGGTGTATGAAAATCCCCCACTATAACTGTAGATGCATCTATTCTTTCACTTAGTTTTTCCAGCGTTTGCCTCACGTATTTAGAGGCACCCTTGTTAGGAGCATAAGTATTTATGATTGTTCGATCTTCTTGACAGATTGTCCCTTTTACTAAAATGTAGTATCCTTCTTTGTCTCTCACAATTGTTTCGCATTTAAAGTCTATTTTGTCTGATATTAATATAGCTACTCCTGCCTTTGTTTGGTTTTTGTTTGCTTGTATGATTTTTTTCTAGCCATTCACTTTAAACCTCCATGAGTCTCTGGGTCTAAGATGTGTCTCTTGTAGACAGCATATAGATCGGTCATATTTCCTTATCCAATGTCCCAGTCTGAATCTTTTGATAGGTGAGTTTAATCTGTTGACATTCAGTGTTATTACTTTCAAGGAATTATTTGTGTTAGCAATATTTTGATTGGAGTTGTGTTTGTCATATTTTGTTTGCTTTTTTTCCCTTCTCTTTTTGTCTTTTTTGTTGCTCTTACACTCTCCTCCAACTCTGCCTGTCCTGTTTTTTCCTTTTTTCCTGCAGATCTCCCTTTAGAATTTCTTGAAGGGGAGGTTTCTTGTTGGTATACTCTTTCAGTTTCTGTTTATCTGTGAATATTTTGAACTCTACATCTTATTTGAATGCTAGTTTAGCTGGATAGAGTATTCTTGGTTGGAAATTTTTTTCCTTTAGCACCTTGACTATATCATACCACTGCCTTCTTGCCTCCATCGTTTCAGATGAGAAATCAGCATTTAATCTTATGGAGCTTCCCTTGTATGTGATGGTTTTCTTTTCTCTTGCTGTTTTTAGAATTTTCTCTTTGTCTTGAGCATTGGATAATTTGACAAGTATATGTCTTGGGGTGGGCCTGTTGGGGTTTATGATGATTGGAGTGTGCTGTGCTTCTTGGATATGTACATCTGTCTCTTTCAGTAGATTTGGGAATTTTTCTGCCATTATTTCCTGCAACATCCTTCTGACCCCTTTCCCTTCTCTTCTCCTTCTGGAATGCCTATAATACGTATGTTTCAGCTTTTTGCATTATCATTCAGGTCCCTAAGTCCTAGCTGGATTTTCTCTATCTTTTTATCAACCAATTCTACTGTCTGTTTGATTTCTGATGTACTGTCTTCCACATCACTAATTCTCTGCTCTGCCTCTTCTAGTCTGCTGATATTTGCTGCAAGTGTATTTTTGATTTCTTGAACTGTGGTGTTCATTCCCATCATATCTGTTATCTTTTTGCATATGTCTGCAATTTCCCCTCCAAATGTTGTCTTCATGTTGTTAACCTCTTCGTTTACTTCATTAAATTTGTCGGTGATAAATGTTCTGAGATCTTTCATTTCTTGTGTGAAGTTCTGCTCCCCTTCCTGATTTTTAGTTTGTTCATTGGATTCAGCCATGCTTTCCTGATTACTGGTTCGGTTTGTAGATTTTTGTTGCTGTCTGGTCATCATTTTATCTTGATGGGTTTAATCAGTTCCTTAGCTTCTTTGTCTAGTCTTAGGAATTAATTAGCTGTTGTTTTTGCATAAGTGTTATATCTTCTCTTTGTCACTTTGTTCTTCTTATTCTAATTTCTTATTGCTGGTTGAGTTCACTTTAAAGGAAAGTATTAGGGCCGGGGAAAGGCAATTGTGTAAGCAAGGAATAAGTGTAAAGTAGTATTGGTGATAAATGCTAACAGAGCAACAATATGAGACCTGGGAGGATGGATATTAGATTCATGTAAGTTGCGTAGAGTTATAGCAGTAGGTATAGTACCTATAATGTGGTAGTCGACTGAATATGGGAGGAATATGGTGTGAATTAAAAAGGTAGTATTTTCGTGAGAGAGGTGAGGGACGAAATGGGTTCACTGTTAAGGGACGAGCGGGGTCCCTGTTGCGGGATGAGTGTGGTCCTGTTGTGGGACGAGCGGGGTCCCTGTTAAGGGACGAGTGGGGTCCCATTGTGGGATGAGAGGGGTCCCTGGCGTGGGGAAGAAAGCCTCGTATGGCCGCTGAGGCTTCCCTCGGGGGCTCCAAAGGTGTGGAGGGCACACGACCCAGGAAGGAGTCGCAGAGACAGGCTGATGGCACAAGTCTGGTTTATTGCCAAAGGGGATGCAGATTTATAGGATTGGGGAGTGGTGTGGCGGGTTCTGATTGGCTAGGGCAAATGCGGTTTCCATATAAGGCAATGTCCTGGCACTGGGCTAGTGATTGGCCAGTAGAGTATGTGCTAACTCTTGATAGGCCGACACTGTTACTAAGCTGATAGGTGGTTGTAAGCTGTTGCTGGGCAAACAGTGTACTAAGAGATTAGGTTTAAGGGAGGGGAGGGGAAGTGAGAGCTGGGCTAGGCGGGAGATAGGAAGGGGGAGGGCGGTGCCGGCTAGCTGTTAGCAGCAAAGGCCTAGTCATGCATGGTCACCTTGTCTAGGCCCAGTGGGCAGAAGGGTGTCACCTCTTGCCGCACTGTTTGCCACTGAGGCAAGCCGGGTGCCCCTCCTCCCACAAGAGGGAAAGAGAAATGAAAGGTATATTTTCAAGAGTGGATAACAGACAGAAAACAAAACAAAGGTATTAGAAATTAAGAGTTAGACACTTTGTGGATCAAAGAAAGGGAGGTGGAATATAGGAGAGACAGTAGATGATGGAGGTTATCAAGATGTAGGGGAAAGGGGATAATGTAGGTAGCCAAAATCAATTCACACATAAATGAGGCAGTAGAGGATGAGAAAAACCAGCAAATGTGAGGTGTTCCTTGCAGCACCTATTGTATAATTAAGATAAAATAAAATGAGAATAAAATGAGGGACGAGAGAGAAGAAAAAACAGAAAAAAAAGAGAAGAAAGGAAAAAACAAAAAGGGGGTGGGTAAAGGGTGGGAAACATTTAGGGGAAAGAAAACAAAGATATACACCAACCACAACCGCAACACCAACACCATCAACAACAAAAAACCCTAGATAACTGAAAATAAAAAAACTTTGAGGGATACGCTGTGAGAAAAGATTAGGGGATAATGCAATGTTAGCAATCAGGACATTAAAAAAGTAAAAAATGAGATAAAATGAAAATAAAAATGAAACAAAATGAAACAAAAAAGACAAAACACAAATGTTGAGGGCTAGGGCATTCAAGGACCTCAGATGGACCTCAGGGTGTGATGGATTCAGGGATGTAAAGTCTGAGATATTGAAGACTCAAGAGGTGTGAGTCTCTGGGGTATGGGCCACCAGGGTTTAGGGGACTCAGACCTGGCAACCTCAAATCTGGTCAACAGGGAGCCTGGGAGCACCGCAGTGTAACACAGCCTTCAGGGATCCCCGCAGCTGGGTGCCAGCCCTATGTGGGAAGTCAGATCCGGAAACTCTATCTTATGTCTGAACCCCACAATTCACTCACTCACTGGGGTCTATTCTGTGGATGTATCATCAATTCAACTTCAGGACAGCTCCCACTCTGTAAGCCCCAGAACGGCCACCTGGGTGTGCCTCTACACTGGAGCCAATTTAATGACGCAGATCAGAAGCCAGGCCCGTGGGTGGAGCTCCAGCTGGAAACGCAGACAACAGAGTCCAAAACCGGAATTTCCAAGCTTTGCAAAATATTCCCCAATCGGCTTCCAGACATGTCCCCCCACTCGCCGCACCCTATAACAACCTCCCAATTACGTCCCTTTATTGCCAGGAATCTAATTCCGCTACAGATCGGCAGCCGGGCTTGTGGGGGTGGGTCTCCAGGTGGAAGCGCTATTACTTGTGTCTGCAATCAAAAATCCCCTGCTTTGCAACAAAACCCCATTTGTCTCCCCAAATCGGTTTGCAAAGGCGTCCCGTCTTGTCAACCCCCTAACAGCCTGCCTAGGGCTTGCGAATTCCCCAGTACCGCAGAGCCTCCAAAAAGCGCGACCGCAGTGCCAGTTGCACGGCTCCACCCCCTCCAAGGAGGGAGCGTCCCGCACGCTGGTCTCACCTCTGTGCAATAGAATTTCAATTATATCTTATAGACTAATCCTCTCCATTACCTTCCCACCAAATTGATGTCCAGACATTTCCTGCCCTGCAAAAATCCTGAAACAACCTGGTCTCGGAGAAGCTCCAATGCTGCCCAGCCCCTTCTTTGCAGGAGAGACTGTCAGGTAAGCTCACTCAGCCACCATCTTGCTCAGAACCCAACAAAAATATTTCAACCCATACCAAGGAACTGGAAGACATGGCCTAGTCCAATGAGCAAACTGAAAAACAAAACAAAACAGGAGGAGATGCAGAATATGGAAGAAATAATCAGAGATTCCCAAACAAATACCATGAATCAATTTAGTAAAGTGATGGAAGTTGCGGCGGCTTGCTCGGTCGGTAGAGGTGGGGTCTGGCTGAGGACGAGGGGTCGGTACAGCTCAGGACGAGGGGTTGGTCCCGCTTGGGATGAGGGATCGGTCTCGCTTGGGACGAGGGGTCGGTCCGGCAGCAGACGAGGGGTCGGTCTCACAGGGGTTGCGCGGTTCGGCTGACGGGGTCGCCCGGCGAAGCCAGCGACGAAGGGGTCGCCCAGAGAAGCAGGCAACGAACTGGGGACAAGGAAGGCCAGGCCCTTGTTGGGGGCTCTCAGGACTGGAGGGCGCACGGCAGAAGAACTACGGCGGAGACAAGGTAAACACGCAAGTCCGCTTTATTGAGGGAGAGGCAACAGTTTTATAGGGGCTGGGGAAGGCTGATTGGTCGAAGCCACGCCCTGTTCTGATTGGTTGCCGGTGAAAGGTCAGTGGGTGGTACTGGACGGGGGAGGGGTGGTGGTTAGGGATTGGCTGTCGCTGTTGCTGGGGGAAGGGGCAGGGTTTAGGGATTGGTGGCTGCTGTTGCTGGGGTAGAGGGCAGACTGGAGTTTCCCGCCCATGCCTGGCTGTTGCTGCTGTCGGGGGAAGGGAAAAGGGCAGACTGGATTTTTCCGCCCACGCCTGGCTGTTGCTGCTGTCGGGGGAGGGGAAAAGGGCAGACTGGAATTTTCCGCCCTGCGCCTGCGCAGGGAGAAAGAAGAAGAAGGGTGCCGCCCCACAGGCATCGTGTGGCGCCATCCGGGAGGAGGGGCGGCCACCACGGAAGCATGGCTGCCGAGAAGGGGAGACCCGAGGGCACTCTGCGCCCATGCCGAGCTTCCTTCAGGGGTGGCGGTGAGTCTGACCAGCCACCCTATTATGGGGGCTGTGGCTTGGCCTGCCGCAGCTGCTCCCCCACCAGGCCAGCAAACCACACTTCAGCATGAGGGGTGACCGCAGAAGTGATTACGGATATTAAGAATACACTGTGAGAATACCCTGAAGAAACTGTAAACATATATAAAAAGTTAACAGATATGCTATTGAATGGTAGAATGCAAGAAATCAAAAATACACTGGAAACACATAACAGCAGATTTGAACATACAGTGGAAATAAGTGATGTGGAAGAAAGAACAATTGAAATCTAACAGATAGTATAAAAGATACATAAAAATAAAGAAAAAGTCCATCAGGGACTCGGGGATTTGAATTACGGCACGAAATTGACAAACATACACATTATAGGCATCCCAGAGGGAGAAAAGAAGGAAAAGGGAATTATTTCCTGTGTTGCAGGAAATAATTGCTGAAAACTTCACAACCCATTTGAAATACATAGATGTACATGTCCAGTAAGTGCAGCACATCCTAAACAGTATAAATCCTAAGAAGTCAACTGCAAGACATACAGACATCAAATTTCGCAATGCTAAAGACAAAGAGAGAATACTGAAAGCAGCAAGAGAAAAGAGAATGATCACATACAAGGGAAGCTCGATAAGATTAAATGCTGATTTCTCATGTGAAACCATGGAGGCAAGAAGGCAGTGGTATAATATAGTCAAGGTACTAGAAGAAATACAAAACTTCCAAAGCATTCTCTACTCAGAAAACTAGCATTCAAAAATGAGGAAGAGTTTAAAATATTCACAGGTAAATAGGAATTAAAAGAGTATGCTGATAAGAAACCAAGTACAGTGGGATATACATTCTTCTTGAGTGCAAATGGATCATTCTCCAGGATAGAACACATGTTAGGCCACAGAACAACTCTCAATGAATTAAGAAAGATTGAAATTATACAAAGTAATCTATCTGACCACAGTGGGACGAAGCTGGAAATCAGTAAGGGTCAGGGAATCAGATTAGAAACAACGATATGAAAGTTGTACAAAGTCTTGGACAAACAGTGGGTCAAGAAGAAATGAAAAAAACAAATCAGTAACTACCTTAAAATGAATGAAAATGACAAAACAACATATCAAAACCAATGGGGTGCCTCAAAAGTTGTGCTGAAAGGAAAATTCATAGCCATAAATGGCTATATTAAAAAAGGAAGAGTTAAAATCAAACACTTAACTGCATACCTGGATGAATTAGAGAAAGAACAAACCCTTAGCTATGCTAACAAAGAAAAAAGAGAGAAGTTGCAAATATATAAAATAAGAAATGAAGTAGAGGGTATCATCACAGACCCCACAGAAATAAAGAGTATCATAATAGAAAACTTTGAAAAATTGTATGTGGAAAGATGGACAATTTGGAGGAAATAGACAAATTCCTAGAAACACACAAGCAGTTTACATTCATGAAAGAAAGCATTGATGAACTTAACGGACTAACCACAATTAACAATATAGAATTATTCATCAAAAATCTCCCAACTAAGAAGAACCCAGGAACAGATGTCTTTGCAGGTGAATTCTACCAACTATTCTGAAAAGAATTAACAGCAATACTGCTTAAATGCTTTTTGAAAAAGAAATGGAGGGAACATTGTCTCATGCATTCTATGATGCCAAAATCACCCTCATACCAAAGCCAAACAAAGACACCACGAGAAGGGAAAACTTTAGACCAATCTCTCTACTGAACCTAGATGCTAAACCCCTGAACAAAAAACACTTACTAATCATTCAACAACACATCAAATGAATTATATACCATGGCCAAGGGGGTTTCATGCTTGCTATACAAGGATGGTTCAATATAAGAAAATCAATGTTATACACTATATAAACAGATCAGAAGAAAAATAAATAACATAATCATCTCTATAGATGAGAAAAAAAACATTTAATAAATTCAGCCAACTTTCCTGATAAAAACACTATAAAATATAAGAATAGGAGGAAACTTCCACAATATGATAAAGGGTATATTAGAAAAGCCCAGTACTTACATCATATCCTATGGCAAAATCCTAAACGTTTTCCCTTCAAGATTGGGAACAAGACAAGGATGTCCACTTTCAATGCTCCTATTTAACATTGTGTTAGAAGTAATCACTCAAGCACTTAGAGAAGAAAAAGGTATAAAAAGCATCCAGATTGGAAAAGAAGAAGTAAAACTTTCACTAGTTGTAGATGACATTCTCCTATACATAGAAAGCACTAAGAAATCTACAATGAAGCTTCTGGAGTTTGTAAATGAGTTTGGTTAAGTCGCACGTTATAAGATCATTGTGCAGAAATCAGTAACATTTCATTATACTAACAATGAAATATCTGAGGAGGTTATCAAGAAAAAATCCCATTTACAATAGCAAGTACAGTAATTAAATACCTAAGAAAAATTTTAACTGAAGATGTAAATAACTTGTGTATAAAAAAGCCATGCAATACTGTGCCCAAAGATGTACTTACCAAATCCAATGGATGTGTCATGATGATGGGAATGAGTGTTGTTGGGGGGGGGGAGAGGGGGGGTGGGGGGGTGGGGTTGAATGGGACCTCACATATATATTTTTAATGTAATATTATTACAAAGTCAATAAAAAATAAAAAATAAATAAATAAAAAAAAAAAATACAATACAACACATCTTACAATGATGAAAGACATGTTAAATTTTTAAAATTTATTTTACTTTTCCTCATTTCAAATTTACCTTTAATTTTTTTGTATTTTCATTGATAATTTTTAAACTATCATTATTTCATTTTCAAAAAAAAAAAAAAAAAAGAAAATCAAAGAAGGTTTAAGTAAATTGAATAAAATTCCCTGTTCATGGATAGCAAGACTAAATATCATTAAGATATCTATTCTAACCAAATTGATCTACAAATTTAATGAAATCTCAATAAAAATCACAGCAGCATTTTTTTATTGAATTGGAAAAACTAACTTAATTTTATCTGAAAGGGCAAGAGGACTCTATAGCCAAAGACATACTGAAAAAGAAAAACAAAATCAGAGTAATCACACTACCTGAATTTACAACATACTACAAAGCTACAGGGGTCAAAAATGCACATTTTTCACACAAAGATAGGCATACTGACTAATGGAACTGATTGAGAGCTCTGATATAGATCCTTACATATACAGTCATCTGATATTCAACAAGGTGGCCAACCTCATTCAACTGGGTGAGAATGGCCTCTTCAACAAATGGTTTCATGAACTCCACACCCAGGCATGAGCAGTGAAAGAAAAATAGATAAATGCAACCTCCTCAAAACTAAAACCTTTTGTACCTCAAAGGAGTTTGTCAAGAAAGAGAAAAGTCAGCCTTCTCAATGGGAGAAAATATTTGGTAGCCATATATCAGACAGAGGCTTAATATCTTGCATATATAAAGAAATTCTAAACCTCTAAAATAAAGACAGACAACACCTTTTCAAATATGGGCAAGTGATTTGAATAGTCACTTCTCCAGAGAAGAAATCCAAATGGCCAAAAAGCACATGAAAATATGCTCAGCATCACTAGTGTTTAGGAAAATGAAAATCAAATTACAATGTGGTATCACCTTAACACCCATTAAACTCGTGGCTATTAAAAAAAAAGAAAAAACAAACAAACAGAGGAAGACAACCAGCAAGAAGGTGACAGAGTTAGGAGCTCCTAGAGTCAGCTTATGGTACAATGTACTTAGTAATCTCCCAGAGCTATGTAAAGCACTTGTTAGGGGGCTCCAGGAGACCAGAAGAGCATCCAGCAACATCTTTAATTGAAAAGAGGGAGAAGATTGCCCATCTTTAGAGAAGATTTGTAAGTAGAGTACTCCAAGCCCTGCAGGCCAGTGCCCCTTCTCCACTGGTGGCACAAACTACCTCAGGAGCTATTCCATACCTGGAATTGGAATCTCCACTTCCCAAAAATGGGGGAAGAAGAGACGGTTGGGAATCAACTTCAGCTACTCATTAGTACGTTCAGTGAACTGAAGTATAATCCTAAGTACAGCTAAGGTTTGAAACTGCCCAAGTCAGAAAGAGGCTAGAAGCCACCATTTTAACTCCACCCCTGGTACAAGGTAAAGCAGAGGGACTGAAAATGACAGTGATGGTAGCAACTGGCTCCTTACAACCAGATCAGATTGAAGCACTAGCATAAGCCCCAGCCCAACCTCCAGCAGGGAGTAAGCTGGGGGGCCTTATGCCAGCCTCTCTGTAAAATACAGGGTATGCAATGGAAGCCAGTGATCATCTTACTCTGGTGGTGCAAAACACCCAAGGAGCTGTTCTGTGGCTGGAACTGGAATCTCCATTTCTTAAAAACAAGGAAGGGAGAGACAGTTGGCCACCAACTTCAGCTTCTGATTAGTAAGCTTGGCATGCTAAAGTATAGCCCTAAATCAGTAAAGTTTGAACCTGTCCAAGTCAGAAAGAGACTGTTAGCCACCATTTTGACTTTGGCCCCAGCATGAGGGGGAGGTGGGCTGAATGAAAATCATAGTGAGAGTAGGGACTCATTTCTTTCACTCAGAATGTTCTACAACCCTAGACTTGGCTTCAGCCACACCTCTAGCAAGGCGGTAACTAGTGAGCCTCTCTTGGTAACTGCAGGAAAATTTGTCTGCAACAGACTGAATAGTCAGAAATCTACCAAGGCAACTGTGGTCATATTCTTCCCACATGGCATAGTTGTTGACCACACCTGGATATCTATCCTCTCCCCATGTAGGGGAGAAAGAGGTATGAAGATTCATCAGTCTCTCAGGGAAACTACAGTCTAACCCTGCACAACTTGTATTACTAAACGCAGCTGTGTCCCTGTCCCTAACCCTGGCAAAGGAGACAGTTGCAAGAAGCTTCATCAGTCCCAGGGGCAATGAGTGTAGCAGGAGCCTCCACAGATTGCAGCACCACCTACATCCTTGGCTCCTACTACACAACCAGCAGGAGAAAAATGGCAAGAAAGCACCAGATTAAAGAGAGAAACTGCATGAAGAATAAATACATTTAGTAAGCCAGATACCAAGACACCAACAAAAAGTAACAATCTACACCAAGAAACAAGAATATATATAGTTCAGTTAATGGAACAAATTAAGACTACAGATGAAATAAAGGAGTTGAGACAATTAATCATAGATATTCAAACAAATCTCACCATCCCAGGGTCCACTGGATGGAGGAATAAAATATGGATTAGAGTGAACTTACTGATATTCTACTATGGAACTATTGTGAATAGTAATGGAAGAAAGTGTAGCATTGATGTGGAGAATATGGCCACAGTAGTTGCTGAGGGCAAGGAAAGGGAAGAAGAGATGTGAAGTGGGGGCATTTTAGAGACTTGGATTTGTCCTAAACGATAGTGCAAAACCAGATGCTGAACATTATATATCCTGCCATAACCCACTGAGTGACCTGGGGGAGAGAGTAAACTACAATGTTAACTATTATCCATGTGGTGCAGCAGTGCTTCAAAATATATTCACCAAATGCAATGAATGTGCCATAATAATGAAAGAGGGTGTTGACGTGGGAAAAGTGGGGTTAGGGGGGCGAGGGTATATGGGGACCTGTTATATTTTTTTGAATGTAACATTTTAAAAATAAATTAAATAAATAAATAGGAAAATAAATTCAAAGATATGGCTAAAGTGATTAAGGATATTAAGAAGCCATTGGATAATCACAAAGAAGAATTAGAATACACAGGAAAAAAGAAAAAAAGCAATTCTTACAGGAATGAAAGGTGCAAGAAATGAGATATGAAATACACTGGAATCATATAAAAGTGGACTTGAGGAGGCAGAAGAAAAGGTTGTTGAACTTGAAAAAAATGGCCTCTGAAAGTGAACATAAAAAATAACAGAGAGAGAAAAGAATGGAAAAAAATTAATGAGTTCCCAGGGAACTAAAAGAGAGCAAGAGACATGCAAATATATGTATTGTAGAAGTCTCAGAAGGAGAAGAGAAGTGAAAAATACCAGAAGGAATATTTGAAGAAATAATGGTGGAAAATTTCCCAACCCTATTGAAGGACATAGCTATCCATGTCCAAGAAACACACATACTCCCATCCAAATAAATCTGAATAGACCAACTCCAAGACACATACTAATCAGAATGACAAATGCCAAAGACTAAGAGAGAATTCTGAGAACAGCAAGAGAAAAGCAACGTATCACATATAAGGGATACGCAATAAGACTAAGTGTTGATTTCTCACTGGAAACCATGGAAGCAAGAAGACAGTGGTATGATATATTTAAGGTAATGCAAGAGAAAAACTTGCAGCCAAGATTCTTATATCCGGCAAGATTGTCTTTCAAAAATAAGGGTGAGTTTAGAATATTCAGAGAAAAACAGAAACTGAATTTGTAAACAAGAGACCAGCTTTGCAGGAAAGACTAATGTGTGTACTACAGTCTGAAAAGAAAAGATAGGAGAGAGAGGCTTGGAAGAGAGTTTAGAAATGAAGATTATACCCATAATAATAATTAAAAGTGTTGAATGGTGAAAATAAAATATGACAGATAAAATGTAAATATTTTGGAATAAACTTAACAAAAGATGTAAAGCACTTGTTTTCAGAAAACTAGAACCCATTGTTAAAGGAAATAATAAAAGACTAAATAATTGAAAGAACATTCCATGCTAACAGATTGGAAGACTAAATATTATTAAGATGTCAATTCTACTTAAATTGTTATACAGATTCAACACAATACTGTTAAAAACTGCACCAGCATTTTTAAAATAAATGGAAAACAGGATTACCAAATTAATTTGGAAGGGTAAGACATCCTGAATAGCCAGAAACATCTTAAAAAGAGAAAGCAAAGATGAAGGACTCTCACTTCCAGATTTTAAGTCATATTACCTACCTACAGTGGTAAAAAAACAGCATGGTACTGGCTTAAAGACAGACTCACAGATCAATGGTACTGAATTGATGGTTCAGAAATAGACCCTCACATCTATCATATCACTAAAATCAAGTGATTTTAGACAAGCCTGTCAAACACATCCAGTTTGGGCAGAACAGTCCATTCCACCAATTGTGCTGACAGGACTGAATATCCAAGGACCCCTATCTTACACATTATACAAAAATTAACTCAAAATGGATAACAAACATAAATATAAAAGTAAGAACCATAAAGCTTATAGAATAAAATATAGGAAAATATTTTCAAGACCTGTTGTTAGGTGGTGGATACTTAAATTAGATATGGGGAAGTGGACTTGGCTCAACAGATAGAGCATCTGCTTACCACATGGGAGGTCCACAGTTCAAACCCAAGACCTTCTTGACCCGTGTGGAGCTGGCCACCATGCAGTGCCGATGCTTGCAAGGAGGCTGTGTCACACAAGGGTGTCCCCCGCATAAGGGAGCCCCATGAGCAAGGAGTGCGCCCTGTAAGGAGAGCCATCAATCACAAAAGAAAGTTCTGCCTGTCCAGGACCTCACACACATGGAGAGCTGATGCAGCAAGTTGACATAACAAAAAGAGACACAGGTTTCCAGTGCCACTGACATATCCTGCTAAGAGTGAAGCCTGGTGGTTTCCATGGGATCTGAGGAGAGGAGGAGCAAGGAATAGAACAGATGGAACAGGCAGCATTTCTAGAGTAATGGAAGTGTTCTACATGATCTTGTAATGATGGATACAGGCCATGTTAAGTTTCATCAAAATTTATAAAAGTGTATATGGTCCAAAATGTAAACCACTGCCTATGGTTGGTAGATATGTTTGAATATTTGTACACCAGTTGTTATGAACATACAATCCACATATAAAATGTTATTAATAGGGGAAGGGGTAAAGGAGGGAGGATGTTGGATATATGGGAGTCCCCTATATTCTATATATGACTTTGCTGTGCCCTAAAACTTCTGTGAAAACAAAATGGAAAAAAGTAAGACATTGAGAGAATTAATGAAAGAAAATGCCACTGTACATACAGTCAATAGATCTTAGAGTGATGAAGGAAAAATGTCAAAATAATTTTAATTTTCTATTACTTTCATTATCTCAAAATTTTTATTTTTTAACTTTTTTGTATTTTATTTCCTATTTTTGAAACTATCATTATTTCATTTTTAATTTTTTTTTGCTATTTTATTGGTTTCATTTTTGAAGAAGATTGGATCACAGAAGGGTTACAACTGTGGTAGGGGAGAACAATTTGTATGGGGTGTCAGTGAAGGGGGTTATCTTGGAGAAGGTTCACCTGGGCAAACATATAAAGTATATAAATGGGTTCAAGTGTTCATGAGGCATTGCCACTTTGGGTGGAGATTCACACAATACCTAAAAGAATATTGAATTCCCATTCTGGGGATCTCAGTCACATTCTCTGATGGAACAGCAAGAATCCCCCAAGTACAGAGGCAATGGCTAGTGAAGGTGGATGGTCCATTTATGGGCCCTTGATATTGATAACTGTGCTTGTGAACCTTTACTCTTGAAATTTAAACTTAGCCTACTATTATAGGGTGCCTAAGCATTACATCCTGAAAGCCTCCTTTTTGTTCAGTTGGGGCCTCTCTCTAAGCTGAACTCAGCATATAAATACAATAACTTCTGCCAGCATGGGACATGACTCCTGAGGATGAGTCTCCTTGGCACTGAGGGATTACTAGAAAGAACCAACTAGCAATGAAACTAGAAATAAACCTTGACCAAACAGGGGAAAATGTAAAGACAAATGAGTTTATATTGCTAAGAGACTTCAAAGTGAATCAGGAGGTCAGTCCAGAGGTTAGACTTATGCACATCTCAACAGGAAATCATTGACTGCCCAATTAGGCAGTACCCAAAATAGCAGGACTCCTGAAGGCTTTGAAGACACCCAGGAACTATGCTCAGGGAAGATACCTCAGGAGTTTGGTGCCTTACCATTGGGTACTAACTTGAGGTTTTTGATTGCCAAGGTTACAGAATTGGACTCAGTTGTCATTTCCCTACAAGTGCCTCTTTGGTCCCTTCTATTTGAACCTGTACTTGGTGCTGGACTTGGTAAGTGTACATCTAAGATACTTGAATCTTAGGACTGTCCGTGTGCCCACTGGGCCCTGACCCTTAACAGAGTTGCCACAACTGCTCTTCAGTTCATTGGACTCACTCAGGACAACTGACAAGGTGGTCATCATGGACAGTCAACATACCAAGGAACTGAGAGAGCAAAAAATGCAAGCAAGAGATTCCCATCCATCACTTGTGTTGAACTGAAGCCCCCTACCAATTTGAGGTGGAGTGGGTACCATCATCCCAGAATCCTCAGGATTGGGGAATAAACTATGGAGTAGAGTGAACTTACTAGTATTCTACTATAGACTTATAGTGATTCTAGCAATGAATGTACATATAATTGATGTGGCAGCAGTGACCACTGGAGTTACTTAGATCAGGGAGAGAGAAAACAGGTGTAATACAGGGGCATTTTCAGGACTTGGGAGTTGTCCTGAATGACATTGAAATGTCAGTTACAGGCCATTATATATCTTTCCATAATGTACAGAATTGTGTAGGAAAGAGTGTAAACTGCGATGTAATCTATAATCCATGCTTACTGGCAATACTCCAAAATGTGTTCATCAATTGGATGTTGTTAATGGAGGTAAATGTGGGCAGTGTGGGGAGCAGGGCATATGGGAATTCCTTATCTTTTTTGTATAATATTTATGTAATCTAAATATCTTTTAAAATTTTAAGAAAAAAACCCAGCGTATTATTGGCACAAGGCCAACATATAGACCAATGGAATAAAATTGAGCACTCAGAAATCAGCCTTCACATTTCTGGCCAACTGATTTTTAACAAGGTGGCAAAGACCACTCAATTGGGAAGTAACAGTCTCTTCAACAAATTGTGCTGGGAAACTGGATCTCCATTTGCAGAAGAAAGGAGGAGGACACTGACCTCACACCATACACAAAAATTAACTCCAAATGGACAAAGGCATAACTATAGAGTAATCAAATTCTTAGTAGAAAGCATAAGGAAGAATCTTCAGGACGTTGTGTTCGGCAATGGATTCTTAAGCTTTACATCCAAAGCATAAGCAAGAAAAGAAAAGAATAGGTAAATGCAACCTCGTCAAAATGAGACCTTTTTTTCCTCAAAGGATTTCAACATGAAAGTAGAATGACAACTTACACATTGGGGGAAAATATTTGGAAACCGCATATGTGATAAAGAGTTTATATCCTTAATACATAAAGAAATCCTTCATTGTAACAAAAAAAAAAACACCACGATTATTAACCCAAGTTAAAAATGAGAAAAAGACTTGAACAGACATCTCTCCAAAGCCTACACAAATGGCTAGAATGAAATGTTATGCATGAAGAGATGCTTAACACCATTAGCCATCAGAAAAATGCACATCAAATTCATAATGCTATAACTTTTCATACCCAATAGAATAGCTAATATTTAAAAACTGGAAGTCACTGTGGAAGAGAGTTTTTGTGACTCCTGAGAAGTCTACATATAGAACAACCATATGGCTTGGCAATCCCACTGACAGGTATGTACCCAAAAGAATTTAAAGCAGGGACTTGATCAGATATTTGCACAATTACAAAAGATGGATGCTACCAATAGTTCATAAACTGATGAATGGATAAATAAAATGTGGTATATATATACAATGTAATATTATTCAGCCATAAAAAGGAGTGATGTCCTGATATATACATCAACATGGATGAAGTTTGAAGATGTCATGTTGAGTGAAATAAGCTAGGCCTAAAAGACAACTATCATATGATCTCACTGATTTAAAATAATTAGAATAAGCAAACTCACAGTGTCAGAATCACAATATAATTCACCAAAGGATGAGGTGGCTATAAGGCATGGGATATTTTCTTAAAACATGCAGGATTCTTATTTGGAAGAATGAAAATGTTTTCATAACAGGTGGTGGTTATGGTGGCACAACATAGTGAACACAATTAACAGCACTGAAATACATATCTGAATGTAATCCAATGGGAAAATGTTTGTACATAAAGTGGCAGAATAAAATTTTAAAATATCCATGGAAATACACAATGCTAACAATGAGTATTTTGTGAAATCATGGACTTTAATTAATAGTACAATTGTAAAAATATACTATCATTTATTGTAACAAAAATTCCATATTAACGCATGGTGTTTGTGGTTTATGGAAATCTTGTATTTTATTCATGACTTTCCTGTAAAACTAAAAATGAGCTAATAAAGGAAAAAGGCAAGGGCCAATGTGGAGAAGAGGCAAGTATCATTTGTAAAAGAGTGGCCTGGTCTATTTGGAGAAACTGATGCTGGTTCTTATAATGCAAACTGTATGGGGTTACATGCCCTGGAGTTTGTGGTTATTCCCAGGACTGGGATAACTGGGCTTTTAATTTGCTCATGTGAAACTTAACACTAAGCCAGGCAGGATGATGAGTCACTAGATATTAACTCTTCTATGACATTGCAATTGCACACATCTTACTCCTTGAACACATTCTTATTTGTACATGTCCTACAAAAAGGATATATATTTATGCAATCATCTTAACTGCAGTTATCAAGTTCAAGAAATATAACGTTGTTACAAAGCTTACATTGTATATTTCAATTTTATCTTATGCCCCAACAATGTCTTTGTGTCTTTTCTCCTCCATTCTTAAACCCCATTCAGTATCATGTATTGCATTTAACTGTAATTAGCTCTTCAGTTCCTTTTCCTTTCTTTGTTTTAATTATATATATACCCATCCCAACCCCTCCCAAGCACACTGTTTAGTGAGATTGATTAATAACAGTTACAATGTTGCAGTAAATTCACCACCATCTATTACAATAAGTTTCCCTTAACCCCAAAGAGAAACCCATTCCCCTAACTCCCCACTCCTAGTAACCTATATTCTACTTTCTGTCCTTTGAGTTTGTACATCCTCTGATATTTTGTTTGTGTTTAATATAGAGCTTAAATTTAAAATATGAAACTCTAATAGTCATGTTTGCTTTGACAACAATTTAGCCAATTCAACAGCATGCATAAATTATGTTCCTATTCTTCTCTATTTCCCTACCTTTATGTAACTATTGTCACAAATTATGCATTTATATCAAAACCATTGATTTTTCATAACATTTTATTTACTTACATTTTACATCCTATAGGAAGTAAAAAGTGTCATTACCAGTCAAAACTAAAATAGTACTGGCATTTATATTTACCTATGTCATGATCTTTGCCTGAGAGCTTTATTTCTTCATGTGGTTTCAGTCGATTTTCTACTGTTCTTTCCTTCCGAACTCTTTTCTCCCCTTAGCATTTCTTGTAAGACCATTCTAATGGTGACAAACTTCTTCAGCTTTTGTTTATTTGGGAATGAGTGAATTCTTCCCTCATTTTGAAAGAAAATTTTGCTGTATATAAAATTCTTGGTTGGCAACTTTTCACTTTCAGCACTTTAAATATATCTTTCCTCTGCCTTATTGTTTAATAGTTCCCAATAAGAAACTGGCACTGAATCTTACTGAGACTCCCTTGCATGTGACACATCACTTCTCACTTGTGATTCTCAGAATCATCTCTTTATCTTTGGCATTTAACGGTATGATTTTAACATGGCGCAGTGTGAGTCTATTTGGGTTTACTATATTTGAATTTCATCGTGCATTTTAGATATGTATATTCATGTTTTTCATTAAATTTGGGAAGTCTTCAGCCACAATTTATTTGAATATTCTCTGTTGCTTTCTGTCTTTCTTTCTCTTCTGGGAATCCTGCAATGCATGTATTTATATGCTTGATGGTGTCCACAGAGTCCTCATTCTGACTTCATATTTCTTCATTCTTTCCACTTTTTGCTCTCCAAAATGTATGATTTCAATCATTTTATCTTCAAGTTCACTAATTCTGTATTCTGCCAACTGCAATGTTCTGTTGAACCTCTCTAGAGAATTTTTAAATTTCTGTTGCTGTGGTCTTCAGTTCTGTTTGGTTGCTTTTCATATATTCCTTCTCTCTCCTGATATCTCCTATGTGTTTCTCTATTGTTTTCCTGATTTCCTTTAGTTCTTTTTCCACATTTTCCTTCAGCTTTTTGAGCATATTTAGGGCTTTTTTTTTAAGTCTTGGTCTGGAATTTCCCAGGTCTGAATCTCTTCATTGATAGTTTCTAAAACTTTAAACTTCTATTTGTGTGCATCAATACTTCCTGCTTCTTTGTATGATTTTTAAACTTTAGTTGAAACCTGGATACTTCAAAAATATTTGTATTATCTTTTTAAAAAATACATAGATTACATAGAATGTTACATTAAAAAATATAGGAGATTGACAAAACTCCCAACACCATTCATTTTTCCCACATGTATAGAGAAGTTACATCTGAGTCCCACTCCATCACACTTGATAGCACAAACTCCAAAGTAGGGCCCACTGACAAGGTATCAAACTCCAGAGTGATCTGTCATGACTGTAGGACCTGGGTGTCTCTGTAGCCTTCAGGAACACCACTACCTAGGGCAGTATTTTCTTTGAAATCTGCATATTTTGATATTTTAGTGTTTTACTATTGGAATTTAGACTTCGAGGAATCTTAAGCTTTGCTCTATTAGTGTCATGAGAGAACTTTACTTGAAGTCATATATTTTTAAAAGATATTTGATAGTTTGGTAGGCCAAAAATATTTTCTCACTTTAATTTTCATAGTTTACTTGCCCAATTAACCATGTTTTCACATCCTATTAGAAGTTCATATTTCTTATTTTGACCTTCACTGTTAATATCCTTTGACTCCTTTTTTAAAATAAATCGACCTGCTTGTACTTTAGTTTTTTATTTTTTTTTACATTAAGTAATTCCTTGAATTGCTGTTGGTATGTTTACTAAGCAAATTCTGGGAACTAAAGGATTTCTCTCCTGATGAAATTTTTAAGTCACTAATAATATTTTTGTACCTCTTCTGTTACCTAAAATATCATGACATTCTATTTTGTTTTTCTAATATTGAGTTTGTATAAAAAGATTCTAGATGAAAAGGTTGAATATTAAGATTCTCAGGCTTTTGTATCTGCACTTTGCCCTTGATTCTAAAAGCCACCCCTTGTGTAAAAAATCCAAATTATTTTACTATAAATTTTATTTCTTATCATAAAAATATTTTCACTGCATTTTCTAGCATTATTGTATTTATTGTATAATCTCACTGTAAGCCTTTAAGTATTCTTATAAAGATTTATTTTTTATTTATTTATCCCCCCCCTTGCCATTTGCTTGTTGTCTTCTCTCTGTGTCCTTTTGCTGCACGATCTTGTGTGTCTGCTTATCTCCCTTTATTGCATCATCTTGCTGCACCAGCTCTCTGTGGGCACAAGAAGTCAGCTCTCCACAGGTATGGGCTCTTCACAGGTGCAGGCCAGCTTGCCTTCACAAGGATGCCCTGGGAAGTGAAACCAGGGTCTCCCATATGGAAGATGGGAGCCCAGTCATTTGAGCCACATCTGGTTCCTGCTTTAAGTATTTTTAATAGAGAGAAATACAAATTCCATAAATAAGAATTCTTCATATTTATTACCTGATTTGTGAACTAAGTAAATATGTGTTAAGTAACATTTTATAATTAAATAAATAGGCACTTTTAATAATATAGAATTGTAAGTTGGACGTAAAATGAAAAGAAACATAGTGACCTTTAATCACTCAATTTATAAATCAGTTAACAGTACTTTTTTGTGTTTGAAATATTTTTTGGATATATTTTAAGTCTTACAAATGTGTCATTTACTATGTGTATCCTGGTCAGAGCATTTGATTGATCGATGTAATATATACTTTAATAAAGTGCTCTTGGTAATCTCAAGATAATCTTTCTAAATTAATCACAAGAATAAGAATGTCCATAGCCACCAAATACTTAGGAACTATAATCCTTCCACAAATATAGTGAAACACACTAAGGTTTGTGCCTAATGAGAACTCTCAATCTTGTATGAATAGATCTAGTTTTTGATTCTAGCATTCCATAAGCTTATTAGCAAGCTGACTAATAAATCTCTGTTCCTTTCTATAAGCCTCAGGTTCCTTATAAATAAAATCAATTGATTTTATTTAGATAATCATTAATATCACTAACAGTTCCAGTATTCCATGATTCTAGGCTTTTAAAAAATAATGAATTAAGAAGACCACCACAACTGCTTGCATATGAGATACAAATAATTAAAAGATAGCTTCTTATTAGGCAACAAAACTAGAAAAATATATGCTAAATGAGGTAACACTTCTAAAGAAAAACTTGAGTATGAGTGTATGTGTACAGAAATAAAGTATGTGTGGAGAGAGAGAAAAGGAGACAGAGATAGAATTCTTCTATATAATTCTTTGAATAATTATTTCTGGGATCTTCATTGTTGAAAGTAAATTTAGCTCTGAAAGATGATGTCAAAGTGACAATATTAGACACTGAAGTTCTCTACCAATGGCTGTCTAGTGAGGTAAAGCAGAGAGTGCATTTTTTCTCATGCAAGGCACTGCACAATTATAGAACTCTAAATGCTTAAACTAGTCTGAAAAAATGATGGATTTATCATTGTTGAATACAGAGATTATAACATGGTATTAATATACTAATTATACTATTGAATGTGGTCAAATTCACAATCCTATAAAAGGCATTTTAACTGCCCTAATTTGGATTATGTGCACTAGTATGTAATCCCCAATTCAGCAACAATGGAATCAGCTCCATTGAATAATACAATTAGTAGCGTAGTCAATATAGAAGTACACAATGCACTTGGATAATAGATTTATATCCCTCTCTGTAGACTCTACACATAATGATTGAAAGTTCCCTTTCTGCTAGAGGGATTCATATTTTGTAAGAAATGTGTTAAATCCAGTCAGGCAAAGACTGCCAGGAACATGTCCATTGCCACACAAATTTATTTCTTTTTATTATTTTATGTACTTTTTATTATCTTTTTAAAAAGATAAATAGGTCACATAAAATGTTGAATTAAAAAACATAAGAGGTTCCATATACCTCATTCCCCATCCCACCACCATTCCTCCCAAATCAACATCCCCTTTCATCAGTAGGCACATTCATTGCATTTCATGACTACACCCTGGAGCACTGCCACACCACATGTGAGATAGTTTACATTTTAGTTCATATTTTCCCCAGGCCATCCAGTGGGTTATGGCAGGGTATGCAATGGCGTGCATCTGTCCCTGCAATATCATTCAGGACAACGCTAATTCCCACAAATGAACCATATCACACCTCTTCCTCCCTCTCCCTTCCCTCAGCAATTACCATGGCCACCATATCCATATTGATGATACAATTTCTTCCATTACTAGAGTCAAAACTGTTCTATAGTAGAATGCCTGCAAATCCATTCCAAATCACATTATATTCCTCCATCCTGTGGACCCTGGAATCATGATGTCCACTCCACCTTTAAATTGAGAAGGGGCTTAGAGCCCACATGGCTGATAGATATGATTCTCCTGATAAAAGTCGTAGACATTCTTGGTTCCCTGGTGAGGTTGTTGACCATTCTCATTTCTCCATCAGCTGACCTGGATAAGTCCAATGAACTGGAGAGTAGGTGGTACAACTCTGCTGAGGCTCAGGGCCCAGCTGGCACATGAACAGTTCAGAGATTCAAGTCCCCTGAGCATACACAAACCCAAGCACCTATCACATGTTCAGTAAAAGTACAGAAGAGACATATAGAGAGGTCACATCTGATTCCAACTCCATCACACTCAGGAGCATACATTCCAAAGTTGGGCCTACTGGCAAAGCAATGAACTCCAGAGTCATCTGTCATGACCATAGAATCTGTGTGTCTCTGTAGCCCTCAGGAGTACCAGTACCTGTGGTTGTATCTACTTTGGCTGTCTCTGGGATGGTGCTGAGACATGCATAAGCACAACCCTGCTGATGACCTCCCAACTCATTTTGAAGTCTCTTAGCCATATAAACTCATTTTACCATTTCTCCCTTTCATTAAAGGTCTTTTTCTAGTTGCATCTCCAGCTGATGATGGTAGTAATCCCTTGGCACCAGGGAAGCTCATCCCCAGGAATCTTTTCTCATGCTGAGGTGAAAGTAATGCATTTATATGCTGAGTCTGGCTTAGAAAGTGGCCACATTTGAGCAACATGGAGGGTCTCAGGAGGTAACTCTTAGGCACCATGCAGCTCTAGGCCTAGTTGAGATTTCAAGCACATAGGCTCATAAAAATAGTCACCAGTATCGAGTACCCATCAATTGCTTCTCGGTCTTTTGGCTAAGATCAAGTGTTAAAAATTTATTTTTATTAGCTTGCTTCAGTGAGGGAGAATACATGACAGTTGACTAATTGGGTGTGTTAAAAGGGCAAAATTAGCAATGATTACTTAGAAAATTTTGCAGATTTAAGTCAGTAGTAGGATGTTTGGGGCAGGACATACCAAAAATATAAACTAAGTAGTTATTAGAATAGTCAGTGAACTTATCTTTACAACACTCCATCGCTTAAAATTTATTATTGTTATGTGTAGATCAGTTTGTATGTGGTCTTCTCTAGAAAACATAGATCTGAAGGAGCTGGTGTTTAAAACTGTGAGCTATAATTATCTGTGATTATAGTTTGCTTCGGTACATTCTGTTTTGTGAGATATGCACTGTTTTACAAGTCATGGTTTCTCTTTCACTTCTCTGTTTTCTCTCACAGTCCAGCTACTAACAGGACTATTTTTCATTTTAGTGTTCTTTTTCCCCAATTCCCCACATTTCTAGTCACACCTCATCCTAAACTGAAGAATAGAGTATGATCAATACTGATTTGTAGCACTATTGCATGTAATATGTTATTTATACTATTGCTTTGAGCTCTCTGGGCATCAGGACTTCTTACTTTTTGTTTTGGATGATCAATTGCTTTATCATCAGACATGACAGAAGCAGCACAACAGCATTTAAAACTCTGGAGTTTGGAATCCACACATTTGGCCATTGCAACACAGACAAACATGAAGAGATGGATTGTTGAATTCTGAAAGATACTTCAAAGTCATAGACCCAGACCTCTGAATACAGTCTGTGAAAATATGTCCCAGACCTATTTAGATTTTCCTTAGATAACCAAGTGGCTTTTTGTTCTTTGATTTGAATATGTATTATTCAACTTTTCCAGTTCAAATTTCCAGAATTCTTCTGTCTGGATAAAATCTGTGTTATTAAACTGAGATGTCATATTTGAAAAGAAAGAGTCAACTATTTAACTCGTTTTTAAAGTACTAACTGTATATTTTGCAATGCCTGATCTCTTTTTTTTAAATTATTAAATGCCAGTTTTAATTTTTTTGTTTTGGATGCTTTTGTTATTGCTGTTGTGATCCAGTGTCACCAAATGCATATTTACTATTAATAGCAAGCCAAACAATATAAAGACAATTTATAAGTTACAGAATATTTGTAGATGAAAAGCAGTAAGTGCAGACTCTGAAGTTATCTAGATCTGTTATACTTGCTATGTCAATTTGGACAAGTTTTTGCTTAATGTAATTATGTCTCAGTTTCCTTTTCTGTGAAATGGGAAGAAAAGTAGTACCTAACTTACAGGATTGTTATGGAGATTAAATGAGTACACATTTCTAAAGTGCTTAGATCAGTGGCTGGTACAAAGTAAGTACATAAGAAATTCTTATTAAGTAAACTTTTAAAAGAGAATATGCCAAATATGTTTTCTTTTACCATAAATTTTCACTATCAAGGTCCTGGGAAAAAAGAATTGCTAAATAATATTTCCCAAATTTGATAAACATCAAAATTAACTGAGAAGGTTTATAAATATTCCTAAACACCATGTCACCATCCCAATAATAAGTATACACAAGGGTGAGTTCAATCTAGAATTATCATCACAAGAGCAAGCATACACAAGGGTCAGGTTAAGACTAGAGTACTGTAAAGGAGCATGGGGTCACTCTAGCCAGCTTCAGTAATTTCGGGTATTAACCTTTTGCTACTTTATATTACATAGTTACCTATATAAATATTTTATAATCATAATTATTTCTAATTCTTAACCATCAGTTACAACTCTATGCATTCAAATAGACATTTCATTTCCTATAGTTTCTGTATTCTGTTTCATGTTTTCCAAGTTCTTCCATATACCAAGACTATTTTTTAAAAGTAACATATTTTCTTCTAGCAATTTTATGGTTTAATTTTTAACATGTAATTTTTATCTATCAATTTCAATATCACTTTACAGTTTTGATTGGTTATCCTGATGTGGGCTATGGGTGGGAGGCTCTTTGTCTCTTCAGAAATAACCTTAACCTAAAATGTCTGTCCTGATTGTGGGTGTGGAACGGTAAGAGGCTGCAATCCTGCGCTTGGTAACCATGGCAATGACTCCAGTCCCAGGAAACAGTTTAACAATGCAAAGTCTATAAACTTTAAACATTCAGGGAAAATGCAAACGAAATGTGCTAACAGCTTATCTAGAATGTATGAAGTCCAAGCTAAAAGCTTACCTAGGATGTGCAAGATATATGCTAATTCAAGCCTATCGAGCCTAAAACAAAAGAACCATTTGGCCCTTCCTCTCTGTATAAAAGAAACTCAAAGATCTTGTTCTAGTCTGGAGTTTGAAACAGAAAGCTCCCAAGTCCAGCCGGCCATCAGTAAATTATTTTTTCCTTCACAAATCATTCCTGAGTCCTGGCCTTTCTATACACAAATAATTGAACCTCTCTCTTCTTCTACAATATTTTTGGGGGTTCTCCTGGGATTGCAAACGAAGGCCAGAGATGGTAGCATTTTTGATGCCCGTTCCAGATCCCCAAGAAAGCCAGGAGGCCTTGGGTGAACCCCAATCATCAGGGCACCCCTGGATTAAATTTAATCCAGAAAAGATGTGGGCTCCACCAGAGTCTTCCAGACAAAAATTGAGGGCAATGGAAGGTCTGAAGAGAAAGATTCTGAGAATAAAAAAGAACTCCAGACACGGAGGAAGTTAAGACTCCCCAGGGAGCACAGTCAGGAGAACCCTAGCTTTAATTGCTAGGGTAGGAGGCTGATCACCTCCTGAGAGAACCCTAGTACCTCCAGAAATCTGGGGGGAAGCCATTCTCTCTAGGTCTGGAAAAAGTAGAAAAACAGGAAAAGCCTGGTGTTTCAGGTTTGTTAACTGCATGTTGGAATCTGGTATTGTTCTTGTCTCTGCTGAAAGAGTGGAGACTTGATTACGATGGGAAAGGATGTTTATAGGTTCAAGCCCTAACATCCAGGAAATTGGTCTGGATTTTGAAAAACTTGGTTATAGGAAAATGGATTGGCTTTTCTAGTGAAGCTTGGTCTGGGTGTAAAGTTAAACAGTGAAAAAGGTGTAGTTGGAATCTTTTGTTGTGGTGCTGAATTGCAAATGAATTCACTTTATATCAGATATTAATGTTAAGTGCTCTCTCTTTCTAAGATTTGTGATGACTGTGGGAGCAGCCATGCTGAAAAAGATATATATATATAGAACTTTTAGGTCAGATTAGTGACCTTTGTGCTTCTGTCTGTGTCAGCTCAGTGCTAGTGTTCGAGTTGTGTCATGTGAATTGGTGGAATTTAGTTGAGCTGCAACCCTCCCTTGCCATTGGCAAGGAGGTCAATTGATAATGGGGCAAAATTACAGAGTCTGGATGTTTGCACATGCTCTGTTTCATCTCTGGTCCACCCCTTTGCAGGGGCCTGGGGGCCATCCTGGTCCACATTAACACACCCGAGTTTGTTGGGGCTGGCTCCAGTCAGGGTAACTGGGTTCCCAGGAGGGGCACCAAATTTTAGTAGATTCTTTCAGTTTATCTTGGCGTAAAGCTGGAAAGGGGGGACTGGCTTGCCCCTTTCCAGTGGGTCCATGCCTTCTATTCATAAGCTGCATTCCTATTTGATTGCTGTGCACTCAAGTGCCTGTAAGGGAGGAGGTGAAGGGGATGCAGAGTAAGATCAAAATATGTGCAATAAAGTTCCCTCCTTAAGGCATCAAAGACCAAAATAAATTTGCATTCTGCCCATGTTCTGTGTGACTATGGAAAATACTTTGAAAGGTTTTAAAGCTGTAAACTTGTCTAAAGGAAGAAGGTTATCACTTGAAAACAATGAACCTCTAATCACTTGATATCCCTTTTAATGGTCTGGCTGGGAACTTCAGGGTTGTGAAACTACAGAGGAAGAAGAAAAAAAGGAATGAACCTCCACTTTAAAATCTGTGTTTGGCTTTTGTCAGTTGCTGGTGCCTGAGAATTCACGGTAAAAAGATAGTTTAAAAATGAATCTTTAAATGCTAATACTCTCTTGCTGGTGAATTAAATGCATAAATTGCAGATGAGAATTTGTTTGATTACTAGGAAAAGGCAGAACTTTACAGAATTGTTACTAATAAAAGTCTTGTAACTTAATTAATAAAGGCGGTCTCCTGCCTTGACTGGTAGTGTTCCTAAGAGTGACAACTCTTGAGAAAAACCAGTCTCCCTGAGACTTCAATAACCTCAGTAAATATACATAGAATTAGTCTTGTTGTTCATCCAAAATTCTGCTAAATTCAAGGTAAAATATAAAGTTCTGAAACAAAAGAGAATTGTGTTAAAGCATTGGGAACATTTTGGTTATAAGCCATTAGTTAAGAAACAAAATTCTTGTGCAAACCTGCGTGGTCATAGTGCAAATTAAGAAAAAGTTTCAGGAGTCTTTGAAATGTTTTGCAGTCACACTTATTTTATAAAAATGAAAGTTTTAAGGTAACTAAGTTGCTTCTGTGTCAAACTATTCAGGTCTGCCTATTTGCTCAAATTGTTGGGGTTAAAAATAGTGTTATATAAGTAATATATATTTCTGGAACCCAATTAAGCTAAATAGTATATAAAATAATGCACATTATTAGTAACATCAATGAGTTGTGTTTCTGTGTCTAACTCTATTTTGTGTCTGACTATTTCCTCAGTGTATACCTTCATACATCAGGATAATATCAAATTTACAAATGAAAATTCTTAAAAGAGCTCAATTCAAATTGCTAAAAATTAAATATGCAGTTATGTATGAGAATAAATATTCTGGAGCCCAAATTAGACTAAGCAGGATGGAAAGGCCATATAGAAATCTGATTATAAGAAGTATTGGAAAAGGGCCTTCTCTTTGCAAGGCTGGGGAATTAAGAATCAGTTTGCCCTGTAATTTCCCAGTTAAACCTTTTTGACAGCTTAAAATAAGAGTGGTTAGTCATTCTGTTGCTGAATTTCAGTAAGTAAAAGAAGGTCCATAAAAGCTATGGAAAGATATTTCCTGAATTATGATTAAATTACGTGACTATAATGTGTTTTGGAACCTGGTAGTCAGTATGCTTTTAAAATCATTCACAGTTTCAGAACCTAAACCAAAAAAAAAAGTAGTTTTGGCTTCCTGTGGAGAAAGGGGGGAGAGTGTTCCTTGCATAGACTATAATGATTTCAGTTTTATTTAGCTTGAGTGTAATCTCCCTTAATTTATAATTTATTCATTAAATAAATTAATATTATATATGCAAAATCTTTGGAGTAATGAAAATTGTAAGTTCATGTTAATGAAATTAAGCTAAAGAAAAAATTGGAGATATGCTCTCTAAAATAAATAAAATAAACTTCTTTGGTTGGTAATTGTAATTTAATAAGTTTATTTAAATGTAAGGTAACTAGTCTATGTGGTTGAGGTCAATTATAAAAACTTTATGAAAACATCTTCCAACCTGAAAACGTTTAAATGGTTCTAGTTCTAGAAGTCATTATTCACTAAAATCCTGGATTAGTATTGGTAGCAGTGAATAACTTTGTGATAATAAAACATGTCTGAAGGCCACTGCAAAGTGCATATTTAAGTAAATGGTAATGAAAAGTTATGTTGGTTCTACTGGGAATCTTCTGTTTTCATTTTAACAATGAAAAATAGTTTTTTTGCCTCTATTACTAAAGTAAAATACCTACTATTTTCTCCATGGTAAAATTGTATAAGTAAACAAAGTAATTTGATATATGATGTGCTGCATTAAAATGTTTAAAATATATAAAAAACAAGGAATAAACTTTAACATTGTCAAAATTTCTTGTGCATTCAAACCAGGCCTTAAAGACATTACAGGTTGCCTCTCCATGTGAGTTATTGGCTAGGCTGGTCACTGACTCTCAAATAGAAATATTTGCTATATCAGCCTCTGCTTATGCTCCTGAAGTTGATGGAAACTACACTGCAGGTTCAAGCTCCAGCAGCAGCCAATGATGACTCGGTACAGCCAAGTGTATAATGGATATCACCTCCAGACTGGCACTGTTCCATAGTGCCAGAGAGCACTATGTATCTGACTGGTAAAATACTGAAAACTCTCTCTAGGATCAACGATGCTGTGACTTACTCACTGTGTGAAGAACATGCTAAGTGGAACCATGATTATCAGGATACTGTAAGTAAAACTTAAACACAATTGGCATTATCGCCTGCTCCCATGGAGAGATAACATGTAAAGTATTACAAACCTGAAACTTAAAACTATGAATTGCAATTCAGAATCCTTATGCATTAAGTAATACATTAATTAATATTAAGTGCTGTACTTTTATCCTGTTCTAAATAGATGCCTAAAAATTATAACATTATCTTTTCTATTCTGGATCAGGTACAAAAGTATATTAGACACGTTAAATTACTGGTAACTTCATTTTCGAAATAATTAATAAACATGTCTATAAAATAAGGTGGTGGTCTTAGTCAAGCTCAGCCAACTTACTATTCTACTGTACTCTATTGTGTAACAAAAATGAGGCTTGCTTGCTAATAATGAGACCCCTACTGAACAGTCAAACCTACCAGAAATTGTACCATTAAAACCAAAATTTTTTAAAAAACACAACTTTATTCTGTAGTTCTGATCACTCCCACAGCTGAAAACTAAGAAAATTTTCAACTTGGTGCATTAATCCTGAATGAAATCAGCTGCCCAAAAGGTACCAGTTCACCAGGAGCATCTGACAGAGCACATGAGTGCCAATCATTAAACAGCCTGAAATGCATCTTCGAAACAAAGCTAAGTATCTGTTGCAATTTCTCTCTGAAAATAAATAACTTAAAAATAAATAAATAAATAAATATATATATATATATATATATATACTGTTCCTACCAGCTTTTAAAATGGGTGCCATTTTTACAAACACCTAACCTTGTCTACCTCTGTAATCCAATATCTTCTTTTAAAAACTGGTATTCCAAAATCTTAACTAAGTTTGTTTCTTTCAGAATGAACATCTTATTAACCATGTGAAAATTTCATCCAGCTTTGTACAGAATGCCAGATCCATCTTCCTCCAGTTAAAATAAAATAAAAGTCTTACACCTTGTTAGGCAATGACTATAACCCATGGCCAGGAGGAAGCAGTTCCAGAAAAGAGATCATCTCCCTTCAGCACCCCTTTAAGATCAAAGGTGTAAACTCTTTAAGGGTAAAATGAAATTAATAGATGGTTCTGGAGCCTGACTGGAAATCCACAGGAGTGACAGTGGCCCCAAGATGACTGTCAGGGGGCCGTGACCTGGGATTCTATTGTAACTTCATAAAACAGGAACTTTGTCTTTAGGTCTGACATTTGATAAGTAAAATAATAAATCAAAACAACAAACAGCCACCCACCTCATAACTCCAACAATAATTATGCCAAAGCATAGCAAATTAAGCTTTGGTATAAGGAGGGAAGATGATGTGGGCTATGGGTGGGAGACTGTTAATCTCATAGATAAACTGTATGTGTCCTGACCTGTGGGTGTGGGACAGTAAGAGACTACAGCCCTGCCCTTGGTGACCATGGCAATGACTCCAGTCCTGGAGAAACAATTTACAATGGAAACTATAAACTTTAAATATTCAGAGAAAATGCAAACCAAATGTGCTAAAATCTTATCTAGAATGTATGAAGTCCACACTAAAAGTTTACCTAGGATGTGGAAGATATATGCTAATTCAAGCCTATTGAGCCTAAAACAAAAGAACTATTTGGCCCTTCCTCTCTATATAAAAGGAATTCAAAGATCTTGTTCAAGGGTTGCATTTGAAACAGAAAGCTCCGGAGTCTGGCCAGCCATCAATAAATCATTTTTTCCTTCTGAAAATCATTCCTGAGTCCTGGCTCTTCTATACTCAAATAATTGATCCTCTCTCATCTTCTACAACAGTACAACAGATGAAAGCATTAACAGTAATAAGAATGTAATTTAATATTTCAGTTAACAAAAAATAAAGTTATATCAGACAAAAATATGTTCAAAGAATACATGTGTTTTTATTACCAGAAAGAAATATAGTAACTTGTATGCTATTTAAAAATCATTTGTGGATCTGTTAGAATAGTGCATGCCAGATACTGAATATGTTAATGAAATTTAACCTGAACAGGTTACTCTAAGGTTTCTGGTCAGTGAAGTACTAAGCACACAGTTGAGAAATGTGTGCTGAACTGAACTACTAAAATTACAAAAAAGGTTCTTAAAGTGAAAGGAATACCAAACTGGTGGTATCCTTCCTCCAAGGTCACTCCAATGAATGAGTTTTCTGTTACTGTGTAAAACCCAAGGATAAGTTATAAGAAAAAGGACTCTCAAAATCTAAGATGTTACAGCTATTTGCATGTTAATTGCAGAGTCAGCTCATCTGAGGTAGTCAAGGGTAGTGCAAATTAAAGGTCATTAGAGATTCCACTGAACTTTCCATAGGCAGTTAAAGCAATGCAGATGGAAGCAATGCGACTTAGCCAAACTAAAAGAAAGTTCTGTTCATTGGAAAAAGAGTAATACCTAAATCAAGAGATTCTACCATTGGGTTCTATTTCAACCTGGATGGTTTGGAGTGGCAGCCTCTTGATGAAGGCCATGACTACTTGCAGAGTGGTCATGCCCTGAAGGACTCTGAGAAAACATTGTTTGGATCAGGTTTGTATGTGGGTGATATTTTTGCCAATATGCTATTGTGAATGGAAATTAATCCCCTCAAATCTATTTTTAAGGTTTTCAGCTATCCCTCTGTAACTTTAGAATATACAGTAGAATAATCACTGACCTGTGGTCCTTGTGTTAGATATGATATATCAGCTCACACAGAATGAAGGTTCAACTGAAAGTTTATCACTAGGCCTTTAACATGTTGTGTTAGTCAGGGTTCTCTAAGGAAAAAAATTAAAAAGAGATATCCACCAATAGTATGTGATTCTATAAGAGTGTCTCATGTAACTATGGGAATGCAAAAGTCCAGGTTCTGCAGGCAGGCTGCAACCAGGGGCTGCAATGAATGTCTAATGTTGGTTCTTAGCAAGTTCTGAGAGATGTTGGCTGTCCAAAGATGAGCTGGGAATTTCTCTCTCAATGCTGAAATCACATCCCCTTTTAAAGCATTCACTAATTGAGTTAAGCATCACTCATTACTGATGGCAATCTCCCTGATGGATGTAATTAAAACCAGCTATCCATGATTTACCACTGCAGTAAAATCAATGGTGACTAAAGTCCAAAAATGCCCTTGTATTACAGTTAGCCCACTACTTTCTTGACCAAACAAACAGGCACAATTACCTGGCTGAGTTGACACAGTAGCCTAACCATCACAATCCATCCCTTGTCAACTCAGCAAGCATTCACATTACCGTAAACCATACTTAATCTCTAAGTAGAAACAATAACAGACATGCATATATATATATATATATATAAATTTCTGCCTAACAGTGATCAACTTTCTTGCATGCAACTGGAAATGCATTAATTCCATACAGAATAGGGTGTAAGTTCTTAGGTAATATTCACTCTCAAACTTGGCATCCTTAAATATTATGACATGAAATGGATACAACTCCATTTATGATAAGAGGAAAGTTTGGGGAAGAAGACAAAGAAATTCATTTTGTGTACATGTACAATGATCATCATAAAGAAACAAGGAAGAAAGATTCATAACCATTGTAGTTCTCCTTTCTATAACTTATCACATGGTCAAAGTTCATATTTATCACTACCTTCTTCCACTACCCATTCCATGTTTCCATCACATTCAGCAAGCACTTCAGCTGGTCGTGGTTCTTTGCATGATGGGATGACCCAGACTTTCATTCCTGAAGATTCTGGGTCATTGTTATTTCTGCTTGGATTGGGTTGTTGCAGTTTTCCATTGACTTTAATCATAGGAGGTGGCAGTACTAATGATGCCCTAGAGGATCTACTGTATTCCAGGTAAACTTTTCTTTACCACCATTATGTAGAAGCAGTCCTATTTGCCCTTGATAGTCAGGATCAGTCACCCCAGACAGTATAGTAATTCCCTTTTTTGACTGTTAATTCAGAGCTAAGAGGAGCCCAAAGTGGCCAGGTGGCAGGTTTAACTTCCAGTTCAATGAAAATAATGTTGTGCTCCCTGGTGACAACAATCCTCCTTTTGGGACTAAAACTGTAGAGCAGCAGAGTTTGAGGTTGCAGGGACAGGAAGTAAAAATGTTCCTAGTGGGTGGCTAGGAATAATAGTGAGTGGTACCACTTCCATTTCCACCCCTTGATTCATGGACCAGTGGATCCTGGTTATAAGAGAAATAACACCTCAGACTGGACACTGATTTAAAGCATACACAACTTCCTGAGAACATTGTCCCAGTCCTGCATTGGTGCCATACTGAGTCTTCAAATGACTATTCCACAGCTCTGTCAATCCAGCTGCTTCAGGGTGATGGAGAACATGGTAAGACCAGTGAATTCCATGGCCTTGTGCCCATTCCCACACATCATTTGCTGTAAAATGAGTTCCTTGATCAGAAGCAATGCTGTGTGGAATGCCATGGCAGTAGATAAGATATTCGGTAAGTCCGCAGATGATAGTTTAGGAAGAAGCATTGCATGCAGGAAATGCAATCTCATATCCAGAGTATGTGTCTATTCCAGTTAAAACAAATCACTTCCCCTTCCTTGGTGGAAGCGGTCCAATGTATTCAACCTGCCAACAGGTAGCAGGCTGATCACCTTGAGGAATTGTGCCATATGGTAAATGATTGTGGATCTCTGCTGCTGGCAGATTGGGCACTCAGCAGTGGCTGTAACCAAATTATCCGTGGAAAGAGAAATTCCATGTTGCTGAGCCCATGCATAACCTCCATCCATAACTCCATGGCCACTTTATTGTTGAGCCCACTGGGCAATGACAGGAGTGGCGGGGGAAAGAGTCTAAGCAATAGCCACAGAGTGGGTCATCTTATCCACTTGATTATGAAAATCTTGCTCTGCTGAAGTTACCCTCTGGTGAGCATTCACATGGGACACAAAAATTGTCATGTTTTTGCCCACTCAAAAGGGACAATCCACATACCTCTTCCCCAGATCTCTTTGTCACCAATTTTCCAGTCATATTCCTTCCAAGTCCCTGACCATGCAGCCAAACCATTGGCAACGGCTCATGAATCAGTGTACAAATGCAACTCTGGCCATTACTTCTTCCAAGCAAAATGAACAACCAGGTGTACTGCTCAAACTTCTGCACACTAGGAGGATTTGCCCTCACCACTGTCCTTCAGGGTTGTCCCAGAAAGAGGATGAAGTGCTGCAGCTATCCACTTTCAGTTGGTATCTGCATATCGTGCAGAACCATCTTTAAATGAGGCCAGAGTTTTTCCTTCCTCAGTCAACTGACAGTAAGAGACTACCCAAGATGCCAATGCTGTGGGCTGGGAAAGAGAAGGTAACATGGCAGGGGTGGTGACCATGGGCATTTGGGCTACTTCCTCATGTAACACACTCATGAACTCAGGACACTTTTGAGCCCTTTCTTGTATATATCATTTCCACTTTATTATGGAGTGCTGCTGTGCATGCCCAGCTTTATGGTTTTGTGGGTCAGAAAATATTCACCTCATGATAGTCAACTCAGGTCTCATGGTTAACTTGATGGCTCATGGTTGAGTGTTCAGTCTCTAGTAAGGCCTAGTAGCAGTCCATAAGCTGCCTCTCAATAGGAGAGTAGTTATCAGTAGAGGATTTCAGGGCTTTGCTTCAAAATCCTAAGGGTCTGCATTGTGATTCTACTATAGTGGTCTGCCAAAGTCTCCAGATAGCATCTCTATTCACAACTGAAATTACCAGCATCATTGGGTCTGCTGGATCATATGGCCCAAGTTGTAGTGCAGCTTACACAGCAGCCTCAATCTGAGGCAGAGCCTCTTCTTGTTTTGGTCCCCAGTCAATAACTAGCAATTTTTTGGTCACCCAGTGAATGGGCTGAAAAAGCATACCCAAATGAGGAATTTGTTGTCTCCAAAATCCAAAGACACCAACTAAGTATTGTGCCTCTTTTTTGGTCATGGAAGGAGCCAGATGCAACAGCTTATCCCTCACTTTAGAAGGGATATCTCAACATGCCCACAACACTGACATCTAGAAATTTCACTGAGGTGGAAGGACCTTGTATTTTAGTTGGATTTATTTCCCATCCTCTCTCATGCAAATGCCTTACTCATAAGTCTAGAGTCTTTGCTACTTCTTGCTCACTAGACCCTATCAACATGATATCATCAATATAATGGACCAGTGTGATGTCTTCTGGGAGGGAGAAATGATCAAGATTCCTGTGAATTGAATTCTGACATAGGGCTAGAGAGTTGATATACCCCTGAGGCAGGACAGTGAGGGTGTACTGTGAGCCTTGCAAGCTAAAAGCAAGCTGTTTCTAGTGGTCCTTACTAATAACAATTGAGAAAAAAGCACTTGCCAAATCAACAGCTGCATACCAAGAACAAGGAGATGTGTTGATTAAATCATGGAATGATACCACATCTGGGACAGCAACTGAAATTTGAGTCACCACCTGGTTAAATTTATGATAATCTACTCTCATCCTCCAAGATCCATCTGTTTTCTGTTCAGGCCAAATAGGAAAGTTGAATGAGGATATGGTGGCATTCACCACCCTTGCATACTTCAAATCCTTAATGGTGGCACAAATTTCTACAGTTGCTCCAAGAATCCAATATTGCATTTGGTTTACTATTTTGCTAGGTAGGGGCACTTCTAGTGGCTTCCACTTGGCCTTTCCAACCATGATAAACCTCACTCCAAAAGTCAGGGATCCAATGTGGTGATTCTGCCTGTTACTGATTATGTCTATTCCAAGTATTTATTCTGCAACTGTGGAAATAATCACAGAATGCATCTAGGGACCCACTGAACCAACTATGAGACATACCTGAGGTAAAACTTCATTAATCACCTGACCTCCATAAGCCCGTACTCTGAATGGTGGAATCCAGTAATGTTTTGGGTCTTCTGGGATTATTGTCACTTCTGAGCCAGTGTCTAATAATCCCAAAAATGTCTGATCATTTCCTTTTCCTCAGTGTACAGTTACTCTAGTAAAAAGCCATAGATCTTCTTGGGGAAAGGTGGGAGGAAGGTGAACAGTATAAATTTTGGGGAAGCAGACTTGGCTCAGTGGATAGGGCATCCAGGAGGTCTGTGGTTCAAATCCTGGGCCTCCCTGACCCATGTGGAGCTGGCCCATGCGCAGTGCTGTTGCGCACAAGGAGTGCCATGCCACACAGGGGTGTCCCCCGCATAGGGGAGCCCCCTGCCCAAGGAGTGCGTCCCATAAGGAGAGCCACCCAGCATGAAAGAAAGTGCAGCCTGCCCAGGAATGGCACCACACACATGGAGAGTTGACACAGCAAGATGACGCAACAAAAAGAAACACAGATTCCCATGCTGCTGACAACTACAAAAGTGGACAAAAACAAGAACATGCAGCAAATGGACACAGAGAACAGACAACTGGGGGGGGGGGGGAGAGGAGAGAAATAAATAAAAAATAAATCCTTAAAAAGAAAAAGAAAACAAAAAAAAGAAAAACAGTATAAATTTTGGACAGTTTAACAGGATCCTTCCCCAAGGGGACCTGGCCTCCTCTTCATTCAAGGGGTTCTGGGTCTGTAAACTGTCTCAAATCTGGAAATTGGTTAAGGGTCCATGATTTCCCATGTCTGTAATATGAGTTAGGGTTTTGTTCACTCAATAGAATTCTTCTGTTTATATAGCTCTAGAAGAAATTTAGTATGCTGCCTTTATCACTGCTAGGTACCCAATGATATATTATCTGATGCCGTAACTCTATATGACTCAAAATATTTTGAGAACTTTTTTAAAGATTTTATTTATTTATTTATTTCTCTCTCCTTCCCACCCCACCCCCCACCCCAGTTGTCTGTTCTCTGTCTATTTGCTGCGTTTTCTTTTTTGCCCGCTTCTGTTGTCGTCAGTGGCACGGGAATCTATGTTTCTTTTTGTTGCATCATCTTGTTGTGTCAGCTCTCCATGTGTGCGGCACCATTCCTGGGCAGGCTGCACTTTCTTTCACACTGGAAGACTCTTCTTATGGGATGCACTCCTTGAGTGTGGGGCTCCCCTACGTGGGGGACACCCCTGCATGGCACGGCACTCCTTGTGCACATCAGCACTGCACATGGGCCAGCTCCACATGGGTCAAGGAAGCCTGGGGTTTGAACCACGGACCTCCCATGTGGTAGATGGATGCCCTAACCACTGGGCCAAGTCTGCCGCCTTGAGAACTTTTTTGAATCTGCCTCTCATTTCAGTTGTTGTGCCCACCTTGACTTTGGCAAATAACAATAGATACTTGATTTTTACCAGACCAACATCCTATCATTCACATAATGTTTAAGGATTCTAATTCCATCCCTGCCCTCCCTACAGTAATATATGGACTACAAAGAAGAGCAACCACAGTGCTCTTCAATGAAGATGAAATTAACCTTATAAATTTATTCCTCACAGTCCTGGGTAAAGTTGTGTTCTCTGGCCATTCCTGGGGTAAATCCATTCTACCATTCCAATCTCCCCAAGCCTTTTAATTCCCTCTTCTACTGTGTACACGGCAAATCAGGCATCTTAACCTAAGACTTGCTAGGCCATCTTTTGGCCCATGTTTCATTCAGCCACCCAAACAGTTAGAGCCCTTTCTAATCCCTTCAGCTACAGTGCTGAATCCAGAATTTCTGCTTAATGGGCCCATATCAATAACTTCATCCTGATCCAACTTTATATTCCCTCCTCCATTATCCCATATCCTTAGTAGCCATTCCCACCCATATTTCCCTGATTTCTATCTATATAAGTTGGAAAACTCATGCAATTCTTTCTGAGTATGCCTTACTTCCTCATGGTTCATATTTTGTATTTCACCTTTGGTGGCTTGTTGTGATTTTAATCTAGTAATAGGTCTGGAAAACAAGTTAGGTTGTGGGTTTGGGTAAAGAGAAGGATTAGAAATGCCTTGCAAGCTACTGACCTCAGGGCATTCCCTTGCATTTTATTCTGGTCATTAATCTCTTCAGGCAATGGTTGGAAGGCTGTTTCCTCAGGGCAGACTGGATGCTTGGCAGTGCATGCTTGAGTTTGGTCAGTATGTGCCTCAGGGCTGGGAGGAGATCCAGACTCCCTGGGGAGACTCCCTGGGGAAGGCTGGAGGCTTGGAAGGGCAGGCTTCAGTTTGGCTGGTACCTACCTCAGGACTGAAAGTTGTTTCATGCTCTTTGGGGCAGCCTGGAGGCTGGGTGATGCAAGGTATGGTCTGGACAAGGCAGGCCATCACAGGCTTATCTGGTAACGTCACCACAGAATTCAGGGTTCCAATGTCTCCTTCAATATCATCATCATTCCATATATCTCCATCCCAATTCTCTGGATTCCACTCTTTTCCAATCAATGCCTTCACTTTAACTGCAGAAACCCTGTAAGGTTGAGATTTTAGTTTCCTTTGTAACTCAGCTACTTGTACCATGATACTGTGATTTTGGTTCTCAGATATTTTGAGACTGTGGCTACAGGAGAAAAGGTTTTCTTCCAGAGCACACATAGAAATTTCGCATCATCCATTCAGTGTTTAAGTTTCAAATCTGAAGACCTTGACTCATCTCTTTTTTTTCTAGCAATATACAGAGTAGGCAGAGCCATCCAACATCATTACACCGTATGACTTGACAAAACTCTGTTAAGACATTGAAAACACTCTCACCCAGATCCTTGCTTCTTATAAGCATGGAAGTGGGGGAATCCAGTGATGCTATTTTTCATATTTCAATTGCCAACTCATGCCAAGGAGTGCTAGCAGCCTCTTTGATTTTGGAAAGGTAGTCATCAGTACCCTTGAGTTCAATTAGAGTAGAGAGACTATTGCAAAACTCCCAGAACCACTTCGTATATCCCATGTTTAAGACTCCTTTCCTCAAGAACCACTCCAAGTACCACGCTGTGTTAGTTAGGGTTCTCTAGGGAAACAGAATCAACAAGAGATACCTGTCAATAATATGCAATTCTGCAAGTCTCTCATGCAGCTGTGAGGATGCACAAGTCCAGGTTCCATAGGCAGGCTGCAACCAGGGGCTGTGATGAATGTCCAGTGAAGGTTCTTGATGAGTTCTGGAAGATGTTGACTGTCCAAAGATGGGCTAGGGAATTCTCTCTCAAAGCTGGAATCGCTTCCCTTTTAAGGTATTCAATTACTGGGTTAAACATCACTCTTTTCTGATGGCAATCTCCCTGACTGATGTAATTATAACCAACTATCCATGATTTTACATTACAGTAAAGTCAATGGTGACTAAAGTCCATAAGTGCCCTTATATTACAGTTATCCCACTGTTTGCTTGACCAAACAACTGGGCACAGTTACCTGACCAAGTTGACACAGTAACTAACCATCACACATGTTTTCTTAGTATTTATTGAGCACAAAGTATTTTGAATGAAACTGTCACATATGTACTTTCACTTTCCATCACACAGGAGATAAAATCCTTTTGTCTTTGGATCCACAACCTTTGCAGACGTAATAATAGGATGTATGTTGGTGAGGATCTGTCCCTGAAGAGTGCAACCCATACCGCTTGTTGCTTCTTTGTTTCACTTCCAATTATTGTGCACCACTCACTTCTCTACTGTTTCTTATGCTTATATGTCAAAACTTGTAGCAGTCCCAGAAGCCTGGGGAGTCAGGAGGAGCATACAGAAAATCATAGTCAGGATTAGTGTGGCTGCCAATACAGAGTAGACACCTGGAGGGAAAGAGGACAAGGAACCCTCTTTCAGTATGTTCAGGCAATATCAGAGAAAAATGGAACCCTTGCAGATGAAGAGATACAATCCCATATATGTTGCCTCTTTTGTATGGTTTTTATATGTCAGCTTTAGACAGAACAGTCAGCCTAGGCTGTGAATTGATACAGCTTGCTGTTATCCTGTGTGTGGCCACCACAGGAAGTTTAATTCTACTGCCTCTAAGTCAGCACAGATTACAGCAACTAAACTAAAACTAATTCTCTGCCATGTTTGCTGCCCCAGGAAATCTGATGCCAGTTTGTCAGAAAAAAAAGCAAACCAAGGTTCTGAGCCCTCTCTTTCACTTTGCATAAATCTATCATGTGGTGTATTAATACTTATGCTTTTTCACTCTGGAATAACTTCTACAACTAAGCCTAGGTTCCAACTAACAGCTGTATTCTGTGCCACATCCTCTACTTTGGTCATATTTTCATGAACCCAGTTAAAGAGGAAGCCATTTGAAGGAGATTAATGGATACTATATTTTGCTCTCTGCCTTTTCCTTTTCATTTATATATTTTGTGTATGCATTAAGGATACAGTAAAGCCCCAAATATCTACCAATTTGCAAGCCATTTGTTTCTTTGTGACTCTGGAAAAATGTCCTTCTATAAACTTGTTGCTGAATTAGCCATATGGTAGGGTGAAAGGGAGAAGAGAAAAAGAATACAAGAAGTAGCAAGGACAAGAAAAAATGAAGGAGATAGAAGGAAGGGAAATTGGCAAAAAGCAAGTAATTGCAGAGATAAATAGTAGGAGCATGAAAATAATAGTTGTCTACATAAATAACTATCTTTACTTTTTGAAGAAATGTAAAACCTTCATGTTTACATAGGTAATTTTTTTTACCATCAGTGTAGGGGAATAAGGGACAATAACATTTAAATGTTTTCCAGGCATAAATGCCTAGCAGGATATATGTTTTTCTGTGGGCTAGAAATAGAAAAGAAAACTAATGTGAGGATGCAGGAGAAAATGAGCTTTATTTGGGGTTCAAGAAGCCAAACTCCTTGTCCAACTTGTCTGGAGTCTCATCTTGAGAGTCAGTCACATATGATGCAAAACAGACACCTTGGAACTTTCCTATTTTGTTTGTTTCCAATTGTTAACATCATAGCAACCCTAAGTTAAGAAATTAATTCAGAAAGAAAAAGGTAGTATTTTTAAAGTGGCTTTTTTTCTATCTTTAAGTAAATGGTTCCAAACACAGGAGCATTGTTGTCTCAAAAAAAGCAACCTATGACATGGGAAAAATAGTCTCATTATTTTGAACAAAACTCAAAAAAAATTCACAAAAAATCTCAAACAGTATTTTTTAAAAAGTGCTACTTCTTTCAAGTTATTTTTCTTTAAGCTTAAGCATTTATTTTATTGAACAGGTGGAATCATTATGAAGGTTAGGATTTACAGTACCAGCATCTTCAAACCTGATAATCTGCTTTAAGGAACTGATAAAATTTCCTGTCTTGATTTTACACAAATATTTCCTTTATAATCTCAATCTGAAAGTGCTTGCTTCTTTGGACAGAATTTTAAAAATGGAATATCTAGTACCAAAGTGTGAGTCTTTCTTTAGTGCTTAAATAAATATTTTGTTCATTCTGTGTTGGACTAATTAACTGGAAGTTAGATGAAACTTGCTGTAACCTCCAGATCAGAGAAAATACAATGAAAGCCTACTGGAGAAGGAGGCTCCTACCTCTGCATTGGGAAAGAGCCTCTCTGCTGAGTGAAAGAATAAGGAAGAAAAGGAAAAATCATTGGGTCATCCTTCTTCATTGGTCTATGTTGTTGCACTTGGGATTGTTGCTGTTCCATTGGGGAATGTGATCCCTTGATACTGATGAGAATGCTTATGAGCCTGTTTGCCTGAAATATGAACTAGGCCTAGAGCTGCAGGGTGCCTAAGAGTTACCTCCTGAGAGCCTCCATGTTGCTCAAATAGGGCCTCTCTCTAAGCTAAACTCAGCATGTAAATGCATTACTTTTCCCCCAGTGTGGGACATGACTCCTGGGGATGAGACTCTTTGGTGCTGAGGGATTACTAGCAAGCACCAGCTGGTGATGTAACTAGAAAAAACCTTGAATAAAAGGGTCAACTCAGACCAGCAGAATATCTCAGCCTACATGTAAGATCATGTGTTAAAAACAGCTTTTTGTCCTTGAATAAAAGGGGGAAAGACAAATGAGTTTATATGGCTAAGAGTCTTCAAAAAAGAGTTGAGAGGTCATTAGAGGGGTCACGCTTATGCATGCCTCAGCATGACCCAAGAGAGAGTGAAAGTAGATACTACCCCAGGTACTGATTCTACTGAGGGCTACAGAGACCCACACATTCTGTGGTCATGGCAGATGGCTCTGGAGTTCAGTACTGTGTTAGTTGGCGCTACTTTGGAATTTCTTTCCTGAGTTTGATGGAGTTGGATTCAGATGTGACCTTTATACACATGCCTCTTCTGTCAATTTCTGGACTGGGCCCTGAGCCTCAGCAGAATTGCAACTCCTACCCTCTGGTTGGTTGGACTAACTCAGGTCAGCTAACAGGGAGGCGAAGATGGTCAACCACTACACCAGGGAACCGAGAGTGCCTACAACAGCAAGCACGAGAATTTCATCCATCATTGATGTGGAATCTAAGCCCCCCTCAATAGAGAGGTGGAATGCACATCAACATCCCAGGTTCCACAGGAAAGAGGAATAAAATGTGGATTAGAGTAGACTTACTGATAGTCTACTATGGAACTATTGTAACTAGTAATGAAAAAAATTATAGCACTGATGTGGAGAAAGTGGGTTGCTGAGGTCAGGGATTGGGAAGAAGGGGAAGAAGAGACGTGATGCAGGGGCATTTTTGGGACTTGGAGTTGTCCAAAATGATATTGCAGGGACAGATGCTAGGCATTATATATCCTGCAGTAACCCACTGAATGTACTGGGGGAGAGTGTAAACTACAGTGTAAACTATTATTCATGTGGGGCATCAGTGCTCCAAAATTTATTTACCAAATGCAATGGATGTGATACAATGATGAAAGAGGTTGTTGATGTGGGAGGTGTGGGGTGAGGGTGGTGGGGGTTATATGGGAACCTCTTATATTTTTTTAACGTAACATTTTTTGTGATCTATGTATCTTCAAAAAATACAATTAAAATAACTAAATATAAAAAATAAAAATAAGAAACAATCTACAACTGTCTGGTCATAAAAATTTGCAAATGTAGACCACCTGGCACCAAAAAGAACAAGGCAGGGAGGAGTAAGAAATGAAATTTCATAACAAAGGGCCCCATGATATAGTGCGGTTGATGTTGATGATAAAATGTTTAATATAGAAACTGGACAGGTAACTGATACTCAGTTTCTTGACGTGTATTTTAAGAGCAGCCCATGCAGGCAAATGCACAGACACTGAAGGTGACCAAAAAGTATTGTATCTTCCCCAATTTGTGTTTTCAAATCAATCTGTCCTCAATTTATAATGCAGCTTATCAAATTTAATTTTGGTCCCATGTCGTTTCTAGAAAGAATAGTCACTTTGACTAGTTGCATTACAAGAGGAGGAAATTATCAATAAATTTTTAAGGACAGTGGATCACTTAGGGAAATTGGTAATGGGATTTTGTTATTGGTTTGCCCATCACTCGATAGCTATGCAGTGTTGATGCAGAATGAATTGTTAGTCTCAAGTCTGGAACTTATTGGATAGGTGTTCATTTCAGTATAACAGAAGTGAATTAGAGTTTCAATTCAAATTCTAATAGATAGTATTGTAACAGATATTAAATTACACTATTGATAGTAGGGTTAATTTTCATATTAAATGGGATTTTAAATTTAGGGCAAAATGTAGTAGAGCATGGTAATATCAATGCATTAAGGAAGATAAGTTCTAATTTTGAAATGAAATTAGAAAAATAAAGGAGAGCCACAAGTGTTTTATTTTTTTCAGAATCACTTCAAGCAAAGTACTTTGCTGATCATGTGAGCTGGGGCAAAGATAATTAGCCTAATTTTTATAAATTACATTTAGTTCACCTATGTATTTTATAAGGAAATGTAATACTTGACTTATTCCACAAAAGTATATATTAATATTTGCAAATAAATTATACAAATATTTATTATGCATTAAGTGCCTCAAATATATTTATAGGGCAGAGTTTTCCACTTAATAATTTGCCAAACCATTTTGTTATTTATTATCACAAAATTATTTTTTCTTTTCAAAAGTGTCATATCAATCAATGTGCTTGTGGTGTCACTGTTAAGGATTACAGAGAGTAATTTATCTTTTTATTAACAGTTCATCTTTTTCACCATGAATTTATTTACTAAATCTTTTATTTCCTATTTACTTTTCATCTATTAAACATATAAAGAACTGGGTAGTAATATAGAAAATATAAACCATTTTAATTCACAGAAAATTTTGTTATGTCTAAATTCAAGATATTATATAAATGGCTTAAAAAATAAAGCCTTTCAAATGATGTTGAAGTTAACTTGGAGCAAAGGAATTTAGCAATAAGTAACATCAACATTTATTATACTCCAAGAAGCACTATACTGCCAGCTGAAAGTGAGCAAATCATATGCCTTCAACATTTCCCTCAGATAATTGTGTTCACAACACAGATATAGAATGTCTTGTGATAGCTAAGTGTGTGGCCAAAACTGTCCATTGTCAAGATACAATAAAATTTGCTGTTCTCAGAACTAACATAATTGATTTGCAAATAAGACACATTTTCAAAACTTCATGTTATTTCAATTTTGCTTACATGTGGAAGCACAATATAGTAGCAGATACTCTACCAGTTGCTAAGGAATTGTTATTCGCATTCATACCCTATGGTGTTGAAGTGTTACAATGATCTAGATGCGCACTAAGGTGTTGGGTCAACAGACTTGGATCCTGCTCTCTCAATAAGGAAATTTACCTAATCTGCTTCATGTGGGAGTTTAGGGACTAATTCAGAGAATGTAATGTTCTTTTCATTTACTGCACTGCATGGGGTGACAATCACAGTTTGTTTTGATCTACCTAAATGTGATTTTATATCATGTTCATAAATGGCATTTCAGCATCCTCATCATTGGGCTTTCCCCATAGGAGCTGTGCACAAATCTTCCTGATGTGGCAGTGAAGGGTACTGGATAAGAGAACCTGTCAAAAAAGGATGGATAGAGAGTAAAATAGATGAATCATTTTTTGCCTTTCAGCTGCACCATGAAGCTATAATTAAAAATATGACTAATTATTTGGTGAAGATGGATTTTCACTATAAATCTCTAAGAAGTAAACAGTTACATCTTGGTCTTATGTAATTATTAGTATGCACTCAATTCTTGTAAAATGCCACTGGATTATCTATAGATACCCAAAAGTCCCAGGCTGCACCAATCATGTGATGGGAAAAAGGTTTCAAGACTGAGCTTGGAGAAATTATGTATATGTAGCTAATAAATAGCATGCTTATTTATCGCTATTGATAATACCTATTGCAATCTTTCCAAAGCTAAAGTCTGTTCCAAATATAATTTCATTTAATCTTCATCACAGCTATGTGATATAAATTCTGTGTTATTCTTACTTTACTGCTGAAGAAAATGAGGGGCAGAGAAACATGATTAAATGGTAAAACCAGAATTAGAACAAGACTTCAGACACTAAGTTTTGCAATGCTATCCATTGATATGCATTTTATTTCTTAGGTATCTTTGATTGTATTCCAAAGAAGGACAGAAATGATTTTTAGGTTATCTACATGCCTTTTATCTATTCTTTCCATAAGCATAACTATTTCAGGAGTTGACTTTGTCTTGAAGATAGTACGTCAAATTTTATACTCAGATAAAAGTCACCAAAGTAGTGAGAATGTGCCTAAGGGATAAATTTGTCTGCTGTGCGTGGCATGTCACCCCACCACAGAGGTTAGATTAACATTTATTTTGTAAACTAGGTGGCAATAAGGAGTGGGACTTTGTACTCAAGCACCAAAATTACACTTCAAAATTTGCCTGAAAATACATGAGAATGTTTCCAAAATACTACATAACATATAGTTACATATATATTCCCAAATATTGCTGGATTCTTCATTTAATTAAGTATCCTATTTCAAAGTCATTTAAAATGCTTTATACTCTAATTATCTCTTCACATACGGTCCATTGTACAAAGCACTCTCAAGTCTGCCAGCTATTTAAGGAATAAAAAAAATATTTGTTTTCAGGCAGCTTGATAGAAATCTTGAAGTTTTTTAAAAAACAAAACTTCTTAAAATTATGATTTTTTTGAACCTCCAGAAACTCTAAGGTGATATTTAAAAGGAAAGAGTACTAGTTTTACCATAATAAAAGCTGTGTTGTTTTCAATGATAACATCCTGTAGTCAAATTTTATTGAGCTTATTATCCTCTATGTTTTCTATTCAGTACATTTACTTTTTGTTTCAGGATTTGACAGAATAAATAATGCTTCCCCAATCTGGGCCAGTCAGGGTTTTACTTGTGTTAATCACAAGAAGAAGAAAGCTTTAGTATCACCAGAGACTGCTTAAAGGGTTTTATTCCCTAACAAATACAATGTCCAAAACAAAATTAAATGTCACTTTTAGTGTCTTCATCCCTCTGCCTTAAGGACAGAATCTTGTCCAAATTGCTTATAGCTAGTGGTGGGAGCAGTTAGTGGTGGTGGTTTTGTGTTACCCTCACTCCAGGCCTTGTAGCTTGGGCTTCATCATGTAGATGGAGGGGGTGTTCTGACCCCCTTTATTACGGCTCCCAAGGGAGAGGATGGAAACTTATGTTGCCATGAACTTCTAATCTCTTCCTAGAGTTTAATGCTATTACACTAGTGCTTCCAAACTATGGACTGAAAATCCACTGAGAAGATGTGAAATCAGTTAAATGGATTTGACCAACCTTGTAAAAATTTGGAATACACTATAAAGCATATTGCACATTTTTCAACTTCTGTTTTGGGTGTATGCATGTGTATGTGTGTGTGTGTGTGTGTGTATGATGGATGGTTCATGATATAAAATGTATATCTTACTATTGGTTATAAAGCAACAAGTGTGAAAGCTACTATATTGGACTTCTACCCTTGATATGACATTCTTTTGCTTTATTTTAGAAGTAAAGGGGCCTGGTTTTCCTTAAGAAAATTAAGACTTTCCAAATAAAGGGCTTCAAGTTGCCAGTTTGCATATATTGCTCATTCTTAAACACTGCAAATATGCAGCTATATTAGCTTGCAGCCTTTTAGTAAAAAAGCATGTCTTGCATAAGAAATGCAATCTTAATATCTTCTGTGTGAAAAGGGTAAAAATAATTATATAATAGGAGCCAAGATATCCATACTAAAATGAAAAATTTCACCAATATTTAACTACTGAATACCTATAATGTGCAAAATACAGTATTGGCAACAGAAGGGTCAGGAATGTAAACACAAATGATATGTCAGCCCTATTGCCAAAAGAATTTTGTCTAGTGAGAAAAAGAGCCTTTAAACCAATAATTCAAAGGAAGAACCAGTGCAGTGCTGTACAAATCCTTGGTCTATTGCTCTCAAATCCATAACTTGCCCTTCCCCTGTAATTCAGTTTATCATGAGGGGTCTGACCCTTATGGGTTTCATTCTTAAAGTTTCCTTTGTTAGTTTTACAGGGGTTTAACCAATAAAAGCTACTGGTAAAATGTGAAAGACAAGAGGGGAACATCATAATTATTTCCCTCCTTCCCTGTCTCCTTGGCTCCAGCTCCCTTTGTGGAAGCCTGTCACAGTTCCAGGTTCCTCTAGGTGGTCTGGCCCTTGGGTTCTTTTTCTAATTGTACCTCCTTTTTCCTTTGGCCTTATAACCCAGTAATGCAGCAGATCCTGCTTTTACTAATCATTCAATTGCTTCAACAGATCCTGTTGACCTCTCAGATCTTTCATAACCTGTGTAACAATATTCTGTATAGAATTCCCTTTGTTTCAGGTATGCATGCTTGTTTCTGTTTTCCTCAGTAGACTGATGAATAGAGGTGTTTAGAATGTGAGATTTATGCATAATAATAATAATAATAATGACTTGTATTAATTTAGTGCTTAAATATATCAAGCATTATTATAAGTGCCTTTCAAGTATTAATAGCCCTATGTTTCAGATGAAGAAACTGAGGCACAGAAAGGTTTCTTATCTTGCTCAATGCCATGTAACTAATAGAGCATTGTCTTGTCCTGATTTTCAGTTTGGATTTTTTTTACTACCTTGTACTTTACCAGTAGAATTTTTCTGTTAGATCTAATTATTTCTCAGATTTATCATATATTTTATAAATTCCAGTATCTGTTGATATGTACAGACTTCGTGACTGGTATAAATTAATATTTATTAAGCATCTACTATATACCACAACATTATGACAGGTGTTATGATTGCAAAAGGCATGATCACTATCTTCTATAAACAAACTGTCCCTCTTATAACCTGCTTTTATAAAAGCGATATCATTGCTAAAATTGACTTCTCAAGTAAAATAGACTTCCAAACCTTCTGAGCAAGTGAGAGCTAGATGGCAGCCCAGAAACGATATCAGTTCACTTTTGAAATAAAGTTGAACAGAGAAAAAATTATCTCTGATCATCAGTGAAATCATTTGCAGCCTTATTATGAAAACCAGTACTCCTTAATTTGTCCATTTGAAGTAAACTCATATTTTAGTGCTGTCACAAATCAGATCTGTGAAGTAATATTTCCTTTGTAGCTAAATAGTCATTAATGTACATCATTAAAGTTTTTCATTAGTGTAGTTTGGGTAGTTGCTTTCCTCAAACATTCTCAATCAATGCAATATAAATCTATCAGCTAACATCCAAACAACCCTCTGGGTATGGATTATGCAGTATGCATACAAAGCTACTCATATTACAGACTGAAATGTACAATCAAACAGAATGATGTGCTGACAACTGTTTTATATTTAGTTTTATTTCTATTGTGAGCTAATTTGTTGTAGTTGCTGAGGATTTTACTAAGATTTATTTCAGGTTTAGGATGAGAAAAATTATTATTTGAAGGTAAAACTTTAGACTCCACTCAACTTTAACAGACATTACTTTTGTATTTCCTTAATACCAGATGGAGGAAAGTGGTTGATTTATTAACAATTATAAAGATAATAAGGCTTCAGAAGGCCTCCTCCCTCCTTGGAACCACCTTAAAACCCCTACTTGCTTTTTATAATGAAAATGTCAATAAAAGCAAAGATGATATGACTGTCAGATTTGAAAACAGTCTATAAAGAAATTAGGTGGCCACTGTATAACAAAATACAGTGTTCCCCTTCTTCTTGGATTATAGCTTAGCTAAATGCTCTGGTAGAAGGTAGAATTGTTCAATAGATACCTAATATATAAAAGTTGCTTTCATTTATGCATATTTTATCTTTGAACAAGGATTAATTACTGAAGAAGAGGGAAAAGACCTTGATGGGGGTAAAACATCTCCTGGTTTCAGAATAAACTGGTATGACATGGAACAATACTGGTTGCAGAATACCTTGTAAAAAGAGAAATGCAGCACCAAATCATTATGCAGCAGGATACCCTGCTACAACTACTAAAAGTGATGAAGTTAGTGACCCAGATTAGAAGAATATTGAATTGGTTGTGAAAACCAAATCTATGTTTTCAGGAGGTTAAATAGAGACAGAATATACATTGTAAAAACATGGAAAATAGATGGACCAAAAACATTTAATTTTATCAATTATTATTTTTAGCTTATTGAGAAGTCAAAACTTCAGAAGAATTGCAGTCTCAATTTAGAAAAATACTAATTGTTCATATTGGTCATTGTGAAGACTTGCATGTTCTATATGCTCTGTTTAATTCAAAATAGCTCCTTTCTGCTTCTAAACAAGCAGGAAGAGGGCCTTTATCCATGTTATGGAATGAGATTTTATTTATGCACACTGCTGTGTTAGTGATCCATTAACTGTTGTAATGATACAAATGTTATGATTTTATCAACATTAAAGGCAATGTAGTTTAATGTAAGAAACCATCTGCACAGTTCATATGTTTGTATAAAGCCTGAATAAAATCAAGATGCAAACAAGCTAAAGTTATAGCCAAAAAATTAATATAAGTACCATGATTAATATTTGATTTCTTCACCCACTTACACTCACTGCCATCTTTGCAAGGATCCTAATGCTTTCTCTCTAAATACCTTTCCAAGTTGTGCATCTCTCTCAGTTCTCATAACTACTCCTCTTGTTCAAACCACCTCTTCCTTGAATCATTACAGCAAGTTTCCTAATATTATGGCTGCCTTTACACTTGCCCTCTCTAATCCATTCTCTTTTATTCTCCATTCTGCAGTTAATGTGACATTTCCAGCATATCTATTTAATCAGGTCATTCCCCTGCCCAAAACATTGCAAAGTTTCCCTTTTCCCCTCTGGATAAAGTTCAAATAACTTAATATAGCTTATCAGTTCCTGACTAATCTTGCTCTAGCTTATTTCCTCTGAGGTTGATGCACAATGGCAATAGATAACTGTGACAGATTGAAACTGGTAAAAAAAAAATAGCTCCTCCAATCAAGAGACAGAGTTTATTTCCCAAGCTTTTGAATAGGGTGGACCTTGTTGACTTGCTTTGATCAATAGAATATTTCAGAAATAATGGTGTGTAAGTTATGAGTTCTAGGCCTCAAGAGGTCTAGAGGCTTCCACCCTTGTTCTCTCAGAAACTTGTCACTGCCATGTGAACAAGCCTAGACTAGCTATTTTAAGGAGAAAGGACCACATGAAGAGAGACCTATCATTGATGAGACAGCCCAACTAAGTCGAGCCCAAGTTGTTGATTTACAGAACTATAAGACAATAAACAATTATTGTTTTAAGTCAAGAGGTTTCAAGATGGTCTGTTATACAGCAAGGCTTAACAGTATCTTTCAGTTTTTCTTCTTTTTCTTTTACCATTTTGATGAAAAAATATGATTATTATCCTATCATAAATAAAATCATGACTTGTTTCACAAATCACTTATCTCTGTATTATTCTGCTTTTTTTTCCTGAGAGTTCTGTCATATATGTCACAAATTCCCAACCCTTTTCCTCACCCCCAGGAGTTTGGTGGGAATGATGGTGAAGGAGGATTGGAGAGTGGGGTGAAGAGGATTCCCGTAGACACTTAATCTAGGCAGTGTGGGTTTATGCATAAAAATCCTTGATTGAGATGGCCCATTATGTAGCGAAAAAGCAATGATATAATGTAGTTATGATAGGACCGAGTCTAAAGAGTTCATCTCAAAGTAACTGAGGGTACAGACATGAAGTGATACCTGTCTTCATTGGGAAAGTATTCTGATTGGTTGTAAATCCTTAACCTCAAATTACATTAAAGACTTGTTGAATATCCTCTTCCTGGAGTGAAGGATAAATCTTAACATGCTGCTTTTAGCTTTTAGTCTTAATTCTATCTGGAACTACATGCAATTTCCTGGGACAGTGGTCTCAACTTTAAGACTTACCAAAATATTAGGCCAAGGCAGAACAGGTTGGCGTACAGCCCCTAATCAAGGATTCTTGAGGCACTGCCCGTCCTCCAGATTCTCCAGTTTTCTAAACAGTAGCCAGTGAGACTGAATTATTTGGTATTACTGTCACTTTCCTGAATAGCTATCCTTCAGGATCTTTTTCTCTTAACTGTTTCCTCTTCAGAGTTTCTCACTTCTAATTAAATGGTATCTCAGGTACTAGGTCACATCAGCACTTCTGGGTCTTCTTTATAGATAAATTTGCCTTAAGTAACTTTCTTCTAGCAACATCGGACTTTGCAACAGTATGACTAGGGTCTTACTGATGTAAATTAAAGTTCTAATCTGGCATTTCTAGCAATGTGAGCCTGGGCAAGTCATTTAACTTCTCTGGGTTACTTTGTAAAATTAGAGTGTTACCCACTTTGCAGATTTGTTGTGATCCAATGAGTTCATACTTCCCCAGAACCTACCCACCACCAGGTATGTGACATGGATTTACTATTTCCATCAAAAGCATCTAGTTTGTTTGTTTGTTTCCTTCTTTATTTTCTTTTAAATGTTACATTAAAAAATATGAGACCCCCATATACCCCCCACCCCATGCACCCCACCCTTCCCACATCAACAACTTCATCCATCATCGCGGCACATCCACTGAACCTGACAAATACATTCTGGAGCACCACTGCACCACATGGACAGTGGTCCATATTGTAGTTCACACTCTATCCCAGTCCACCCAGTGGGTCACGGCAGGACACACAATGTCCAGCATCCATCCCTGCAGCACCACCCAGGACAACTCCAAATCCAAATCCTGAAAATGCCCTCACACTATAACTCTTCTTCCATCTCCCTACCATCAGCAGCCACCGTGTCCACCCTCTCCACATCACTATTATAATTTCTTCCCTTACTAATCATAGTAGTTCCCCTGCAGAACTCCCATAAGTCCACTCTAATGCATACTCTATTCTTCCATCCTGTGGACCCTGTGATGCTTATGTCCAGTCCCCCTCTACATCAAGAGAGGCCTTAGATTCCACATGGATGATGGAGGCAATTCTCCTGCTTGCAGCTGTAGGCACTCTTGGCTCCCTCGTGTGGTGGTTGAACCTCTTCACCTCCCTGTCAGCTTGCCAGGGTAAATCCAACAAACCAGAGGGTTGGAGCTGTAAGTCTGCTAAGGCCCAGGGCCTGGACATCACATGTTCAGTCCAGAGATTCAGGTCTCCCAAGTATATACCAACCCAAATGCCAACCACAGATCTGGTAAAAGTAACAGAAGAGGGATGTGTAGAAAAGTCATATCTGAGTCCAACTCCATCACACTCAGGAACACAAACTCCAAAGTAGGGTTAACTGACATGGTTCTAAACTCCAGAGCCATCTGAAAAGCATCTAGTTTTCATTCATTCATTCATTCAAAATATTTGCTCAGTACATACTCCGTGTCTGACACTATTCAAGACAATCAAAGCAGACAGATTTTTATGCTTAAGGAGCTTACTTTCCAGCAGTTGAAACAGACAATAAACAACAACCATGAGTAAAGTATATGGCATGTAAGAAGGTGTAAGTCCTTCAAGAAAAAAAAAGAAAAGAAGAATACAGAAGTTGCAGTAATCAAGTTGGCTTCATTGAAAAAAAGATATTTAAGCAAAGATTGAAGCAAGTGAGTGAGTTAGACAAGTGGATATTTGAGAGAAAAAAATTCTAGGCAACAGAAACAGCCCCCTATGGAGAAAGAATTTTTGCTATGTTAGAGAAATAATGAGAAGGCCTGTGTGACTGGAACTGAGTGGCAGAGTGGGAATGTAATGTAAAATGAGGTCAGAGGGTCATGGAAGTTAAATCTTATAGGACCTTGTTGACTATTGTAAGCACTTTGGCTTTAAATATGATAGAAATGGAAATGCATTGCAGGGTTTTGATCAGAAGACTATTGTGACCTGATTTTCATTTTTAAAAGACCACTTTGACTTCTTAATTGAGAGGAGACTATAATGGAACAAGGAGGAAAGTAGGGAGAAGTTTTAGTTTGCTAAGCTGCTCAAAGCAGATACCATGAAATGTATTAGTTTACAAGCATACAGTGTTGAGGTTAAGAAAAATGTCCAAATCAAGGCATCATCAGGTAATGCTTTCTTCCCAAAGACTGGATCTTGGCAGTACTGGACTCCTGTCACATGCCACGGCACAAGGTGGCGTCTACTGGTCTGTCCCTTCTCTTCTGAGCTTTGTTACTTTCAGCTTCTTGCTTCCATGACTTTCTCTCTCTCTTTCTCACTTTGTATTCACCCCATTTATAAAGGACTCCAGTAAGAGGATTAACACCTACCATGGACCACAACTTAAATGAAGTAGTCTAATCAAAAGACTCTATTTATAATGGATTCATAACCACAGGAATTAATTAGCTTTAAGAACATGTTTTTTGAGATACATATGATTCAAACCACCACAGGAGACCAGTTGGGAGGTTGTTTTAAATGATGATGGCTAGGATCAGGATAGTAGCTGTGAATGTGGTAAAAAATGATAGATTCTGGATATATTTTAAAGATATACCAACAATATTTCCTGATGTATTAGACAAGAAGAGTGAGGAAGAAGAGGCCAAGATGACTCTAAGTTTTGCAGATATTTTGGGAACAGATCTCTCCCACATTCTTCCATTGAAGCTTATTGGATTTTTGTTCTATTCCATCAAGTACTCAACTCTCCCAGCAAGCAAATTGGTTAATAAATTAAGTTATTTTAGTATGGTTTTGGCCTTAAGTTACTGTTTTAATCTGCTGAAAGACTAAGCAGCCAAATTATGTAAAGGCTCTTGATTTACTAGTCCTGAAGTTCAGTCAAAGTTTAGAGTTTGTTAAGCCACTTCACAGGAAATCTTTATGTTGCAGGCCTAAGTTCTTGATAAGCCAAATTCTTGGGACCAACCAACCCCTCCCATAGCCACTTGATTTTGTTTGGGCCTAGAATTGCTTTGGATCTGAATTCCTTTGGTATATAATTAGGGATTAAATCTAGGTTTTTGAAGAACTCAATAGGCAGATCTAACAAACAGTACTAGCAGTTTACCCTCATTCTCTTTAACCCATCTTGTAGGCCTTTCAAATTAAGCACTTACAATCTGACTCTTAAAGCAGAAACTTCCTAATTCCTTTCTCACTGCTCAGTCCAAGGGGTTTATGTTTGAAGTTCTAAAGGCTAATAGATTCTCCAATGGAGAAAACAAATTTTTTTATACTTAAAATGGAAAGGTATATTGTTCTTTGCTGGATCAATCCCAAAAATATCACCATAGATTTGGTTCCCAAAGTCATCACTTCAGGAAATGCAGAGCAGAGACAAGAAATACTCCCCATAATGTGCTCACTTAATTTCTTGACACAGGGAATTTGTTCTCAAGGCTCCTTGTCTTGACTTCAGAAAAGAAAGAAGATATTTGGTTAGCTCCTTGCTCAGGGTCATGCTATTATTCTTCGTAAATATTAAAGAAAAGACAATCACTTCTCACCAGTGTTTTGTGATTGCTTGCTTTAGAAGTTTAAGGTTCAGATTCAGCCTATAAAGATTATACAAGTATTTGAAAACTGTTTCCAAAATCTCTTTAGTGAAGATTTTGACCCAACGAGATGTACTTTTTCACCTTTTCATGAATCAAGATATAATATATTGCATATTTCTCTAACTACTCTGTAACTTCAGAACTTTATTCTTTGTTTTTCCAGAAAACTCTCTTTGATGGTCATGTTAGATCACCATAATATCTTTAGAATGCCTTCATTCATTCTATAAAGACGGTGATCTAGAAGAAGGAAGTCTAACAGAGAGTATGTCATTTTTAAAATTATTTATTGGACTAATTACCCTTATATTAACTATCTACTTACCTTACGTACGAAATGATCACAACTTTACAAGAAGTTTCTTTTATAGTATATATAATTCAGGATTAACTATTCTCAGGACCCTAATTCCTTCAACCATATTGTAATACAGTGAGGTTTCAGAATATTAGCCATCTGCTAGATTAATTATTGTAGATATGACTCTATGGGGAATACACAACTTAATAGACTTGTCTTGAATACAAAGAAATAAATAGACCATTTATTTATTTTTATTTTTTCAAATTCTACTCAATTTATTCATTTTTTAAAAAATATTACATTAAAAATATGAGGTCCCTATTCACGCCCACCGCCCCCACCCCCCCACTCCCCCCACAGTAACACCCTCCCCCATCATCATGACACATCCATTGCATCTGGTGAGTACATCTCTGGGCATAGCTGCACCCCATGGCCTCTGGTCCACACCATAGCCCACACTCTCCCATGTTCCATCCAGTGGGACATGGGAGGACATACAATGTCTGGCAATTGTCCCTGGAGCACCACCCAGGACAACTCTAAGACCCAAAAATGCCTCCACATCTCATCTCTTCCTCCCATTCCCTGCAGCCAGCAGCAACCATGGCCACTTTTTCCACACCAATGCCACATTTTCTAGATTATTAATCACAATACTTCATGAACAGAAAAGTCCACTCTAATCCTTACTGTATTCCTCCTTCCTGTGGACCTTGGCTTGGTTGTGTCCATTCCATATTGATGTCAAGAGGGGGCTTATATTCCACATGGATACTGGATGCAATCCTCCTGCTTTCAGTTGTAGGCTTTCTAGGCTCCATGGTGTGGCGGATGACATTCTTCACGTCCAAGTTAACTGAGTGGAGTAAGTCCAATATATCAGAGTGTAGGAGCTAAAGTCTGGTGAGGCTCAGGGCCTGGCTATCATATTGTCAGTCCAGAGATTCAAATCCATAGATATTTCTTAAACCCCAGCACCAACTACAATTCCAGTAAAGTAGCATGAAAGGCTTGTGAAAAGAGATCCCATCTGAGACCAGCTCCATGACGCAGAAACACCAGCTCCAAAGAAGGGCTGACTGACATGGCAGTGAACCCCATCTGCCATGACCATAGAACCTGTCGGTCTCTAGCCCTCAAAAGGACCAATTGCTGGGGTTGTATCTACTTTATCTGTCTCTGAGACTCTGCTCAGGTGTGCATAAGGGCAATGCTTCTGATAACCTCCAGACTCTTTTTTAGAGACTCATAGCCATATAAACTCATTTGTCCTTTCCATTTCCCACTTACTTTAGGTTAAACAGCATTTTTCACTCCTTTTATTATATGTAGACAGGGATATTCTGCTGGTCTGCGTTGAACCTTTAATCCAAGGTCATTTTCTAGTTACATCATCAGCTGGTACTTGGTAGTGATCCCTCGGTGCCAGGGAGGCTCATCCCTGGGTGTCATGCCCCACGCTGGGGGGAAGGCATTACATTTATATGCTGAATTTGGTTTGAGACTTGCCACATTTGAGCAACACGGAGGCTCTCAGGAGGGAACTCTTAGGCATAGTGCTGCTCTAGGCCTTGTTCTTATTTCAGGTGTATAGGCTCACAAACATGGTCATTACTATCAGGGGCTCACTGTTGGACCCTCATTCCTTCCTGGTCCTTACCGTTGCACCTGGGGGACTGCCACTGCTCCCCTAGGGACCACGACAGAGCCCTTCCCGGCCAGGAACCCAGTACCCCCCCCCAGCTGTTGTTTTCAATTGTTTCTACTATGAGTATATCCAAACATTTCCATGCACCCTGGACACATGCCCTGTATAACTCCCTGTCAACCATATATGGCCTGTCAATAACATCCCATACCAGTATTCCTCCATTGCCATTGTTGAAGCACTCTGTGATCCAAAACTTCCTGAAAAGTGAAGCCCAATATAATATCAGGTTCCCTTACTAGTAAAATGGAATATAGCGATGAGTTTAAAGGTTAGATATAGAATACATATTGATTTGGAAAAATTCTACACCCTATCTTTTTCTTTTGTTTTTTCCTAATTATTGAGCTTCTCTTCACAAGAGCCTTAGATCATAGTAATTCATATATACAATATACAGTACTCCCACAAATCCATTATAAAACCTTTTCTCTTCCACAGCGATAATCTTTTAACTTATTCATATCATATTTACTGAAACTGATCTACAGATATTGACACAATAGCTTTCAAACAAGGTAACATTTGTGTTTACATTGTGGTTTATACTTTAGGCTATACAGTTTTCTAAATTTTTTAATTATCCTATGTTTTACATTATGGTTTACATTTTTAGTCTGTTGTCCCCTATATGTTTTTGGTGTAATATTACATGTTTTATATCCATCCTTGTGTACTCTTGTGAAACACTTCTTTTGCCCTGAAATTTACTTTGGTTCCATCTATTCAATATCTATTTCCCCCTCCCCTTGGGTCCCACAGTGACAGTCAATCTTCATTTCTTGAGGAGCCATGTTCAGAGATACTTGCAACAGTGTTGAGGGCTTGACTTGCTCAACTGTCCTAATGCCCTGGGAGCCACCCTTTCTCTTGAGAGATACAGTTCCCTCTATTTGATGGCATTAATCCTCCCCAGGATGTTGTTCTACCTTCACTCTCATTATATGGCTATCTACCCAATGGGATAACCCTCTCTGGCAAAATGAACTTTCCCTAGGAGTCTGTCCTGCATCAGATTATCCCCTTAGAGCATCTTAGACAGGTAACTTTCCTGATTATATTTTGAAAAGGTTTTCTCACCATTTTACTCTCAAACAACACCTGAGAATATCCTATGTTCATATGTTGCTCCACCAACCCCCGAATTTCTTGGACAATATTATCCATCCAACAATCCCTAGCCCCCCTCCAACCCGCAAAGCCCCACCCAAAGGTAACCCTATGCCCCTATTTTATCCCTTCCTTGTACATATACTTACCTCCAGCTTATCATAGATTTCACCCATGTAGATGTCGGCTTACATCCTTCCTCTACCCCCCGATTATCTGTAAGCCTATCTTCCAGTCTCTAGCTCTCTGCAGCAGCGTGGTTTACTTATTTCATATCATTGAGGTCATGTAGTATTTGTCCTTCAATGCCTGGGTTGCTTCACTCAAAATAAGGTTCTCAAGATTCATCCATGTTATCACGTGTGTTTGTAGTGTATTTATTCTTAAAGCCGAGTAGTATTCCATTATATGTATATACCACATTTTATTGATCCACTCATCTGTTGATGGGCATTTGGGTTGATTCCAACTTTTGGCGATAGTGAACAATGCTGCTATGAACATTGGTGTGCATATATTGGTTTGTGTCCTTGTTTTCAGTTCTGCTGGATATACACCTAGCACCGGAATTTTAAGTCATATGGCAAATCTATGTTTAGTTTTTTGAGAAACCGCCAAAATATCCTCCAGAATGGTTGGATCCTTCTGCATTCCCACCAGCAGTGGATGAGTGTTCCCTTTCCTTCACATCCTCTCCAGCATTTGTATTCTTCTGTTTTTTTCATAGCTGCCAATCATATGGGAGTAAGATGGAATCTCATTGTAGTTTTGATTTGCATTTCCCTGATAGCTGAAGATTTGGAGCATTTTTTCATGTGCTTTTTAGCCATTTGTATTTCTTCATTGGAGAAGTGTCTGTTGAAATCTTTTTCCCATTTTTTAAATGGGATGTTTCTGTTTTTATTTTCAAGATATAAGATTTCTTTATATATGCAAGTTATAAGTCTCTTATCGGATATAAGGTTGCCAAATATTTTCTCCCATTGTGTAGGTTCACTTTTTATTTTCTTGACACACTCCTTTGAGGTGCAGAAGGCTTTAATTTTAAGGAAGTCCCATTTATCTATTTGTTCTTTTGCTGCTTGTGCTTTTGGTGTGATATTCATGAAGCCATTTCCTATTACAAGGTCTTGTAGATGTTTCCCTACACTGCTTTCCAAGGTCTTTATGGTCTTGGCTCTTATATTTAGGTATTTGATCCATTTTGAGTTGATGTTTGTATAGGGTTTGAGATCGTAATCCTCTTTCATTCTTCTACATATGGATATCCAGTTCTCCAGGCACCATTTGTTGAATAGGCCAATCTCTCCAAGTTAAGAGGGTTTGGTGGCTTTATCGAATATTATACAGCTATATATATGAGGTTCTATATCAGAACTTTCAATTCGATTCCAGTGGTCTGTGTGTCTCTCCTTATGCCAATACCATGCTGTTTTAACTACTGTAGCTTTGTAGTATGTTTTGAAGTCAGGTAGTGTGATTCCTCCAATTTCGTTTTTCTTTTTCAATATTTCTTTGGTTATTAGGGGCCTGTTTCCTTTCCAAATAAATTTCATATTGTGTCTAGTTCCTTAAAGAAGGCTGTGTTGATTTTTATTGGGATTGCATTGAATGTGTAGATCAGTTTTGGTAGGATAGACATGTTAATATTTAGTCTTCCTATGCATGAACAGGGAATACTCTTCCATATATTAGGTCTTCTTTGATTTCATTAAACAGTCTTGTATAGTTCTCGGTGTATACATTTTTTACATCTTTAGTTCATTTATTTAAAAATATTTGATATTTTTATTTACTATTATGAATGGTATTTGTTTCTTGATTTCCTCCTGATCTTGCCCTTTATTTGAGTACAGAAATACTAATGATTTTTGCACATTGATCTTATAACCTGCGACTTTACTAAACTCACTTATGAGTTCTAGAAGCTTTGTTGTAGACCTCTCAGTGTTTCCTATGTATAGGATCATGTCATCTGCAAATAAATAAATTCTGACTTCTTCCTTTCCAACTTGAATGCCTTTTATATCTGGTTCTTCCTCAGTGCTCAAGCTAGTATTCTAAGACAATGTTAAATAGAAGGGGAAACAGTGTCATCCTTGTCTTGTTCCTGACTTTAGAGGGAAGGATTTTAAGGATTTCTCCATTGTGAATGATGTTGGCTGTAGGTTTTTCATATATACTCTCTATCACATTAAAAAAATTTCCTTGTATTCGGATCTTTTGGAGTGTTTTTATCAAGAAAGGGTGCTATATTTTGTCAAATGCTTTTTCTGCATCTATAGTTATAATCATGTGATTTTTTTTCCTTCAATCTGTTTATATGGTGTATTACATTGATTGATTTTCTTATGTTGAATGATCCTTGCATACCTGGGATGAATCACACTTGTACGTGGTGTACAATTCGTTTAATGTGTTGTTGAATACAATTAGCAAGTATTTTGTTAAGTATTTTTGCATCTAGGTTCATTAGAGAAATTGGTCTGTAATTTTCTTTTCTTGTGGTGTCTTTGTTTGGCTTTGGTACTAGGGTAATTTTGGCATCATAGAAGGAGTTAGGCAATGTTCCTTCTGTTTCAATTTTTTAGAAGAGTTTCACCAGGACTGGTGTTGGTTCTTTCTGGAATGTTTTGTAGAATTCACCTGTGAAGCCGTCTGGCCCTGCGCTCTTCTTAGTTGGCAGGTTTTTAATGACTTATTATATCTCTTTACATCTGATTTGTTTGTTGAGATCTTCTGTTTCTTCTTTCATCAATATAGGCTGCTTATGTGTTTCTAGGAATTTGTCCATTTCTCCTGAATTGTTGTTTTTGTTGGTATATAGTTTTTCAAAGTATCCTCTTATGATAGTCTTTATTTCTGTGGGGTCATTGGTGATATCGCCTTTCTCATTTCTTATTTTGTTTATTTGCATCTTCTCTCTTTTTTTCTTTGTTAGTCTTGCTAAAGGTTTGTCAATTTTATTGATCTTCTCAGAAAACCAGCTCTTGGTCTTGTTTATCTTTTCAACTGCTTTCTTATTTTCTATTTCATTTAGTTCTGCTCTTTTCTTTGTTACTTCCTTCCTTCTTCTTCCTGTTGGATTACTTTGTTGTTTTTTTTTTCTAATTCCTCCAACTGTGCAGTTCTTCAATTTTTGTTCTTTCTTCTTTTTTGATGTATGAATGTATGGTTATAAATTTCCCTCTCAGTACTGCTTTTGCTGCATCCCATACATTTTGGTATGTTGTGCTATCATCAGCATTTGTTTCAAGGTAGTCATTGATTTCTTTTGAGATTTCCTCTTTGACCCACTGTTTCTCTAAGAGTGTGCTGTTTAATTTCCAAATCTTGGTGTGAAATCTGGGCCTCTGTCTCTTGCAGATTTCCAGGTTCATTCCACTGTGGTCAGAAATATTATTTTGTATGATTTCTATCTTTCTGCATTCATTAAGCTTTCTTTGTGGCCTAGCATATGGTCTATCTTGGAGAATGATCCATGTGCGCTTGAGAAAAATGTATATCCTGTTGTATTTGGGTGTAATGATCTGTATATGTATATTAGATCCAGTTGCTCTAATATACTTTTAAATATTTTGTTTCTTTAGTGATTCTCTTTTGAGATGTTCTGTCCAGTGTTGATAGTGGTGTATTAAAATCCCCCACTATAATTGTAGATGCATCTACTCTTTCACTTAGTTTTTCCAGCCTTTGCCTCACGTATTTAGAGGCACCCTTGTTAGGAGCATACATATTTATGATTGCTCGTTCTTCTTGACAGATTGTTCTTTCACTAATATGTAGTATACTTTTTTGTCTCTCACATTGTTTCACATTTAAAGTCTGTTTTGTCTGATATTAATGTAGCTACTCTTGTCTTTTTTGGTTATTGTTTGCTTGTATGATTGTTTTCCACCTATTCACTTTCAACCTCCATGAGTCTCAGGGTCTAAGATGTGTCTCTTTTAGACAGCATATAGATGTGTCATATTTCCTTATCCAATGTCCCAAGCTGAATCTTTTGATAGGTGAGTTTAATCTGTTGACATTCAGTGTTATTACTTTCAAGGAATTATTTATGTTAGCCATATTTTGATTGGACTTGTGTTTGCCATATATTTTTTTCTCTTTTTTGCCTTTTTTGTTGCTCTTACACTCTCCTCCAACTCTGCCTGTCCTGTTTTTTCCTTTCTTCCTGCACAACTCCCTTTAGAATTTCTTGAAGGGGTGGTTTCTTGTTGGCATACACTTTCAGATTCTGTTTATCTGTGAATATTTTGAAATCTCCATCATTTTTGAATGCTAGTTTACCTGGATAGAGTATTCTTGGTTGGAAATTTTTTCTTTTAGTACCTTGATCATATCATACTACTGCCTTCTTGTCTCCATGGTTTCAGATGAGAAATCAGCACTTAATCTTATGGAACTTCCCTTATATGTAATGGTTTTCTTTTCTCTTGCTGCTTTTAGAATTTTCCCTTTGTCTTGAGTGTTGGATAATTTGACAAGTATATGTCTTGGGGTGGGCCTGTTGGGGTTTATGATATTTAGGGTACATTGCACTTCTTGGATATGTACATCTGTCTCTTTCAGTAGATTTGGGCAGTTTTCAGCCATTATTTCCTGCAACACTCCTGACTGCTTTCCCTTCTCTTCTCCTTCTGGGATGCCTATAATATGTAAGTTTGTGCATTTTGTGTTGTCATTCAGGTCCCTAAGTCCTAGCTGGATTTTTTCTAATTTTTTATCAATCAATTCTACTATCTGTTTGATTTCCGATGTACTGTCTTCCACATCACTAATTCTCTGCTCTGCCTCTTTTAATCTGCTGTTATTTGCTGCGAGTGTATTTTTGATTTCTTGAACTATGGTGTTCATCCCCATCACATCTGTTATCTTTTTGCGTATGTCTGCAATTTCCCCTCCAAGTGTTGTCTTCATATTTTTAACCTCTTCCTTTACTTCATTAAATTTTTCTGTGATATATGTTCTGAGATCTTTAATTACTCATGCGAAGTTCTGCTCTCCTTCCTGGTTTTTAGTTTGTTCATTGGTTTCAGCCATGTTTTCCTGATTACTGGTTTGGTTTGTCGATTTTTGTTGCTGTCTGGTCATCATTTTATCTTGACGGGTTTAATCAGTTCCTTAGCTCCTTTGTCTAGTCTTGGGGATTAATTAGCTGTTGTTTTTGTGTATTATATCTTCTCATTGTCACTTTGTTCTTCTTATTCTAATTTCTTATTGCTGGTTGAGTTCACTTTTAAGGAAAGTATTAGGGCCAGGGAAAGCAATTCTGTAAGAAAGGAAAATGTGTAAAGTAGTATCGGTAATAAATGTTAACAGAGCAACAACATGATATCTGGGAGGATGGATATTAGTTTCATGTAAGTTGTGTAGAGTTATAGCTGTAGGTAGAGTACCTATAATGAGGTAATTGACTGAATAAGGGAGGAATATGGTATGAATTAAAAAGCTAGTGTTTTCACGAGAGAGGGAAAGAGAAAAGAAAGGCAATAGTTTCAAGAGTGGATAAAAGACAGAAAACAAAACAAAGGTATTAGAAATTAAGAGTTAGACAATTTGGGGATCAAAGAAAAGGAAGTGGAATATAGGAGAGACAGTAGATGATGGAGGATATCAAGATGTGAGGGAAAGGGGATAGTGTAGGTAGCCAAAATCAATTCACACACAAATGAGGCAATGGAGGATGAGGAAACCCAGGAAATGTGAGGTGTTCCCTGCAGCACCTATTGTATAATTAAGATAAAATAAGAAGAGAATGAGGGACAAGAAAGAAGAAAAATAAAAGAGAAGAAAGAAAGAAAAAGGAGGTGAGTAAAAGGAGGGGAACAAGTAAGAAAAGAAAAAAAGATATAGAATAATCACAACAGCAACAACAACAAAAAAACTCTAAATAACTGAAAAAATAAGACTTTGGGGGATACGATGGGAGAAAAGACTAGGAGATAATGCAATTTTAGCAATCAGGACAATAAAAAATAAAAAATAAAATAAAAATAAAAAACAAAAAAAAAACAAAAACAAAAAAGGAAAATGCAAATGTTGAGGGCTAGGATGTTCAAGGACCTCAGATGGACCTCAGGGCATGATGGATTCAGGGGTGGAAAGTCTGTCATATTGCAGACTCAAGAGGTGTGAGTCTCTGGGTGTGGGCCACCAGGATTTAGGGGACTCAGACATGGCAACCTCAAATCTGGTTAACAGGGAGCCTGGGAGCACCGCAGTGCAACACAGCTTTCAGGGATCCCCGCAGCTGGATGCCAGCCCTATGGGGGAGGTCACTTCTGGAAACTCTGACCTATGTGTCAGAACCCCACACTTCACCCTCTCATTCGGGTCTCTTCTGTGGCTGTACCACCTATTCAACTTCAGGACACCTCCCGCCCTGTAAGCCCCTGAAAAGGCCACCTGGGGGCGCCTCTACACTGCAGCCAATTTAATGATGCTGGAAATGCTGATATTAGAGTCCGAGGCCAAAATTCCCATGTTTTGCAAAATATTTCCCTAATCAGCTTCCAGACATCTCCCACCCTGTCAGTCCCTGAAACAGCCTCCTGGTGACGGCTCTTTATTGCGAGCAATTTAAAGCCACTGCACATCGGCAGCCAGCCTTGGGGGTGGGGCTCTAGCCAGAAGAGCTATTATTTGTGTCCGCAATCAAAATTCCCCACCTCGCAATAAAACTTCTGTCTGTCTCCCCAAATCGGTCTGCGAAGGCCTCCTGCCCTGTTAGCCCCCCGATAGCCTGCTCAGGGCTTATGAATTTCCCAGCACCACAGAGCCCTCAGGAATCACTGCCACAGCGACAGTGCCATGGCTCCGCCCACCCCAGGAGGGAGCATCCTGGGCGCAGCCCCCACCTCCATGTAATAGAGTCTCAATTTTATCTTATACAAAAATTTTCTTTGTTACCTTCACACCAAATTGATGTCCAGACACCTCCTGCCCTGCAAAATCCCAAAACATCCTGGTCCTGAAGAATTTCCAATGCCGCCCAGCCACTTCTTTGTAAGAGAGATTATCAGGTGCACTTACTCAGCCACCATCTTGCCCCGCCCCCCTGAATATCTTCTCTTGTAGTGATATTAACTCTTTCAAATATTTGGAGTTCTTATTAAGAAAGTGCAGACCAAAATAAATAAATAAATAAATTAATTAATTAATAAGACAGAAAAAATAAGCAAACACATAAGCAACAAAAGATTCCTATTGTAGGAAATATTTTTCTGATATCTGTGCTGAATCTGTCTTTCTCCTGAATTCCTTCAATACTTATGAATATAATTAATACTGCTATGCTACTTGTACATTGGCTTTAGTTATCTTTACATTCATGTTTATGGTCATTAAAATACTAATTAAATGATGATTGGCTCTCTAAAATGTTTGCATTTTAAGGACCTGTATATATTGTTCTTTGATCATACAGCCATGTTCCTTCATGTGTATCATTGTACTTTCTTTTTAGTGGCTTATACATAGAACGTGAGTCTCTTATAATTTGAGAATGGAATTTAGCTCTTTGTGAAGTTCTTGTAAACCATGATGCTTTTCAATCCATGTAATGTCAGTGTCACTCAAAGAATTTCCAACCACAGTGACCTACTTCAGAGCTGATTCATAAGGTATCATTTTTCATTTAATTTGTTTGTCAACTCCAGAAATATACTAATATTCAACACAGATTTATTGTGTGCCTACTATGTGCCAGACACAATGGTAGTGAACACCATGAAGCTTCTGTCTTCATGGAGCTTGCATACAAATGGTAGAGATAGTCAATGGATAGCAGGGATTCATTATCTTTCCATGATCATTTTTCCTTCCTTTATGGCTTTGGGTAATACACAGCTATTTTATAATTCATTTCTATTGTTATATATATATATAAAGTTGAGAATCATTTTAAGGCTCAAATAGTTTGAACTGTTTCATTTTAATTGCGTTTAACAGAGCTTATACAGCATCTTCTGCACAGCTCTTTCAGCAAATACTTGAAAAATTGTGAAAATTACTCCTTAAATTTGCTGCAGTAGAAAGTGTTTCATAGAGCCACATACACAATTTTCCACAATATTAGCCATAATAATTGCTGCAGTTTTCCTTTACCATGTTGATTTGCTTCTCCTTTTGGGTACTAATAGCCATCTGTATTCATTTGTGATTCATAGTCTTTTTTTCATATAATAAACTTTATTTTTAAAAATGTTTTAGATTACAGAAAAGTTACATGGAAATTATAAGGGATTCCTAAATACTTCACCCATCCCCCTTCCACATCTTTCCGTATTAATAGCATCTTACAATAGTGTGGTACATTTGTTAAAATTGATGAATAAATATCAAATATTGTTATTAACCAATGTCTATAGTTTTTCATTGTGATTTATATCTAATTCCAATGCTCTAAAAATGCCCTGTATTCCAACTATTATTTCCTATCCTCCCCTCAGAACTCCTGATAAGGACTATCTTTATACCAATGTTGCATATTCTTCCATTCCTACAAAAACAATAAGTTTTATTTTGTCCATAGTTGAATTCCTCCTTATGCTTCTTTATTCCTCAAAATTGAGGATATTGGGATGGTAATGCCTGATCTGCTTCAGATTGAGGGAGGGCTTAGATCTCATGGGACAGATGGAGGGAAATGTTTTGCTTGCAGTGGGAGATATACTTTGTTTTTTGTGATGGGGTTATCCACTATATTCATAATGTTCTTTGTCTTGAGTGAGTCTGATAAACTGGAGAGTAGGTATTGGCCACAATTCTGCTGAGAAGCAAGGCTCAACCAGAATATGAACAGATTGAAGATTGAAGCCTCTGGGTATATGGGTATAGTGCTAATTATAGGTTCAGATAAATGGAGTAGAAGAATCATGTGTAGGGAAATTATAAATGAGTCTAATTCTTTTAAACTGGGGAAATAAGTTGTCATATATTACAAGATAAGGCCCACCAACAGGGTGCTATTTCCAAGGAGCTGTGTGCCTTGTCAATAGTATCTGCATATTTTTAGGGCCCTTGGGAGTACTCTTATTAAAAGCTTTGTTTACTGTGTCAGTTAGTTGCATCTCCCTGAAATATGCATGATTATAACCTATGGAATGATCTACTAACTCATTTTGAAATCTCTTATCCATAAAAATATGTTTTGTATTTAATGTTTTCCCATTTTGATCAAGGCCTTTTTCCAAATGCATCACTAGTTGGTGCTGGTATAAATCCCTCAGTGCCAGGGAGGCTCATCCCCAGGAGTCATGTCCCATGCTGGGGGGAAGGTAGTGTGTTTATTTGGTGAGTATGGCTTAGAAAGAGGCCCTGCATAATATTCTTATAATTTATACATAGAATAGTAAAGTATAGAGTTGAATTTGGATTTTTTGAAAAGTATTTAAGACTGTCATTAGAGTGTTAAATATACACTAAGAGCATATTGCAGAAATGGAAATTCCTTGATAATATGGCAAATGTTTAGGAAACTCTTCTGACTTGTCAAACATAATTCCTCTATATTAGTAGTGTCTGAAAAGTTCTTATGCAAAAAACCCTGATTACCTAAGAAGTTGACATTAATTTTATGTCTGTTAGTTTCAACATCTTTTTGTGCAACTGTGTGTAAAATGCTTGTACTTTTCCTTTGTTTTAAAAATATTTTGCATTAACTTGCTTGTTTGTTTCTTTTTTGATTTTTGTTTTTTTCTTTATTTTCTTTTAAATAATACATTCAAAAAATATGAGGTCCCCATATATCCCCCACCCCCTTCACCCCACTCCTCCCACATCATCAACCTCTTCCATCATTGTTGCACTTTCACTGAACCTGGTGAATACATTTTGGAGCACTGCTGCAACATATAGACAGTGGTCTACATTGTAGTCTACACTCTTCCCCAGTCCAACAAGGGGCTATGACAGGACACAGAATATCCAGCATTTGTTCCTGTAGCACCACCTAGGACAACTCCATATCCTTAAAATGCCCTTACATCATATCTCTTCTTCCCTCTCCCTACTATCATCAGCTACCATAGCCACATTCTTCACATCAATATTACAATTTCTTCCATTACTAATCACAATAGGCCCCCAGCAGAACACCAATAAGTCCACTCTAATCCATAATCTATTCCTCCATTCTGTGGACCCTGGGATGGTTATTTCCAGTCCCACTCTACATTGAGGGGCCTTAGACTCCACATGGATGATGCATGCAATTCTCCTGCTTGCAGTTGTAGGCACTCTTGGCTCCCTGGTGCGGTGGTTGATCTTCTTCAAGTCTCTCTTAGTTGGCCAGGGTAAGACCAATAAAACAGAGGGTAGGAGTTGGAACTCTGCTGAGGCTCAGTGCCTGGCTGTCACATGGACAGTCCAGAGATTCAGTTTTCCTGAGTATACACCAAACCCAAAGTCAACTATGGGCCCAGAAAAAGTAAAAGAAGAGGCATGTGTTGAAAGGTCATATCTGAGTCCAACACCATCACACTCAGGAACACAAATTCCAAAGTAAGGCCAACTGACATAGCCCTGAACTCCAGAGTCATCTGCCGTGACCATAGAACCTGTGGGTTGCTGCATCCCTCAGGAGAACCAGCACCTGGGTTTCTATCTACTTTGGCTGTCTCTGGTACTGTCCTGTGGTGTATGTAAGCATTACCCCTCTGATGACCTCCCATCTCTTTTTTGGGGACTCAAAGCCATATAAACTCATTTGTCCTTTCAATTTACCCCTTTTATCTAAAGTCAAAAAGCAGTTTTGAACACCTTATATTACATGTAGGCTGAAATATTCTGCTGGTCTAAATTTACCCTTTTATGCAAGATCTTTTTCTCATTATATCATCAGATGGTGCTTGGTAGTTCTCTCAGTGCCAGGGAGGCTTGTCCCAGAAGTCATGTCCCATGCTGGGGAAAAGATAATGCATTTACATGCTGAGTTTGGCTTAGAAAGTGGCCACATTTGAGCAACATGAGGGCTCTCAGGAGATAACTCTTAGGTACCCTGCAGCTCTAGGCCTAGCTCATATTTCAGGCACAAAGGCTCATAATCATAGCCATCAGAGTCAAGGGCTCATTGTTGGACCATCCATCTTTATTGGTCTTTGCTATTGCACTTGGGGAAATGTTGCTGTTCCATTGGGGAATGTGAAAGAGTTCCCCTGGCTAGAAACTTAGCACTCCTTCACTTGTTGTTTTAAATGAAACCACTATGAAAATATTGAAACATTTTTATGTACCCTGTGCACATGCCCTGGAGAACTCCTTCCCAACCATGTGGTCCATATCAATAACACCCACACCAGTGTTCTTCCCCTGCCATAGTTGAACCTCTTTGTAGTCCAAAACTACTTTAAAAAGGAAGCCTAATATATTGCCAGGTTCCATTAATAGTAAAGTGGAATATAATGATGGATTTAAAGGTTAGATATAGAATACATACTAATTTAGAAATATTAAATAAAGGAAAAATAAATTGGGTTATCAGAAAATGAAAAAACGAAAAAGCTTTGTTTTTGATGTTTTTCCTTTCATCACTGCAATAGGGATTACCGTGTATATACAGTGACAAGGCAATTTCTTCCATTCCTTCCTTAGTGTCTACATCCTTTCTTTTTTTTTTCTAATTATTAAGTTTGTCTTCACATAAGGTTTAGGTCACAGTAATTCACATATACAATATATGGTGCTCCCATATATCCAACATCAAACCCCTTGTACCTTCCCAAACAATGATCTTTTTACATGTTCATATTATATTTGCTGCAGCTGATGTAGAGATATTGAAACAATAGATTTCAAACATGATTCCATTTGGGTTTACATTATGGTTTATATTTTAGACTATACAATTTTCTAAAATTTTAGTTATCTTGTGTTTTATATTATGGTTTATCTTTTAGCCTATTGCCTTCTTGAAAGGGAAGCAAGAAAGAAGTTCTACCTTTACTAAATTGATTTCCATATGATGAGCAGATATAGCAAAAAGTTTTATAGTTTTATTTCATGCATTAATCTTTATGATATTGGTTCTGATGTGGATCTGAATTTGATTCAGTCTATACATTTCTAAAGAGATGATGAAGGTTAAATGTTCCTTGCTTTATGACTCTATTTTAATGTTGTTTTTTTTTAAGGTGATACAGACACACACTGAAAATTCAACAGATGAATTTAAAGTGCACTAACATTTTAAGTGACACTTTCCTACATCATTTATACTTTGCCCAGTGGTCAGGGAGTGAATCAGTCAAACTGACTTATCATGATTCATGTAAATGTGGAAAGATGTGTTCTTTGTGACTTAATGCCTTTCCTGAGTTAATTTTTGAAAAAGTTTACAAAAATTATTCTTACTTTTTAGGCTAACTCTGAGCTTCAAAGTCCTGAAAAAAAAGAAATAAAAACCACAAAATGATAAATAATATTTGACTATTATATTTGTAAAGCATGATTCCTTCAAGACTTGAAGGTATTTTTAAATTTCATTACCTCTTTCCTCCCAACAAATATGTATATGTTTTATTTATTGTGAGAACTGATGCAATGATATATTTCCTTCATCTTATAGATATATGAGCTGGGGAATTACACATATATTTGAGAAACAGGAGATATTTGGAATTCTGTGAAGGTTACTTACTCATGGATCCAGAAAAGATTGACATTAGAAAACAAAGAAATATATTCCCACAAAGAGGTAAAACGCATTATATGATGACACCCCAAAAAGTTTCAACTGCAAAGAACATTTTTTAGATTTTATTTTTACTAAAAGTAACAAATCATCCAGACAATAGCTATAAATAACAACGACATTTACTTAGGTGGCAAAAGACAATTTGTTTTCTCCAAATAAGGACATATATGCAGCTGCTCTTGCCAAAAGCCAAAGCTTTGGACATTTTGTGCAGAGAGAAGATGAAAGCTTCCCTTGCCAATAGGGTCCCCCAGAGTCAAAAGCCCAGCAGGTCTCAGGAGTAATGTACTTGCTGTTTCGAAGAATATATAGATTCAGTCATAGGAGTTTCTTATTCAAGAGCACATAAAACCTTGCCAAATTGATGGGGAAAAGACTGTGTATACAATGATTGTCAAGGAATAATGTAAGAGCAAGGAAAGAACTGAGTGTTCCATTAACATCTTCTTCTTATGTCAAAGCAAAAATCAGTAGTGAAAGGAAAAGGTAAGGCTGTAAAAAGAAAACACTAGACAACCAGCAAGGCTGTGGCAGAGTAAGGAGCTCCTAGAGTCAGCTCTTTCTCCAGGGCAGTTAACAAATACCCAGAGCTCTCTGGGGCTAGCTGAAGTACCTTTTTAGGGGGCTCCAGGAGACCAGAAGGTCGTCCTTAACATCCTTGAAGGAGTGGAAGGAGGCACTGCCCATATGCGGAGAATACTCATAAGTAGAGCACTCCACACCCCCGAGGCTGGTGCCCATCTTTCACTGGAGGCAAAAGCCACCTCAGGAGCTGTTCTGCGGTTGGAATTGAAAGCTCCACTTTCCTAAAATTGGGCAGGAAGAGATAGTTGGGCACCAATTTCAGCTACTAATGAGTAAATTCAGTGGGCTACAGAATAATCCTGAAAACAGCTAAAGTTTGAGTCTGTTCAAGTCAGAAAGAGGCCAGTAGCCACCATCTTAACTCTGCACTTGGCACA